>NC_142344.1:12812500-14012500 GCF_054954075.1 Amborella trichopoda | reverse complement strand
TGAATAATTTTGAAAAAATATAAAAAAGTGGGTTGACCAAATTTTGAAAAAATATAAAAAAATGGATTAACCAAATTTGAAAAAATAAAAAAAAAACTGGGTTGATTGACCGGAACTCCATCCTCAATTCCATTATTGTCTACGATTGAAAAATCCCTACAATGAAATCAGCTTCATTTTCTATTATGGCTAAGTTAAAAGAAATTTCTTTAAACTTAATAATTCTATATATATATTCAGTGTAAAGAAAGAATTATTCGCCGTTTGGTACCGAAATTACTAGCCCTATGCTTGTTTAACCGCACTCTCTCTAACTTCTCTTTTTTATCTCCTCTCCCTTTCAACCCAGAAGTTTCTCAGCCTTCGTTACGAAAGTGTACGTGAGAGATTTGTGAGTGTGGTCGAGATATCAAAAGAGGAGAGAAGATTTTAGAAAAGGGCAAGCTTTCTATGTTTTTTCTACAGCATGAAACTTATATATTTCTCCATATCCAACCTTCCATTTTGAATGGCGGGTTAAGATTGCCCCAATCACAATCTCAAATCTCTACATTATTTTATTTTAAATTTTTTTCTATAAACTATTTTCACACCAAATTTTGGACATCCCATCCTCTATTAAACTTGCACTAGCGAAAAATATAAAAAAATATTTTCAATAAAATAAAAGGTACAAAGGTATTTTGATCATTATATTTTTTTTAAAAATATTTTTAATATTTTTTATAGGTACACCCCAATGAGAAGATGACACGTATCAAATTCATATTCATTCAATTTGTATAAAAAAACTAAAAATAAAATACTTTGAGATGTCGGATCTAAGATCAAACGGTAAGTGGCACTCTTGATCAAAATTGGACGGCTGGATGATAGGGTGAAGTATAGAAACCTTTTCCTTTTAAAAAAACCATGAATTAAAGAAAAATTATACATAGAGAGCATAAGACACCTTTTAAATAACTTATAAAATATATTAATACGTAAAGGATGCGGTTTTGTAGAAATGCGGGGTACAATATGCGGGCTTGGCAATAAATATATTTTTCAAAATATAATTTGATCCTAATTTTTGGAGGATATATAATCTTTAACATGGAGATCATGAACATGAATTTTTTTTTTGAAAACTAAAATAATAATTATATCAAAAAGACATTTCGATTGTTAGTTACAATTGTTTTTAGATGGACCACTTATTTGCATCCATCTTTAAGATGGATGCTTAGACCTCTGGACTGCATATTGTAGAAATGTATATTATAGAAATACGGTCCAACCCACATGAAACATTTGTTCTTTACACAATGAGGTCACAATCACTCTTGTTTTTAAAATTTCAAATTTGGTGATTGTAAGAGTGCCATTGAATATATTCAAAGTGCAAAAAAAAATAAATTTAGACTTCATGACTTATCCCAAGCCACGCGATTTGGTATCTAATGACCTGAAGTAATTGCGATCTTTTTGTAACCAAAAAAAAAAAAAGTGTCTCTTTGTATACAATCCCATATTAATATTGGGTGTAGGTGGTATACAGATGCATTCGTAGCTGTAGACATAAGGTGCATCTTACATAATTTTGATGGAAAATGTTTTTAGGATTATTTCAAAGGGTGCGGTTTGTATAGAGCCTAGGCTCTAAACAATCAAATTAGAGCCTGCCTTCAAATAATGTCGAGAAATATGGTTTCAATAACAGAAATATTTTTGATAGCCTTAAAATATATTTTCATCTTTATTTATAAAGTTTAAAGCTTAAAAAATAATGTAGATTAAGAGACCTATGAAAACTTGAAAATCTTGAAATTTGACGGTCCAAAAGTGCATTACAAAATACACTATTTCCAAAATTTGAAATCTATCTTTTTATTATGTCCATACATCTTGATATCGAGAAGATGAATTGGAGGATATTTGGGCATCAAAACAATATCTTCTAATGAAATTTATGAGGTAGGCTCGAATTTGATTGTTTAGAACCTCGGCACTATATAAAATTTTTTCTATTTCAAAATCTATTTTTATATCTAATTATAAAATTTTAAATTTAAAAAATACTTAAAATCAAGTAGATATATAAACATATGAAAATATTGAAAATGGACGATGTAGATAATATGTTGTAAAATGCACTATTTTTTAGACTTAAAATCTTTTTATTTTTCATGATCAGAAGTCTCGATGTCGAGCTGATCAATTAAAAGGTTTTTCAACATTAAAACTACAATTGTCTGATCGATTTTTAGGTAAATCCGTAGCTCTACGCAACCTTATATAAATTTTTTTTTTCCATATATTATGCAGAATTTATTAATTTTGGACTCTTCCATAAAGAAGCCCTTCGGACTTAGTTTTGCGGTTGAGAAATGGCAAAAAATATCTCAGTATTACTGGTTTATGAATATGCAGTTCTGCCATGGATTCAGAAAGACAGATAAGAGTTGCCATCAAGAAGATTGAGAATGCATTTCAAAACGGACTTCGTGCCAAGCTCACATATCGGGAAGTTAAGCTCAACGCCCATCTTAGTGGCCATGAAAATGTAAGCACCCTCTCTCTCTTTCTCTCCAAAAATCGTGAAAATTCTGAGCATCTGCTCACTTTCCTATTCAAACAAGAGATGGGTTTTGCTTATTTGCTTCTCTCTCTAGATTATCGGGATCAGAGATATCATACGGTCGCCGCAGAGGGAGAAATTCAACGACGTGTACATTGTATCCGAGCTCATGGAAACTGATCTTCATCAGGTCCTCAGCTTACACGAGCCTCTCACTGAATGGCATCAAGTGGTATTCTCCCCAAACCAAACACACAAATTTTCCCTTTAACCTACTGACTGGTATGTGAATATCCTCTTTAACATTTAATTTCTAATTGGGCTGGAATTTAAGGTCTTCCCCAATAAATTAACTTGTTTTAGTTTATTGGTATCAAATATGCTACCTTTGGTCTCTTATTTTTGTTCTTTTCTAGTCTCTGCTTTAGTTATTGATTCTGCTCTTTATACGCTTTTTTGTTAATCTTTTTTTTTTCTGAGTAGCACATCCTTGTTACATTTTGAAATTGGTTCAATTCCAATGTGCATGTTGGTCCAGATGAGTTCTTTGTGCTTTGTTAGTTGTAAACCGATGTTGCAGAACACGGCAGAGCTACTCGGGCTTGGCTCCTTGCCAAGTCGAGTACAACTCAAGCCACCTAAAGAAAAAAAAACAGTAAAAAATGTATAAAAATAAGGAATCAATGTATGAAAATTAAATGTTTGTAATTTTGATTTTTCTTTTTTCTTTTTACAATCATTTGTGATTTTTTCCTCTTTTTTCCCCTTTTTCTTTACAATGATTTGTGAGTTTTTTCTTCATTTTCCCCATTTTTTTATTTTCCTCTTTTTATGGATTTTCTAAAATATCTCCAACCATCATTCAAATTTTTTCTAAATTATATATATTGATGATCGGATGGTGATGCTGATCACCACAAGATTGTCCAAGTCATAAGATTTGTATCCATGACAACTCGGTAGTAATAGTCGGCATGGTTTTGTATTTAGCCTCGTACACTTACCTAAAAGTTATCCTAAAGCGTCTAGTTTGATCTTCTATTATTCGGTGATCCGTCACAATTAAAATTGGGATACAGCAGTCTATCGCATTTCGTTGCCCGAATATTGCCTAAGTTAATATCCGTGCAGTTTATATGGGTTATGCAGAAAGTGTCATATTCATTTCACAACAAATGCAATGTTGGCATAATGAAGGTTAATTATCGTAGATCACCAATCTTGCTTTTGTTGCAAGATGGACAGAAGATAATCTTCCTCTCTTGCTTTTATTTTGTTTATCTCAGCTGGATTACTACAGTTATGCACCATGTCATGTGATCTTTACAAACAAAATCCAATTTAGAATTTGTTATCATAAGAAAATTGAAGAGAACATCATTCAAATTCCAAGCTAAGATAATAGCTCAGCTCCCAGGGGCCCATGTCAAATGTTTTGTTTAATATAATATTCTGGGCTTGAATGTTTTTTGTGGTTCTTCACTTCTTCATATGATAATGATATCATAAACATCGATATACTTTTGTGAAATTTTTTGTAAATAAAGACTTTTATGCTGCACTTTATTACACATACTTCCCCTGCCTGTCTGTTGATATCATGAGAAGAGTGAAATCACGTCCTATTGAGTTTTTTCAATCCACAGAACCACCTTCATTAATTTACAAATCTTATGGCTCTCTATCTAATTAAGATCAGATGGTTGTTCCCTATGTACATCATGTTATACTCTCCATGAAGGAAAGTGTCGTTTGCTTATGTTTGTCTGTTATGCAATCCAATGAATTGAGACTTGGCAAGGTTGCTCTTGCTGTGTCTATTTAACTATTTTTCTCAATTTCTCATTCTAATTCATACTGTGCATGTAATTTTGTTTTGCTGGCCATAAATTTTTATTTAGTTCCATCAAATTATTACTTCCCTTTGTGCATCTTTGTGCACCCAATTAAGTTTACTTTTGGGGCTAGGGACCACAAATTGAATATTATTTTTATCAGGCAGGTAATCCTCCTTTCTGGACTTTGCTTCTATAAAAGAAGCATGTTCTTGAGCTTCACTATTTCTGATGAAGACAACTAATGATTCAAGTAATAGGATTGATATTGTTGAATGAGCTTCCCAGGGAAATAGGAGGCATTTATGCTGACTGAATGTAGAATTACGAGCATGCTGCTGACAAGTGTAACCTAAAGTGATTGCATTGCATCACTAGAAAACTTCGTTTTGGTTTAATGTCCACTTTTGGGTAGTAATATTGTCAGTACCTAGAATTTCATGGATATGTATATGGGTGTCAGTGCCCAACATATGCAAGGGATTTTGACATGACAGCAAAAGAATTGTTTATACAGGGTCATTTGTACAATGAAACCATTTTTATAATGTAATACAATTATGCATGGATTCTTGTATATGCCTCATGTGTCTGAGTCGACATAATACACCCCTCACTTCGATATAGGATACTTTTATGGAAATTGTAAATCATCAGCATCATCATCCGATCTTTATACCAACTATTTAGGGTCGGCTACATGAATTTTGTTCTGCCATTCCGCTTTATCATGGGTCATACCCTCAGTCAGATCATAAGTTACTATATTTCTTCTCACAACTTCCTTCCATGCCCTTAGGGCCTTCCCCTAGCCCTTTTAGAACATACTGATATTAAATAAATATAAATAAATTGTAATATAAATAAAAAAATTATGCAAATAAATTTGACATTAAAAACGTAATTTGAGTAAAGCATGCTTCATTATCCAAGAGGACTAGGTTATAATAACCAAACCCACCATGCCAGCATACTGGTCGTTCAACCAGCTGCACCTGTGAAGGAACACACTTTAAAACCTTTAAAATTAGCATAAGCAAGGAAGGAGGTACACCATAAAAAATCCTTGATAGAAGGTTATTAATAATAAAGAAAACTTTACAAAAAAAAAGCATCAGTCCATTAGTTTTGTGGGAACTTCATTACGCAGCATTATAGATCTAGCCATTTGTGAGATATGAAGATGGTTGTATTTGGCCAACCCATTCTGATTAGTGACCTAGAGTGGTGTGGGCAATCAAATCATTGCAAGTGACTTTGCTTAAGACATTGAATCCTATTCCGCCATTTTGCTCCATGAATAGCCGTGCCCTTCAGGACTCATGAATAAGATATGGTAAAGTTTAAAACTGGCTGCCTATCTAACACAACCCTCCTAGCTCGGCATGACCAACTTGGAGCTGGCCAAGGTGGAATTAATCCATCACTAGCATCAATTTGTATTTTTGTAACATGTTGGTCGCGATGTATTTAGATACCAATATGATAAGGAAAGCATTGGATCCATCTATACTTGAAAAATACATCCCCACAATAAATCTTGTGTTGTGTAAATTACATAAATCTCATGAATCCATGATGGAAGAAACGAGTGCAGGATCCCACAGGTCAACATTGATGAGATAAAGATGATGGAAGGTTCTTCTGTAAATAGAGAAGTGAAATTTTGATTGCTTTAGGGATGGACAAATTGAGAAGATTGTTCCACATGAAAATCAATGCTTATAAATGGATAATGTTGCTGACTAGGTGAGTTATTAATCATAAACTAACTTGCATGTGCTAGTATGATGTCAAAGAGATGATCAAATGGGGGAAGACACTGCTGTAGAAGCTTAAATTCATGACTCCACTGCCTGAGATTAAGTTCTATAGTCATTGAGAATCTGATCAAACTTATGAGCCACACTATGAAGTTGTAGGAAAGAGTGATTGAGCAATGACTATGGCATGAAACTAGTGTATCATAAACTAACTTGCATGTGCTAGTATGATGTCAAAGAGATGATCAAATGGGGGAAGACACTGCTGTAGAAGCTTAAATTCATGACTCCATTGCCTGAGATTAAGTTCTATAGTCATTGAGAATCTGATCAAACTTATGAGCCACACTATGAAGTTGTAGGAAAGAGTGATTGAGCAATGACTATGGCATGAAACTAGTGTATCAGAATACCAATTCGGTTTTATATCAGGGAGGTTAACAATTGAGGCTAGTTTCCTACTTAGGAAAGTTATTGAGAAGTTTAGGGTGAAGGGAAAAGACCTCCACATGGTCTTTACTGATATAGAGAAAGCTTATGATGAAGTAGCTCGAGATTTAATTTGGTGGATGTTAGAAAAGAAAAGAGTCTTTAGATATTATATCGACTTGATGAGAGATATGTACAAGGGAGCGCTAACTAGTTGGAGGATGAGTAAGTCTTCAGTAACAATTGGCCTACAGCTGGGGTCAACATTGAACCCATACCTCTTTGTATTAGTTATGGACGATTTAACTAGGCACCAACAAGATGAGGTGCCGTGGTGTATGTTGTTTGCGGTTGATATAGTTTTGATCGATGAGATCCAAAGTGGCGTCAACTCAAAGTTAGAACTTCGAAGGAATGCTCTAGAATCTAAAGGTGTTAAAATTAACCGAAATAAGGTGGAATATATGGAATGCAAGTTAAGTAATAATAGGCACAAAGATGAGGAAGTAGTTAAGATTGCCAGCTAAAAAATATCAAAAAGAGCGCACTTTCGATAACTTGGGTCGAGAATCCAAGAAAATGGAGAGATTGAGGAAGTTGTCGAACATAGAATTAGAGCTGGGTGAGCAAGTGGAGATGTACAATTGGAGTTTTATGTGATCGCCGTATACCAATGAACTTGAAGGGAAAATTCTATGGGACAACTGTGAGACTAGCTTTGCTTTATGGAGCGGAATGCAGTCAAGAAACAACATACCCATTGGATGAGTGTAGCTGAGATGAGGATGTTGAGATGGATGAGTGGCAGTACAAGAAGGGATAAAATTCGAAGTGAATATATTAAGGAGAACTTACATGTGGCTCCAATAGGCGATAAGATGAGAGAAAGTAGACTTATTGGGCTGGCCATGTACAACGTAGGTTAGGTGCAACACCTATTGGGAGGTGCAAGTTGGTTCAAGTGAAAGGCTTAAAAAGGCAAGGGGTAGGCCCAAAAGAACATGGTTGGAAGTAGTGAGGATAGATGTAGAGACTAATGGTCGTGTTGAGGGTATGGTCCTTGATAGAGCAAAATGGTGGACCGGGATTCGTATAACCGACCCCAAATAGGAAAAGGCTCTGATGATGATGATAAGTCATCGAAAATCTGATGTTCTGAACATTCCCCTCCCTTATGCCTTTCCTCAGTAAAGCTACATCAATGTCATGTTGAGTAAACCAAAACTGTCATTTTGAATCATTGATCAACAACAACAAAAACAAGTATCTTCTTAACCTGAGATCCTAGAATGACATTCTCTGACCATTATCTTACGTAGAGATGTGGAAACTGTTGTAATATCAACAAGAAATATGGGCAAAACAATTCCATTTCTGTTTGTGATTTTATTACTTTTATGGTAAAGGATGGGGCCTTTAAGCTTCTAGCCTGAAGCAGACACTTGATTGCTTCTGCTGATAGTACCCCTACAACCATATTTTTCTGATGATGAAAGCATGGTCGCCATGCATGATCTAAATTTAAGTGTTCAAATGTGGGATTATTTTGACTATATCATATGCCTTGTTACCGCTCTATCAACATATTTGACCCACATTTCTAGAGGGAGTGTAAGTTAACTTAGAGATCTACTAGTGTCTTTTTCTTGGGATCTGCTGGTGTCCTATGGCTGTAACCAACAGATGGAGGTTGACATGCATTAACTTGCATGCCATGAATTCAGAGACTATCACCTGAAAACAAGCAACGATTACAATGATATGGACATCAATGATGTCCTTTATATTCTTCCTTTTTATGGGTCTTAGTGGTCTTTGGTCTTTATTGTATTGAGTTTTTAGTGGTCTTTGGTCTTTGTTGTATCGAGTCTTTCGTGGTCTTTGTTATGACCCTTCCATTTATGGTTGCTTCACTTTTGACTTAGTGCATGCTTTTCCATATTTCATGGTAGAAAACTTGGACTCAGGGTGGAACTCAGGGCCCTCCATGAGCGAGTCAGTTCAGTGAGTACCACGTTGACTTGCTGAGTTTTCATGGAGTTGGCCGAGTAGAGCTGAAAATTCCTGAAAAAATGGGGAAAAATATTAGAAATACAGAGAACGGAAAAAATAAAATAAACATATACAATATAGTAAATGATAAAAAAGGATGTTATTGGCTTTTGTACCCATTGAAATTATGTGACAATATTATGTAACGCTGAGGGATATTATAATTTTCTACCATTCAAATCATCCTAAAACACCTCAAAATTGAAACCCCCAAACCAGATTTGCGAATCGCCTTTGGATATAGTTGATCTAAGCTATTGTAATTTTAGGGTGAATAGTAAAGCCCAATCGTCATCATTATAGCCTTTTCCCAATTAATTGGGGTCGGCTAATAGTAAATCCCAAATAAAAACTGTTTTTGTTTTTTTTGGTTGTTTGTGAGAAAGCAACTTATGATTTGATGAAGAACCCAAAAACAGGCTTAGGGAACAAATTTCATCCATGACCGATTTATTGTTGCAAAGAGATCCCAACTTTTTCATTTCGGTCAACAGCTAGGTCGACATTTTCGATCTCCCTAAAATCCACTTTTTTCTCAAATCTAATCTATGGACTACAACCAAAATTTGGGCTCGAACTTATGCTTTAATGGAGAGAAATGAGGAAAAGGGAAGTTGGATTTTGCTTACTTTATATTTCTGAAAATCAATCAAACTTTGTGAGTTGTGACAGACGTGCCGAGTCTGCCAAGCACTTGTCGAGTTGCTACAGCACGCACACAAGTTGCTACATTGACTTTTGCCGAGCCTGAGTGACTCGGCTCAGTCCAAGTGGACAGAGATTGCTAACACTTCCATATTTGTTTGGCTTATAGTATATTTTGGTTGAGTTCACATTTCTCGTTATCTCAATTTGTTGTGATCAATCATCCTCAACTTTTCTACAGTACATGGTGGTCACGTAACTCTTGTTATGTGAAGATAGGTTTGGAGGTTTGGATTTCAGGAGCAGAAACCTAAATTTCAAATCCAGATTAGAGTTTTTCTCTATCAAATTTGATGGAAAAAAATAATATAAAGAATTTAGAAAACAATGAAGTATGGGCCCTTTTGAAAAATGGAAGATGAATGAACTAAATTTAGGCAGAGTTTGGGGTATGAGCACAGAAATGGAGATCTTACTACTACTATTCAACTGGTTTAGGCAGGAGTTGGATGAAACTATCATTTCGTGTGCGTTTGTATCCATCCTAGTTAAATGTGTTTCATGAAGTACTGCATGATGTGGATGAGATGGTTTGCCCTTTTGACAGTCAACTTGAAGTGTCAATCTCTACGAATCTAAAAAGAACACATAGGGACTTCATACTCGATCATTAACCTATTGTAAGCTGTGACTTCATCATGTAAATTAACCTCACTTTCTTATTTCATGTTCTCTTTGAAATTTCAATGTGAAAAAATACTAGCTGCAAATACTTTCGAAGGAATTATTGGAAACAAAGATATCTCTAGAACACATTTTTCTTGTTGCAAACTGTTGGGGCAGCACACGTGGAGTTTTTCTTTTTCAGTATCATTAAGATATGCATGCTCATTTTAGTTCCTGGAATGTTTTTCATACCATTTCAGAACCAGCCAGAAATCTTATTATATCTTTCCTTTTGTTTATCTGACGTTTGCATATGTTACTATAGACTCTTTATATCTTTTGGTAAATTAAAAATTTGGGTGAGTGATGCTTGGACTTGAATTTGGCAGTATATCTTGTATCAATTGTTGCGAGGATTGAAGTACATTCACTCGGCCAATGTCTTGCACCGTGATTTGAAGCCTTCAAATTTGCTCGTGAGTTCTGACTGTACCCTTAAGATATGCGACTTTGGACTTGCGCGGATTAATTCTCCAAGAGCCCTTATGAATACAGAAGTGGTGACATTTTGGTATCGAGCACCAGAATTACTCCTTGGTTACCCGAGATATACTTATTCAGTTGACATTTGGTCTGTTGGCTGTATATTCATGGAATTGGTAACTGGAAAACATTTGTTTCCAGGTGCCAATAGTACCGACCAACTCCAGCTTATTTGTAAGGTAAAACTCTAAAAGACATGTTTCAACTTGAGATATGATATTCAGTTCAAATGAATTGTGGTCTGATACCCTACCTTTTTTATTCTTATGCAAAAACAAAAAAAGCTACTTGGATCACCTGATGAATCAAGCCTCTGGTTCTTACAAACTGATGAAGCACGCCGAAGATATGTTCGACAAATCCTACATTTCCCCAAGCATCAATTATCGCAGAGATTTCCAGCTATACCTCCGATTGCCATTGACTTGGTTGAGAAAATGCTGGTCTTTGATCCAAATAAGCGCATCACATGTACTTGGCTTTCTCATCTTATGAATTTCTAAGATAGTATAATCCAATGGACTATGCAGAGATATAGTCTGATGTCATCACCATATGGTGGAAGAATGGATAGTGATAGAGAGGGAGTGGACTAAATGTCAGAGTGAGAGGGAAATCCACCCATTCTTTCTTCACTGTATCTCATTTCTTCTGACGGTGATGATTCAGTGAACTGTGTTTTTTCTTAGTCCATTGAGTGCCGTATACTTTCACATTTAAGAATTGAAGTTTTGGTGATGTTTTTGTTTTCTATTTTGTATTTTCAAGTTTGGCAGCACTAGTGAATGTCATGTTTTAAGCAGGTGATGAGGCATTGGCCCACCCATACTTGGAAAAGCTACATGACATCAGCGATGAACCAACATGCACCTCACCTTTGAGTGCTGATTTTGGCGATTTACCATTAACGATAGAAGATTTTAAGGAGCTTGTTTGGGAGGAATCCTTGAAATTTTCTCCAGATCTGAAGCCATAGCAAGTAGTGTTAGTTCATTATCAGCTTTGGCCTATAAAGGGCATCACTGGGTTGCTTAACCAGTGGAATAACACAGAAGTGATTGGTGCAGCAGTGTGGCATGACCATTGATTCTTTGATTCTTTTTCACAATTGCATTTATTACTCATATGAGTAGTTTAAGACCTTCCTTTTATCAATTCATTTGTGGCGCAATACATGGCCTGTCAATTGGTTCTTTGTATGATGTGGGACAGGAGTAGTTACTTTGCTTGTTGTATACTGGGTAGCATGAGCAGGTTTTGGTCCGTCTCATATGAAGGGTGATGGGTAGCACAACTTCAGTTATGAAATGGAAGATGTAAGCCTTGTAATTTTCTTTTGCTTATTCAGATAAGTTCTTGAAGTTGTGTACGGTAAAGTGTGACTTGCCTTTTTCAGTTTCGGATATGAAGAGGTAATGCTTTTGAGAACAACTCTACTTCAGTCCCTTAGACTTGGAGAAATTATCTTCATGTATATGATGAATTACTGATCTTAATCAGGAGCTATATCTTACAGATTATTGAACGTGATGCAGTGAAACTTCTGGATTTGATAATATCAGGTTCTATGACGTTTCATGCTTGAAAATGCGGAACCAATTATTGTAGGATAGATAATTCATCTTTTGTTTATACAATAGGTAATTTCTCTTAGCAGAGAAATTAATTTGGAACCTATTTTAACTAAGTTTCAATTAGTTCTTTATGGAAATAAGTAATGGGGAATTCAGAAAATTGCAAGTGATGCCATTTGATCATTCTTGCTTTGGTAATGGTAGGTTCTATTACCTCTCAAGCTTGAAAATGCAGAACTCGTGTATAATTCATTGTTTGTTTATCACTAAGTAATTGATCTTAAGCAGAAATGAGTTTAAAGCTATTTCAAGTTCTAAACTGTTTTTTTTAAATACTGTGAGTTACAGGAAATTCAGGAAATTGCAAGTGATGCTAATAATCCTTTCAGATTTGTTAAACTTAGGTTCTATGGGACCTTTCAAGATTGAAGAATGCAGAATCCAAGTACCATAGGACACTGCCTTTGGTTTTCAATTGAATAAATTAGCGAGTTTGAAAAAGAAAAAGGAACACCTTATCTTCTATAGATCAGTAGATTCCTCAACAAGTGGTAAACAAAATGCGATGCTATCAAATTTGAGGTGAAGCAATAGAATTATCCTCAGCACAATTGTTGCATTAGCTTATGAGAGAGAAAACATTCTCCCTCTCTTTATTTATTTATTTAATTTTGGCTGCTTTCCGTGACCTAGATCTTTAATTTTCTCAATCATATAATTATGTTTCTGTGGAACTTTCTAGACAAATTTAGAGAAAAATACTCCTATTTCTTTTTTAGAGCATAAAGCATATGTTAATTTCACCTACTTTTTAAAACAATTGTTTAAGCTCAAATAGAGTATGTTCATAACTATCACCATTGCACACATAATAAATATTTAAAAAAATTAAAAATAAATGAATCACCAAATATATAAAATAAAATAAAATAAATATATGTTATGTGATTATAAAAAAAGTAGAATTAAAAGGAAGTCACAAAAGTGAAACAATGCTTTTTCTATAAATTTTCCAATTTTTTATGCATCCATCAGAGATAAGTATCACATCCCATTCTCCTATTGCATGTCATGTCATTTGTATAAATATTTTTCCACTGCTTCAACAGATATCAGAAGACGGAAAAAGGGAAAGAAAGGCAGCATCCTTAGTCGAATGCTATACCATTTTTGTTGGGTAAGCTACACCATGACTCCAACACAACAAGCACTCATATATTAGTCAATAAATCAGGGGATGAGTATGGCTATGCCTATAAGAGGCTGATGAGCATGCTTGGAACTCAACGTCATCGATCGGGTCCCTATCCGTCGGGAATGGGCAATCACCATACCCGCTCTCCGGCAAAAGACTGCATGGTGTCGGCGTCACCCCGCTCGACGTCCCGCTCACGTATGTGCAATTCCATGGAAGCTTCTTCTTCTTCGACTTTGGCGACATTCCTATCGTCACATTCGAAATGCATATATCCCCAAATGGAGCCTTTGGAATACCCTCCAATTTACCAGCAATGGTGACATTCTCAGAGATGACATCTCTGTAATTGATTCCAGAAACAACCGGAAATGCATTTGGGTCCCATTTGTTATCAGGGTGGGACCCATAGGAGCCAGTCATGGTAAAAACCCACTTCATGTTTTCAAGGTTCATTCCTTTAACATAGATGTCTTTGACAAAGCCACCCCTGCCGGGAGAGGTCTTGATTCTGACAGCAGCCTCAGAGTTGACTGCCTGGATGTCCTGGGCACGGACGTCCTGGATCCCACCAGACATCTCGCTTCCCAGGGCGATGACAGCAGAAAACGGGGAGACACAGAACAGGCGGCGGATGATTATGTGCTGGCTAGGCATTCCAAAGGCAATGCCATACTCGTCCCACCCTGACTTGATCGCGATGCAATCATCGCCCGAGACAATGTTGCAGTCCTCGATGCGGACGTGTGTGCACGAGTCTGTAGGGGTGGCCAACAGGTTACACTTTTGAGAGAGAGAGAGACTAAAAGTCAAGGTGGGTAGGTCTAACTACTTTGAACAGCCCAACTGCTCCACTAAGAAAGGGGTTATTAGAAAATGGGCTCATCCGTGAAGAGTGGATCAGACAATGCTGCAGTGTTTTTTCACTCCTGAATGGGGTGGAGAAAAAGGCGTTTTCCCTTTCAAATGCTCTTGCAAACAGGGCCTTAACTTTTCAAAATAAGATTCATGCCAAAAGGGTATCCACCGTTCATACACGATGATGAACGGTGGATATTGTACCTGTACCCAGGTGAATTGGAGCAGCCCTGCTGCATAGCATAAACCTTCGTTATTGGGTACCATTCTATTTTTATTTTTCAATGTTCAAGTCAGGATTTACTTAGCCCAAACCTTCCACTATGAAAGCTTCAGCCTAGAGCCTATTCTCGTGAGTTGGTTTCAATTTGACTTGATGATTACTTTTAAGACTAAATTAGGATGTCCCCTTTTCAATCTAGCCACCAACTTCATTAAAGAAATAAATGACAACCTCTATTGCTTCTTCTAAAATTCAAATCCAACTTAATTTTTTTGAGGACATGCCTTGTTCAAATTTTATAAGATTTTGTTCAAACCCCACTTTGACCACATTGAATTTGAAAAAATTATAATTTTATAGTATAATCGCCCTGACGGAATAAACTCGAATGAACATGGAAATGTGCTTAAGTAAGCTGGGGTGGGAATGGAAAACAAATTTCAAATTAAGATGGATGGATGGGTTGCACGCCCAAGTGGGGAGAGAGAGAGAGAGAGAGAGGTGGGTAGCTCCTCTCAATTAGGGTGAAGTGCATGGAGGCTTGTAAGACGCTCACCAGGGTTGATACCATCAGTGTTGGGGGAAGTCACAGGAGCAGAGATGGTGATGCCTTTCACAATAACATTGCTGCAACAAAATTCAACATCATCACACACTCTTCAATGCGAAGTAAAAATGTCACTATAGAGAGAGATCTTAAAAGGCACACTGTTATGTATTCCGGCCCTTCTTTATGAGTGGTCCTGAGTTCAATCCTTGTCGTTAGTTTTAACAAGTGGTCCTGAGTTCAATCCTTATCGTTAGTTTTAACATTCAAAAAGAGAGAGAGGGAGAAGAGGACCTGGAGTAGACGGGGTGGACGTTCCATGAAGGGGAATTGATGAGGGTGAGGGATGAAATGATGACTTGGTCCGAAAACAATATCTCAATAAGGTAACCTCTTGTGTGTTTGAGGGCGCCCTGGCGGAATTTCTGCCACCACATTTGTCCCTGACCGTCAATTGTACCATTGTCACCTGAGATTCATATTCTTAAATATTATGAGACTGTATTCAGTAAGACCGTTTATCTTTAATCCAAGGATGTCACAATCAATGTTGTTAGATTTGCTTCACAGTTTTGATCGGTTTGGTAAAAAAAAAAAAAATGAAGCAATTTGGTGCTTCGGAAAATTTGGGGTTGTCTTTGTTTTTTTATTTAAAATTTAATATAAATAAATTATATATTAACATATAAAAATAATGGCAAAAATTTTTAAAAAAATTTTAAAAAATATTTTATATAAGCATTTATTTTTTTGACTGAAACACCTTAAAATGGTAGTACCACGCTTCCCTTCGCTTCGATCTATGTTTATGCTTAAAATCCAAAAGCTTAAACATTTTTTGCCAAAGATAAACGAATTTGATAACATTGGTCACAATTACCAGAGTGAAAGAGAAAAAGAGATATCAATCATCCAGAGAGAGATCATTCCCTAGATGATGGCTCTCACTTTTTTGGGAATAAAGGCAATTCTATGGTTTCATCGCTCAGTTAGGGTGTCTTTGTTTTCGAGGGTTCACCATACACCTGTGGTGTATAATAATACATCCACGATGGGAGAGAGTAAGTACTAACAATAAAGAAGGACCGTTTATCGTCCCTACCCAATAATGGGGGAATGGGCCAGGCGGCCTGGGCCACAAAATGTGGTGTGCAAGTCGGCCGGCCCACCACCACAGGTAGACTGGGTTTATGCTAGAGCCATGAGGACCGGGCCAAAGCTATTTTTCCTTTATGTTTTTCCAGTGCGGTCCATTGCAGGCCCGCCCTAATTAACGGACCCATGATGTATATAACCGTTTGTGTATGGTCTTCCTTTACGTTTGGTCATTTTTCTTAAGTAAAACCAAATCCCTGATTTCCACACTCGGAGACTTTATTCATTATCTCGATAATGACGAAAATAGCCCCATAAAATGATCAAAATACCCCCGGATTTCTTCACAAAAGCCCATCTTTTTAAATTTTTTTGCGATCAAAATACCCTCGAATCGATTGGATTTAAATCAAAATTTTGTTTTGCCCTGGTCCCGGGCCGCCCAGCCCATGGCCGAGCCTATGACTGTCTAAGAAAAGCATATTTCTAATAATCTTCCTCATAATTACTCGTTAAGAAGCATAATATTCTTAATAATCTTCATTCAACATTTACACATGATTAGCCGTTAAGATGAAATTAAAAAATGGAAGAAAAAATATAACAAAATATTAAGATAATAATCAATTGAAAAGGAAATTAGAGAGAGAGAGACCTGTAATGACAACGTCAGTGAGATTGAAGCCTGAGATGAGGCTGCTATATCTAGGGCCAGGGGTATCCCTTCCCACCCCATATGAAGGTAGAGGAGGGATTATCGGCCACTCATTCATGTCCTGCTCCCAATAATTAAAAGGAAATAAAAATATATATCAATCAATAATCTATGTATAAACATGTCCCTGCAAATATTAGAAACTAGGTTAATGCAAAAATATTACCCAAAAAGAGTTATTATTCAACATTAATAAAGGTGCAAACTTTAAAAGATTGCCCCAAAATTTAATCATAGCAAGCACTATCTATATCTAACTAAATAAAGCACACAAAAACCAATCCATTGAATACCTACTATAAGAAAATAAGAGCTTTCCCCTTCATGAAAATAAGTTAAAATTGAGTGACTACTTACTGTTTGATCTATAGAGCCTACCTTCAAATAGTGTCGAGAAATGTGGTTTTAATATTGAAAATATTTGTAATAGCCTTAAAATATATTTTTATATTTATTTATAAAGTTTAAAGCTTTAAAAATAGTGTAATCGACATATCTATGAAAACTTAAAAATCTTGAAAATTGACGGTTCAAATACTCACTACAAAATACACTATTTTTGAAACTTGCAATTCTTTTTTTTTTTCATGTCCATGCATCTTGAGTATCAAAACCTCCTATTCTAGTTAAAATATTTATTTAGAGCCTTGGCTCTATATAAACTTTTCCCAAGAAAAAGGAAACCATGTCATTAACATGGAAGGCAGGGGTATCCCCGTCATTTCTTACTGCAGAATATAAACCATCGCCGGAAAAATTCACAGGACCATTGGGATCCAGCAAATACAGCGCCCGAAAAAACAGAGAGTGAAAAAAGTAATTTAAAATACACAAAAATAAGGACCATAAAAGAAAGCGATTATAATAAAGAAACCAAATAAAAAAAAGAAAACAAAAAAAAAGAAAACAGAGAAATAAAAAACCTGAGAAGCAAGAATAACCGCATCCTTGTTAAGATACAAAGTGAAGAAGCTGGTGATATTGAAGCACCCGGTGAGCCACTTTCCGGGAGGAACGTAGAGCAGCGCACCGCCATCGGACGCAAATTGGCTCAGATGAGAAACCGCTGCCTGAAAAGCGTTCGTGTTCGACGTGACTCCGTCGCCCACCCCTCCGAAATCAGTCAGTGACGCGACGTGGGTCCGGCATCTTGGTTGAAAGTATGTGAAACCTTCATCGGAAAGTTTTGTTTTCCGGCCATCTATTCCCGCGAAAAAGGCCGAAACCAAGATTAAAACTCTGGTTAAAAGCCAAACCTGCAAAAAAAACCCAACATATGAAAAATGGACTGGAAATCTATTTGAAAAAAAAGAAAAGAGAGGTGAGATTGATAACTTTACTCACTGGAGAAGTTATTTGAGAAGGAGAAGAAGCCATGGCGTGCACTGTGGTGTGTTAATGAAGTATTTAGGGTTATATTTATAGAGAGAGATGGTGGTTGTTTCTTGTGCGGAAATTTTTCTCACGCGAAAAATAGGTTAAATGCGTTGAAATTGATTGTTATATTTGTTTATTTGTTTTGGGTATTTGCATGTAGTGCACGGTACACCTGGTTTTATCGCTTGAGGTGCAGAGCAAACGGATAACGGTTGTCCGTTTTTTACCCTTACAATACTGATAATTCCCTAAAAAACACCTTCTCAATATTCTCATTTTGGCAACCCATAGTGCAAGGGAAAAGTCAAAAGATTTCAGGCTCCTGAGGGAGCATTTTGTCTATTTAATCACTTGGGCAAAACCGAGGATTACTTTTTAAATTTTTAGACATGTAATCTCCTCAATCCATGTGGTATACTAGCTTCAATCCATATGGTATACTCGATAAAATAAATTATTATTTTTTTGTTAAATTGCATTATCTTAAGGTTGAATAGAATCGGTTCAATTTATAAAAGGTGAAATCTAAAACCTAGAAATCTCAAAAATTAAATTGTTATAAACTCTACTTTTGGACATTTTATAACTTGAAAATCACGTTCCAATGATGTTTTTCCTTTAAATTCATGATTATTGTGGTCGAGATTATTAAACAATAAAACTTTAGATCTATAACTCATCTCTAACCTAGATTTTTAAGCATTGACCAAGATGGCAATAAAAATTTTTCCCTTAGTATAACGAATATGCTGGAGATTTGTTTGAGAAATTAGACAGTGAATTCATCAAGATTTAGGACCCAATTAGACATTGCCAATTTATTAGGGGTAACTTCAGTTTTCTACTTTCACTCTTTGAGGCTATGATGGAGGCATTACTTCCCAAAAAAAAAGAAACTCCAAAATTTGGATGTGAACTGAACTATTAGTTTGACATTTAACTCTCAAGAGAGGTGTAGAGCGAAGGCTCTAAATAGTCAAATTAGAGTGCAACTTAAAAATTTCATAAAAAGAAGTTGTTTTGATGATCAAATATCCTGAAATTGATCATCTCAACATCAAAATGCATGTACATGAAAAAAATGGATTTCAAGTTTTAAAAATAGTGCATCTTGTAACGTATTTTTAGACTGTCAATTTTTAAGATTTTCAATTTTCATAGATCTGCTGGATCTACACTATTTATAAAATTGTAAATTTTATTATAATTAAAAATAAAAATATATTTTAAAGCTACTACAAAGATTTCCATAATTGAAACCATATTTCTCTACACTATTTGAAGGTCCGCTTTATTTTGATTGTTTAGAGCCTCGGCTCTATACAAACCTCAACATTTACAAAAACATGCACGTGTTTCTTTCCAAGTTTTAGAGGTAAGTTTAAGATTTGTTAATTTTTCAAATTTAGGTTATAATATTTCACTAAAAATGGTGGGCTAGATTTTAAAACGAAATACTTCCTCCCAAGAAAAGGATGTCCAATTTTTAGAGGCAAATTTAGGCTTTATTATTTTTCACATTTAATTGTAAAATTGGCAGTCTTTTCTTTTATTTTTTTTGAGCAAGCATATTCTGTTTTTTGTTAATTATTTGCCAATAGAGTTTTCCTTAGATTCAGTTGATAATTAAAACTACCAGCAAAGTTGGGATAGGATAGGCATTGTCATATTTTTGAGGGATGTTCTTATCTATTTTATCTATTTTGCTATCCTTATTCGGAAGGCAACCCCACAAGTCACGGGCCTTGGCTCACAGAGAAGATACAAGCGAACTCCCATTACTAACCCCAACCTTTGATAGAATCCAATACTATACTTCCTATATTTTTGTTGAAAATATATAGTTGTTTACAATAAGATTGTTTATTCTTAGGTATTGTATACTATGAGGCCATCTTTTTTATTTTTTTTATTTTTTGGAGGGAGAGCCAGAGAGGGCCACGACCCTTTGTATGAATTGAGCCAAGGATGTAGCGTTGCATATTGTCGAGCGCTAACCAATTAAGCCTTGGCTCTTTTTCTGAAGTAGTAAAGTAAGTGGGGATTTGGGCCTTGATCCTTTGGTGAGAATGGAATATGAGACATTATTATGGGGCTTGACAATACTACTGTTAAAGCCCAGGTTATTCACAATGAGACCATCTATTATAGTTATATAAAAGTAACAATTATTCTTAACCATTAGATGTGAAAGCTGACGAAATAAAGTGTGTTACAATGTTTGAGATATTTTGCTTGAAACTTTGAGTTCAATCAATAACACATCTCACATTACCTAATTTTCCTTCTAACAGTCGATTGTGATCTTCTTGCACATTACCTAATTTTCCTTCTAAGAGTCGATTGTGATCATCTTGCACTGCACTAAAAATATGAAATGTATATTATGAAACGTCTATTTTTTCTATAACAAGTTCACCATTGGACACTAAAAGCAATGCACAAAATTCGAGAAAAAATTATTCAGCATTATGGATGATTAATGGCACACCCTTAGCCATATTTCATGTCTCATAGCACACCCTTAGCATAATTTAGGGGAGTTTTATTTGTTTTTTATTTTTTTTGAATATTTTATCAGCAGTGTTTTAAAAAGGACCAATGGATCGAATTGGTCACTCACTGGTTCTACGTGGGCAACTCGGATTGGTCCTTCCTAAGAAACTAAAATAAAGTTAAACAAACTTTTAAAAGCTTTAAAATGTTTAAACAGGGTTTAGGAACTCCAAATCATTATAAAAATATTGTTTAATGATAAAATACTATTTTATATATTATTTAGACACCCGCAGCTCCGAGTCTTGGTTCAAGGAGGGACTCGAACCGAAAATGGTGAAAACAAAATAAGACAAAAAATTAGTCATTTTCTATTCATTAATATATTAAAAAAAAGTGCATCATGTAGCCATTTTTTTTTTTTGAAAGAAATGGATATATAATAGAGTTTAGAGAAATTTGAGCTTATATTTTATATAAATATTGTAATTACAAAAAGCCTAATTTTTGTATATTACATATATATCTCTTTTGTATGTAGTTTTTATTTCAATTTTACCCTCACTCTGAAGATTTAAAATCCGAAGTCACAGATGGCATTGAATTTTCAATATCTGTAGTCATATTATTTTTCTTAAAACCATTTTTAGGGGAAAAGCAGACTCACTTGTATATTAAAAATCCGAAGTCACTTTTAACTTCGGATTTTTAATATTCGAAGATATATGGAAGTAGAGATTTTTTAAGTCACTTGGATATTCAAAATCTAAAGTCAAAAGTGACTTCAAATTTTTAATATCTAAAGTAACTTTGGTTTCTTTTGAAAAAAATAATGACTACGGATATTGAAAACATAAAATAACTTTTAACTCCAGAATTTTAATATCCGAAGTTGCAAGGAAACTCCAGAATTTTAATATCCGAAGTTGCATGGAAACTCCAGAATTTTAATATCCGAAGTTGCATGGAAATAGAGATTTTCCAAGTCACTTCGGATATTCAAAATTTGAAGTCAATAGTGACTTCAGGATTTTCAAGATACTAGGTGACGCCATATTTTTATTTTTATTTTTAAAAAAGACTAATACAAAAAAACGAGAGACTGGGATTATAGAAAATGCGTGGTGACTTTGTATTTTCAAAGAATTGGAATAAAAGAATAACAAACAAAAGGAATATGTACATAATATATACAAATCAGGGGAGCTTCTCATAATTACAGTACTTACAGGTGATAATAAGTGTACATTTCTCTAGAGATTATGTCATCCACATTTCTTAAATTTCAAACAAACAATATATAATGGGATTGTATATAGGAAAAGGTTTATATAAGGATGCTATCTTATAATGTAGAACTACGGAAAAGATCCATCGGAAAAAGGTAGTTTTAATGTTGAAATTTGTAACATCGAGATATATGACTATGAAAAATAAAAAGATTTTAAGTCTTAGAAATGGTGCAAGTTACAACATATTATCTACACCGTCCATTTCAAGATTTTCATATGTTTATAGATCTACTTGATTTTAACCATTTTTGAAATTTAAAATTTTATAAATAGATATAAAATTAAATTTTGAGATAATCCTAAGAACATTTTACATCAAAATTATATAACTTGAAGGTGCACCTTACCTCTACACCTACGAATGCATCTGTATGCAAACTTCACCCTTGTATATAATGAGATTATTTACCTTTGATACAAGATGGTCACAATTTTTTTTATTTTTTGACAAAAGTTCCAACTTTTATTAATGAGAAACTACTAAAAAGAGATTACATCAGAGAAAAACAAAAGAGAAGGCAGGGAAACCCCACCTTTGGCTAGAGAATCAGCTAAAGCATGAGAGAAATAAATAGCTAAGAGAGCTGAAATATCCATAATCTCCAACCAGATAGACATGAACTTCCAGGGAATGCACAATTCCTTCTTACACTAGCTAGCAACATTAAGCGAATCACCTTCACAAATGCAACTATTGCCAATGTCTTTGGAGATAAAGAGCTTAATATGTTGCAGCAATGAGGCAAGTTCCGAATGATTGGCCGTAGCAGAGCCTAACGGACCAGCATAAGCTGGTCACAATTCCTTACAACCATTTGATGTGAAATTTGATAACTTGTATGTGTCACAAGGTTTGAGCTTGTATGTGTCAAGAGGTTTGATAACTTGTATGTGTCACGAGGTTTGAGCTTGGTCAATAGAATAATTGCAGCCGCTCAACTTCACATCCAATGGTTAAGATTAATTTGACCATCTTGTATCAAAGATAAATGATCTCATTTTATACTTTCCAATATATAATTATCCAAAAAAAAAAAAATGAACGGTTAGACCAATATAGTTATATTTATAAAATAAAAGAGCCCGTATGCTATAAGAGCATATTGTGCAACTCCTCCCTCACTCAAAAGTCCTATTTGATAGGGTTTTTTCGGTATGAAATTTTGGGAACGACCTAAAAATAACTAGATGATTATTTTCAAAAGAAAAAAAAAAAATAAATTTTGAGTTTTTTGACTGCTTGATCTGGCCTTAAAAAATTGGACGGTCTCTATTCAATATTGAGACACCACAGTCTTTGTTCTATCTCGAGACACTATTTTTTCTAGAACATAGAGAGCTCAATTCGAAATTTTATTTATTTATTTGAAATTAGTTCATGGGTTGAAGAGGTTACAACCCAAAATTTAGCATCCTAAAATTCCTCATACACTTGGGCCCAAGGGAATAAGTACACAATATATTATTACCAGAGTATAAAATCTTTTAGCAAAATAAAAATACTCCCTCTATCTACCGTCACTATGTCTAAATTATACACGTAAACTTCAGGTAGTTACAACTTACAATATGGAGAACTTATGGGTCCCCATACTTTAGTTCGTCCAATGACAAAATTTTGAATAAATTAGAAAATAAACTTTTGAACTTCATAAGCCGTTTAAATTGGGCATAAAAATCTTTTAAAAAATAAAATAAAATAATCAGAATATGATATCAAAGTGGTAGTTAATTCAACAATTTTAGTAATAAATTGGCTCCTTTTAAAATCATTTACATACTTCATCAAGAAAAATATTAGAATATACCCAAATTGTTATTGTTCTAGGTTTGTAACCCTAAACAGGCAAGGCATTTTGGTGATTTGACCACTCAATTCTTTTATGATAATGATGTAATTACAGTTGCTCTAACAAGCAATATAATTTTTTAATAAAAAACTTTGTTTCAAGTTTACAATCCAGAATAAGCTGGGGCATCTTGCCAACTTGGCCGCACATAAGTTACCGAGCCAATGCATGTATTAGGATTTTCAATCTACAATAAGTTAAAACAATATGTTCCAGTTTAGAAATCAAAATAAGTACGGGTCAGTGCAAGAAAAATCCGGTGGTTCAAATTCTAACCACCCCGGTTTGTTTGTAATGTATTTTTAAATTTTTTTTATCATTTTTTAATATAATTGAAAATTTTTTTGGCCATTAATATTTATTTTTATATTTTTCCATCGTTTTTGAAATTTTTTAAAAATACCTTTGGACATAGATCGATTCTTTAAAGTTCGTTTTTTTTTCAATTAATTATCAACTTTATTTGCATGTGCTTTGTTTAATCATGCTTTAAATATGTTTCATATTTTATTGGATTTTTTTTAACACTTTTTTGACTACCCGGGACTTGCTTGATTAGACCTATTGAACCGCTTATTTATCCGTATTTAAGTACCTTAATTGATAAATTACCTTATTGCCCTCTCTTGTTCAGGCCTAAACCCAAATTGAGGCAATTTGAGTTTTTCTAACAAATTAACTTAAGAGGAGCCTAAGTGAAATCAGCTTAGATGTAACCAATTTTAATTTAACCACCTCATTGATTTTGGAGGTGGTTAGACTATCATATTGATAGTTTCGAACATTGTAGGAAAAATTGGGTGGTTAAAATTGGAACCGCTTGGTTAGATTATGGTTTCAGTTAGTTTTGGTGAACCAATTAGGTATTTTAAATTTTTTTAAAATAAATTATAAAAAGCTCTCAAAAAAGGGATTTTATTTATAATGTATTTTTTTAATATTTTTCATCATTTTGGAAAATATTGGAATTTGTTTCGGCCATTAATACTTAGTTTGACTTTTTCATATTCTTTTTTAAAAATTCAAAAATACTCTTGGGTACAAATTGATTCATTCAAAAAATATCATTTTCATTAAATTTCAACTTCATGTGGATATGCTTTGTTTAATCATGTTTTAAATACACTTTTCATATTTTATTAGATTTTTTGTATTTTGTTTTTATATTTTTAACACTTTTTTGACTGCTCAGGGCTTGCCCGATTAGGCCGGTTGAACTGGCTAGTTTACCAATTTGTATTGACTAATCACTTCTGGCTCCATGTCCGATCAACCATTCCAATTCTATTTTTCCTACACCGGTTTCTACACGTTCTAAGAAAATAAGGAGATTCTTTTGAACTTGGTGAACGCATAAATTTCAGGTAGAGTGAGGTCTAGCTCCTAAAACTCTCAAAACTACTATCCTTCGATTTTTAAATAGATCCAATTTTTATAAGGCCTAGGCGTTGTGAAAAATGTAAAGCTTCACCTTGAAACCTCATCCGTAAAACATTTCGGGCATGAGAAATCCTGAGGGTGCCTCTAAAATATGTTTCTACCACATATTACAAAATTTGTGGCTAAAAAATGGTACAGACCTTGTGGATTTGTATACACTAGAAAATGGATGATCTAGATGATGTGTTACAAATGTAGGAAAAATTGGGCAGTTCAAATTCTAACCACTCGATTAGCTTGGAATCAGCCACTAGTTGGTTTCGTTTTTGTTTAGTTTTGGTGAATCAATCGGGTATTTTAAAAAAAATATATTAAAATCCAAAAAAATAAGGAATTTTATTTGTAATATATATTTTAATGCTTTTCATCATTTTGAAAAAGATTAGAAATTATTTTGGCCATTAATATATATTAATGCATTTTCCCATATTTTAGAAAAATTTAAAAATACCCCCTAGGAACAAATCTATTCTTTAAAATTTATTTTTTCATTAATTTTTAATTTCATTTGGATGACTTTGTTTAATCATGATCTAAATATATTTATCATATTTTATTAGATTTTTATATGTTTTAACACTTTTTTGACCGCCCGGGACTTACCTGATCGTTTTACCGGTTAGGTCGGTCGAATCACTTTCGGCCCTATGTCTGGTTAACCGTTGCAGTTCGATTTTTCCTATATTGTGTGTTACATACAATTTACACATTTTTTAGAGCTTGAAATCCTAATTTTTTTTTTTAAAATCATAATGGTGAAGGTTGAGATGATCGATTCAAGGGTATTCTTATACAACACTGCAATTTTTGACGTGAGGCTTTTCTTTTTCGAAAGGTCTTGGCTGTTTTTTTTTAACATTTTCCTTTTCAAATTAATCAACAGGTTGAAGCAACCTACATAGTTTATATTAATAGGTCCTTGATTTAGCATCAATTTTTCTTATTAAACTGGATAATTCGTTTTCAATGCCTTTACTCTCTCCAAATAAATTAGGGATTGCTTCAACCTGTTGATTAATTTAGGTGTATAGGTGTATACACTAATAGGTCTAGGTGTATGTCATGAGACCTTTTTGTCTTTTGCTACGAGGCATTGGATGTGAAATCAAATAGATAAAAATGTGTCGTGATATTTAAAAATTTTTGTTTGAGATTTTGTGTCTAAATAATAATGTATCCTTAACCACCCAATTTCATCATGATTGTGACTCCATGTATCAAAAGTAAATGATGGCATTATACAAATTTCTAACAAATTATATTTTACTTTTCTATATTCAATTTTCTTCTCTAGCATAGAGGCTTGAGGTCCCAAAATGAAAGAGGGTAGAAGGCGGGCATTTTGAAATTAAGACAAAAGGTATTGGTAAAATGCTAATTGTTTATTTTTCTAATGTATTAAACTGTTTTTCTTAATTTTTGAGTGATTTATGTACGAACCCTAAAATTTAAGGTAAAATACAAAATGTTTCTATTATTGACGGAAATTACAAAGAAGGTTGGTGAACCTATCTTTTATTATATTTTTCAAAATTGCTTCTCGGTCAACTCGAATTTTGATTTTTTTTAGTTTTTTCGTTAGTAGGGCAGTGCACCAAGTTTACGGTACTTCCCTACTAAGCAAAACTTTTTTTAAAAAAAAAAATCAAAATTTCGATTTATCAAAAGACAATTTTGAAAAATATAAAAAAATGGGTTAACCGACTTTCTTTGTAATTCATGCTTAGAAGTGGAGCATTTTGTATTTTACCTAAGATTTTAGGGTTCATACTTAAATCAATCTAAATTTTTCTTGAAAAAAAAAAAATGAAGTAAAAAATAGGAAATATGATTGAATAAAACACCCCTTCGTAACAATTTCTAGAAATTAAAACATCTGAAGATTGTTTTGTGAGGTCAAGAAAGTCCTAAATTCATATTATTGTCTATACTTGATAATACTTTATCAGAAAAAGCTGGTCTTGTTATTTTTATACAAAGAACGAATCTTGTATGTTCAGTTAAATGCTTAGTCTTAAACTTGTTATCCGTAGGGCTGGCAATGGGCTTGGCAACCTAGCTTAGCCCTAAAAACGTAGTGCTTGGGCCACAAACTGTGGCCCGAGAGCTAGGCTAAGCCCAGCGACAACCCAGTTCAGCCCAGCTGGGTCCTCTTTTTCCTTATATTTCTTTTCTTTTCTTTCATATTTTTTTTTTAAGCCCTTTTGATCCCGCCCTATAGCGACAACCTAGTTCAGCCCAACTAGGTCCCCTTTTTTGACCCTTTTGTCCCTTTTAGCCTGGCCCGTAGTTACCCTACTTATCCGTAACCAAGAGAATTTACCGTGGTTATATATATATATATATATATATATATATATATATATAGGTGCGGTTTGTATAGAGCCGAGGTTCCAAACCATCAAATTAGAGCCCGCCTTCAAATAGTGGCGAGAAATGTGGTTTCAACATTGGAAATTTTTTATTAACCTTAAAATATATTTTCATCTTTAATTATAAAATATAAAGCTTCAAAAATAGTGTAAATTGAGCAGATCTATGAAACCTTGAATTACTTAAAAATTGATGATCCAAAAAATGCGTTACAAGATGCACTATTTCCAAAACTTGAAATCCATTTTTTTCTCAAGTCCATGCATCTTGATGTTAAGATGATCAATTTGAGGATCTTTGAGCATCAAAACAACCTCTTCTAGTGAAATTTTTTAGGTAAGCCTAAGTTCTATATAAACTTATATATATATATATATATATATATATATATATATATATATATATGTGTGTGTGTGTGTGTGTGTGTGTGTGTGTGTGTGTGTGTGTGTGTGTGTGTGTGTGAGCAATGATCCAATGCAACACTTGTATCATAGAATAACGCACCGACACTTGTAGAAAACCATGTTTGTGGTATTTGTATGACCCCAAATTTTGCACACACACTCTCTTCATCTCAATAATCAATCCCCCATAAAAAACAGTTCAATTTGAATCCTAGATATGGTCCAAATGAGTCCCTTCCAAAAACAAATCTAGACCGTTCATTTTGTGAATTTCAAGATCTTATCCTTTATAACTCAAAATCATTTTTTTTTTTAACATTGTTCATCTAGTAATAATAAAGCCATCCAAAAAAATTGGAAATAAACGGCCTATGTTAATTGGGCTAAAAAATGCTTTATAGGTTGTGTTTTCAATTTTTTCATTAGAATGAAACAAATGTATATTTTAAAATTTGTAATCAAACAAATGACATTAAAATGGTTGTTGCCTTATATTACCATACAACGGTTGCATGAAATCATTGTTATATATATATATATATATATATATATATATATATATATTGTTGTTTTGCCTTTATCGGAGGATTCAGGTGGTATATTGACAATAGGTGAAGGAGGTATAATTATTTTTGGAGAAGGAATTCCTTTAATATCTAATTGGGATAATTTTGATATTAATTGATCCATAAGGGATTTATTATTATCTCCAATATGAAATTTATTTTTATTCAATTCTGGAGGTGGTTTGAACAAAACTGATTTAGGTATGATTGTAGAAGCAGGTTGTTCTTTGGTAATAAGTCTTTCTATCCTTTCTGTTTGTTTACCTAAAGATTGTATATAAAGATTGGTATAATTATTTTGTTCTACAATATGAGGTATTAACTCTTGTTTCTTACCAAGTTCTTTAGGTAAGATTTTATATGGAGTGGCAATTATATCATATACTGATGAAGGTTGAGTAGGCTCATCCTTAACTGGGACTTTTGTTTTAAGTATAAGACTTTTTTCAGGTGGATGTATACTAGCAGTGGTAGTACCATCTGTGCTGATATAAGTTTTCTCTTCTATTGTTTGAATTTCATCAAAGGAGGAAGGAATATGAAGTTTATGTTGATAATTACTTATTAACCATAGGAAATACCCTTCTGTTTCCTTTTTCTTTTTAAGGAAGTTATTATATTTAGCCTGTAATATTTCTCTTAATTGTAATGGTACTTTTGTAAGATACCATTGTCTAATATGTTTATTTTCTTCTGACATAAAATCTTGCTTGATATAATTATGATCAATTTTTTTCTTTTTTCTCTCTAATTTAGCGGCTAAATATGCTGCTATATATTCATCTGAATATTTATCATGTGAATTGTCATATTCTTCTACTTGTAAAGTTAATATTTGAAAGTCTTGTAATTCTTCTATACTGGGTTCAGTAGTTTGTGTAGTATTGGATTCAGGAGTAGTATTGGATTCAGGAGTATAGGTGGGAATAACAACATGATCTGTTGTTCTCCGTGTTCCATGAAATTGTAGGTCTAAACTAGGTATTGAAAAAGACTGGGTAGGAGGTGGTAGTATTATGACATTCGGATCAGTAGAATAAGATTTTCTACTTGGTATTTTATTTTTAATATTCATTTTTCTATTTATATTAATATCATCCTGTACTTGTAATTCTTGAAATTTTATTTCAATATTTCCATCAGGATGTTCTATTATTTGATTAGGAATATAGTATTGAGGAACCTCTTGAGGTTGATTGGCATTTTGTAATGCCCATGACTGTGGTAATCTAATATCTGACCATTTTATTGTTTTGGGAATAATCATATTTGATTTTTCCATATTTGTTTGGAATAAAATGGTTTGATCTTTTTGATCAATTTGCATAATATTTGGACATAAGGTGTTCATGACTTTATAATATATTCTATAAACTATTGCTAGGTTTTGAGAACTTTGGATCATATTAAAACCATGTGTTTTTAAAGTAATTGTTAATATATCTAGAATATTTGGGTCAGTCAAAGAAATAAAAAAGTTTGGAAAACTATTAAAGTATATGGGACCACTACAAAGGCTGGATTCTACCATGCCGAGTAGCGAGTCTGTGAAAATATTGTGTCTTGTATCTCTTAGGCATACAAGCACAGAAGTGTTCAACCCTAGTCGGGTCAAAGGTTTTACGGCTATTTGAATTAATCCAATATGTAAATATTTGTAATTATGTTCTTTATGTTTTTCAATGATTTTCTTTGACAGTAGGTGAAAGTCTTCTTGATTTTGAGTAACCGATAAACTTTCTTCTACAGTCTTGATGGCATAACCCATCTTGAATTTGAATGATCCTTTATTGTAAACGTCATGGATTGGTACCTTAGGTATGTTCCAATTTTGAATATGATTTTCGATGTCATTAATGACTATTTGTTCTTTATTTTTTACTTTAAGTGTTTGAGATGAAGTTGCATTTTTACTAGTTAGATTCCTTATTAAATTTGTCATCCGTAGGTTGCGGATAATGACAATCTGGACATTCAGTGACCCAGCGTTTTCCCTAAGCGGCTCTTCCTGGCCTTGGCGGTACTTTGCAATAGGCGTTTACGTGTCTCTTGTCTTAACTCTCGAACCAACTTTCTAGGATGTAAATTTAACTTAGTTTCGCTAGTCAAGATGTAGCTTCTATCTCATACTACTTATTGATGTAAAAAGAACAGGTTCACTGTTTTGACAGTTTAACTGTTTACACAGTTTCACTGTTGAACAGTTCTACTGTTGTTCTATCCTAACCTTGCTTTGGATTCTAAACCTTTATATGATAGACTAAAAAAAAATCCTCCACCATGGACCAATGACCATACCAAGGCAGTACAGGTAATTAAAAGTAAGGTAAAGACACTAGACTGTCTCTTCCTACCTCATCCAACTGCTTTCAAAATCATAGAGTGTGATGCGTCTGATAAAGGCCTCGGTGGTATTCTCAAATATATATATATATATATATATATATATATATATATATATATATATATATATATATATATATATATATATATATATATATATATATATATATATATATATGGGAAAAGTTTACGTAGAGCTGAGGCTCTAAACAATCAAATTTGAGCCTACCTCAAAAATTTCATTAGAAGAAGTTGTTTTGATGCTCAAAATTAATCATCTCGATATCAAGATGCATGGTCATGAGAAAAAAATAGATTTCGAGTTTTGTAAATAGTGTATTTTGTGACATATATTTGGACCGTCAATTTTCAAGATTTTCAAGTTTTCATAGATATGTCGATCTACACTATTTTTGAAGCTTTGAACTTTATAAATAAAGATAAAAATATATTTTAAGGCTATCACTAAGATTTTCAGTATTAAAACCACATTTCTCGATGCTAGTTGAAGGTAAGCTCTAATTTGATTGTTTAGAGCCTAGGCTCTATACAAACCGCGCCCTATATATATATATATATATATATATATATATATATATATATGGTAATGTTTTCATGCAACCGTTGTATGGTAGTATAATGCAACCACATTAAAAAACCATGTTAGAGACATTTATTTGACACAAATTTTTAAATGTACATTGTACACTCTTTTCATTCTAAAGAACAATCACAAAAAAGAAATTTTCAAAAAAACTCCTTAGAAAGTGTTTTTCTAGCCCAATTAATATAAGCCGTCAATTTTAGGAAGATGGTTAGATATATGCCTTAGAAGGATATTTTTATTCCCAAAATTTTTGTATAGTGCTATCATCATTAGATTAACAATGCTAAAAAAGAAAAAAAAATGATTTTCAATTTGTCAAGGCCTAGTTCTTGAAATTCACTAAATGGATGGTTGAGATTCATTATTGGAAGGTACTAATTTTGACTATATCTAAAGTGCACATTGATTTTTTTTTTTTTTGGTAGGATTGATTATGAGGATGAAAAGAATGTGTGTGCAAAATTTGGGGGGTCATACAGATGCCAAAAACATAGTTTTCTAGAGGTGTGTGGTTGCATTATACTATTATACAACTATGGCATGAAAATCATGGCCCTAATATATATATATATATATTACAAAAAGTCTATAGGTAAAAAATGAACAATGATTTCTCCTACCCTCATCACTGTCTAAAGTTCATCGTATAGTCACGATTGTCTGGTAGTGTTTTATTTTTCATTTCTTTTTTATAAATTAGAATGAAATGAATTTTGGAGCGTGTGTTCATAAAAAATAAATGAATCTATGAAAAATATCAAAAAAATATTTTATATGAAATAAATTGACCAAAATATCTCCGAAATATTTCATAGGTATTTTGATTTTTTACAAATTAGTTTTTTTTATATATTTTTATTAGATGCACCTCACTAAGATGTACATACGCTCCAAATTTCAGGTCATTTCGATTTATAGAAAAAAATAAAAAATAAAATACTACCGAACAATCGTGACTATACGATGAACTTTAGACGATATTAAGTGTAGGTAAAATCACTATTCATTCTCACCTATAGACGTTTTGTAGTATTCTTCCAATATATGAAATTCTTACCGACGCTTATACATCGAGAGATAACGCTTTGTCCTTTGGCTAGAGAGAGAGATCTTTGTCCTTTGGTTAGAGAGAGGTATCGTTGTCGTTTGGCTTGCATGTAGAGAGAGAGGAGGGTTATTTTTTAGTCTTTTTGGGTGAGAATGGCTTCTTCCCTGTCATCTTATTATGCTTTCATATTTCTATGTATTTAGAAACGGTAAAAACTAAAGGGTGTGGTTTGTAGAGGGCCCAGGCACTCGACAATCAAAATAAAGAGCCCCTTCAAATAGTGTTGAAAAGTGTGATTTCAATAGTGAAAATATTTGTGAAAGCTTTAAAATATATTTTTATTTTTAATAATAAAATTTAAAGCTTAAAAAATAATGTAGATCGAGCAATTCTATGAAAATATAAAAATATAAAAAATTGAAGGTCCAAATATGTTTTACAAGATACGTTATTTTCAAAACTCGAAATCCATTTTTTTCTCATGTCCATGCATCTTGATATCGAGATGATCAATTTGAAGACATTTGGACATCAAAACAACTTCCTCTAGTGATTTTTTCAAGGTGGGCTCTTATTTGATTGTTTAAAGCCCCGCTATATAAAAACTCTTTCCAAAACTAAAACCTAAAAACTGAATTGTTAAGGCCAGCCAACTAACAAAGTGCATCTCAATTGCCAGAAAGAATAAAAAGTGTCATATTCGGGTCATCATACCAAAGGTGGGAAGCTTTTGGATCTTTGTGCCCTTGGAGTATTCATTCTACCCTCTCGTGACCCTTTCGAGCCCACACGACCCAACCATTGAGAGGTCACGGGCTCTCTCTCTCCCTTTACAAATTATTGAGGTTCTATTTTAAAAGGGCCAATTATAGATAGCTCACGGGTTGGCTCTTCCACTTTAGGGTTCATGCCTTTCAGCAAAAAGCAAATTAATAGAGCCCATATAACCTGCTCATGTGGAAGCATATATTAATACTATACAATTACTCCCTCAGATGGAAAAATACAAACTTAGGAAGATTTTTTTAATCTCAAAATTTGGAAACCACCTAAAAAGTATTATCTTCTGAAAAAAAAGTTTGAATATTGAGTTTTCTAGCACTTAGATCTCATTCTTAAAAAATTGGACGCTATTTGTTCAATCTTGGGACATTATTTTTTTCAAACCCATAGAAAATGCAATTTGGAATTATTTTTTAATGCACAAAAACAATGTGGCTTATATGAACAAAAACAATTTGGAATAATTTGTATATAGTTTGAAGAGTTTATATCCCCAAAATCTAGGGTTGTAAAAATACTTATAGATTAGGTTTTGCACAAAGGAGTAATAGATAGTATGCTCCCTCAGGAGCATACTTTTACAAAAATCTTTTGGCAAAAACAATGTCACTTACATGGGGCGGTGGTGTTCGTGACAAAAACTCGACTGAAATGAATCTCACTCACGAGACCTATGTTTTTTTTTATTTAGGTATGTTGATGTGGGGACCAGCTTAGTGTAGACTATAGAGAATATTCTTCTATAATCCACCCATGTCCACTATACTGTTCACACGTGGCAAGGAAAGCGAATCTGAAATGCTTGTATAGTGAGGTCTTGGTCAGCCCATGCGACTCGGATGAGCACCACAGAGTAATAGTACTATATTGGGTTATAGTATCATCAATTAAAAAAAAACGGAATTTTCTATTTGCACTTTGTAAGTGTCCGAAGAAAATATTAATTTTATTATAGTAGATGGAGATAGTATAATTTTTGGAAGGTCAGATCAAGTATTTAAAAACTCAAAATCTATTCTATTTAATGATTGTGATATATATCTAACAACACCAGTTCAAATAAAATGTCTTCAACTGGTCATCATCATCGTCGTCAAAGTTTTTTTTCAATTAATTGAAGTCAGTTACACGAATCATGCTTCATCATTTTGTTTTATTAAGGACCATATTTTCATTGAGACCATAATTCCCCATATTTTTTTCGGCTACTTTCAACTATATCTTTTTGGACCTATGCTTTGCTTTTTTTTAGCCGTCCACTTGAACTAACTCACTCATCCTTATAAGTGTTGTACTAGGTATGTACCAATGGTCGGCCCACTTAAGTCTGCTCTATCTTATTTTTATGCCTATTGATGCTGCACCTAAATTTTTCTGGATTTATTTATTTTGAATTGTATCCCCACTTGTCTTGTCACTCATCCATCTTAACATCTTCATCTCCACTATACTCCCACTGAGTTCATTTTACAAGTAACTATGGTATATTATTTTTTGACTTCCTAACATTTCACCCCATAGAGCAAAACTGGTCTCACAACAGTCCTATAGAACTTGCCCTTCAACTTCATTGGAATACAACGATCACATAAAAATTTTGTTGCACATTTCCACTTTGTCCATCCAGCTCTAATTCTATATGCGACATCTTCCTCAATCTCTCTATTTTTCTGGATTATCGATCCAAGTTATAGAAAGTGCGTTTTTTTTGGTATTTTCTGGTTGTCAATATTAATTACTGCATAGTCTTTACTCTTATTATTACTAAACTTGCATTTTATATACTCGGTCTCCGTCAGTATTTTATCTAAATACGTTGAATGTACAATATGCCCCCGCTGGAGCAGGTATACGTGTAGCAAATCGCTATGGGACATGATAGGTAGGTAGGATGTCACTATGGTTCAACCCCGACTTGACAAAAGGGTCTTAAATTGAGGTTGGGACTTGGGACAAAGAATTGTGCTTGATGAGAATTGGCACACAATTGTGGTATAGACTTCAAGCATAGGAATGAGAACCCAAATCATTAAGGCGGAGAATCTTTTTATCAAGAGAATTGCTGCTACCTGGGGTTTAGGATTCCTTTTAAGTGTAGAAATAAATAAATATTTAGAAAGAAAAAGTTGGAGATAATGTTTCTTCAGATAGAGAAAAAAAAAGGAAGAAAAAAAAGCAGCTACAGAATCCTTTTAGAGATCCTCAAGCCGGAGATAATAGTCTAAGAGGAAATTATAAGTTCTTTTTCCTTTTTTTAGTAATTTCTTAGTTAATTTTATTTTTCCTGTGGTTTTTCCTATCTTAAAATTTTCTATTCATGGCAGTGCCTCTTTTTTATTTTTTTGAGGAAGTATATAAAGAGACTAAATACTTTGGTACATGATGGTCACAATTAATCTTGGCCGTTAAATGTGAAATTGGATGGCTGCATTTATTTCATTAACCAAATTCAAAGTCTAAAAGAAATTTTCACAAACTTTGTGACACATCCAAAACATCAAATTTCACATCAGATGGTTGTAAGACTTTGAGTTCCAATTCATATCATAAGTAAAACCCTTCAACCCAATTTTCTCCTATCTAAAATGGTTTTCACATCGCTTTTCCATGTGAACTCATGCCCTCCGGTTCGCCCACATAAATTTCATCCAATTCTCTCTTCGAAACCTTAATTTTAGACACAAAGCTACTCTTTTCGAAACCTTAATTTTTGACTCAAAGCTACAACGACCAAGTATTACCCAAATAGAGCCCCCCAAATTAGAGTGCCCTTATGGGTTTTCACAACTTGCCGTGGATGGAACTGCGAAATTGATTTATGCCTTTCTTAGATTTTTTTTTTTGTTTTTTTTTTTCTCTTTTACCTATGGCTTATATTCTAATTTTGCTTTTCTTTCTAATTTCTTTTTTTTTTTTTCTTTTTTCCTTTGAACTAGCACCTCTTCGGGCTGTCATTATGCCCAGTTTTTCTTGTTCCCCCAACCAAATTTTTTTTTTCTCACTTTTTATCTCAAATTTAACTTTTCTAGCAAATATCCCTCCCCCCCCCCCCCCAAAGTCATAAAAAAGGTAAAATGAAGAACAAAATATTATTTGAAAAGCATGCGGTCCAGCACAAAATGGGGACGATCCATAACAAAATAGAAGCGGTCTGGCACTTTGGGCATGTGGTCTAGTACAAAATGGGAGCTGTCTAGGACTTTGCTTCTGGAAAGCATGTGGTCCACCACAAAATCGGGGTGGTCCGGTACTTTTGGCTTCTAGAAAGCATGCGGTCCGACACAAAATAGGGGCGGTTCGTCACTTTGGGTATGCAATCCGACACAAAATGAGGGTGGTCCAGTGTATGTATTTTCACAATATTTGGGGCTTCTTGTATCCGTCTCCATAATATTTAATCACAGGAAAGTATATAATGAGACATTTACTTTTTGCACAAGGTGGTTACAATTAATCTTGACCATTAGATGTCAAATCGGGTGGCTACATTTATTTCATTGACTAAGCTCAAAGTTTAAAAGAAATTTTTTCGAACTTTGTGACACACCTAAGCTATCAAATTTTACATAGAATAGTTTTAATTAATTGTGACTTCCCTCCGCAAAAAGTAAAGGTGCAGTTTTTATAATTTTGTGGTAATTTTTTTTTAGGATTATCTTAAAAACTATTTTCATATCTAATTAAAAAAATTTTAAACTCCAAAAATGGTTAAAATCAAGTAGATCTATAAACATATGAAAATCTTGAAATAGACGGTCTAGATAATGTTTTGCTAGACGCACTATTTTTTAGATTCAAAAACTTTTTTTTAAAATATTCATATATATTGATGTCGAGATGATCAATTACAGGGTTTTTCAATATTAAAACAACCTTTCTGAGAGATTTTTGAGGCCCATATGTAATTCTACATTTTAAAGTTGCAACCTTATATAAACTTTCCTCAAAAGTAAATGGTCTCATTATATGCAATCCCTTTAATCATGCTATTGATTATGTGCTATACAGTAGATTAGAGTCCTAATTGACTCCGATAGTTTTTATTTGGGACCCTAATTTGGTAACCTGTCTGAGCAAACGGGAAAAAGCACCAGTTAGAGCTTGGGCAAATAGAGATTGAGAGCCGAGAGAGATCATGAGGTTCAAATAAAAAAGGATGAGGGGGTCTCATGTTTTCAGAAAAATCAGCAATGCACCCCTTGATGTGCATTGCAGTTTTCCCCAAACACGAGGAAATTGCACCCCTTGATCTGCATTGCAGTTTTCCCCAAACCCGAGGAAAAGCGTGGAAACACAGAGAAATCCGGGGCTCTGCTTTCGACGTAATTCCCCATTCTCACGTAGGGGAATATGTGGTAACTTAGAAAATAGATCATTTTCCATTATTTTTGCAGTTACTAAACATGGCCCAAGGGTTGGACCTTGCCAAGTCTCAGCTTAGTGAGAAACTTGGAGCTTACAATCGCCAGTAGCTCTTTCATTTCACCATTAATGTGGTAGTTACCATTGACATTATAGTTCAATGTTGCAGAGCACATTTGGGCCACCACCAGGGGCAAAATTCATGACAATTAGGTTAAGATTGGCTACTATTGTTTGAGAATTCCTAACTCGGGGCCATGTCCATCAGGCTTCTATCCTTCCACAAATGGGTTATTGATCCCTCCTCTAGCACAACTCTGATATGAACTGAGAGTAGGGGATGGCAGAAGTTGATTCCATGCTATGTCCTCAACACTTTGCTGAACCAAGACGTGAATTCACTACTTGAGCCCTTCCATCCACATTATTTTGGGATTACCACCTCTTTTATATGTGATCTTGCTCCACATTACAACCACCATTTCATTAGAAGAGCCCCCCCCTATGTCCTTATTTTTTGAATGCCATGCCCCTGCACACATTGACTTGCATATATCATCCCACTGGACAATGTGATATTTACTTCTCAAAACCATCACAAAGGAGTCTTCTCATGAGACCTTCTAAGTTCTTATGGAGACAGATGTCATAATAAATAGTTACACTGGTGGCTGTTATGAGGCCAATCCTTCCCTTATAAGAGAGGTATTTGGCCTTCTACCTATCTAGCTTTCTTAGGAATAGGCTCAAGGTTAGCTGGTATGTGAGGCCGCTACAACATGACGGATTGAGTTTAATTCTTACCCTGATAGGCGATCAAATCCCAATTAAACAAACCCCCCCTCCCAAATAAAAAAATCTAGTTTTCTCTGACTGCAGTTAATGCTTGGGCTTCACCCTGCCTTCCAAGGTTTTGTAAGCAGATGGAGGCCTAGATATCTCCATGACTAGGGCTATAAATGGGTTAGATCTGGTTCTGCTTGACCTAGACTCGGACCCGATCCAGCTGTGTCCAAGTCAGACCCAAATGGGTCCATTTCTAATTAATTATATATTTTGAGTTATATAAAATATTCTTAATAAATTTGTATTATATCATGACCCCAACCTGGATCTGACCTAATCCAATATGGTCTAAGATGGGTCTAGACTTGACACGGGCTGGGTCTAGGTCAAACAGACCCAGACACGACTTGCCTGGTCCACTAACTTGGTCCAAACCTAGACTCAGGTCAAGTCGGTGGGTTGACCTAACCCTTTTACCATCCCATCCATGACAGACCCTCCAGACTCGATCAATTTAATGGCTCCTTAGTTGTCAATCTAAACGTGCAACTCCAAAGCTCATTTTGTTAATATTAACAAAGAGACCAGAAGCCATTTCAAAGCACTTCCAGAATAGCCAAAGATTACTTGTTTGGGCCGCCCCAAAAGAACAATGTATCATTTACATAATGCAGACAATGAGATAGTTAGCCTGTTCTCTGAGATTTTAAAACTTATAACATTCCACAATGATCAACTCCTCTCCTTATTGACCAATTATATAGATAATAAGGGTGACTAGCGGTCTTCTTGCTTAATATTCTAGCTCTGATAAATCCTTCAAGGCTCCCATTATGACAATTGAGAAGTTAGTTGACCCATAATTTCCATAGATCCGCATAGACCACCTCGCCTCCAGCAGCACATTTGATGCCTGAGGTCCCATTTTTAGATTGAGAATGGATACACTTCTAAGCCACCAATGCACTACCAAGGATTTGCATGCCCTTCACGTAATCTATTTGAAGGGGTGACATCACCTCACAGAGGACCATTTGTAGTTTGGAGGCTAGAATCCTTCTAAGTATCTTCTTAAGGCTTTCAAATAGATTGATTGCTAAGATATCATCGAAGGTTTCTACCAAGTGGGGCAATCGGGAGTTTGGGACGGGTTAGGTTGGGTCAACCCCAACAACCCGACGGGTCGACCCGATCTGGGTCTGAGGTCCAGGTCTAAACCCTTGGAACCAAGTTGGACCCGAACCCAACTCAAACATATCTACACACGCGCGTACACACACACACACACATATATACATATATATATATATATATATAATATCAGTGTTCAAAAAATCGAATCGGCCTAGGGCTGGGTCCGAGTAATCGGTATATCGGCTGGCGGCCTAGGGTTGGGTCCGAGTAATCGGTATATCGGCTGGTTCAATCGGCCTAATCGGGCATGTCTCGGCCGGTCTAAAAAGTAGTAAAAAATAAAACAAATACAAAAAAATCCAAAAAACACATGAAAATCATATTTAAAGCATGATTAAATAAAGAACATCCAAATGAAGTTGAAAAATAGTGAATAAAAATGGATACTAAAAAATTGATTGCCCAAGGGTATTAACACTTTCCGATCTATGTCAAAATGATAAAAACATTCGAAAACACATTACAAACAAATCCCCTATTTAAAAAGAAAATGAGTTCATGGCTATGCTGACCATAGCCTTCTCATTAAAGTTCTTTAAAATTTAAATGTTAGCATTAGGTCGATCTTTATATCCTCCCATAAATCTCAAAAGAAAGTAATGAGGACACCATTAGGGCCAGAGCCGAGCAACCATGGCCCGAGGGTAGGGTCGGGCGATAGGCTTGGGCCAAACCCATCCCCGCCCAACCCCACACTCTTGTCTTCTTTTTCCCATTGTTTTATTTTCAATTATATTGGACCCAGCCCTACCCTGGTGGACTAGGGCCAGGGCCTTTTGGTCAAATTAGGGCCAAGATGGGCTTGGCCTGGTCCAACCCTATGGGGACCGCACAGGGGAGGCCCGGCCCCAATCCAGCATGTTGCCAATCCTATTTAAGACTAAATTATCTCCATCTCCCCTTGTTTAAATGACCTTTCTAGCCAAGTAACACATTCAAGTGGTGCTCCTCCTGAAGATCGAATATGAAATGTTTGATGATCGCCTCATCAATAGCTCTGAAGTCACCAAGGTCTATGTGAGGAACTTCATTATAATTTCTAATTTGGTTTTTTAATGAAAGCATGGCAGTTAGATTTTAACATTTTCATCTATATGCTGAACCTTTCATCTCAAATTCATGAAGGAAATTTTGTAACAATTCATGAAGCACAACACAAGAAATGAATTATTTTCTGAATACTATATGAAGGAAAATTGATTCATGCGGCTCGACTGCATTTCTACATATGGGGTCCAGAAAGCGTAAAGCATCTATGTTAAAGATGGATGCAAGTAGGTGTTCCATCTAAAAACAATAGAAACTAATGGTCGAAATGTTTTCTTACTAAAATTATTATTTTTAGTTTTTTAAAATTTATTTGTTTTTTCATATTCATGATATCCATGTTAGAGATTACATGTCCTTAAATATTAAGTCTTAAAACCATTCTCAAAAATAGATTTATTAAGAGGCCCGCATTTCTACATATGCGGGATTGGTCGCATGGAAACCGGGTCCCTATATAAATGCCTCAAGCAAATCTTTCATTTTGTAATACATCCTGTGCTTTTAAGTTTGTTTTGTTTGTCTTCTTACAGTTGGTCCAATACTACAGACACTGGACGGGCTCTAATGTATAAAATTTCTAGAAATCCTTGTGTGTTGCTTCAAGTATGTTCATATGATGAGGGTTGAGGAAACACACTGAACTATCGCATTTGTTGAGGCATATTAATGTTGTAAGTCCCTAGTAGAAAAATTTTCCTTTGGAGTTCAACACAAACTACAAAATCATATTTACAAGCCCCTACTAATAGAAAATACCATTAAGAAGTTGCTAATATTGTGAATGAGTCAAATCAGTGTAATCTGGAAGGGGCATCGAATTGGAAAAGTGTTAGATTTGGTTTAGTTCGCAGTTCGACCGGACATTGAACTGAACGTGACTCATGTAAACCGGGCTAACGATTTCTCAAGTTATATGCTTTTTCAAGATCTGGTTTTGTAGAGGCTGAATTGGTTTGGAGTCGGTTGGGGGTCTGAAAGGCCAAACTAGCCAGTCTGTTTCTGATAAGAATGAATCAATTTGGGCAGAGAGCTTATCCTTACATCCATTGTATAATTACAATAAAGCATGCAATGTTTAATTCAAGTCTATCTCCTCTCAGGTGGTGGCCGAAAGTTTCGGTGAACGCACCAAATTTAGAAAGAAAAAGACCCAAAGATGGGGAGAGCTATTACCATTGCGATGATGAAAATAGATATCGAGCTGTAAAGGAGCGCGCATTTGAAATTCAAAATGAATGGACCATGCCACAAGGCAAGAACCAAGGAGAGTAGATGAACAATACAGCTATATAAGCTTTTCACATCCCTTTCTCTTCTTAAAAATTGGAGTCCGTAGTTGCTTCAAAGGTCATCCTCACCCTCTTAGGTTGCTACGAGAAAATATGAAGCGTTCATCGAAAGTTGACAGGATTAGCTATCTACCCATCCACATCCTCTCCTGTATTCTCTCTTACTTGCCCGTCGAAGAAGCATGCGGAACCTCTATACTTTCTCATCAATGGAAGCAAATTTGGTCTTCTATGCCAGTGCTGGATTTGGAAATCGATACATTCTCTGAGGGCGTGAGTGATGAAGCTCCTTCACATAGGTCAGAATGGGGTCTGGTGCATGACAAAGACGGCCCCATTCTCCGGTTTCAGTTGCTGGAATCAATGATATGCTGCCTCCTCGACCTGGAACAATGGATCGGTATCCTGGAAAACATGGGTACCCTGGAACCCGATTGCATTCTTTGTTGTGTCACTCCATATGAATTACCAGCTTCCCTGTTTTCATTGACCTCCCTAGTTTCATTGGAGCTCTGGCGTTGTGAAGTGGAGCCCCCACCTGCATTTCAGGGGTTTTCATTTCTAAAGTTCCTCTCTCTTGAATGTGTTACTGTCAGCAATGAAATGCTTGAATCCTTGGTGTCTAACAGTAAGGTTTTAGAGAGCTTGAGGGTGGTAAACTGCTATGACCTCAAGATAATCAAATTTGATGCTCCCAGCCTTCTTTCTCTCTATCTCCAAGGTGAATTTCATGATTTGGATGTGAGTGTTAATTCCAACCTGAATAATCTTGCCATTTATTGGTTAAGCCATGGAGTACCTAGCATTCGCCTACAAGGTTTGGTCAAGTTGGAATCTTTGTGCTTCAATGGTTGGATCCCCGATGTAAGTGTTTTAATTTTGCTTGATGATTCGTCTTTTGTTCTTTGCATGTAGTGTTTATGTTTTGTCTTGAATTTGAGTTGGATGAATTTGATCTTTCTAAATTTTGTTCTTACATAGAAGTTTTAACTTGGGATTTCTACATAATGTTAAACTTCATACTGAAATCTAGAATCAAGTTTTCTGGATTTACATGTAAATTGTGGGGAATCGAATGACAGAGGGATGACCATGTTGGCCTAGTTTTGTTTCATTAAACAATGAGGGCCACTAGTCTTTTACAAAGTCAAGAGGCAAAAATTGAGTTAGAAAGTATTTGTTTCCATTTATGTTATTGAGTTCCCTAGTCATAGCTTTTAGTGTTCCATGGAGCAATCTTAATGGCAATTATTTTTATCAGGATATTATTGATGTGGAGTTTTATTAGGATTTGATTAGGAATTTATTAAATAATTGCTGGGACTTTAATAAATTAAATTAATATATTTATATTAAAATTTGTTAGGATTATCAATGTTGAATCTAATTATGCACATTTTGAAACATAAATACATTAAAAATTATATAAATATTGGAGTTGACAATGATTTCAAATCATTATCATCCAAGTCCTATCCCAATTATTTAGGGTCGGAGTGGACAATGATTTCTAATGTATAACAAAATTAAAATATAAAAAATCAGTTACCATCTTTCTAGCTTGAACTTACATATCCATCCATCATCACTTTTTCTCAAATCATTTCTCATTTGCTTGACTGATTAAGGAGTTGTTTCTAGAGAAGTGACATATATCTTTTCAAACTGAAAATTGCTAATTTTCCTTTCAGACTATATAGATGTTTGTCTGTATTGGCAGGATATTTAATAGTGAAAATAATGGGAATCATGAAATTATCACACTGATTTCATTGTACTCGGGGATATCATCAGAGTTCCATCGGCATTAGAACTCATCGTTATGGACTAGAGATAAGGTGAATTTATGGTAGATGATCCTCACTGAAGAAGGAATTACTATTCTTTTCATGTAAAAGTCACTTGTGATTGCCTTTGATTGTTCAATCTATAGCTTTTCTTTGTTCCCTTTTGGAGCTTGTTATTACCCTGCAAACTGATATTTCTAATTATGAAAACTTGAAGGTTGTCATGGCTGAAGATGATGAAAGTCGAATTCATAGTTGTTTCTCGAAGAGCATTAGTTCTTACTTCAAGCCTAAGCCTTGGTTATGCTGCCTTAAAAGACTGGAGATGAAGGCAAGGTTTATTGAGGAAATACAAGTAGCAGAATTCTTTCTGTTGAATTCACCTGCACTGCAAGTGTTATCTCTCCACATTAAACTTCCAAAGAAAGAGGAGACAAAATCAAAGTTAATGGAGCGCTGGGCTCTCATTCCTAAAGCTTCTCCAGAAGCCACATTTATATTGACTTAGATTCAAAGTTTGTGTAGGGGGGATCCTTTTTTGTTCTGGGTTGGTCAGCAATAAGAATCAAACTTGAAATGATTTTGTATTTGCTACTTTCATTATTTGTCTGGTTTGTTTTCCCTTTTTTTTTAATATTAAATGGATGCTATTTTCATTATTTGGTTGGTTTTTTCTTCTTCTTTTTCCCCCTTTTCTTATCTTAAATAAATGCTATATAATTGGGACCCTTTTTTCTCTTTTCCATAGGTGTCAATGCTTGCTACTTTGGAGGAATAATTCTTTGATGCTACAAATTACATTGACAATTGGAAGTTTTGCAGGTTTTTGAAGTTTAATATTGTCATATTACCCACCCAAAATAATAAGGTTCATGGGCACAATGAGCACTGTGCATCAAATGTTAACAATGGATGTCATATACCAGCACTCGTTGTTGACATTTGACGGCAACACATCCAAAAAAGAAAAAAACCACCAAAACATATTCATGTCCTGCGGGGAGTAGAATGTCCATTTACTCCCTCAAGTAAAACCCACCTAGAATTACTTTTAGGAACCAAAATTTTGGGGATGTAACCTCTTTAAGCCATGGATTAATTTTATAAAAAAAAGATTTCCTAATTGTGCCATATATGCGTTTTGACAAAATAATGTTGGGAAAGGGGTTGGATCGTGGTGATAACACCCTACACCCAAGTTAGCGGGTTGTGGTTTCCATTCTCATCACTAACACCACCCTACTAGGTAAAAAGCTGGCTCTTAATCCTGCTTCAAAAATGGGCAGGAGTCTGTCTTTTCCACTGAATTACCGAAAAAAAAGAAAGAAAAAAAAGACAAAATAATGCCTTACGGTTTTTTAATTGACCATCCAATTTTTAAATAGTGAGATCTAAGTGTTAGAAGATTTCAATTTTGATTGTTTTTTTAGAATAATCATCTAGAAAGAAACGATGTTCCCAAGCGAGTACATGATAGATAATAGGGAGGAGATACGATAGATAATAGGAAGGAGATACGTTGGGTTTGAAATTTACCGACCCTATTTTTTAGAGAACCTCAATGCATAATAGTATGGTGAAACAATGACGAATTTGCTTAATGCTATTGAGCTGAAAGTTTTTTTAGTGTCATGACGCTTGTTAGGGCTGAGAATTTTTCGGATGTGTCTGGATCCGAATCCGAATAGTATATACAATATTTAGATTCAGATTTGGATCCAGATCTTAAAACTATATATCATCCTGATCAAGATCAATACTCACTAATATCTTTTGCTTTTTGTTCTAACTTTTTCTCTCAAGCTTCATTCGTGTTCTTTTCTCCCTTGTCTTTTACCAAACTCCCTCGTCGTTCACCCAAAAGATCAGGAACGAAGTTTAAATAGTGGATGAATAGTCATGTTTTCACTTAAAACCCTACCTGAGATTTAAGACAACATAGCCATTATTCAAACTAATCAGGTTTACATATTAGTATAATGCTATATGAGAGAGATGAAGAAAAAGTTCACATTGCAATGTAGAATTACAGATGCACTTCAAAAATCTATTGGAAAAGGTTGTTTTAATTTTGAAAAACCCTCTAATTGATCATCTCGACGAGATGTATGAATATGAAAAAAAAAAAAGATTTTGAGTCCCAAAAATAGTGCATCTTGCAACATATTATCTAAACGGTCCATTTTCAAGATTTTCATATGTTTATAGATCTACTTCATTTTAATCATTTTTGAAGTTTACAATTTTATAATTAGATATGAAAATAGATTTTGAGATAATTCAAAGAATTTTTTATGCCAAAATTATATGTTATAAAATTTGGAGGTATGTCTTAATTGAATTGTTTAAGGTTGCAGCCTTATAGAAATCACACACCCAATAAATAAAAAGACACACACACACACACACACATATATATATATATATATATATATATATATGGAAAACACTACGCGCAACGCCGATAGGCTAAAATAAACAGTAATTTCGCCTACTCCCATCGCTGTCCAAAGTTCATCGCGCAATCATGATTGTCTGATAGTATTTTTATTTTTCATTTTTTTTTTACAAATCAAAATGACCTGAAATTTGGAGCGTGTATTCATAAAAAATAAGAGAATCTTTGAAAAATATAAAAAAAAATATTTTACATGAAAAATATTGACCAAAATACCCTCAAAACTTATCAGGGGTATATATACCTTTCAAATTTTAGGTTATTCCGATTTATAAAAAAAATGAAAAATAAAATACTACCAGACAATCGTGACAGTGCGATGAAACTTGGATGGTAATGAGAGTAAACGAAATTACTATTCATTATCGCCTATAGGCGTTAGGAAGACTTTTCTTCTCTCTCTCTCTCTATATATATATATATATATAATTATATGAAAATTCTGGATTTAATAACCTTTTTCCCTGGAGGGGATTACAACCCCAATCTTCGTAGGAAAACAATTTTTTGATTTGGAATTTTGAATATGCGAATAATTTGGTAGTACCTTGGTAGAAGTGAACAATGGATACGGAACCAGTTTCCATGAGAATGGCTTCATACCATTCACGGGTTTTAATGCCATAGGATGAATTCATGTGATTTGAAAGGTAGAGGGGAGCTATTTTATATGGGTCGAGTAGGGCATGATCATCAGAAATGATTACCTCTGGTAAAAAAGCAGTTTCGATATAAATAGATTTGGCAGAGGTTGAGGTTTGTTTTTGTGGGTATGATGCCGGGGAAAATGCCGGACTTGGAGTGGATGATGGACTTAGTGGAGGAGTCTGTATAAGATTTTCTGGTACATTAGTGGATCGAAGGGGTGACATAGGTATTAGGTTGAGAGAGGAATGGATGGGCATAAGGGGCCCATACCTATTACTTGGGACTAACTCCATTGGATGTTTTCCTTTGGGATCTGAAGAATGAGGATTCATATTTGTATTGCTATTCTTATTTGAGAAAAAGAGTTGCAAACCGTAGGAGGAAAAACCGTAAGATGAGATGGTATTGTCCTTAGGTTGTAGTATATGGTCCCTCCTGCAAAAATTCACGGGTTAAGAAGTCAGGCAGAGAATTAGAAGAACCGTGAAGATGTTCAATAGAAAAGTCAAAAGCAGATAAGATAGCTTGCCATCAGGCAAATATATGTTTTGATACAAGGTTTTGGACATCTTTTTGCAGAATGTCTTTGGCGGCCTTGCAGTCAGTGCGAATTAAAAAGTGTTGATTAAGAATATCAGTTTGAAATTTACATACGCAATGAATAATAGCAAGCAATTTTTTTTTGACAGTAGAGTAATTCTTTTGGGTAGGATTCCATGCTTTAGAAGTAAAACGTATTAATTGTTCTTTAGAATTAATTGATTGTTTTAATATTCCTCCTAATCCTATTTCAGAAGCATCGCATTCAATAATTTTAAACGCTGTAGGATCAGATAGATTTAAACATGGAAGTTCTTTAGCCTTAAGCTTAAGTTTCTGTACAGCTAAAGTATGGATATTAGTCCATGGTGGAGGATTCTTTTTTAACCGATCATATAAAGGTTTAGCATCTAAAGCCAGATTTTGATAAAAATCACTTATGTAATTAAGACATCCTAAAAATCATTGTAATTCAGTTTTATTTAAGATTTTATCAGGAAATTTATCAGCAAAAAGTATTGATCGATCAATTGGAATGATTGTTCCCTGATTAATATTATGTCCTAGGAATCTTATTTTTGTTTGGAACAAATTTATCTTTTTAGCAGAAACAACTAATCCAGCTGTTTTAACTGTGTGAATAAAAGTATGAAGATGTTTAAAATGTTGTTCTATTGATTCAGAAAAGACTAAAACATCATCAATATAAACAATCATAAATTTATAAAAGGGATTAAAGATCTCGTTCATTATCTTTTGAAATTCAGATGGAGCATTTTTAAGGCCGAAAGGCAGAACGTTCCACTCATATTGTCCGAAAGGGACATTGAAGGCTGTTTTATATTTATCTTCTTCTTTTATCTGGATTTGCCAAAACCCGGATTTTAAATCGAATTTGGAGAAGATTACAACATGTAATAATCTATCAAGTAAATCTTTTTTATTTGGAATGGGATATTTAATCCATTTTAATACTTTATTAAGAGGTTTATAATTGATGACTAATCGAGGAACTCCTCGTTCCTGCTCAGCATTTTTATTGACATAAAAGGCAGAACAACTCCAAGGAGAAGAACTGGGACGTATTAATTTCTTTTGGAGTAGGTCATTTATTTCTATTTGACATGTTTGCAATAATTCGGTATTCATTTGAATTGGTCTAGCTTTTGTTGGTATCTTTGTTTCACTAAAACTAGGTTCATATGGTAATCCTACAATATGTTGTTTTCTATGCCAAAAGGCATTTGGTAATTCATTGCATATTTCCTTTTCAATAAAGCTTTTGAGATGTTGTATTTTTTGTATTATCTCAGGAGATTGGAGCTTTTCGCTGGTGAGCTTATGTTTGATTTCAAGTTGTAAAGATCCTAAGAAATTTTCTTTGTATTTCATATTCTGTTTAACAGTATTGATTTCTTTAATCTTTGGTTTATCAAGAAATTCAAATCTAATAGGTGTACCATGTGTATTTGTTTCAAGACCAGTATGAGAAACTGTGACAGGATATAACAGAGTAAGAAAAGGGACGCCGAGGATTACAACTTGACTAAGTCCTTTGACCATTATGAATGGAGTTGGAAAACAATGTTCTTCCCGTACAGATTTTAGCATTGGATAATTTGTATTTGATAAAGAGTCTACTTCCATCAGCCGTATTAAGGATTTGAGTGGTCTTATCAAAATATTTTGTAGGGACTAATCCCTCATTAAGGCAATTCAGATCAGCACCTGAATCGATCAATGCTAAGGATTGGAATTCATATTCATCATTGATTACTATGGTTATTAATACAAACCATTTTTGTGTTATTACTCTATTTAAAACATTTACCGAATGTTTATTTGATGATTCGCCATGATTCATTTGATCATTGGGATGATATGATTTGAGTAAATGATTGAACTCTACTATGTCTTCTTCAGTATGTATTTCGGAAGTATTATTATGAAGTTCGAGGATTTGAATCCTTGTTTTTAATTGGGATAATTCTATTTTTACGGTATTGACTTCGGCTTTGAGGTCAGCAATAGTAGGTTCTTTTTGGGTAGCTTCATGCTGACTGATCCTTTTCATGATATCAGAAAAATTATAATTATCAGGGGGTTTAACCAATGGTGTATGTTTTGTTTTTGCTTTGGTTAAATTAATAAACTGAGTAATTATTTCTCTTTTCTCATTAGGGTCAGATATTTTTTCTATTAAATAAGATTATCTTCTTTTGTTAATGTATGAATATCAGAGGATGTAATAGGGCATCTACATATTTCATTTTCTGTATCTGAACTATTATCTGACCAATAAAAGTCATCATTATGTATTGTGCCTATAAAAGAAGAATCACTACTGGAAGAAGTAGTATCTGAGTCTGAACTATCTGACGAATCATATAATTGAATAATATCATAGATTTTGTTTCTGATGGATTCATCCAAAGTAATAGAGTTTAATTTTTGTTTAACTTTGCATTGGCTTTTATAATGGCCTACTTTGCCACATTTATAACAAACAGGTAATTTTTTCTTATTTTGAGATGATTTAGAAGCAAAACGTTTTGTAAATTTCTTATATTTTTTCTGCTTAGTTGGAAAAGACTTATATGTTTTATCTGGTTTATTTCGATGTTTTTTCTTTTTATATACTTTATGGATTCTATGCGGTTTGGTTTTATCTATATGACCTTGATCCATATGATAGCCAAATTGTTGGCAAAAATCTCCTAATTCCTTTTTGCCACTTAGATTCTGTTTATCTAGTTGCTTCTTGAGTTTCAGATCTGTGCATAGGGCTAAGCCTTCAGCACAAATTTCTGAAGATAATTCTCCTAAAGTATATTGGGAATAGTTTATGACACCACTGTTTTTATTTTTGAGACGTTCTTTAACTTTTTCAGCAAATAGATAAGGTAGTCCTGCTACAAATTTTTCTTTCCAATGATCAAGGTGACTATCTTCTCGTATAAGTAATCGGGAGAAAAAGACGTCTTTATACCATTTATAGTGTGATAATGTAGGACATCGTAAATTAGATAAAGGATCAGCAGTTCTTGCTGCAAGTATTGAAGTGTTTCCTATGAAATGAAGAGCAATTGTATATATCAAAGAATTGACAGCATCACTTTCAGAATATACCATGTCTTGGTTATGTTCATACTTTGCTGTCCATTGACGGGTATTAGTTAATATTTGTTGTTTTGTTTGCTCATTAAGGTATGAATCCCACCATCCTCTAAGCCATCCGGTGAATCCTGAAACTATGGCTTTAGCTATTTCTTGGTCATGACTACCAGCCATTTTACATGCCGATGCATACATAGTCATGTGTTTCATTGTATCTAATATTCTGTGATCAAAAGTTCCATCTATATTCCAATCTATAATTGTTCGACCTGTGTATGTAGAAGTATGACTTGTTAGGTCTTCTTCTAATTGGATATCAACTGGGGTTGGTCTTTTATAATATGGTCGAGCATTTATGGGTTGCCATTGTTTACTATAATTGATACGATTTATACTATCAGGAGTAAGTTGTATTTCAGAAAATGCTTCTTGCATATTTTGTATTGTATTGGCAATGGGTGGTTCTACAATTTCATTGGTTTGAAGGAGTATCTCTTCTTGTAGAGTCATGTTATCATGTTCAGGGATTTTTGCTTTTCCTTTATCATTATCAGGGAGAACTGGGAGAATTATGGTTGGTTTGGGATCTTTTATTTCCAATTTAGATAATTTAGAAATTAGTTGCCCCATAAGGGATGTATTATCATCTCCAATATGAAACTTATCTTTATTCAAGTCAGGAGGTGGTTTAAAGAATAATTGTTTTTTCTCTTTGTGAGTGGGAATGGCAGGTTGTAATAGATTTTCTAATCTATTTGTTTGTTGTCCTAATGTATGAAGACAAAGGTTTGTATAATTATTCTGTTCGATTATGTGTGGAAGTAATTCTATTCGAGCTATATTTGCATTATTGAGCTTATAAGGTGTGACTACTGTTTCATAAACAACTATTTGGGTTGATGAAGATTCTACAGTTTGTTCTGGAGTTTTTGTAGATGGTATTGTAGTAGCAACTCCTTGGATTTTCAGGCTTTGTTCAGGAGGATGTATAGATTTGATAGTAGTCCCTTCTGTGGTATTAAATACTGTATATTGAGTTTCTAACGTATTTATTTCAAAGTCAGGAATAGGAATATTGTGCTGGCTTAAGGTGTCTCTTAACCAGTCAAAAAAGCATTTTCCTTTATTTCCCTTTTTTCTCCATTTGTTAAATTGAGAATGAAATAATTCGACTAGCCTGGGTTCAAATTCTTTCACATACCATTCTCTAATATTTTTATTTTCCGGAGATAAAAAATCTTTGATAATATCATCTCGGGTGAATGTTTCTTCAAGCTGTAATACTTGAATAAATTCTGCCTCAGAAGGTTCTCTTTCAGCTTGTTTATATTGGGGTATAATAATATGATCAGATGTTCGCAGAAGTCCATCAATCTGTGGTTTTGGTGTTGGTGGAATACTCATTATAGGAGGGATTCTAGTATAGGTAGTAATGGATTTTCTTGGAGGTTCTGGATTTCGAAAAGAATGATTACTCGAGGTATCTGAAATGGATGCATCTGAGATGGATGCATTATCCAGAATTCTATTATTTGTAGTAAATTGTATTTCAATATTTCCATCTGTATATTCAATAATCTTGTCTGGAATATTTTGAATAGGGTTTTGTGATGGTTGGTTTTCATTATGGATAGCCCATGTTTGAGGTAGAACAATATCTGACCATGATATTGTTTTTGGTATAATTGTTTTTGATTTTTTCATATTAGTTTGGAAAAATATTGTTTGTCCTCTAGTATCTATTTGAAGTACATTTGGACATAATGTAGTCATTACTTTATAATATATTCTATAAACAATAGCTATATTTTGAGAACCTGTCATCATATCAAATCCCTGTGTTTTAAGGTTTAAAGATAAAACATTTAAAATATTTGGGTCTGTTAACGATACAGAATAATCTGGAAAGCAGTTGAAATATATTGGTCCACTACATAAACTAGATTCGACCATTCCTAATAACGAATCTGAAAATCTATTATGCCTAGTATCTCGTAAACAAACTAAGATAGAATTATTTAATCCTAATCGAGTCAAGGGTTTGACTGCTATTTGTATTAATCATATGTGTAGATATTTATAATTTCTATTTTGATGAACTTGTAATATTTTTTGAGATAATAACTGAAAATCTTCTTGATTACTAGTAACAGAGAGAGTTTCTTCTACTGTTTTTATGGCATATCCGATTTTGAGGTCGAATGTACCTTTTTTGTAAATATCTGATATTGGAACCTTGGGGATGTTCCAATTCTGTATTTGGTTTTCAATATCATTAATAATGATTTCTTCTTTGTTCTTGATCCTTAGAGTTCTATTAGTTTTACTAGTTGTGGTATCTGTCAGATTCTTAATAAATTTTTCCATTATTAGGTTGCGGATAATGACAACTCAGGACGACCAAAAGTCCAGCGTTTTCCCTAAGCGGCTCTTCCTGGCCTTGGCGGTACTTTGCATAAGACTTTTTTGTCTCGTGTCTTAACACTCGGACCAACTTTCTCTAATGGATTAATTTATGAAGTTTCTTAAGATAGCAGAACTGGTAACACTATGAGATCTCTAAAACACGGTTGGCTCTGATACCAATTTTGCCCAAAATCTACCCTAAGTAACAACGTGTCAGTATTACAGTAAATATGAAAAGATTGCTGAATTATAAGCTACTAATTGTTGAAGAATAGTGATGTAATATAAAAACATAAATAAAATGATTAAGATCGGAAGTACAGAAATATCTTATAAATATTCTGAATATATTGAGGCATGGCATAAAGTATTTGCCTACCAAAATCCAAATAATACTCATTCCTGGTATGTCCAATTCAAACTTCCTATCTTAGAAAGATTCCCCAGTTGGTTTCGTCACTGGTTTTTAATATGGAGATCTCAAACCCAAATATTGCCTGATGCGTTCCAAAGCCTACAAACAAAATTTGCTCAACATAATACTTGCACCAACCTAGATGATCACCATCTCTACTTTATGGCAATATATCAAATCCCTTGGATTCTCAAATGGGAATACTCCATCTCTGAAAATAATACCAACAATTATGAATATATTCCCCAATTAGGCAAAACCGTGAAAGTCAAATGGTGGGACATTTTTAGTACTAATCCTACCACATTACCCTTGAAAAGGATGCCTCCACAACCTGAAACCCTCAAACCAGTGTCAAATAATACAGTCAGTCTTCCTACCTTTTCAGCCTACCTCAAAAAACTAAAGCAAACACATCCCAATGCTACATTTGAAGAAATAGAGCAAACACTACTCCATGTCTTTGCTCCTGATACAGCTAGGCCAGCAACTTCAGACGAAACAGTCCAATCCGGAAATCCCCTATTGGAAGATTTTAGCCAGAGGCCTTCAGACTGAATGACCCGACCCGACGGACCGATTCCCTTCTCCAGCTAACCCGACGGTTCGATTCCCTTTCCCAGCACTGATAAGACTACTACAGCATAAAGATTCCATTTCATCCCTCTGCATAAAACGACAACAGAACAATAAAGCAAAGATGCCCTTCGTCCGACCACGACAAGACAGTAAATAGTACAAGATTCCCTCCCAACAGTAAAAGATTGAAGCAATGCATTTGATGTCATATCCTGAAGCACAGTAAAGATTCCCTTTCCGTACTATTCACAAATAAGACAAAAATACAAAGCCGATGGATGGTCTCCTTCTCTTTCACAATGACGCACAAGCCCCACTCGCACAGTACTAAAGATTCGCCGGTCGCCATCACCGACACCCAAAGCTCTCCTGCTTCCGCCACGTATCCACCTCCTCCATCAGCAACCTTATCTTTAGATTCCTTCCTCCACAAGGAACTCATAGGAGCCACATGAATTTCCTTCACCTCGAAGCAATTGCTGCTAACCACATACTCCCCATCAGAAGTCTCCTATAAATAACCACTTCGGCCAGAAGACGAGACAGACTGCATTCAAGGAAAGACCAAGCCTCTTCAAGCAAGAAGAAAAGCAAGCATAGCTTCTCATATTATCTCTTCTCTCATACTATCTCTTCTCTTCCTCCTTCTTACCTTCTTCTCCATTCTGTAGACAGTAGGTTAGATTTTATTTAAGTCATCGACATTTGTACATCATCAAAGTCGGTAACTTCTATGACTTCTTTTTAGATAAAAATATAATATGTGTGATTGTAATCTATCTTCTTTACCCTCTTATTATCCTCCTGAGTGGAAGAAATTTGCAAGTCTCTGTATATGTAACCAGTAAGTTATACAATTCAAATTTGTCTTTACATTTAAAATTTGCGATTATACTCATACGTCATGGATCATATTTGATATTTCTGTACTTCCGATCTTAATCATTTTATTTATGTTTTTATATTACATCACTATTCTTCAACAATTAGTAGCTTATAATTCAGCAATCTTTTCATATTTACTGTAATACTGACACGTTGTTACTTAGGGTAGATTTTGGGCAAAATTGGTATTAGAGCCAACCCTGTTTTAGAGATCTCATAGTGTTACCAGTTCTGCTATCTTAAGAAACTTCATAAATTAATCCATTAGAGAAAGTTGGTCCGAGTGTTAAGACACGAGACGAAAAAGTCTTATGCAAAGTACCGCCAAGGCCAGGAAGAGCCGCTTAGGGAAAACGCTGGACTTTTGGTCGTCCTGAGTTGTCATTATCCGCAACCTAATAATGGAAAAATTTATTAAGAATCTGACAGATACCACAACTAGTAAAACTAATAGAACTCTAAGGATCAAGAACAAAGAAGAAATCATTATTAATGATATTGAAAACCAAATACAGAATTGGAACATCCCCAAGGTTCCAATATCAGATATTTACAAAAAAGGTACATTCGACCTCAAAATCGGATATGCCATAAAAACAATAGAAGAAACTTTCTCTGTTACTAGTAATCAAGAAGATTTTCAGTTATTATCTCAAAAAATATTACAAGTTCATCAAAATAGAAATTATAAATATCTACACATAGGATTAATACAAATAGCAGTCAAACCCTTGACTCGATTAGGATTAAATAATTCTATCTTAGTTTGTTTACGAGATACTAGGCATAATAGATTTTCAGATTCGTTATTAGGAATGGTCGAATCTAGTTTATGTAGTGGACCAATATATTTCAACTGCTTTCCAAATTATTCTGTATCGCTAACAGACCCAAATATTTTAAATGTTTTATCTATATATATATATATATATATATATATATATATATATATATATATATATATATATGTGTGTGTGTGTCTGTGTGTGTACGTGCGTGTGTGTGTGTGTGTGTGTGTATTTGTGTATTTATATACATACATATGGGTATGTCTGTGTTTGAAAAAGAGAACCATATAATACTACGAGACCATTGATTGTTGGTACAAAGATGTTACACTGTCATTACATAATCATTTAATGACATTTGGTTCCGCTAGTAGACCATAATGTCATTAAATAATTGTTTATGAAATAATTTCTAAAACCCCTATGTTTCCCCAATTCCATTATTATCCACCATTGAAAAACTTGTAGAACAAAATCCCTTAATCAATAATTTCAGTTTATCATCATTTCTTTAAGGGTGTAGTTTGTATACGGACGCATCCGTAGGTGTAGAGGTAAGATACACCTTCAAATTTTATCATGGTATATAATTTTGATGTAAAATGTTCTTAGGATTATCTCAAAATCTATTTTTATATCTAATTATAAAATTTTAAATTTAAAAAATGGTTAAAATCAACTAGATCTATAAACATATGAAAATCTTGAAAATGGACGGTGTAGATAATATGTTGTAAAATGCACTATTTTTTAGACTTAAAATCTTTTTATTTTTCATAGTCATACATCTCGATGTCGAGATGATCAATCAAAGGGTTTTCCAACATTAAAACTACATTTTCCAATGGATTTTTGAGTGGCATCCGTAGTTCTACGTTATAAGGTAGCATCCTTATTTATATAAACTTTTTCCATTCTTGGGTTTATGGCCAAGTTAAAAGAAATCTCTCTTAACGAAGAAATTGTGCCAAAGTAGGGGTTACTTTGTTTGATTGCATTTGTTATTACTATTAAAATTGAACATATCGTCTTTGAGATGTCAAAAGAAGAGAAACTATTTTTACAAACCGCTAACCAAACACAAAACATTATATATGTAGAATATAAGACACCTATGAAACAACTAATAAAATATATTAGTATTATGCAGAATTTATGAATTTTGGACTCTTCCACTCTTAGGACATAGTTTTGCGGTTGAGAAATGACAAAAATCACTGTTCACAAATCGAACAGGAACGGTTAACCGAACATGACCTTTAATCGGCGTAACAGGTAAACCGGCCTAATCGATAAACCGGCCGAGTCAACCACTCTAACCGGACAAGTCCCGGGCGGTCAAAAAAGTGTTGAAAAGCAATACAAAAAGCGTATAAAGAATGATTAAAACAAAACACACTCAAATGAAGTTAAAAATTAATGAAAAAAATGGATTTTAATTTTATATTTTCCAATAGCTATTTTTAAAATTTTCTAAAAAAAAAGGAAAATATAAAAGTGAGTATCAATGACCACTTTTTTTAAAATATTTATCATGATGTAAAAAATATTTAAAAATGCATTGAAATTCAAATTCCTTATTTTTGAGAATTTATATATATTTTTTTGAAATTTTTTTAAAAAAATACTTGTTGATCACCTTAACCTCCGAAACGGGAACTGGCCACTAGCCGATTCCGAGCTAACTGGGTGCTTAGCGGTTAGATCGAACGATTTTGGGAACAATGGCAAAAATATTTGAGTATAGTTGGTTAATTAATTAAGGGTGTGGTTTCTATAAGGTTGCAACTTTAAACAATCCAATTAAGACGCACCTCCAAATCTTATCATAAAATATAATTTTAGTCTAAAAAATTCTTAAGATTATCTTAAAATCTATTTTCGTATCTAATTATAAAAATTTTAACTTCAAAAAGTGTTAAAATCAATAGATCTATACACATATGCAACTCTTGAAAATGGACAGTCTAGATAATATGTTGCAAGATGCATTATTTCTGAGATTCAAAATCCTTTTTTTGTTCCTTATATGTATACATCTCAATGTCCAGATGATCAATTAGAGGGTTTTTCAACATTAAAACAACCTTTTCTAATAGATTTTTGAGGTGTATATATAATTCTACATTTTAAGGTTGCAACCTTATATAAACTTTTTCCATTAATTAATTTATGAATATGTAGCTCTACCATAAAATCAGAACGAAAGATGAGGGTTACCATCAAGAAGATTGAGAATGCATTTCAAAACGGATGTCAGGCCGAGTTTACATATCGGGCAGTCCTAATTAACACCCATCTCGGACTTGGATCCAACCCGGGACACTCTAGGGATGTCCAACATGGGTCCAAGTATGGGTCCAACATTCAGACCCTGCGGGTCGGGTTCGGGTCCAAAAGCTCGAATATTATTCGGATCTGGGTGGACCGACCCGTACCTTACCACATCGTTGGAGATAAAGTACTTCAAGCCATATTCATTTGAGTGTATTAAGAATCATATACAATAAGAACTCGTTAGTCATTTTTAGCTATTAAACAACAAATCAAACGGTTTAAAATCTAATGACGGGTGACTGTGACTTTGTTGCCAATCATATGCATATATGATGGTAAAAAAGAGAGGTAAAAAATAAATAAATAAAAGCTCATAGTGAGGGTAGCTATGGACCCGACCAAACTCGGGACTTAATGGGACAGACCGGAGACCCGATGGGTACAAGTATGGATCCAATTTTTGGACCCAACAGATCAGGTCCGTGCCCAAAACCTGGATCCATATACTATTTGGTTCTAGGTTGTAATAATCCTAAAATTTAAAAAAAAAAGAAAAAAAAGAAAAAAAACTTTTAATAAGTGATGGTCCCTATAAGCATGATGGTCCTTAAGGACCATCGCTACTTTCAAAAGCTTTTACCTGGTTTAAGCTTTTGCTCTTGCCACGTCCTTTAGTGGACGTGGGCTTTAAGCGTTTAAGATGTAATTTAACTTTTACACCTCATGTGTGAGGTGTAACTTAATAAAAGATTATAATAAGGTGACATAAAAATTTAAATAGGAGAAGTGAAGACTCCCACCCTAAAAAATTTTGAGATCTCTTTCTTTAGTCGAAACGTAGTGAGCTCTTTTTCTCCCTAGCCGAATTTTTAACGGAAACTTCCTCTTAAATATTTTAAGTAAGTGACTTCATTATCTTGAAAAATAATCCGTTCTTAATTTTTTTTTTTTTTAAATAAAAATAAAAATGAAATGAAATAATTATTTCTGCTTATTATAATGAATTTTAGGGGTGATAAATTTTATGCGCAAGTGACCTCATTATTTTGAAAAATAATCTTTTTTAATAAAATTGTGATATTTTATCTATGTTAGAAATTTTAAATGCTGTAAATTCTTAGAAAAATAAATTTATTTATTTTTCTTATCTATTGTTAGAAAATTTTAGATACTGTAAAATTATTAGAAATAAATGTGATATTTTTGCTTTTAGTAAAATTGTGAGATTTCTTTCTACTGTTTTGAATATTTAAACATTGTAAATTTCATGTGCAAATGACTGCCTTATTATTCGAAAACTGATATTTTTGCAATTGATTGTAGCATTGTCTGTGAAATGTTTATATGCGAATTGACATCCCAAAAATTGTGATAATTCCGTATTCATGATTTTCTATAAAAGTTTTTCTATACATATTAGATTGGCAATTATGCTAGAATGTTTTTTACGAACTGCTACCCGTCTAAATTTGAGCCCAAAATATTTGACTGGCTATTTTTGAAGTGTTATTGAAAGTGATTGTTATTAATGGTTTCAATGAAATTCATATTAATAATTCCAGTGATATGTTGAATACATGATATTGTTGCTTTCGAATGTTTAAAGAGATTTATAAATACTTTAAGTATGCAAGTGAACTCATCCGGTTCGCCGGTGAGGTATAAGTAGATTTATCCGGTACGTCGGTAGGGATTAAGTGGACTCATCCGGTACGCCGGTGAGGTATAAGTGGACCTGCAGGGATTAAGTGGATCTATCTGGGATGCCATCAGGACGCTGATGGGGTATATAGGTAACTTACTTAGGACGCCAGTAGGATATATTGTAGAATCCTTTGAATTATGCACTGCTGTTAAAATGTTATATGCATTTTTATTATTCGGATTATACTTAATTATGCATTTTTAAAAGTGAAACTGTTAATGCATTTCTGTTAATAGATCTCCTTTTTGAAATGTTAATAACTTTCAACCATGATTGTTTTTAGGATTATGATGATCACTTACGGAGTAGCCAAACTCATCAATTATGGTAAACATTTTTTTCAGGATAACTGCAGTTTCATTTTGAATGCTCGTCAGGATCAACTCTGAAAGATATTGTAGTTGTGCTTAAACTCTCTTTTGGTACTTTATAAGAATTCGCCATTGTAAATTTGTCATATCGAGAGATGTATATATGTTTTGACTGTCACATCTTAAGAATATCATTATTGTAAATTCATGGGGTGTGACATAGGTCCAAGTCTAGCCGGACGCAACTCACCCGACCCGTTGCCACCCCTAATCTCAGTGGTTATGAAAATATACGCACCAGCTCCCTCTCTCTCTCCAAAAACCATGAAATTTCTTAGCACTTGCTCCCTTTCTTATTTAAACAAGAGATGGGTTTTGCTCATTTGCTTCTCTCTCTAGATTTTTGAGATAAAAAATATCATACGGTCGCCACAGAGGGAGAAATTCAACTACGTTTATAAAACTTGAGATATTGTTTAATGGGTGTGGTTTTTATAAGGTTGCAACTTTAAACCATCCAATTAAAACATACCTCCAAATTTTATCATTGTAATTTTAGTTAAAAAATATATTAGGATTATCTTAAAATCTATTTTCATATCTAATTATAAAATTTTATATTTAAAAAAAAAAGTTAAAATTAAGTAGATCTATAGACATATGAAAATCTTGAAAATTGATGGTCTAGGTAATGTTTTGCAAGATGCACTATTTTTGGGATTCAAAGTTATTTTTTTTTTCATATACATACATCTCTATGTCGAGATGATCACTTAGAGGTTTTTTTCAATATTAAAATAATATTTTCTTATAGATTTTTGAGGTGCATATGTAATTCTACGTTTTTTCCTTTTAATTTCTAAAAACTAAAGGATATTTGTGCTAATTACTATTCTTTTCCCTCTTTCAGACGCCATCTTCATTGAGTTACATGATCCTGAGCTATGGCTGTAGTCACACTTGCACAATGTGATCATAAGACCCATCATCGTCCAATAAATGATTGAACAGCATCGGGGAGATAAAACACCGAGGTCGACGTACTCTCTCCATCACCATTAGACTGTGATGACCACCCTCCTGAAACCACGGATTAGCAATATGTCAACGACTATTTTCCCACACGTGGCACTCCTAGAAATTTCTCGATTTCGGTTCTCACAAAACACAGTGGAGGCAGCAATGTAGAGAGAGAGAGAGAGACAAAGAGTAAGAATTGCGAAAAAGCAGCGCTTGAAAATTTACAGGTATGTTAATCTCTGTAACCTTGTTGTATTTTTAGAGAGAGAAAGATGGCACCTTAATGATATTGTTTCTTTCTCTCTGTCTTTCCTGCAATTCCCTTAATTCGTTGTTAGTGAAAATGCTTCTCAGAACCTGTGGCTTTTATTTTTTCGGACATTGTTGCAGAGATTTCTGAAATTTAGAAGGAATCATCTGAATTTCATATTTCATATTTCATATCTTGCTAAATTTATTTTGTTTTTTATTTTTTACCATGTAATTCATGGTCTCTCTTTACTTTTTCTTCCATTTTTTTTGGACATCGAACTTTGTTATATGCCGTAGCAGTGAATGTGAATTTTTTTTCCGGGGATTAAGGTGAGTAATTAGCTGTCGAAGGTATTTATGATTGAAAATTTTTATCGAAGAATTGGGGGAAATGACCGTGGTAGAAAGCAGTCAAATGTAGAGATAAGGAGAAATAGCTTTTATGATTGATTAAATTCCTACGAAGAATATCAGCAATGGAGATCAAAAACCTTGATGGCAATGGAATCTAATATGTTGATTGTCATATGAAAAGAAACAAGCAACTTGAAAAGAGAAAATATGGACTGGGCTTCTAACCAAGTTGATGGTGTGAGGTGATGGCAGACCAAAAATGCTGTTGATAGGGAGAGTACTCGTTGAGGTGTGAATAAAGTGAGAAAAGTGAAAGGAACATGTGCAATGAAAGTCTAAAATTTGGTGACATTGATAAGTATGAAAGAGAAAAGAGTGAAGAGGAAGGCTACTGAAGATTATCGAGGTGGACATTTAGCAACCCTGAACGCAGTTACTTGTAAAATGTAGGGGTTAGGGAGGCCTGAGTGAGAGGCTATAAATTGTGTTCTATTTTGGAAGAATTTGGGGGATTTATCGTTGTTGGGGCATGGGAAATATGGCTTGACTCCTCTTCTTTCTTGTGACTTGGATGTGTGTTATCACCATTTTGATTTGTCAAAGGGGATGCAATGTCAAATGTATATTTTGTTATTGAAACAATTGAACATCTGTGTGAATGGGATCAAGACCAGGCAAAGGGACATTTTTCTACTAGGATTCACCAAGGAACTGTCATGTGAGTGTTCATGACATGAGTAGGATTGTTAGCCATGTGCAAGGTTTTTGCAAATGGAGAACAAAGTTGTAATATTATCAATATTTCTGTATTGATTGTGGCACTTCAATCAATGGAGGTTCTTCTTTAATTAATGAAAGCTGTTGTGTATGGGCTGAAACTCTTTTGGCTGTCAATCCAGGCTTATAAACTAGAGATATGTGGACTCTCGTCAGTCGGCTTTGGTGTGTTCGAGAATACATTTATGTTATATGCAGTGTTTTAGAAGTGGACTGCGTCAACTCGGACTCAACAAGTTGCGAGTCTGAACAGGCTACATAATTTACCTTGTGCACTCCGGCGAGTATTGTAGCAACTCACCCATATATTGTATAACTCAGGCATGACTCACCTGAGCTTCTGTAGTACTTGGGCGAGTTCCTATGGTAGTCAGCCCGAGTACTACATACTATGAAGAAGGGGCAAACACCCTGCCCCCTTTCCTCCCCGGGTTTTTCTCTTCTTTGATTTTGAGCTTTAGGAATGCCCATTTGAGCCTAAAGGTCATCCTTTTCAAGATTATAGCCTGATATAACTGCCGGATACAATAGATTTAAGGGAAAAAAAAAAATTTGAGTGATTTTGAAATTGAAGAGATTGTCAAGTTTTGGTCAATTTTGAAAAATTGTAATTTCTTCTCAGTGGTCTAAGATGAATTTGATTCCTAAGACTATTTTTGTGCTATTGATCCAACCATAAGCTTGTTTTCCAAAATAAGCAAAAATTAGTATTTGAAAGACTTGAATCCAAATTTACTATTCATCCAAATTTTTCAAGAGCTTATATCTCCTTGATCTGATTTCGAAACCCAAATTTGGTTTGGGGTTTTGGATTTGGGTTGCCTGAGTAAAGCTTTTACGAAGATTGGATGCACAGATTTGCATCGAGCGAGAAGATAAGAGGTTCATCCTTGAAATTTTGGCAAGTTTCAACTTTTTCAATTTAAATCTGTAAGTCTATTTTGTGCATGATTCCAGTTTTTATATTTTTCTGATTTTCACTATTTTTCTGAAATTCCCTTGCTTCTGTATTTTTTTAATTGTTGGATTTTCTCCTTTTGTTTTTGTATTTTATACCTTTTTCCATATTTTAACCTTTTTTATGTCTAGTAACTAAAATAAAAATTGGTGTTTCATCAACTTTTTGGCAAATAAGATCAACTTTTCATCATTTTCCATTTTGTACATATTTTATGGTTGTATATGATATTCTTCATTTCTATTGAGATTATTTTTCTGAAATTTTATTAAAAATTTTGGATCTTTCAATTTTCAAAATTTTAGTGCCTTTTTGGCCCTTTCTTTGGCCTAGGTGTGACTTGGGCGAGTGCCAGCCAAGTCAAACAAGTCACCAAGCTCAAGCAGGTGCCGAGTCCGCTACCTAAGCCATGTTTTCGAACACTAGTTATATAAGGTTGGGCTCTGGTGACTATGATGATATATCTCAATTTTGTGGATCTTATTGAGTTGGGAGACCTTTTGTGCAATGTACCTGGCTTCACATGGACAAATAACTAGGCAATATGCTCATGGCAAGATAGATGGTCCTTAAGTTTATAACTAGGCAATATCCTTAAGTTTGTCGATTAAGGAGTGATGACAGATATTTTCAAAAGTTTCTTAGATTGTCCTTTCTTGCATGCTTCTAAGCATGTCATATTTCTCCTGCATATAATGATGGAATCTTGAGGGCCAATAATATTCTGGTTTGAGAATGTGGGTAGGTTGATGGGGTTTAAGGAGTTGTGTTCATGGGGGGTCGTTGACATTCTTTGTGGTATGATTGTTATTTTCAACATCTGCCCAACATAAAAAACAAAAGGAAAATGCATAGCTGGGCAACCTAAGAAAGAGACTCTCGGAGACAGTGGGTGAGGAAATCAGTAAAACTAGAAGTCTAGGGTAAGTTGCACAAATATGAACTGGAAATGGTGGTTAAAAATAGGGAATAATCACAGATAGGAGATCCTTATTGAATGGTAACTAAACCGTAGAGTGAATTACATTCAACTTTGTAAGGTGACCAAAGCGGGAGGGATGGATTTCTCGGTAAAATTGCTGTTGTATAATTTGGTTTCAGCAAAGCTGAAGCAGTGTCTGTAGTGATGACTATTAATCCTAATATAGGAGTCCATAAAGTGGTTGGAGCCCAAGTTCGAAGTGGAGGAGGTGCGTAGTATTTTTCAGTACAAAGATGGGTAGAACATCAGGGCTTCACAGCTTCATGTTAGCCTTTTACCTGGAATGTTGGGAGTGATGGTTGAGGATGACATGAAATTGTTTTGAGGAGTTCTACACAGGATTGGGTATAGTCTGATATTATACTACCATAACCACTCTTTATCTAACATCTAGAGACCCTCCTTGCATATGTTTCACCTTTCGGTATCATATTCCTGTCTTAAGGAGATTTTCTTTTTTATTCTAGGATGATTTTTTTCTCTTGGTAGTTCATTGGTAGGATTGAACATGGTGTTTAGGTGAAATGTGTCAATTGTTGCCTGGATCAATTGACCTACTTTTTTGAGACATGTCTTCTGATAAAAATAAAAGCAACTCAAAAACATATTAAAAATATTTTTGATACCGGAAATTGAGGAAATTCTACGTGGTATTTGCAAATCTAGCTTCAGAGGATCAAGCTGACTTTTTGAGCTTTGGCAATGTCTTTTTGGAATAATTTTGCAAGGAAATGAAATCGCTTGTAGTGCTTTTTCCTTGTCCCATTTCCAATATTGGATATATTCATTGCTTATTGTCTAAACAAATTATATTTAAAGTTCTTGATGGAAAAAGGAATCAGATAATCTTTACCTTATTTCTTTTCTTTTTTCTTTTTTTTTTTCTTTTTTTTGGTTGGGTTTCTTCCAAAGGCAGAACAAGTGAGAGAATGAAAGGAAACTTGCTGACTTCTACTCAAGAAGTATTTTGGGTACGCTAATGGAAACCTGATCATGTGATGACACACTATGTTCATTTGCGTAATCGAAGAGAACTTAGTCTTATGCTAAAAAGGTCTACTTGGAGGTATTGCTTGGAAGGAATTGTTAACGTAAGCTGAAACTATTTTGAGTTTCTCATCTATCCAGATCTCTAATGGAATTACATTTAAGTCTGAATTAGTTTTCTATTACTCGATGATCTAGCTGTGTAAACTAGAGTGCACTGTGGAGTATGAACTGAAATTTTATCCATATCTCTCCATTCTATCTTCTCAGATGAGCTGTTGGTAGAAAGGACCTATGGCAATTTAGGTATGAATTTTGAACTTTCAACTTCAATCAACTTGATTTTGGATATTTTGAAGAGCTTTTGTCTTGAAACTCAACACGTTAACATTCTGGACCTCTGTTATAAGCTCTTTCAACAACCTCAAAGTCTAGACCTTGACATTTTGATTCTTTTATTTGAAATGAAAATATTGATGGTTCTCTGGAATGTTGGGCCATGCTTGAAATGATTTGGCATTTGGTGAAATCCAATCATGGAATTCGTCTATATCCTCTGATTGCGCAGGGAGACCTAAAGCCATTTTGGATGTTATCTGTTTGTTTTGAGTAAATTTGCCAAAGTTTCCCTTGTACGTTCAAACAAGATGGATATGGATAGTTGCTTTTGCCTCACTCTGAATGAAGTGTGGATTATATCCCTCCCAGCAATTATGGAATTTCATTTGCTTTGGAGTTTCTTCCTTCATGGTTAAAGTTCATAGGGTTGAATTTACATGGAAAATGGATTGAAAAGGCATACAAAGTTTGAAAGTATGCCTCTTCAATCCTGAAATAATAATTTGTATGGAACGATGCCAATGGAATAACTTAATTGATGGAGCTGCAGTTCTGCTTTAGTGCAGCTCTGCTTTAGTGCAGCTCTGCTTTAGGCTGTAATTTACATGCATTCCCTTGCGTAGTGAAAGACTTCTAGTTATGTAGGAAGTAGTTTCCTTTCAGTCACTATTTGTTGATTGTTATATTGATCTTTTTTTTCTTTTTCTTGTGTTTTTTCTTTCTGATTTCCAGGCTATTAATTTCTGTTCGATAATTGACTTGGTCACATTGGCTACAAGCCACATGCGAATGGCCACTAAATTGCCAATCAAGAATGTTTTAAAGAAATGTTATCCAACAAGAACATGGGGTACGGCCAGATGATTTTATTTAATAAAGCTTTCAAAAAAAGGAATGCCTTTCACTGCTTTTTGTCTAATCGAACTTTGAATTTGTCCAAACAGAAGCCCTTGTTGCTCCATCCTCTGGAAGACAACATGGATCTGAGCAATTGGGAAGAGGGCCTGTTACAAATGACAAGGCACCTTTGCAGGATGACAAGTACCCAGTCATTGCCTTCAGTAAGCCACCATTGCCACCTTTTCTCGGACCCCTTTTGGTGCTCTCTCTGTTAAATACCAATTCAAGTAAAGAAGACTAGAAGCAAACTCATGGACTCCTCCTCACTGGGTATTACTACAACTCGACCTTTTGTTAATATTCTTTCTACCATCATAGGATGTATAAAATGTTTTTTACTTTGCTCATCCTTGGAACATTTCAAGGATCTTGTCTAATGTGGCCATATAATAGGCCTGATCACACGTTTTGGATTTCTAAGAGCCATTCGACTGCAGCTTATGTTGTATAAAGAAATTTTGTTCTCATCCCTGAAACATTTCAAGAATCTTGACAAATAAAGCAAATATGTAGCCAAAGCTGTAAGCGAACATGCTCCAGAGCCTTTTGTAATATACCATGACAGGATAATATAATGGCCATATAAAAGGCTTGATGAGCCTGCTATAGATTTTTTTGAGCCATTCAACTGCAGCATATGGCCGTTCTAGGAACCCTGTAGAAAAATGCACCATTGGTTGTTATTAGATTGTGTTATTTGGAAAGCTTTCAATAAGAGAAGTACTAACATGAGGGCTTAGCACACACTTTCAGCTATCCATGGAAAGTGGTCGAATAGAAAAGTGATTATTTTGAGCTGTTTCTGCAATTCATGCCAGTGAACAGCTTTAGTAATCTAGAAACCCCAAAATGGCAAATCAAGAGGGGTTCTGTATGCAAAATTAATGGAGTATTTGGTTTAGAATACCAGTGTTAGATCCCCTGGTTTGAATGGTGATTCATTTATGCTTCTAACCCTCCTGCAAAATATTGTGTACCTATTATGATTGATTTGAATTTACAAAGAGGTGAGGATGAGGAAGATGATAATCTTAGTACCTGATGACCAGTTTTTTACTCTTGTAGTCGCATTCATAGAAATTGATTCCTTTGGTGAAAGGAACCAGTTTACTGTTCCACTCTGCAAAGCACGATTCAGTCCCATCAATTGTTGAAGCTATATACATTAAAGTGCCTGTTTTTGCAATCTTATTTGTGAAAATTTTCAAAAAAAAAACTTAGTTTTCTGACATTCTCAAATGCTTGCGCCTAGAATATTCTGTGTCTCAGTAGGAAGTTTATAGAAACCAATATTTGAGGGTAAAAAGAAATTCTGTCTACGATTTGGTAGTTTCCCTCTTTCTTTCAAACTTCCATTTTTTAAACATTTTGCTGGCGATCTTGAAAATTTTTAAAGAAAAAACAAATATATTTTAAGTTTCTGTCTAGAAAATAGATTTGTAACTCTGGCAATAATTGATGTAATTCATGAGCATAAAAATGTGTGGTATAAATAATACCCAGATGCCACATCACACCAACTACAAGTTGGTTTCCTTCCACCATGCTTTCAATGACAAATTTCGCCTTCTTACCCATGCAATTCATCAGCTTTACTAGGAATACCTTAACTTCCTGGTAATGGGACAAAAATCAAAGTTTCAGTTTGAGATTTAGGTACAAGGGCTTCACTTGACAAGGGCTTCTAAATTCAAGTAAAAGCAAGATAGAATGGGTACATACCTCTTTTCCTTGGAGTGGCTTGTAGAACGATAAGTCCTCGTAGCTGCAGTCGTCTGAAATAATTTGATCAAATTCCTTAGTGTTCCTATTATTGATCATCTCATAGAAACAATGGATCAACTCTGCAGGGGAAGTTCCTCTCCAGTCACTCTCCGAGTCATATATTCCCTGATCTTTGGCCTTGCAAATTGCTTTCTTTAGATTGCTTGCATGATCTCCACTTGAGTATTTCCAATGATTTCTTCTTGTCAATGAAATGAAATCACAATTAGCCGATTGTAACTTACGACATGTTATATTTTGTCTTTCCCTTTTCACATGAAATGTGTTTGAGATTGCATCGTTCCTATTCATATGAATGGCAGGTGGAGAGGATAGAAAACTGGTTGTTGCAGTCATGTCTGAAAGCAATGGAGTGATCAAATCGCATGGTTAGAGAGTTGATAATGAGGGGATGGGGGGAAATGAATTAGATGTAGTCAGGCACAAAAAGAAAGGGAATAAAGGGGTTTCTTGAGTGTGTTTGTATATGTAGCTTGAGGTGAAATCAAGGAATTTGCAGACAGCTTTAAAAGCCAAGTGCACAGTTGATGGAGAACATGGTTCTTGACTTTCTGTTGAATTCTCAGCATGCATTGCCAAAACTGACTGCTATAGTTGAGGGATAATGGATATCTTGGAATTTGTTTGTTTGATATGAAACAGTTCAGGTGTTTGGTGGTCTGCAAAGCCCGACAATGGCATGAGGCTCTAACTTCCACTAGACACTGGGGGAAAATTGACAAGTCCTGGATTAATGGGGAACCACTGGCATTTTTCAACTGCCCCTTGATTTAAATGTCTTAACTTTTGAACCACTGGCATTTCTCAACAGCCCAAACACACAAAATTTAGGTACATGGGTACCAAAAAGAAAGGGCATTTGGGCTGTTCGAATTCAAATTTTTTAGCCGTTCTAAAAAAAAAAACGAAAGGCCCAAGTGTTCGGGCTTTTCGAAGGCCCGACTTTCGAACAATTGAAATGCCTATTGTTTATTTAGTGCGGTTTGTATAGAGCTGAGGCTCTAAACAATCAAAGTAAAGTGTACCTTCAAATAGTATCTAGAAATTTGGTTTCAATACCGGAATCTTTGTGATAGTCTTAAAATATATTTTTATTGTTAATTATAAAATTTAAAGCTTCAAAAATAGTGTAGATCGAGCAGTTCCATGAAAACTTGAAAATTTTGAAAATTGACTGTCTAAAAATGTTGTAATGCACTATTTGCAAAACTTTAAAGGTTGCGGTTTGTATAGAGTCGAGGTTCTAAACAATCAAATTAGAACCCACATTCAAATATTGTCGAGAAATGTGGTTTTAATATTGGAAATTTTTGACTTGCCTAAAAATATATTTTCATCTTTAGTTATGAAATTTAAAGCTTCAAAAATAGTATAGATTGAGCAGAATCTATGAAAACTTAAATAACTTAAAAATTGACGGTCCAAAAATGTGTGACAAAATGCACTATTTCTAAAACTTGAAATCCATTTTTTTTCTCAAGTCCATGCATCTTGATGTTGAGATGATCAATTTGAGGATATTTGAGCATCAAAACAACCTCTTTGAGTGAAATTTTTGATGTAGGCTATAATTTGATTGTTTAGAGCCTAGGCTCTCTATAAACTTTTCTCAGCTTTAAATCCATTTTTTTTCTCATGACATACATCTTGATATTAAGATAATCAATTTGAGGATATTTGGGCATCAAAACAACCTCTTCTAATGAAATTTTTGAGGAGGGCTCTAATTTGATTGTTTGAGCCTCGGCTCTATATAAACTTTTTTTTTGTTATTTCTGACAACTTTTGTATGGGGGGTGAATTGGGAATGAGGATATGCAAATATTTTTGGACCTCACCTTAAAATATCCAAAGGATCATTCTTTAAGACAGATATTGACTTTGGGGTTTGTTTGTGAATTCCTTTTATTTAGAAAAAAAGGAAAAAGATTATATAAGTACAAGGCTCGAAACAAACAAATTAAAATGCACCTTAAAAAATTCACGAAAAGATGTCATTTCAATGCCCAAAAATGCTCAAATTGATCTTCACGACTTCAAGATGCATGGACATGATAAAAAATGGATTTTAAGTTTTGAAAATAGTGCATATGATAATGTCTTTTTGAACTGTCAATTTTCAAGTATTCATAGATATGCTCGATTTACACTATTTTTTAAGCTTTAAATTTTTATAATGAGATGAAAAATAAATTTTCAAACCACTACAAATATTTCTGATACTGAAACAACATATTTCGAAACCATTTGAAGGTGTGCCTACTTTGATTGTTTAGAGCCCAGACCCTATAGAAACCACACCCTTTAAAAAAAGGGAAAAGTTTATATAGAGCCAAGGCTCTAAACATCAAATTTTAGCCTACCTCAAAAATTTCACTAGAAGAGATTGTTTTGATGCCCAAATATCTTCAAATTGATCATCTCAACATCAAGATGCATGGACATGAGAAAAAAATGGATTGCAAGTTTTGAAAATAGTGTATTTTATAATGCATTTTTGGGCCATCAATTTTCAATATTTTCAAGTTTTCATAGATATATCGAGCTATACTATTTTTTAAGCTTTAAACTTTATAAATAAATATGATAATATATCATAAGGCTATCACAAAGATTTTCAATATTGAAACTACATTTCTCGACACTACTTGAAGGTAGGCTCTAATTTCATTATCAATTGGATGGGGTTTGTATGAGGCCGAGGCTCTAAACAATCAAAGTCAAGTGTAACTTCAAATAGTATCGAGAAATGTGGTTTTAATGCTAGAAATCTTTGTGATAGCCTTAAAATTATTTTCATGTCTAATTATAAATTTAAAGCTTAAAAAATATTGTAGATTAAGTAGATCTATGAAATTTTGAAAATTGATGATCAAGCAATGCATTACAAAATGCATTATTTCTAAAACTTGAAATCTATTTTTTTCTCATGTCCATGCATCTTGAGGTGGAGATGATCAATTCAATGATTTTAGCATCAAAACAACAACTTCTAGCGAAATTCTTGAGGCGCACCTTAATTTGATTGTTTAAAGCTTCACACTCATATAAACTTTTTCCTTATTTAATTTGGCAAATATTTGGAACTCTTTAGGCATGTTGACATGCGAAAATAATACTATATCCACATACTCTCTATGGGGATCATGTGCTATAAGACTATTTAATTTTGGTACAACAATAATGAAGGGAAGTTACAAGGAAACAACAATAGAAAAAACAGTAAAACATACAAAAGCCGGAAGAAAAGGCGAAACACTAAGAGGAGGTAGCAAGCTTAGCATGAAGATCTACATCCGAGTTGCAGTCAAGGTGCAAAAGATATAATTTTGTTCTTGAGGCCAATTGATAGCACCACAATCCCAACATCCCAATTTCATATTCAATGGTCAAGAGTGATTGTGACTTTTTTGAATTAAAAATAAATATTCTTATTATATATCTTTCCATTTGTACAGGAGTGGCCCTCCGACTTTCTTAAGATCGACTCCAAAGCAATAAACTACCACATGAACAATGTCATCTATGCCCACTCAATGTCTCCCCGATTTGTCTTGAAAACAAACAGTGGATGTCAAGACTTTGGTTTGTTTTAAAAGGGAAGGTTGGACTAGGTGTGTTCAGAAATAAAGCCCATTATAGATATTAATTTTGGATTCAAAATTTTATATATCCATCACTTGGAACTGAAAAAGAGAAATGATTTGGAGATCTAAAAATAGTCCAGCTTGTACTTTTTTGTGTTGTTTATTCCAGAGAGAGTAGATTTAAGTGGGCTAGTCATGTGTGACACCGACCAAGTACAACACCTATTAAGAGGTGCGAATTAATTCAAGTGCAAGAACTGAAAAAGGTAAAAAGTTGGCCCAAAAAGGCGTGATTGAAGTAGTCCAAAAAAATATAGAGATTTATGGCCTCACATAATAGCACATAATAGCGAACAAAGATTCATGTGACCGACCCTAACTAATTGGAAAAACGCTAAAATGATGACAATCATGATTTCAGTTCCTCAAAAATTTCTGATCTTGGATTTGTAGAGATAGATGTTAAGAGACTTAAATTATCATCATCAATATTATATATTTTTTCAACTATTTAGGGTTGGCTCTTGCTTTACCAAGTTATAGGGCTTAAATACCCTTAAAAAAAAAAAAAAAAAAACAAACAAACTTGGACACATGGCCGACTTTTCTTAGTATTCGTATTTGGAATGAAGTATAATAGAGCGTGTCTCTCACTCTCATATTTGGTATGAAGTATGATTAAGCCCCTCTCCATCTCAGACCGAAGATGATGCAGGGGATGTCTTAAAACGTAATAGGAAAAATAATAAAAGAAATCCCTGAGGCTTGTAAAGAAAGAAAAAGATAGCGTACAAAAAAGGGCAAGAATTTCATCATATGGCGAGCAAGCCCTTTATTTTCAGCACATTGAGTACGACTTCTGTAGAACTGTATACACTAATATCCACTGTTTGATGTGAATTGGGTGGCTATGGTTGTGTTATTAACCGGGCAAAAAGTCTAAAATAAAATTTCACAAACTATGCGATAGACTTCAAGCTATTGGATTTTGCATCCGATGGCTAAATATGATTGTGACTTCCTTATAGCAAAAGTGAATGAAGTTATCTTATACAATTCTATTTATCATTATTCATAAGAAGTTAGTATAGTTGTCACTAATGCTGCTAGCATAGTATGTAATTGTGCTCAGATGTCGAGGCTAATTACATATGGATGCGGTCTGTATAAGACACAAGCCCTAAGCAATCAAAGTATGGTGCACCTTCAAATGGTGCCTAAACGTGTTTCAGTATCAAAATCTCAAGCAGATCTATGAATACTTAAACATCATAAAACTTGACGGTCTAGACAATACACTCCAAGATATACTATTTTCAAGACTTGAAATCTACATTTTCTCATGTCCATACTTGTTGAGGTCGAGATGATCGAATTGAGGGTTTTTCATCATTGAAAAAACCTCTTATAATGAATTGTTGATATGTGCTTTAATTGATTGTTTAGGGCCTCACCCTTATATAAACTTCTTCCATTACACACAGGTCGACTTTCTTCAAATAAGGTAGCATAGGTTTATTTGAACATGTATAAACATAATCAAAAGATTGAACTGGGATGTGGTTAAAGACGAATGAATGGAAGTTCCATCCTAGATAAACCAACAGATTTCATGATGGGGAGCGGCAAGAAGGGAGCAGCTAAAAAGTGTGTGTATGAGAGAGAGAAATTTGTTCTTTTTAGTGTTCACTTGTTCCTTTCCTTTCATTCCATTTATCATCAAGAATTGGCACAATAGCCACAGAAAACCTCAAAATCTCATACAAAAGACCTCAAAATCTGTTAACCACCAGATAAGAAACATCATGCTTTGCCTAGGTATCTGCAATTGCAATCCTTTTATTTTAGAAATCAAGAATTTAGAACCCACTTCTTTCATATAATTTCTGATATGTTGATACCAAAGCATTCTTAACAACTGAAGCCCACTTTTAATTGCAATGGCAAGGATTAGGTCTTTGATTTCTAAGCTTTGGCAAAATGCCTTCAAAGGTTTTCTTATTGTCTTCTTTCCACCATACCCAAAAAATGGAGTATAACTTTCCAAATAGTTCTCCCATTCTTCTTGAGGAATAGGAGAAATGCTTTGAGAGATGGAGAGGACAATCTCAGACCCGGAAAAATACTGAAGAGACACACAGAGAGACAGAAATTCATCTCTTTGAGAACAAAATAAATACTAGGAGAGAGGGAGGGGACGGGGGTTGTTTATCTACAGCTCATCAGCAACACACTTAAATTCAATGAAGTCTTCAGGTTATTACCTCAAGAATAGAGTTGTGGAGAATCATTAATATACAACATAAATAGTTCACAGCCAGTGTTTATTAAACTACTCATTTCTACGCTTATAGGCTTTGGGGAATGGCAAAGGCTAGTTAAAGGGTACGAGCAAAAAATAACTCTCTTATAATCTTCATGATTCTCTAAGCTGCGATGAAGCTTCAAAACCCTTAGCCGTAGCTGAGCTTCAGTCACGTCGCTATAACAGTGGTGGATAGTAATGCTCCCCAAATAATCAAAGCGATGGCTCAAAGTTGTATATTTAGGCCATGGTGAGGATTTTGAACTTTATTATTTCTAAGGCAAAGCATACATAAGTTGATCTGTATCAGACTAGGGATAAGATTTTAGTCATTGTGAGGGTTAAAGAAGCGCAATCTTTATGCAACGATAGTAAGAGCCATATAAGCTCAATTAACCGCAGGGAGAGAACGTCTTTAACTACAGTGAAGCAAGAACTGTTTGGAACAGAAAATAATCCATATGAATGGTGCTTGATGAAATTCTAGAAAAATTGATAAACTTAGTTCGTAGTCTAATGATTGAGGATCGAGTTTTAACCGTTGTAAGAGCAAAGGTTTTGAGCCTTAAGCATCCTGTAAAAAGGCATGAAAATTTAAGTTCAAAACAGTTCAAACTTGCCCGAACTCATTGATAAACAAAAGGATTGATACAAAGAATCATTGGTGTTCATCAAATGCAAGAAAATCCAATACCTTTGTGGTTCATAATTGCATTACTCAAAAACTCCATTTAATATTGTCACAAACACCAACAGTAAAGTTCTAGAATTATTTAAAATTAAAAATCCTCCATTTATTTCAAAGCTATTTGAACAGTGAAATGACAAATTAGAAAAAGACAATGCTTATATGAAATGTCTGAGAGAATTGAACTTTCACGCAATGTTATGTTGAACGCTGCCTAGGAAAGTAAATGGATGAACCAGGAATTGTATCCTTTAATGCTCCAACCTCTGGCATAACATGCATTCCCTTTTTGGCAATGTAATCCTCATTTTTTTCTACCCAAGCATTTGGCAAAACATTGGGCACCCTATACTTGTTTACATGAGTGATTCTAGGGAACACATTTCCCTGGTTACTAGATCAGCTTCCACACTCTTACCAGTGAATCACCGGGAGATGTACTTGCTACTTAACACCCCCACCCAAGTTCCCTTCGTCCAAGTGAATGGGCTATTTAAGAGCTTAAGCATAACCTTAAAACAGGTTGCAAGTCTTTGCAACACACAGGCTAGAATGAGGGATGACAGGATGTGTACCTCCAATGAATTATATCAAAGTAGTACTCTTAATGCCACACAAGCGACTTTTTATTGCCCGTTGAATGTAGGAGTTGGGATCACTTTCTTGATCAAATAGGGTCCCCATCCCTATGTGACTAGACTTAATTGAGTCTTAATCCCATCCATCTAGCTGTATTTCAGAATTGATCCTTTGCAAGGCCCTTGATTAGCACATCGATATGGTCCACAATCATCCAGAAGTAATTGTCTCAATTGATTCTCAAGTGTATTTATGTTGATTTACAACTGTGGATCTTACTTATAACTCAATAGGTTACCGCTTCACAATCACAGAATATAGATACTACTAAGTATAGGCTTCTCAATAAGTCATGTGTTTATCATTGAATTCATTAGCCACTCTGCTTCTCCCAATAGCTATTTCCAAGACAACCAACTCCCCATGTTGTGGCACCCCCACAAGATCCATCTACTAGTGGACTTGAATGTATCTAATCCAATACTGGACTAGGATTTATCTAATCCAATATCCAGTTTGTGTCACTGTCAGTGTGGCACCCAGGTGGCCATGGGGGTTCAAGCCGCCCAACGCCTAGGTGGGCGCCCAGAACCTAGGCAGCCCAGTTGAAAAAAAAAAAAAAACTGATGACTGATAATAATTAATCCATAAGAATTTTGATAATCCACAAGACCATAATCCCAGTTAGAGAAGAAGAAGATAGATGTCCAGAAAAGAATTTGGATAATCTATTAGACCATAATCCATATTTTCATAGAATGTTAAAACAGTAAAACCATAGAAGCATACACTGATAGTCTGATACACTGCAGACTGTACACACAAAAGTTAGATAGTAGAACTTGAAACTAGAAGTAGAAACAAAAAATAAGAAAAAGAAATTATAGCGAAATTTAGAAAATATACAGTCTAGGGCACATTAGTCAACACTCAACACAACAGTCAACACTCAACACCAAGAGTCTTCAGTCATCATCATCATCGTCATAAAAAGGAATAGGGTAAGCTTCATCATATGCATCAGATTCTAGGCCATCATCATCAATGTCATCTCCCTCTTTAATATAATGCTCGTCCTCCTCTGTTTTTTTTGAATCTTCCTCTTCTTCTACCTCCCTCTTACTAGTATGTGCAAATGTAGCTCTAGGAGTCTTGGCTGCTCTACCCTTTTTTATCTTTTTGTACTTCCCTGAACTCAAATATTGTATAATTTCCTCCCTGATAGCCTCAGGAACATTTTTACAAAGGGCAACATCCCCCCTAATACCGGTAAGGTATTTTTTTAACCGACAAATGCCACTATTAGTATCATTTCCACAATAATTATATTTAATACGATTTTTGTCATTCGGATTCGGGTTATAACCATACTTAAAACCTGGGTCACCACTTCTAAAAGAACCTATATTTCAATAGAACAAGGCTCATTTTCATCATTTCTGGTTCTATTAAATTCAAAAGTTGTCTAATCTAATCCCGAATAGCTTCATGAACCTTTTTACAAGAAGCAACATTCCTTTTAATATCAACAAGGTGTTTCTTGAATCGTTTAATACCCCCGTTGGTATCTTTTTAACAAAACTTACACCTTATACAATTTTTATCGTTTGGTTTTAGGTTATAACCATACTTCCAACCCGGATCACTTCTTCTAGAAGTAGCAGAAATAGATCTAAAATGACAAGGATTTTGTTCATATTTTTGTTTTATAAAACTCATACATTGTTTAATCTCCTCTCTGATAGCTTCAGAAACATTTTACAAACGGCAACATCCCTCTTAATACCGACAAGATGTTTCTTAAACCGATTTATACCCCCTTTTGTATCTTTTTCACAAAATTTGCATCTAATGCAATTTTTGTCATTTGGATTCGGGTTATATCCATACTTCCAACCCGGATCTCCACTTCGACTAGATCCTGAAGAAGACATCTCAAAATAAAATAAGCAATCTAAAAAATAAAGTTTTGCACTTACTTTGATTGCTCAACTCCAAACTCCCACCTCCGAGATGTTTTCTGGTGCTAAAATAATCAAAAACATCATTTAATAGGATTATAAAACTCCAAAACTAAATCAAATCTACCTGAGTGATGTTTGGATCCATTTTTCGTAACTTTGAGAAGCACTTCGATCCAATGAAAGTCACAAAATTTAGTTTTCTTGAGGTTTCTTTCTCTCTAAAATGAGTTCTTGTGGGTTTAGGTTTCAAATGAACCTAAAACTCATCCTTAAAACCTTTTGTGTTTAAAAAAAAATCAATAGAGCGCAAAAAAAAAAAAATTTCCACCCCTAGGTAGGGTGCAGGCCTTGGGCTGGGCGTTGGGCGCCCACCTAAGCGGGTTCCGTACCGATTAGGGGCTAGCGCCCCGTTTGTAGTGAAATCACTAACATAATGTAGTCTATTATCCGTAGTTCCTGTAAGATATTTTAGGGCTCTATGAACTACATTTCAATCCTTCTACAATTGTATGTGATCACTAATAAACCTACAAAGTTTACCCTGCTGCATATGCAACATAGGCCAAGTGCAATACACGATGTACATAATAGAGTCAACAACTCTAGCATAGCCTAGTTGAGGCACTGAATTTCCCTGCTCTTCATCAATTAAACATGAGGATCATATGGGGTTGTAGTTCGATTACAAACATAGAGTTGAACCACTTGAGAACTTTCTCTATATAGTGATATTGGGTAAGACAATACCCATCAAAATTTCTTACTATCTTGATCCCTAGGATCACATCAGCTAATCTCATGCCCTTCATAGTAAATTCAAAAGATAGCAGTTTTTTAGCTATGCATTATGAGAAACCACAAAGTATGATCATGTCATCAATATCCATGCATATCATCACCATTAGGGCATATAATCACCACAATCCCATCTAGAACTTTGGCATATAGACATATATCTCACAAGTTGTGAATCCATCAAAAAGTATGACCTTGTCAAATTTCTATCTTTGCTTGGGTGCTTGCTTTTGTCCCTGTAAGGACTTCACCAGTATGCACACTTTGTACTCCTAAACTTGCAGGATATGACCCTTCATATTGCCCCATATGAATTTCCCCTTCTAGTTCACCATTCAAGATTGCAGTCTTGAGATCCATCTGGTGAAGAATTCTAGATGGTAAACAAGTGCCAAGGCTAAAAGGCAACAGCTTCTTTCTAATTGAAATCCTTAGCAACCGGTCAGGCCTTGAATTTCTTAATGCTACTATCCTACCTGATTTTTCTTTTAAAAGTCCACTTGCAACCAAAAGCTTTAGAACTAGAGTCGATTTCATTGTTGATTACTTCCTTCCAAACAAAAGTATCATACGATGTCATTCTTTATTGAAAGCTGGTGGGATCTTCTTTTTTTGAAACGGTTGTATTCTATTGAGTAAAGGAGGAGTAGTACAAACAAGTCAAAAATAGGCTACCCACACGCCAGGAGCTTTATAAGACTTTTTGTAGTACAGATGAGAAAGTACAATGTGGCAAAAAGTCACCCAAAAAAGGGTTATACTTCTTCTAGAAGAAACATCAGTAAGTCAGAATCAAAGTTAGTACATCGTTTGATTCTCTTACTACTCCCAGGTTAAAAGCCTTCAGGGCTATTACATTCCTCAAGTCTTACATGCAGCTCATCACTTTCACTCTCATGTTCACCATTTAAAACATTTTCAAAAAATTCGACATCCCTAGGTTCTACAATCACATTGGATTCTAAGCCAAGATATTTGTAGGCCTTGTTGTTACCAACATACCGTACGAAAACACGTTTCAAGGTCTTTTGCCCAAGCATGGGCCTTTCCAAGTTAGGTAGTCTCATATAATCAGACATCCCCGTACCCTAAGAAACTCCAAGAAAGGTTCACAACCTTTCAAGGAAGGAAATGCTCTTTTTCTCTAAATCTTCGACTGTACATACCTGTTAAGCAGGGTACTGTCAAACTACATTTAGGAATTAAGCTAAACATACCCATCTTCTTTAATGATTGGAAATTAACATGATCTAATCTACCACAGCATAAACTAAAGGAGTCATTGAAGTTAAGTTCAAACAGCACATTACTAACAGAACCTTAACTGATAAATACTCCTTTCTTCGGCAAAACAAGTCTTAGCCGTACTTATTAAAGAGGCAGGCCGACTACAGGTTCTTCTGAATCTCAGGTGTGTGATAGACACCATGGAGCAGCAGGACCTTCCCCAACGTGAACCAAAGTTGAACAATCCTTTACTCACTACTTTGCAAAAGATGAATTTCCAATGTCTAACACGAGATCAAGTCCCACAGTTTTGTAGGTCTTAAACATATTCCTGATGTTGGATACATCTTGGTGGCCCTCAAACTTACCCACTAATCTTTCTTGCCTCCAACAATGCAGATCTTAAAGATTACAACCACATACTTCTCCTCGGCCATATTCAAATGACCCAACTGCTTCAAATGAAGCCTACATTGATTCATGAAGAGGCCACCTTGCCATAAAAGTAGCAAGTAACTTGCTTTTGCTTTCACATGCCTCAGAGGATTCATGTCAGTGCTCGGATGGATCTCGTCTCTCAAATCTTCAAGCCTCCTCCTGCCTTGGGCTGCTTTTTCTTCTTCGATGACCCTTCCACAAAATAGGCCCTTGCTACTTGCTTAGATCTCTCCTTCCAATCTTGGAGTCAAGACTCTTATAGCTTCTTCTAATCTCAGAGCTTAAGACTATTATAGCTTCTTCCAATCTCAAAGCCAAAACTCCTCTTTATAAGAAGGTGTTTCATGAGTTCTTCAAGGGCCATAAATTTGGGTTTGTGCTCTAGAACATTTCAGGTAGTCCTAGGATGATGACAACTTAGTGATGCTCAGTGTTCAAAAAAGAGGGCCGCCCCAAGGGCCTGTGCCCCAGGCAGCCGCCCAGCGCCCAGCCCCAAGCGGCCGCCCAAGACCTGTGCCTTGCCTATGGGCGGAACTTTTTTTTTCTATTGAGTTTTTAAAATATAAAAAGTTTCAAAGGATGGGTTTTAGGATCATTTGAAACCTAAACCCACAAGAACCCATTTTAGAGAGCAAGAAACCTCAACAAAACATCCTTTTCTGACTTTCATTTGATTAAAGTTGGATCGAAGTGTTTCTCAAAGTTACGGAAAACGGATCCAAACATCACCTAGGTAGATTTGATTTAGTTTTGGAGTTTTATAATCCTATTAAAGGGTGCTTTTTATTATTTTAGCACCAGAAAACATCTCATAGGTGGGAGTTTGGAGTTTGAGCAATCAAAGTAAGTGCAAAACTTTATTTTTGTAGATTGCTTGTTTTATTTTGAGATGTCTTCTTCATGATCTAGTCGAAGTGGAGATCTGGATTGGAAATATGGATATAACCCGAATCCAAGTCACAAAAATTGCATTAGATGCAATTTTTGTGAAAAAAGATACAAAAGGGGGCATAAACCTGTTTAAGAAACATCTTGCTGGTATTAAAGGGGAATGCTGCCCCTTGTAAAAGTGTTCTTGAAGTACCGAGATTAAGCAATATATGAGTTTTGTAAAACAAAAACAGGAACAAAATCCTTGTCATTTGAATCGATCTATTTCTGCTACTTCTAGAAGAAGTGATCTGCGTTGGAAGTATGGTTATAACCCAAAACCAAATAAAAAAAATTGTATAAGGTGTAATTTTTGTGAAAAAGATACCAATGGGGGTAGTAACCGATTCAAGAAACATCTTGTTGGTATTAAAAGGAATGTTGCTTCTTGGAAAAAGGTCTGTAGCTATTCCGGATGAAATTAGACAGCTTCTGAATTTTAAAGAACCAAAAATGATGAACATGAGTCTTGTTCTATAGAAATATCTTCTCCAGGTTCTTCTAGAAGTGGTGATCCGGGCTGGAAATATGGTTATAGCCCAAATCCGAATGACAAAAATCATATTAATGTAATTATTGTGGAAAGGATACTAATGGGACATTTACCAGTTTAAAAACGACCTTGCCGGTATTAAGGGGAATGTTGCCTTGTGTAACAATGTTCCTGACGCTACCAGGGAGAAAATTATATAATATTTGAGTTCAGTGAAGCACAAAATATAATATTTGAGTTCAGTGGAGCACAAAAAGAGAGAAAATGGTAGAACAGCCAAGACTCCTAAGGCCTCATCTGCACATACTAGCAAGAGGGAGGTAGAAGAAAAGGAGGATGAAGAGGCAGATTCAGAAGAAACAAAAGAGGACGAGCATTATATTGAAGAGGGAGATGACTCTGATGATGATGGTCTCGATTCTAATGCATATGATGAAGCTTACCCTATTCCTTCTGATGATGATGATGACTGAAGACTCTTGGTGTTGAGTGTTGACTATTGTGTTGAGTGTTGACTAACGTGTCATAACCTCATAGACTGTATATTTTATCTTTCTTATTTTTCATTTCTACTTTCTAGTTTCTAGTTCTACTATCTAATTTTTGAGTGTACAGTCTACAGTGTATCAGACTATCAGTGTATGTTTGTATGGTTTTATTGTTTTAGCATTGTATGAAAATAAGGATTATCAAAAATTCAAAATTTTCTTCCCAACTTCTATATTCTTTTTTTTAACTGGGATCATGGTCTTATGGGTTATGGATTAATCATTATTAGTCATCAGTTTTTTTTTTTTTTTCAACTGAGCCTCAGCCCTCTATTTTTTTTTGTTTTTTTTTTTTTAACTAGGATGCCCAGGTTTTGGGCGGCCACCTAGGCACTAGGCAGCCTGGATCCCCATGGCCGCCTCGGTGCCGCCTAGCTCTTTTTGAAACACTGGAGATGATGGTCACCACTTGGACAGCCTTCTCTAATTTAATAGCATCCAAGTTTATCCATTTGGCGATATCTGCCATGCAAAGAACTAATTGCCGTTGGTAATCTTGAAGTCCAGGTACTCATTAACCAGTAACTTCCTCTTACCGACATCATCATGCTTGTATTAGTCTCAGGGGCTTTCTATAATTCCTTAGTTGTGGAATATAAGAGAAATTGAGGATTGCCAGAGCATTTGGTTTGTGTACTTTGCAGATGCAATCATCCTCGATCCATTGTAGACGTGCTTCTTTAGCCCTGCCCTTGTAGGCTCTTTTAGATTCTTCTGTAACCAAGCATGGCTATCTCAGCATGTAAGCAACCTTGAGGGTGGTCAGTATAACCTTCTGCTACAATCTCTTGATGTTCGCCTCTTCAAACCTTTCTAGTCTTACATGTCTTGGGTCATGAACATCAATGCATATGAAGACATCCCTTAGTGTCTAATACTTTGAAATTGATGGCTTTAGGATACTTTAAAAATTCAGGATTATTGAGATAATCTTCAACTAACAGCCTTATCAAAGGTAAGATCTTCATGAAACTCTTAATTGTGGCGAAGCTTCCGCCATACTGTTATAGCCTTCTCAAATAGTCATACTCCCCAGATAACCGTGGCAAAAGGTTGAACTTCTAGATTTAGTCATGGCGGGGCCTCACATTTCTCAATCTCCAAGGTGGAACACAGAGAACTGATGTTTGTTTGATGAGGGATGATATTGCAGCCAGTCTGAGGTTTTAAAGAGTATGATCATCACGCTCGACAATAAGAACTGAGTAGACTCAGTTAACTACAATAAGAGATTGCCATGAACAGAGGAGAAGCAAGAAAATGGTTATTTTAGGGGGGAAAGTGCAATTGGGTGGAAGTGGTACATAAGGGGTTTTTGGGGTTTTAATGGGGTGGGTAGGGCTGCACGTAGTGAACTAAATGGGAGGTGTTTGTTGAAACCTTGGTGTGAGAGAGGGTTTATGTTGTAAATCTTCCTTAAACAATAAGCTTTAACCTCACCAAACCCTACCTGACAGAACAAGCTTAAGTCCTATCCACTTGAGTCCTCCTATCATCCACTCCTACTACCCCAATACATCCAAAACCGTGTACTCATATACTTTGTAGGAAACATAAGCCCTTTAGAACTCCAATATTCTGAACCTCCAAACCTACGCCAAACCCTTTCTTTTTGGCCTACCTCACAAGTTATACTCACGTGGGAGCCAAGCCCTTTCATCATACATAAGGAAAATTCATGAAAGAGTCGATGATTTCTTAAAGAAGCATGGAATCAAGTAGTAGTTGGCATGTGTTGAAACTTCTCAGTAAAATGGGATTGATGAGAAGAATAATAACCTTATATAGTAGATGCCACTTAAGCTACAGTGAAATGTGAGGATCTCTGTAACTCAAATTGGATCGAGGTAATATACAGCTTCATATACTTCATCAATTATTGTACACAAGTGAGACTGGAAATGATATAAACGTATAATATTAACATCTCTATAAGAAGAGAACTTACTTCTATAAGAAGAGAACTTGTTTAACACGCCTTAGTGTGTTTGAGCTTATGTGAAGTGGCGCAATGATTATGAGAAGACTATGTATAAAGTGTATATTTCAACATATTGATTCAATAAGCCACCACATTCATGATAGTCGAGATGCAAAGTTTGATTCAGCCATTTGCCAACAGCAGCAAGTTAACTAGAACTTGCACAAGTCACACATGCCAAGCCTAGAATGCCCAAGGGGGTTATACATAATCGAATTTAATTAATTATAATTGATTTAGCGTTTGGCTAAATCCATCACAATTGATTTGTATTTATTTTTTATATACATTTTATTTATATACGCTTTATATGTTTATGATTTTTAATATTTTTCTAGTTTTATATTTTTTCTCATTTCTGTGAAAAAATGGTCCTTAACCATTTTTTTTCCTATCTTTTTTCTTTTATTTGCTCTTTATATTTATCGGTTTGTGTTTCTCCTTTTCTCCGATTTTCAGATTTTTCTTCCGACTTTTTTTAGGTTTTCTTTGCTTTGTGTTGCTCGCCACAAGCTTGATTGAGTCTCTACTCAAACTTGCCTAAGTTACTCGAACCACCCTAGATCATGTACCTTGGTCGAGCTGCATTTTTAAACACTAGTTTGATTAGCAAGCATGATGCAATCAAACTCCATAAGGAATTGAGGGAGAGAATACTTCGGCACCCAAACCAGGCAATAGAAGATAACAAGTCCCCATTGAGGCTGAACACTCCAAATTTGAAAGATAATGCCATTACTACCATTTTAAGCTCCCAAACTCAAAAAACAGTCAAGTCTAATTCAATCGTTTCAAACGAAGTTTTACCATAACATTCCTAATCCTAATTTTAGAACCGGTATGAAATTTTGATTCAATTTCGTTGTGTTACATTTGATGATGATTATGCAAATAATATGCACTATTCCTAATCCTAATTTTAGAACCGGTATGAAATTTTGATTCAATTTCGTTGTGTTACATTTGATGATGATTATGCAAATAATATGCACTATGCCTATGCAAGTCCAAGCCAAAGAGTTTTGAAGCAACAACCAGTAATCTAAGTTGTAACATGTCATGATAACGATGCATTGTCCAATAATCAAACATGGCATTTGGAACCATAGCTATCAAGATCGGACCGGACTGGTAGTTTGACTGGTGCCTTGGCCCGTCCGGTCCAAAGTAAAATCTAGATTTGGTAAACACTGGTTTTGACCCAGTGTTTGACTAGTTTTGACTGGTCTGACAGCTAGTTTCAACCTATCACAACAGACAAACAAAGTGGGCAACACTTTTCTAATACATTAGATGTTTTTAAAGTATGCTTTATATTTTTCTTAATATTTTTAAAACTAGTCAAACCGATTCAACCATCAATCAGCTAGTTTTGACTTGGACCAAACCCCTCATTAGGTCAATAGCCAGTCAAATCCTAATAACATTGTTCAGTGCCAAGAAAGCAATAGGGTGGAAGTGGAATAACAAAATAATGCATGTCCATTGGAGAAGTCAGGTTGTTAGAATATTGGCTGGTTAAAGGTTTTTTTGAACCCCATTAGGAATAACCTAGAAGGGTCTTAACCCAGTTGCAAAGATTTTTATCAATAAAAATATAGTCATGGTTGCATCAAGGGTTGGAAGGTCCACCTAATGGATAATAAGAATACAATCTTGAATGAAGAAATCATTATGTGTACATGTATCAACCCGAAACATGTATCAAACCGAAAGTTATGAAGACCCTAGAGGGCCCCATAATGCACGCAAGCACAAGAAAGCTCCACATAATTGAAGCAGCACCTAGAGAATGGCTTGATGACTTGCTAAACTTAGAAAATTCTCTCTCACACGGATCTGTTCACTCTCCGGTGGGTTCATGATCTTTATTGATCATTCACCTAGAGGAACAGTTTTTTTTTTTTTTTGTGAGAATTTACCTAGAGGGATAGTTATATGTGCAAATTATGTTAATGAATTAATCATTACTAGAGCAAAAATGAAGTTGAAAGAATAAAGATCTCCCTCTTACAAAGAACTAGAATGAAGGACTTGTGTTAACTTCAATACTTTCTTGAAGTTGTGATGGACAAGTGAGGAATATCAATAAAGGAAATTTTGATAATATTACCACTGTGAAATTTTGATAATACAAACACTGCTATTGCAAATCATTTTTGAATAGTGATCTTTTGTCATTTACAAAGAGTAAGTTTGAAAATAACTCATAAAAAATGCATGCACGTGTGGCTGACATATATTTTATGTCCCCCGAGTGTAAAGGCGATACATGTGGCCATACATTGATTGTTACTCCTTGTTTACAAATAAAATTTTAGAATTCCCAAAAATGTATCGCACGGAGGGCAGTTACTCATGATCCAAATTCTTTGTGGAAGGTTAACATATTTCACTCAATTGGAAGTATGTCAACAAATTCCCGCTATTAATCATCATCATTATCATCATAGCCTTATCTAAACTATTTGGGGTCGGCAAAAGCCCCTCTACTAATAAAATGGCCTAATAACAAGCTCAAAATAACTCATCCAAATTATCCTATAACAAGAACTTTTACATAATATATTGGAGCTTCTTGAAAATATAACTGCCATCAAAGGCCAGGTTTTTTATTTAAAAACCACTTAAAGTCATAGAATTAGATCCCACCCATGTTGTGAAGAAATTGCAAAAAACAACACAGAGAGTGCTCTAGGATTTCTAGGAGTGACACAAAGGCATTGCGCTCTTTGCCGCTGCACTCAAGCTTTTAAATAAAACCCCAACCCATATATTTTTGACAATTTCTTAGGAGATTAAAATATACTTGGAGAGATCATAAAAAACAATGATTTAGGAAAAAAATAGATTCGACCTCCTGGTGGCCCAAGTACACCACAAGGAATAATTAGGAACCACTTTAATGAATATGGAGCCTAAGCTTCAAAGAAATTACACTTGAGACCAAACATTTCATCTGAGACTCAAAAGTCACTGGGATGCAAGCCTAACGTGCAGTTCACAAATCTTCTCCATACAATGTAAGTCTTGATTGTTCTCAAGCACCACAGTAACCTGATAGCTTTTTGACAATTTCTTAAGAGACTAAAATATACTTGGAGAGATCATAGAAAACAATGATTTAGGAAAAAAATAGATTCGAACTCTTGGTGGACCAAGTACATTAAGGGTTCCACCACAAGGAATAACTAGGAACCACTTCAATGAATATGGAGCATAAGCTTCAAAGAATTACACTTGAGACTCAAACGTCACTGGTATGCAAGCCTAAGGTGCAGTTCACAAATGTTCTCCATACAATGTAAGTCTTGATTGTTCTCAAGCACCACAGTAACCTGATAGCATAGATTAGAAATGAAATTGGACGAGTTAGGCAAACCACACACCTGAATTCACCATGTTTTGACAAAGAGACAAACCCCAGAAGACTAACAAATGACAAAACATTATAAAATGTAGAATAGTTGCAAGGCGATGTATCACTAGTAGTGTATCAAAAAGCGCTAGGCGGGTCCTAGGCAGCCTGGGGGGTCCAGGCCGCCTAGCGCCTAGGAGGGCGCCCAGAAACTGGGTGGCTACCCAATTGAAAAAAAGTAAACAAGTTAAAAAAAAAAAAAGATAGACGTCGAGAAGAGAATTTTGATAATCCATATTGTTAAAACAGTAAAGTGTAAAACCATACAAGTGTAGGATATAAAAGTCAACACTCAACACAACAGAAATATACAGAAATTTTAAAAATATACAGTCTAACAAAAGTCAACACTCATGACTCAACACAACAGTCAAAAGACTCAACACTCAACACTAAGAGGCAAGAGTCTTCAGTCGTCGTCATCATCAGAGGGAATATCAATAGGGCAAGCCTCATCATATGCATCAGAGTCGAGGTCATCATCATCAGAGTCATCTCCCCCTTCAATATAATGCTCGTCCTCCTCTGTTTCTTTTGAATTTGCCTCTTCTTCCTCCTCTTCTTCTACTTCCTCTTACTAGTATGTGGCAAATGAGGTCCTAGGAGTCTTGGCTTCTCTACCATTTTTTTTGTGTTTCTCTGAACTCAAATATTGTATAATTTCTTCCTTGGTAGCCTCATGAACATTTTTACACGAGGCAACATCCCCCTTAACACCGGCAAGGTGTTTTTTGAACGAGTAAATGCCCCCATTAGTATCATTTCCACAATAATTACATTTAATACGATTTTTATCACTTGGATTCCGGTTATAACAATACTTCCAACCCGGATCACCACTCCGACTAGAACCTGGAGAAGATACTTCCATAGAACAAGACTTATTTTCATCATTTTTTGGTTCTTCAAAATTCAAAAAATGTCTAATCTCATCCCGAACTGCTTCAGGAACCTTTGTACAAGAAGCAACATTACCTCTAACACCAACAAGATGTTTTTCGAATTGGCTAATACCCTCATTGGTATTTTTTTCACAAAAATTACACCTTATACAATTTTTATCATTTGGTTTTGGGTTATACCCATACTTTCAACCCGGATCACTTCTTCTAGAAGTAGCAGAAATAGAAATAGATCTATGACAAGGATTTTGTTCTTGTTTTTGTTTTACATAACTTATAAATTGCTTAATCTCCTCTCTGATAGCTTCAGGAACAAGTTTACAAGGGGCAACATCCCCCTTAATACCAGCAAGATGTTTCTTAAACCGGTTTATTCCTCCTTTTATATCTTTTTCACAAAAATTGCATCTAACGCAATTTTTTCCATTTGGATTCGGGTTGTATCCATATTTCCAACCCGGATCTCCACTCCGACTAACTCTTGAAGAAGACATCTCAAAATAAATCAAGCAATCTAAAAAATGCACTTACTTTAGTTGCTCGAACTCCAAACTTTGAGAAACACTTCGATGATTCGATCCAATGAAATGTAGTTTTTTGAGGTTTTTTTCTCTCTAAAAGGGGTTCTTGTGCGTTTAGGTTTCAAATGAACCTAAACCCATCACTCTAAACTTTTATATCTTGAAAAAATCGTAAAAAAAAAAAAAAAAAGAAAAATTTTGCCTTTGGGAGGCCGCCTAGGTCTGGGCATTGAGCGGCCGCCTAGGCGGGTTCCGTACCGCTTAGGCGGCTGCCCAAGGACCACCACCCAGTTTGGCCGCCTAGGCCTGAGCGATGCGCCCAAGCTTTTTGGACCATCTAAGCACTGGGCGGTCCGTTTTTTGAACAATGATCACTAGAACTTCCAATTTTGAGCAGTACAAAATGTTTTGTTGAACAAAATGTCAGCTTTTTATATGTAGTAATGATGGAAAGGATGGCCTTGTTAGTTACTCTGCAGATGCAAGTTTAGACATGACAGAGAGACTTTTAATTTGACAACAAAGTGAATATACCTAGCTAGACTATTTAAATTGAAGAGCTCACTAAATAAGAGAACAAAATATTTTGGGACTTTTGTTCTCTATAGTTCGCCTTGGGAAGTCATACAAGCCCTCAAAGTCCTTATCCGCATTTCATTTGAAAATGAAGAGTGAGGTATAATATTGGAGACTGCCTCAATCATGAATTGAAGGAAGGGGCATGACATGAAAGAGTAGGCTTCATTTCTAGAGAAGACTTTATAAGTAACCAGATGAGCATTTTTGTCTCCTACAATCCTCAGAGGAGAATCCAAGAATGTGACAAGGTCTTGAGACCTAATCAACCATTGCTTTCAATGTTTACAACAGAAAAAATGTGTCCAATGTAGCAAAATGGCACCTATGATTCAGTACTAGATATTTATTTAAACAGCACATTCATTTTCTGACAATCTGATATCTATTTCGTTTTGCTTCAACACTTAGATCCATCAAAATGTGTCTAAGAGTTGCTTCAGGAGGATATAACAACCCCACAAACCCCTCCCCCCAGCCCCAAGCAAGACAGTGGCATGCCTGGACCACTTTTGACCAGTGATATAAAGCTCACCGAATCCGACTAGGGCAACTGACCTACTCAGACTTGGCAGGCTGTCATGCCCGGTCCAGCAACTGAGTCCTGCCAGTTCCCAAGGTTTTTTCTGTTAATATTTTAGAAACTCCATGGAGTCCCTCTAGGACTTTGCCGAGTCAAGTTGCCTGACTCAGACAGGACCCCAGTGAGCTCCAACCTGAGTCCATGGTTTAGGACATTGCTTTTGACTACCATGACAAAAAGAGGAGCAGATAGAATTAAAATCCTCATGCGAGTAAAACCAGATATTAACCATCAGAGAAGGGCAAGTTATTTATTTAGTGACTTTTGGACTTGTACAACACCTTTTACATCGTTTGAAGAAGCTCTTACTCATAACTCATAAATAATACTTATCAATAGACAACCCAAGAAAATACAACGGTTCGGGATCTTATACACTTTTTAAGATGTGCAATTTTTGTTCAGGTATAGTAATCTTAACTTGATATTTGAAATGCACCCATGACATTTTTTTTCCTTTTTCTTCTGGTAGGTAACCAACAAGATTCAGATCATGCATGTAACGAATCATCATAAATTCTATTCTATTATTGAAAACATGTCGCAAGAACCTCGGGGGTGAGGCCACGGTCCCACCTTAGAAAGTCAATCCTGCGGTTCCTCTAAGGATCTTACAGGGAGCGAGTTTTAGAGAAATAGGGATCTCGCTCCCTATGAAATAGGACCTCAATCTACATGTTTGTAGGCTCCCTCCAAGGAGAGGAGCTATACTATTAATTGAACTTCTGGTCCTCTCCTTGGTATTACAGATTTATATTTTCAGAATATGTTAAACTGTGGTGCATATCACATCGTGGTATACTTGAATATGCTACTAGAAAACTACAATTTAATATCCTAATAAGCCAATTTATAGTATTATTAAATTGTATTATTGTAGTAAATTGAAGTACTATAATTATGGCATTGGTAATAAGCTAAGGTGTATGACAATGGATTGAGCTGATATTGGCTCGATCCTAATTTTATCATATATTATGAACTGATCTCATTTTATGTATAATCGATCTTGGATCTTGTTGAATGTACGGACGCCAACCCTAGCCCCGGGATCTTCCACCCTATAGTGGTTCACCGTTCCCCAAACTGAACCTACTCCCACCTCCAACAACTATAATTGAAAAACATAAACTGCAAATTAACCTGATTAATCTAAGTATAGACTAAATAAGCATCAGAATATTTTCTTAATGGCAAAAAAAGGAAGAATCAGTAAACTTAATACAAATATGCTTGGCACAAACTAAACAATTTTAAATGTAAAATTGAAAAACCAAATTGTTATTCGTCTACCAGTCAAATGCACAAAAACTAATTTAGTTGACAAATAATCTCAAACATATTTTACAACTTATATTGCAGTTCAAATCATTTCAAAGTCTCTTTGAATCTACCTCACCATCATTATTATCAAAAGCCAGGCTATTGTCATATTAATCACTCTTATCATACGCAACATCTTTTGGTTTCTTTCTTTTTTACCATCCTTAATCATTAAATATTAAAGTGAAGTATGTACAAGGTTGTGCTGAATAATACTGACAAAACAGAGATGTACAACTACAACAAGGGATGAAAGAGGAGGGCGACAAAATAAAGAGCAAGGATGGGAGAATACCAAAAATAAAGATCAAAAACAGAAAACTCTAAACACATAAGTGAGAACATTAATGGATTAGGATTCAGACCCAGAAGTCTTAAGGTGTTGAGGTTCATGCCCTCCTTGGTTGGCTGATGCACCAGACTTGTGGCATCTCTACATGCATGATGTAACGAGCACTTGTAAAGCCCTGATTGTTTTTCCTCCTTTATGTTAATCAACAGCAAGCAAATTATAAAGCTTCAAGTTTGATAACATTTTAACCATATTCCAATATGTGAATCAAATGTTCAGGATACCATCAGTTTCTGATTTCCATTGTCACCATTGAGCCATAGTATTCCAACTAAATCACAGTACATATGCCTTGACAGCAATGTTTGCAAACTTGGGCAAGTCCAACTCACCCAAGTTACTCAGGCTTAGCAGGCTGCTAAGCCCTGAAACCCCCAAGACTCAGAGGTAATATATATATTAGGAAAAGTTTATATAGAGCCTAGGCTCAAAACAATCAAATTACAGCCTACCTCAAAACTTTCACTAGAAGAGGTTGTTTTGATGCCCAAAAATCATCAAATTGATCATCTTGACATCACGATGGATGGAGATGAGAAAAAAATGGATTTAAAGTTTAGAAAATAGTGCATCTTGTAACGCATTTTTTGACCGTCAATTTTCAAGATTTTCAAGTTTTCATAGGTTTGCTCGATCTACACTATTTTTTAATCTTTCAATTTTACAATTAAAGATGAAAATATATGTTAAGGCTATTACAAAAATTTCCATACTGAAAATTTCACTGTAAAGTCATCAAATTAGTATCATTTTCCAACTTTTATCGGCTTTTATTTTTTACTAGTTTTCTACTTTCGCTGCTTTTTCAGGGTTTTTCCTACTTTTTTCTTTTTTCTTTTTTGGGGTGGGGCTTCTTTCAAGCTCAGCACAGACTCCGACAAGTCAACTCGCACTTCCGTGAGTAACTCTGCCAGACCAGGGGCCTAGTTCTGCAGCTGAACCAAGTAGTAAGACACTGCTTGATAGATTAAACACCCTGAAATGAAACAACTATACCTTTCATTTCAAACAGCCTTAAAAACCTTCTTCTCAAAGCATAAGCTGCAAGTTCTAGAGTGTAGGAAGTTCATAATAACCACCATATGTTATTCTCACTTAGTGTTCCATAAGATTGCATATGACATTAGGCATATGGGGAAACTTGTGGCCCTTGCATGTTCCATGAACAAATAACTTGGATGCTAACAGCAATAACTCAAACCAAGTTGCATTCCTTGACACATTGAAACCATACCTTTTAATAGCATGCTATAGAAGTCCAGAAGTTAGGCACCAGTGAATCTGGAAAATAGATCACATATGATAAAGAGAAGAATATCAATAGCACTTTGAGAAGAATATCACTGCGTCAGTAACAGGATTCAAAAGCTACCACAATTATAAGTTATACATGACCAAAGAACACTTTTATATAACAATAGCACTATGCTCATTAATAGGTACGAACACTTACAGAAATCAATAAGGACCTCCAAGCCTTTTTTGTGTTTTTTTGATGGCGTAAGGACCTCCAAACTTTGACCCATCCCACTCACTAGTATTGGAAAATACACACTAATGCTAGTAACTACACAGCAACACACATGATAAAATACATAAAACTTACCAGGGAATAATCAATAGGACTCATACTTTACTACAAAGACTGCGCTTGATCTTCAAACTGCCACCCTCCAATATCCCATCTATAACCATTGATGATGGTCACTTACCACTCAGGTTCACTGCATGTACTTCTTCTGCGATTCGAAGAGAAGAAACAGCCTGAGCTGCAACCGAGATCTCTTTTCCCCAACCTCTCTCATCATGACAGAGCCCCCTTCTTTCCATACAGACATTCATGAGCATACCAGGTCCATTGCCAACACCAAGCAGCCTCGCACCAGCAAAGGAAACATCTCTCTCAGTTATTTGAGGTGACCCAAAGTGACCCATATGCCAATTATTCCACTTATATTCAGAAACATTCGAATTGGAAAACCACCCAAGTCCTTCAACAGAGTATCTTGCACAGCTTTGCTGTGGCAAAGCCTTTCTCCATCCACCCATGAAGAGGCCAACATTTCTGCGCTCAAGGCCAACATTTAACCCTTGCTTCTTGTTAAGAAGAATTTGATTGGATTCATCGGTGTCTTCACCCAATAGGACATGAAGAGCCACTGCCTCAGCAATGGCTGCACCCTCTTCATCGAGACGCTTTTGCTCTTCAATTTTCTTCTGTTTCTTCTTTTCAAGCTCAGATCGGATGGCAGCGGAGGTAGCAAGTGCTTTCTCGAGACGCCTCTTCTTCTTCTCGGCTTGCTTTATGCGGTCCACTTCATCTTTCCCCTGCTTCTTTTTCTCTTTCCTTACAACTGATGCAACACAAGCAGAACTATCCATGATTGCTAGCTCTGTCTTGTCTTATTTAATCAATGTTTTGTAAAGGAACCACTGAGAAACTGTCCTTTTATGCACACTCATCCACTTATCTAGCTCTTAATTTCCCCCCAATATGAATAAAACCATAAAAACCTTCTTTTGATTTTCATTCCCCTTAGAAATAGATTACAGTCTTTAAGGACTTGGGACAAACGACTTTTTATAACAAAAATCCAAAAAATTTAAAATAAGGAAACCCAAATTCGATTGGAGTGAACTAGCTACACCCACTCAGGTATGAAGGAATATCTCATTTTCCTAACAACGCAATCCCAAACAGAAACCACAGGACACAGCAATAGAGCTAATTGGTAAGCACAAACTGATGCATCTCTACTTGCCATACGTTCGCAAACTTTAGTCCCATTTCCAATTCGAGCCAAACCCATCGCCAGCCAGGAAAATGGAGACAATTATCCCACTGATCGTGATGCCAATAGATTGAATACCAATAGCAAAACTGCCCCAATTACCACTGCAGGACTCCCTTACTGAAACAAAACAATGAGACGTGAAAACTCAGAAAGGTTTCATAGATTTTCACACGCAGCCATAATCAAAGCAGAGACCAATTAATCCAAAAACCACGAGATTAAACTAAAAGCAATGAAAATCACAATTAATCCCAAAACCACAAGATGAAACTAAAAGCAATGAAAATTACAAATTCAAAGATGCAGGGCGTAGAACAAGCAACAATGGCCTCCACAATAAAACCAGTAATCAAAATAACCCACCTGCGAAGTAAACTAGAAAGAAAACATAGAAAACCCAAATAACTAAAATCGGTTAAAAGATGCAGTTCCCCACACAAACAACAATGGGCCCCATGAATGCGCATAGTCTAGGTAATCCACTGCGAAAAGACTGACCTCTCAAAATAGATGAAATAGGAGGCATTCCAAATTTTTCAATCAAACTATAAGAAGAAAATCGCAAACAGGAAGCACTATTGAACTAAAAATAGCATGGTAAAAAGAGAACTTTAGAGAATTATCACTGTTCCAGACCAAAAAAAAGGAGATCTCACATGGTCAACCAGTTGCAACAATTTTCTGGTTAGAAATCCTCTGCTAATTGAATCGAACAGGTTCAGAGATGAAGTAAATGAGAAGTCAACTGGATTAGAGAGAGAAAGAGAACGAACCTGACGCAATCGGCGGAGAGGAAGGCGATCCCGGGTCTTGAGGGCCTTCATCATCGTTGAGAGGAAGGAGATTGCGAGAATAGAAGGAATGGAGAGAGAAGAGGAATATCCCGACAAGTGTGATAAATCAAGTTCGGTTTCTGAAAGAACACTAACGAAGGCAGTACCATTCAATTAATAAGAGAGAGGTTCATCTTTGGGTAGAGAGAGAGGGAGGGGATTTGTTGGTAAAGTAATTCCGGTTGTAGAGAGTGAGGAGAGAGAAAGAGAGAGAGAGAGAGAGGAATGGACGGTGGGGGAAGCAGTTGCAACTTGGAAGAAGGGGCAGGGCATGGAAAGCGTGTGCGAGGAGAGAGTGGCATGTGGTGATATCCAAGGTTCATTTGGATCTCTCTAATTACATTGCTTCTCTTTTTCTTTTTTTTTCAAGGTTATTATCAAAAAAAAAAAAAAAACTCCAAATCTTTCCAAACCTCTCATCTTTAACGTTTCGAATCTTGTGATCAAATTTCCCTTTATGGTTCTAAGTGCTTTTTTTCAGGTCATTAGAAAAAAAAAAAATAACTCCAAATCTTTTAAAACCTCGCTCATCTTTATCGTTTGGGATCTTTCATGGATGTAAGGGAATCGTGATTCTTAAGTGAAGGTGGATGACTTAAAAAGCATCACGGTAGTCACACAATCCTAATGCCTCTTAGGGGATCATTACGGTTCTAAGTGAATTGCTTAAGGCACCACGGACTTAACTCAACCGTGATACCTCTTATTTGGGAGCTTGTTTCGTATTATCAACACTTTATGCTTACTTTTAACTTAATCACGATTATTAAGGCCACGACATAAGGGTACTAGCTGTTGGGTGAGTGTGGTCATTAAAGGCCTTATGAATATTTGTAATAAAATATTTTGATATAATAGAACATGAACTAAGTGAGAGTGTGGTCCCTTGTGGATTATACTAAGCAAACAATGTTTGCTGAATCGGACTGAGCTTGATAAGCTAGGTCAGTCGGTTGGGAAAAACATATGTTACCTGGGTATAGAAAATTATCTAATAAGAGTTCTAATAAGTCATTCCTTGATGAGGTCGGAGTATGCTCGGATGAGTGAGCCGAGGGACTATGTGACCCTTGTGTGTGATGATGGCCTTCAAAGACGAGAGTGAAAGCCTCATCCATGTATCATCACACGCCACGCATAATGATAGCCGTTTCAAGAAAGCGAACCACATTTCAGGGTGAAACTTATGAATGGAACCCCTGTATGGACTGTGGGTCATAGGAAACACTAGGTCCGTTTGATAAAGCAAATGTGGTCTATAGTCCACAGTTGAAGATAGAGGGCCCAGTGTTTATTGATTTAATTCTTATACCATATGGATCATTTTCCCATCTAATGAATTTAATTGTATTTGTTTTATGGTATATATTATTTTAAAATGATTATTTGAATTTTTCTACATCTTTTGATATTTTATTATCAAATTTGGATTTATAAAATAAAGATGTTGATTTTTCTTTGATTTAAATATTCAAATGAAATTCTAAAAATATTGTAATGAGTTTTAAAATATTTAAAATTGCATGGGGGCTCACTGTGCACATGAGCCCACCATATCCTAGATGGTGGGGCCCATGAGATCCTCTCATGGGTGGCACGCCCCACCCATTTAGAAGCGCTCTTATTTCTAATTTTTTGTGATAAGCAACTTTGACTTGAAAGGCAAATTGCTATGTGTTTTGGAAAGATGTTAACTTGAGGAAAATTTGAATGGATTTTGGGACAGCATGAGAAGGCATGTGCATTAATTTGGAATGCACAATATTATATTTGAAATTATTTTATTTAATTTCTATCGATGTGAAAATGGTTTAAGAAATACGGATACGGGTTCTAGCATCTTCCATAATGTTAATGAACAATCTATGGAACAGAGAGCTCAAATATCTCACTCCATAAGTCACCCAAGATCAATGGTTCATGTTCAAGCTCACAAAAAAGAGGCAAGTCATGGAAAACCCTAATCACTTTCTTGCTCTATAAATAGATGATCTCTATCCATGAAATCTCTATATCAAAATTTCTCTTGTCTCTCTCTCTCTCAAATATTTCTCTCTCTTTGGTAGCAATAGGGGGCACGCCCCAACCCTAGAAGACTCTCTCTCTAGTTTATTGTGTGGGGCGAGGGACACGCCCTACCTCTTGAGCTCTCTCTCTCTAGGTTGACCTAAGGGGCACGTCCCATTTAGATAGTGTTCTATCTCTCTCATCTTGCATCAATGAACCTAAGGGTTGGGTAGTATTAAGAGGATGCTATCTTAGATGAGGTCTTGTGGGTTTGAACTCAAGTCTAAGTCTTGTGATCAATAAGAGTTCATAGTTCCGTTGGAGGGCTTGGCCTAAACTTATTTTTCCGGTTGAGAATGAAGGTTGACCGTTGATCCCGTGCCATCGGATGATGATGATTCGGTGTGGGGTGTACTAAGCCAGATTGAGGTAAACTCTAACATACTTTTTGTTTCTTACATATTTAATTATATTATCTTTATGCTCCCAAGCATATGAAGTAGTGATTATTTTCTTTTTTTAAAAAAATTTGGTTTAGTGGCATCAAAGTTTTAAGATTTTGGTTTTATTTTCTTTGAAGTATGAGTTATTGTAATGAGACTACTTGTAGTGATCTTTATCAAAATAAAAGGGTGATAAATAAATAATATATATATGTATATATATATATATATATATATATATATATATATTCCCTGGCAAGATCACATTGATCTTTCTTTGACTAGCATAATCATGATACTCCATTATGGCCCAAACGCCACTATGATGGTTTGAGTTCATTTTGTACATCACGGACCTAATGCTACCATGCATGGTATTTTGGTCACAAATTTGCAAACAAGTGATGAAGAGGGGTATGAATGACGTTTTAGAAGATTTGAGGGTTTCTTCCAATAACTTGAGAAAAATGATATTTTTCATAATTTTTCAAAAAAATATTTTTTGTATAATGTATTTTTTAAAATAATGTTACCTGTAAAATGGATTTGTTGTTTGGAGAGTATATAGATGAAACCTTGAATGTACATTTCTACATTTGAAATCCCAAAAAAGTATACAATGAGGCCATTTACTTATACTATGAGATCATTTAGAGGTCAAAATCTTTTTTAGTTATTAGATGTGAAATCCAATGATTGAAGTATGCTACAACATTCGAGAAATTTTCGTTTGGACATTGTGCTCAATCACTGGCACATCCTCAACCACCTGTTTTCGCATCCAACGATTATTAATGATTGTGACATCCTTGTATCAAAAATAAATAGTCTCATTATATATATAAAAAAAGTTTATATAAGGGGGAGACTTTAAAAAAAAAAAGGTAAAGTCAGTGGGGACTTGGTCCCCATACCCTTTGGTGAGGATGGAAGGGCGAGGCTCTAAAAAAAGAGGGTAAAGTCGGAGGGGACTTGGGCCCTTACCCTTTGGTGAGAATAAAAAGGCGAGGCTCTCAACAATCAATTTAGGGCGCACCTCAAGAATCGACTAAAAGAGGTTGTTTTGAGCCCAAAAATGATCGTCTCGACCTCAAGATGTATGAACATGAGAAAAAATAGATTTCAAGTCTTAGAAATAGTGCAATCTTATAATACATTTTTGGATCATCAATTTTTCAGATTTTTCAGTGTTCATAGATCTGCTCTATATACACTACTTTTAAAGTTCAAAATTTTATAATTAGATATAAAAATAAAGTTTCAGGCTATCACAAAGATTTTTAGTATTAAAACAACATCGTTTGATACTATTTGAAGGTGCACTATACTTTGATTGTTTAGAGCCTTGGCCCTATACAAACCACACACCCTTATATAACTTTCCTACTTTAAGTACAAATCACAATCACTCATATTCCAAATCGGATGGTTGTCACTTGTCAGTGTACTTTAAATAAATACTCCAAGCAAGCGTGGATAATAGGTTAGGCCGACCCACCAACCCCGATGGGTCAACTTGATCTGGGTCCAAGTCTGCATCCTATTTCTAGACCTGATGGGTCGGGTTAGGGTCCAAAAGTAGGGACCCGACATCACGTTTGGTCAGGACCTGATTTAGGTTGACCTGACCCCACCCGACCCGAATATTTTCGGTTGTATAATTTATTTATATTATATAATCTAATATTATTTCATTATACTTTTTTGTAGACCATATGAAATAATTTTTTCCATTTAGTAGCTCGAAGCATAAAGGGATTCTTAAGATGTTTTCTCTCTCTTCCCTTCAACTATTTTTTCTGTTGAGAGAAATATATGAAAAATAAGTAGTGCTTGATTCTAACGGGATTTGAAATTGTAGAAAAAAAATTGAAATTAAAATACGAAATGAGGTTATGTCCATCATATCTGCCCAGATTCAATCTGGGTTGTTGGATTCATATGTAGCTGTAAGCCCACTGGATGATGGATTGAATATTTCTTATTTTTATTTTTTTGTGGGCGTATTTGATTGCTCTCCACTGATCTTCTATTGGGTATTGATCAAATTAAACTGTCCGTTTAGTTTTTCTTTTTCAAATTGCAATTGGGCTTGTGCAAACAGCGAGAGAGAGAGAGAGAAGAGAACAATCCACAAATCGCAGCAAAAATGGGCAGCAAGGACTTCTCCCCTTACGATGCTTGATATTCACAAACTTGGGCAATTCCATAACCTAGAAAACGTTACCCTATGGTGGTATACAATGTTCTCTTATCCACATTGTTCGATTGCCTTTGGGTTATTGTGTTCCCTTTTAATTTGTAAAAATATTATGTCAAGAGACTATTTTTGTACTATCAAAGCAAGGGAAAGGAGTTTTGAAAGAATATTAAGCGGATTAAATGTATATATATAGAAGCCACTATGCAATGGCTATGGGCGAGAATAAACAGTATTTTCGCCTATAAGCTGGGTACCGTCTGATTTTTTCAGGCGCCGTGGATTAAAAGACTGCAACACGCCGTGGATTAAAAGACCGCAACATACATAGTAGGTCCTTGTGATCAGTGTTCGCAAAATCGAACCAGAACGGTTAACCGGTCATGAGGTTGAGAGTGGCTCAGAACCAGACTAATCGGGACAGTTAACTGGACTAACCGGTAAGCAGATTTTTTTAAAAAAAGATGGGTCAAAAACCCTCGAAACATTTTAGAAAAATAAAAAAAATAGAAAAACTTAGATTAAGTCATATATAAGTCATTTTTCTTTTTTCTTTTCATCTTCTAGACTGATCATATATTAGTCATTTGGATCAAGTTGGAAGAATAGTGCAATAGAAAATCATTGCAAATTCACAAGACTTCTTCTACAGTAATTCAATAGATTCTCACTAAATAGCGGTAAGTAGTGTTGCAATAAATATACCGGTAACTGTTATATAAAAGGTCGTAACTGTTCCAAAGTCCAAATTAGATGTGGCTGAAAATTTGTGACAGACCAACCTGCAAAAAGATACGATTGAAAGATAAAATGTAGCTCAGAATGAAGTACCTTTACCGCAATGCTATGATTTCCTATCAAAAGCCCAAGTAATTCATTGTTTTATAAAGGAAACTTAACCAAAAAACATGAATTTTTTAATACTATTCAGTCAACACAAACTCATTCCACATTTCCACACTGAAGAAGAAAGTAAGAAAGTAGAACAAAAAAACATACTTTTATAAAAAAATATATAACATTACAAGCAATCCAACAAGCTCACCAAAAATATATAATATTAAAAACAAAGAAATTTTTTTTTTTGCATATTCATCACAAAAAAACATATTTTTGTAAAAAAAAATATAACATTAAAAACAATCCAAGAAGCTCACTAAAAATATATAACATTAAAAAGAAAGAAATATTTTTTTTCTCATAGCCATCACAAAAAACCATATTTTTATAAAAAGATACATAACATTAAAATCAATCCAAGCTTACCAAAAATATATAACATTAAAAATAATGAAATATTTTTTTCTCATATTCATCACAAAACAAACATATTTTTGTAAAAAAAGTATTGATCACATTAAAAACAATCCAACAAGCTCACCAAAAATATAGAACATTAAAAAGAACGAAATTTTTTTTCTCATATTCATCACAAAAAACATATTTTTATAAAAAATATATAACATTAAAAACAATCTAACAAGCTCACCAAAAATATATAACATTAAAAAGAAAGAAATGTTTTTCTCATATTCATCACAATAAAACATATTTCTGTAAAAAAAAAAATATAACATTAAAAACAATCCAACAAGCTCACCAAAAATATATAAAATTAAAAAGAAAGAATATATTTTTTTCTTATGTCCATCACAAATAACATATTTTTATACAAAAAAAGTAATTTTTCTAAGAAACATTCTTTTTTTAAGAACCCTAAAATCGAGCCAAAGAAAACAGAAACTTTAGAGTCAAAATCAACCCCAAATCTTTCATTTGTTGAACAAATTGATATGAGGATATGATAGATACTTCAATTATGATTAAAATGCCCCAAATATCATGAAAGATCAATTCACTATTGAGATCATTCATCAAAAAATAGCTGATATTTCACTTCATGCAATTTTCAAAACAAAAACGCAGCAAAAAAAAATTCATATAAATAAATATACTCAATGATAAATCAACATACCTGATGTATTCGATTGATGAAGCCTTGATGATCAAAATTAACTGATCAATTCATGTTTTGCAGCCTTTGAACCTTATTTAATATGATAAATCAACATACTTAGATGTTTTCAATTGATGAAGTCTTGTGCATTCACGTTCAAAGGCAAACTACGATGACAATGACTCTATGTCAAATAATGGCCGTTATTTAATATGATACCGTTATGAACGTTATCTTACCTGTTATATCGGTTTTGAATTAAAATCGCCGGTTCGACATCAAACCGACTGATTTTGGTGCTAAATTTTTTTGGAGGTCCCTGACGTTTTACTAGTACCACAAAACATGCCTTAACAGAAGTCGGTACCTCGCCGGTACTGATCTAACCAGCCGGTTTTGTAAACATGGGTTGCGATAAAAAAACACGCGGAAACCGCCACAGATCATGCGTCGTCCGTTGTGGCTCTGTTCAATAAATTGCCACGAACATATCATGTCCGTGGTGGGACGAAACACTATTCAAAATTAACTATATGCATTTTTAAGAGTTTATATATATATATATATATATATATATATATATATATATATATATATATATATATATATATATGGACATGGTTTCTATGCATCCAGCCCGCATATTGTAGAATGCGGACTTGGCAATAAATGTATTTTTTAACTATAATTTGATCATAATTTTTAGAGAAAATATAATCTTTAACATGTAGATCATTAATATGAAAAAAAATTGAAAATTAAAAATAATAATTATATTAAAAAAACATTTGGACCGTTAGTTACAATTGTTTATAGATGGACCACCTATTTGCATCCTTCTTCAAGATGGATGTTTTATACCTTTGGACCGCATATTGTAGAAATACGGGCAAGCCCGCATGAAACAATTTATATATATATATATATATATATATATATATATATATATATATATATATATATATATATATATATATATATATATATATATATATATATATATATATATATATATATGTGTGTGTGTGTGTGTGTGTGTGTGAACCCCTCAAAACACAAAAGTTAACGTCGAATAGGTTGTGATGGTAGAAAAATTGCCTCGCAGAAAAATATGACAAAAAATGCGTAGTTGACAAAAAAGTAAATGGTCTCTTTACAAAAGGGGACGGGGTAGCACCCAACACCTTAATCATCACATTGTAGTTTCCAATCCTATCACTAAAACCACCCTACTAATACCTTCAAAAAGCTTACTCTTAATCTACTTAAAAAAAGTTTCCCCATTGAACTACCCAAAAATAAATAAAAATAAATGATCTCTTTACCGATAATCCCATTTATAAAACACCTGCTAAATTTATAAAACACCTGCTAAATTCTTTAGATGCTATGGTTGGTGTTTTGCCACATAGGGAACCTCTCTATCGCCATTGTCAGCTTAGTTTGCCTCGGATAACCCATCTGCCCCAAATTGTCATCAAACTAGTTTGGTATTTAGGGCTGTTTAGAGAAAGAGAGAGAGAGAGTTTTTGATTTGGTGGGTGAAAGATTCGGGGAAATTTTTGGGGCTAGTTCAAGAGAGAGGGAGAGATGTTGGTTTTGGTACTGGGAGTGAGAGATCTGGCTAGTTTTTGGTGCAAGTTCTATAGAGAGAGAGTTATTTTTAGCAGGGGTGGGGGATGAGCACACCTACTTTCCAAGTGTTGGTTGGTTGAGTTAGAGAGAGAGAGAGAGATTTGCAGAAGGATTAGGTGAGAAAGTGGCGAATTTCCCAAAAAGACCAAGCTGTAATTTCACTAATTTGGTAAGGCTATAAAACGGGCCCTTGAGCATTTGGCATCCGTGTGCATTAACCAAAATTATATAGGCTATTTGACATGGAATTCATATATTTAGATATTGAAAAAAGCTTATATAAAGTTGCAACCTTAAAAAGGTAGAATTAATGTTTATTTTGATGTTAGAAAACCCTCTAATTGGTGATCTCGATGTCGAGATATATGAGTATGAAAGGAAAAAATGATTTTAATATCTTAAAATAGTATATCTTGCAACAAATTATCTGGACCGTCTATTTTTAAAATTTTCAAGTGTTTATAAATCTACTAGATTTGAACCATTTTCGGAGTTCAAGATTTTATATTAAGAGATGAAAATAGATTCTCAAGCCCTCCTAAGAATTTTTACACCAAAATTATATTTATGATAAAATTTGAAGATGCGCCTTAATTTGATTGTTTAAGGTTGCAACCTTATACAAAGATTATACATAGGGAGATTCTTTATCGGAATCAAACTATAACCAAACCAGCGACTACCCAATCCGGGTACCCAATCGGTCTAGGTTGCAACCTAGAACCAAACCAGCAGCTACCCAATCCGGGTCTAGATCATGTGATTCCCTCTCGGAATCATAATTTTTGAAAAAATGGTCAAATACATAGTGAGATTCAACAACCTAGGGATCATCATTCAATAGTAAATATATTTTATTTTATTTTCAATAATCAAATAGTAGCATGCATAATTTCCTTCACAAAACCCTACATTTCCAATATATAAAACGACATTCATAGTCAACTAGCAACCCAAATGGCTCCACCACGCCATTCATGATGGACCATGTCCATTTAAAAATTCTGGTCTTCATCAACCATCCCAAGATTCATACTTTCAAACAAGTTGAAAAGGAGTATGTATAAACAACAAATAAAAAACGTTCATTTTTTTGTTCTCATGTGCTCAACAAATTTCTTATACCACTCTTCTCTGCTCTGTGGATCATGATTTATGGAAAGAAATGGTTCCAACAAGCAATAAGATTCAATAATTTGGGTATATCATCATTCAATAGTGAATATATCTTTGGTTTTTTTCAAAAATTAAATATCAGCATGCATAGTTTCCTTCACAAAATCCTACATTCTCAATATATAAAATAACATTCATATTTACACAGTAACCCAAATGGACCACACTATCATTCATGATGGAACATGCCCCTTTTTAAACATTTGATCTACATAGACTATCCCAAGATTCATACTTTCAGCCATCATTGGAAAACCACCCATCCATAGGAACCAACTTAGTGGATCCACATTCATTTACAAATATAATTAGCGCAATCTATTGCACACGGCAAGACAACACAAATTAAAAAGGATGATATTTAGACAAAATGAATTAAGAGCGATCGTTTGTTTTCTTCATACTTTCAACAAAATTCTTATACCACACTTCTTCCCTGCAATATTGATATACAATTTTGTATACCTCCAGTAGTAAATTTGGAAAACGACTTGCAAAATAGCTATAGAATCCACTAGGGATTGGTCCAAGAAGTTCCTGCAATAAGTAATTCATGGTATTTGGAAGAATATTAACATGAACAGTGAAAAAACAGTGGCTTAGAATGCTCTAATTGTCCATCATGTTTTGAAAAACAGAAGACTAAGACAGTAATTCAAAAAATACTATTACGAACCTGAATATGTTTCGGAAGCTGATTGTAGTGGGTTGAAAAGTTTCGAATGACTCTAATAAGATCACAAATGCGGCGAAAGTTGTACCTTCTAGGACCACTTTTTAAGTTTGAAACGAATGCATCATCCATGTTTTTATCCCATCTTTTATGGGGAGCTGAAAGATGAATTCCCTCTATTGCAACTACAAGATTAGACTTCTTGTGTGCCGACACTATCCTATCACTAGTTTCTTGAAGGAACTTAAGACGCCATTCACCCGTCCATAAGAGCGGGTGAAGCAATACCTCCTGTGCCGTTGGTCTTGACATAAAAAACACGGAAGTATAATGAAATTCAAATTCAATACAAGAATAAAATGTAAACTTTCTTGACTACATGGAGAGAATAGAAACTTCACCTCATTGTTAGATCATGGGCTAACATGCGAGATAAAAGGTCAACAGCCTCCGGTATATGATCAACCAAACATAGATCAAACTTCCCATGGCTGATATTGAGATCCCTCTCTAATGGTTTACCAAAGGGATGTCGACCTTTGGTCATACAAAAGTAGAGGACGCAACCTAAACTAAAAATGTCTATAGCCTTGGTTTGGCGCCCATGGAGAAGCTGTTCTGGAGCTTGCCAACCAGAACTGCCACAACCTTAAGAATCAAGAAAAAAAATTGAGCAATTCAGGTTATATAAAATGGTTCTCAAAAGCAAAGGCAGTTTCATAGTTCCCAAAAAGCCATTGTTCTATGTCAATTAATATAGAGAATTCACTACTGAAGAATGACAAACGTGCTGCTGCTGAGAAAACAGCAGCAGTCGTGTTCATTCTTACGATGTACAAGACCAATTAATCATGTTTAATCTCATTTTTCCAGCAAGTTCTTAAATCTCATGCCAATGTTTAACAAACTATTTATCAAAAATAATCTATGAAGTTGCTGGAAATTATCAGATCACCAAAAAAAAAAAAAAACAATTCAGCAACATGTAAACAGTTTTGATGCTGATTTCTTAGCAGCATCTGAGACAAAACCATAAAATTATCTTTGATGAAATCTTCTTCAAAATAATTGATTAATCCTTAGAAATTACTGATCAAACAGTGTATAAACATACATGGATCAATCAAGATGCAAATCACTATCAATATACTGATCAATATATTGATCAAATTTGAAGTAACACTACTGTAATATTTTGCTGCATAATCAGTAGAGAAAATTCTACATTTTAGTGTGATCATCATGCTGTCATTTATTCTCAATTAATCATAATGATTTCCTCCAATATTATCTTCGATATGGAAATAATTTCCAGCAATAAAATTATCAAGGAACTATGATTAGTTCATAAACAAAATGCTGGTTTTATGCTGCAAAAACCAGAAGCAGCAGAACGATAGAATAGATCACAATTTTCATGATAATTTGATCAACAAAACAATGTGACCTTGGAGCTAATTGTTTTTTATTGATATTAGATCATTCTAAGCTCAAAATCCGAATGATTTATAGAATAATTATGACTTATTCCTCATGAAATTTGATCATTCAATAAGGAGAGTTCAGTGTAATCCATTGTTGAATGTTAGCAATATTCTCTTGATTGTAGATTTTTTATCATCAAGAAGAGATTTCAAGATTAATTTGCAGAGACGTCGAACGAAAGAGATCAAATTACCTTCTTTGATCTGTGATCCAACTGCTATGAAAAAAAACTTGATCAATTGAGGCTTTACATATTTGAACTCCATTATTCCTCACTTTTCCTTCAATCGATGAGAAAGAGAGAAACTTTAAGAATTGTGGCTGATCTTTGGAGCGGTAGATCAGAGAGAGGATCCAAGAACGTGGCACTTCAAAGGAAAAAATATGACTCCAAGTCTTTGAGAGAGAAACAAACAAAATGCAAAATATTCTATCTCCCTTAATTCTAGAGTGAAAGAAGTACTCTTAACTCTAAGATGAGATCTTCTAAATTCTAGAGCGAGAAAGTGATTTCTGAATTCTAGAGAGAAAAATAGAACTCTTAGTCGAGAGAGAGAGAGATCTCTTGATTCTAGAGAGAGAGGGAGAGCTCAAGTGTGTTATAAAATTTTATCCCAATTATAATCAAAATTATTGAAATAAAATTGTGAACATGAAATTTTCTGATGCTGCTGACGCTGTCATGATTTCAGCAGTATTTCGATTTAATGTGATCATTATATGATCTGATTTTGATCAAATTTCCTTGTTAAATGTTTCTGAGATAGTCTACTATGACCTTGAGAAATTTATTCTTGCAATTGATGATGATTGTAAACGGATTTAGATCCAAAACAAGTTGCTGTTTATGCAGCAGTGCAAAAACCAGCAAGGAACTGGTTATGCAATTTTTCACAAAATATTTCAGTTGATTTTTCACCAAAAGTTTTTGTGATAAATATGATCAAACATCAATTGATCACTTGTTTGATCAAATAAAACAAATGAATTACTTGAGTTAACTAGATCACAAACAGTTTGCTGTATGCCATGTAGCTTAACAAACTGAGTAGGTAGAAAAGGGATAGCTCCCTCCCATGGTCTTCCATGCCTCCCTCCTCCACCGCCACCCCTTTACGAGAACTATGTGCACCTTCTCAAACCCTCTGCTCCTTCCCTTTCAAAACCAATTGCATCCCCCATCCAAGCACATCTGCCGCCTCAACCATCTTCTCTCCCTCACCCTCATCATAGACTGCCTTACTCGAACCTAATCCTCCTAAAGGGCCAGCACTTATGCAGCGCTGGGGAAGAAATTACAGTCATCCCTGATTGGACATTTCCATCACCAAAGAGGCCTATCAGAGGCAAAAATAGGGCCAAGGTCTTTGGGACGAACCAGACCTGGTTTGTTACAAACTTTCAAGGGGTGAAGTCCTTGTTTCCTTTCCGTCTGAAGGCAGCACCCTCAGAGCCTTGCAATGGAGCAACCCCCAGTTCAGAGGAGCTTCCATGTCCCTGGTCTGCTGGAAACAGGACTTGGGAGCCCCCCGCAAGCAAAGATTTTGGATTCGAGCCTTCCACATTCCCCTTCAGGCATGGCACACTGCCACCTTCAAAGTAATCAGAGAGGCATGTGGACGATTCATATCCCCATGCACCGGAAATCGTCGAAGTTTCTTCCTTTGGGCACTATCCAATTGCTAATTGAAACCCTAGAATTAAAGCCGATCCCCTACGAGCTCTGGATAGCTTTAAAGGGACAGTTCTTCTCTATCCAATAGGCCTGGTCCGCGGTCTCTCCCCACTCCAACCTCCATGCTCGAGACCATGATTGGGGGTCCATACTAGGGAGTCAAAAGGAAAGCACTATGGGTGAAGGGGCCATCATAACTGTCGGTCTTTCCATTGAAGGGCCACCGAAGCCTTCCCCACCCGTAATGCTACAGTTATGGTTCATCCCCAAGCACCCAGGCCCCCTAATCCACCTGCCCTTTCGCCTCTCCAAGATAGGGTTGACATGAGCCCTTCTGCAGCCGCTACCCATAACTCCTCATCCCACCCCTTTCTCTCTCTCACATGACAGATCCTATGTACGTCAGCCACGTAATGCCCTCTAGTATGCATCTTCACACGCTCTCCTCCCCATTCAGAAATCAAACTCGCAACCTTGAGATGGGTGGCACGCCCCGTTGCCCCCTCGTGAGACACCCGGCCTCATCCCCCCCACTGTGGTCGATACCATGATGGCCCTCCTTCATCCTCCTCTTCTCATGATGGGCCACCAAACCCCTCATCCAGTGCGCTGCCTCCCCTTGCCTTGGTACCCTCATCGCCAGATACAATCAACCACGGCCTCAACATCTGTCCCTCCTAACTAGCTTTCCCTAAAATCGGTCTCTCTCTCACCCACCAACTTGCATCTTCCCCCCCTCAACTGTTCGATCCTCTTCCTCCTCTCTACCCAGTGAACCCATCATCACCAACCCTCCCTCAGGGATCATAACCAGTCCCCTCCAGCCGCTTACCACCTATACCCCCTGCCCAGTATCCTTTGCAGACCATCGCTCGCCCCTCCCTGCACGGCCCCGCCATCTCCGTCAACTTGGCCCATGGCCCCAAACCTTGTATCTACCCCTTATCCCCCCTGCACACACCCACCTCTTTCCTCTCCCCATCCCACCTTTTTCTCCCCCACCATCTGGTTCCCAGGCCAGTGGCCTCCTCCAATCCTTCCATTTCCCCAACCCCTTCTTCCTCCCAAACTTCCTTTACCCCAGCACCTTTCCTTACCCCGGATTCTAACCAACCTTCCTTACCCCTCTTAAGCCTGCCCTTCTCTCCCCACCCTCTCCACCTTATCATTTCTCCCATCCATCATCCCTCACTAACCCCATTCCAGTTCTTCAACCCCAGCTACCCCATTCTCGCCCTGCTTCCCTCTCACAAACACCTTCACATAACCCCCCCCCCCCTTCCCCTCCAACCCAGTCTTTTTCTCATCCGCTACTTCCCCCTCAACTCTACCTTGACCTCCCTCTTGTGTTACAACACCCCGGCTTCTCCTGCCAGCTCTTCTGTTAGTTCCCCCTCCACTTCTTCGCCCTCAATGGACTCCAGCTGCTTCAAAGGAATGGACAATGATCAGGGAGACATCCATCAAGTTCTCAAGGTAAATGGGCTTCCACTATGATGGACCGGAGGAGGACATTGTGGCCTTCCTCAAGGCGGATGCACAGACCAGACTCAAAGCGGCAAAGGCAAGAAGGAAATCTCCTCGCCTTCGAAGTTCGTTACGACCAGGCAGACATGGATGGGCTTCTCCCTCACAACCCCCCCCCCCCCAACACACACACACACACACACACCCACCCACCCACCCACCACCACACACCATAACAACCAAAACAAAAAAACCCATTAAGATACTCACCTGGAATACTGGGTCTTGGAGACCATGACAAACACAAGACCGTTCGACCCTTTTTCCAAAAACATCTACCTTCTCTTCTTGTTGTAATCAAAACAAAGCGACCTGCTCCTACTCTTCATCTAATTCGTCAAGTCTAAGAATCCAAACCATATCAATGAGAAACCCTAGAGGCCCACAGAGCTTCCGGAGGCATCTGGGTGGTCTGGGATCCTTCCCTCCACATTCTCTCCTCTAATAGTGTATAGAAACCACATCCAAGGACTTACTGACAAAACAACTCAATTTGCTTGCAAATTACAATCCTTATGGCATCTCTTGCCTCTATAACAGCCACATGAAAGAAATTACAAAACAATTTCCATACACTCATTACATTCAGGATATTATTCAATTTGGGTTCGTTGTCAAAAACAATACAAGACTACTCAAAGAGATCAAGTACACAATACATAAAACTAGGGCTCTTGAGAATTCAGTACTATGCAAAATTACAAAGAAAAATTATACAGCAATTTCCAACATAAGACTCATCAAATCATGATCTCCATGTTACAAATATATGAATGCTTAACTAATTAAAACAACATGATCATATGAAGACTTCGAGAGCTCTTGGTGCCCAGTTTATGGCCATAGGACTTAGCTATGTGCCATAATGTGACATATGATGGAAAATCTCATAATAAAGGCCAAATTCATGCTATCAAAGTAATGGGAAGCCGAGCATCTATGGATATACACTTTTATAGATGAAATGACTTTCAAAATCAGAGATGAAACTCTTAGTGGACATTCGTGGGAGAAATTTAGGTTTAGCTCACAAGATCAAGCTCAAAATGCATAGGCACACCATGAGGAAAAAATGGACATAATTTCCCCGTGAAAATTCTCCAAATTGCTCCATCAATTATGTAATTTAATTGACTGATTTTGATCTCAAAATCTCAGAAAATTTATGGCAATTAAATTCTATAAAACTCATTAAATATCTCTTGGAAAACTAGCTCAATCAAACACGTATCATACCCTTAATCACAAGGATCAACCTATGATCAAGAACTAATGAAGTATGGAGCTATGAGATGGGGATACCTTGCTGTAAATGGGATTTTACAGCAATAAAAACTCCAAAATCATGGAAAAAGGTCAAGATCTTACTCAATTAGAGTGTATCATGGTTGCTTGATCATCATCTAGCTTCATGGAGCTTGAATTGAGTTTTAATGGAGCTCAATTCTTTCCCTCACTTGGTTTTCTTCACCTCACAAATGATAAATCTAAACTCATAAGATGAGAGAGAAAGTAAGAAACAAGAGACTAGAGCATGCCAATCCTTGGAGTAAGAGAGAGTGGGGCATGGCATTTTAGCAAGAGAAAAATGGGGGTTGTATGTTGAAAGTGGGAGGATGGGGTATTAATAAGCTCAGGTGTATAGATACTTTTAGATAGGTGAATCATGGCCATTCATGTCAGCAATCTATGGCTACAAAGAGAAGTTTGAGCATAGCCTTCCATCCACCATCATGCCATCTTGATGTGCAGTTGCAATTAAAACACCTTTATCCTATATTTATTCCATAATTTACACCAAATTTCCCTTTTATAAAAATGCCCCCCTCCTTTTCAAATAATCAAGTTAGAAATCATGTCTATGGGCATATCTTTAAGGTAATTAGGCACATTTTCCAGCAAAATTTAAATTTAAAACTTTCCCTCCATTTTGTAAGAGCACGTGTAGCCAATCATATGTTGCGATATGTGTGAGTTAATTAAGTGCCTATTTACAATTGTCCTTAGGGTTTCAAATGAAATATCAAACTCTATGCCCCTACTATAAGGGCTCAAACATGTGCACAAAACTCGGTTTTCATACAAAAACATGTGCCTAAATTCCAAAAATAAATCTCATAAAATCTACCAATAATCCATAATAAACACACCCCATAATAAAACAAATGTCAAACTGACAAGTGGGTCCACAGGGGTTGATGTCACCCAACATCGCCTCCACGTGGGTCTAATGTGGAGGCCCCCATGGCCCATGTAGATACCCGTTGGCCATTTGGGTATCCCATGTGGGTCCCCAAGGTCTGCCCAAACAATTTCGAAATCTGCCCAAACAATTTCGAAAAATCCACTTTCATGCTCAGAAAAATCTAAAAAAATCTTCAAAAATTCCCAAAAAATCATTTAAACATTCTTCATCAAAATAAATCATTTAAGCACCATTTAAAAATATTTTCAAGGGAAATTAGAATCCTAGAGAGTTGAATTAGGCATCAGAGCACTCCACTCGACCAGACTCAGAATCCAAAGTCACCTTCTCGGTATGACCCAACAAACTCATGTCCCTCAATGCTAATTAGAAGCTCATGATATAGTTTATAAAGTCAAACCAATGAATAACTCTAAATCCCAAGTACTAGTGGGTCACATGTGCACTTCCAAAGACATGCACTCACAAGGTGCGGAGGTTCCTCTCTTGGCACATGTGCATATCTTTTTAGAGTCGCCCTCCCATCTATGATTGTTTATGCACATACTATAAGAAGGTTCTACTTTAAGTCAGGGATTTAGGCTAATGTCCTCTCTGAATCTCAAGGATTTAGGTTAATGTCCTCTCTTAGCTTTAACCTTACCATACAAGGCTCAAAACACACATAAAGATCGAGCTCATATCATCAATCACTTTAAAACACAATGCCCTGGCCCATAACACATTCATGAGAAACAACAATAATAAATGGCCCTAACTAGAGGCAACCCTTGAACCTCTTGGTGCCTTCCACCCATATAAAGCCTCCTCATGACTCTCACAATGTTTCATGACTCTTGGTCCCAGTATGCCAAGATCCAAGAGTTATGTCACTCTTTTACTCCCATTGAATTCAGACTTTTAAGACCTTTGAAGGACATAACTCAAACATTCTCTACCCAAGTGGCCACCTTTTCAATCATGGTAGCCCTCACCAGAATCTCAAACGAAGTACCCTAGAAATTCTCGACAATCTACGACACAAATCTAGCGTCCCTTAGGACCAAATTTGGGTGAAACTAGATGGGGTTGCATCCATATCCCCTTTTGCATGGTGCATCGATGAAAACTTCAAGGTTACCAGGTGGTCTTATGAGAGCAGCTCCGACTCCAGAGTCACCCAGAGTATGCTTGACTTCTCTAACTTTGTCTGCAAGAACAACCTTTTCGACATCCCCCTCCGAGGTGCCGACTTCACTTGGTCTACCACTCCCTCCCTCTCTAGACTAGACATATACCTCACTAGCCCCAATTGGGATTCCACACCTCAACTCTCCCCAAACCCACCTCCGATCACCAGCCATTGCTCCTTGATGCTCACCCTGCTCCTAGAGGGGCTAAACCCTTTCGCTTCGAATTGGTCTGGCTCAAAGTGCCTAATATTCTATCTCCCATTCATTCTTAGTGGATATCATTCTCGCACCTGGTCCATGGTTGGGCCTGATATCGCCTCGAATGCAAATCCACCCTCTAAAAGATTCTCTAAAAAGTTGGAGCCACCAACCTCTAGGTAATTTCTAAGCCCAGAAATTGGCTCAGCTTCAACTCCGACCTCATCGAAGAAAGTCATCCCTTGACACCTGACGAAAGACACTAAAGATCTCAAGCAAGATCCGTTATCATCTGATCCTCAAAAAGGAAGAGATCTTCTAGTTCCAATATTCTAAGATCAAATGGTTGAAATTCGCAACCTTAACACTGCTTCCTTCCACAAGATTGCCAATTGCCGAAGGAACAAAACCAACATCACCCAAATCAAAGTTGGGGAACAGGTCCTAGACTAACCTCCTCTTGTGGAAGAAGTCATTATTGATTTCTTCAAACAATTCTTCACGACCCCTTTTGGGCCCAAACTAAGGATGGATGTTTATCCTTCTGCCCTATCCCACCCGATCAAGCATCTTGGCTCAAGCTCCCTTTCTCGGCAAAGGAGATTCTTAAGACGATAAAGGATCTCGGCCAAGACTGTGCCCTAGGTCCCGATGGCTACCCAGTGGCCCTTCTCAAAACATTATAGGACTCACAACATCCTCACGTGCTCTCCTTTTCTGAGTAATTCCAACCAAGAGGAGTCATTTATAAGGCCATGAACGGTACTTTCATACGGTTGAAGAACTTAAAGATTTTGACTAATTAGCTTAATTTAAAGTTCTTATAAAATTATTTCCAAGGTTCTTGCCACTCGCCTGAGAGATTGGGTCATCTCCCCGCATTAGGGGGCATTCATTAAGGGCCACTAGCTCCTGACTGAGGCCTTATGGCCCATGAATACATTCATTCCAGACACCTAGCTAAGATTCCAGGTGTGGTCATCAATCAAACTCGACTGGGAGAAATCCTACGACCACATCGATTGGACCATCTTAGACAAAACCTTGTGTATGATGGGTTTTGGAGATTGGTGAAGAGCTTCGATAAAGGAAATGGCTCACCCAAAGGTTTCTTCCCTTCTTCCAGAGGACTCAGATAAGGGGACCCCCTCTCCCCATTCCTTAGCACAATTGTTGTCGAGGTCTTTAGCAAATCCATAGATAGTATGTACCAAAACAGCCCCTGAGAAGAATTCAGAAATGGTAACTGAAGCCCAGTTATATCCCACCTTCAGTATGCCGACGACACCCTCCTTTCTTGCAGAGCGACCACTCAGCAAGTCGACTCTCTTCTCCTTTTCCTCAAATGCTTCGAGTTGGCCACTAGCTTTAAGGTGAACTTGGCCAAATCCAACATGATAGGCGTGTCTAAAGAAACCGAAGCTATCCACTCTCTTGCTTGCCAATTGGGGGTGCAAAGTCGACAATTTGCCTTCCACCTACTTAGGCATGCCTTTGTGTATTGGCAAGCCCAAAAAGCAGCAATGAAGCCACACTATTGACAAATTTCACCGAAAGCGTACTGAATGGAACGCTAGATTCCTTTCCTTGGCAAGTAGAATCACACTCATAAAGGCGACCTCCAATGCCCCCATTTTCTAGATGTCTCTTTTCCACATGCCCTCATCGGTAGTGACGCATCTAGAGCAGCTGATGAGAAACTTCCTTTGCTCGGGCAAGGGGGGCAACAAGAAGTATCATCTCATCTCCTGGGAAAGAGTTTGCTGGCCAAGCCACCTCGTCGGTTTAGGTATCTGGATCCTCAAAATGAACAACCTGGCACTCCTAGGCAAGTAGTGGTGGCACCTACTCACCAAAGAAAACCATCTTTGGTTGAGGTCCTTCCCCACAAGTATCATTTCCATTCCCCTAGCTCGCTTCACAAATGTCAAGCTAGCAGCTGGTCCTCTAGAGATTGGAGATGTTTACTTTGTTGTTTCAACCTCTACAAAGGAAACATCACTTCCACCTTCAGGAGAGTGACCATCGTCAAAGGCTTTTCCTAATTAATTGGGCCGGCTAAAATTTTGGCATGACCTCAAAAGAGTAATAGGGTAAACTTTTGGCATGACCTCTGGGTAGGGAATAACCCCTTGAAGGAGTTCTTCCCCAACCTGTTTCTCCTTGCTCAGAATAGCGAGGCCACTGTGGCAGATCACTTCGATTCACAGGGAACCTCCCGACCTTGGAATCCCAACTTTCAAAGGCCTCTCGCTGACCACGAATTAGATGATTTCCTGGCCCTATCTACCGTCTCCTCCATTCTGTCTTCCTTCCCCCAATGGCGAGGATCAGATCATATGGTCCCCCACCAGCTCAAGTATATTCTCAATTTCCTCCTCCTATCATAAACTCCAAATGCCACCAACCTTCCCAGGCCCATCATTGCTGCTAAGGTCTAGTTCCCCTTCATCCCCCCAAAAATCCAGGTCTTCACATGGATAGTCCTTTTTGAAAGAGTTTGGCCGTGGACCAACTTCAGAAAAGGGGACCGCCGATTCCCAACCGATGCACCATGTGCACAACGAGGCTGAAAACAATGCCCATCTCTTCATCCACTGCAACTGGCCAGGACCCTGTGGGGAGACATACTTCAATTGTTCAGCTGGAGTAGGTGGCTCCGAGGTCAGTCCCACACCTACAACTGTCTTCACCCTTTCCCCTGGTTGAAGTCGGCCATCCTACTCTGGTGGGCCTCTATGGTCGCCAAGTTGTGGGTTATCTGAATGGAGAGAAAGAACATGACCTTCCAAGGTGAGAAAACAACTGCTGAAGCCCTAAAAGTCCGGATAAGAACGATGGTCGTCATTTGGGCCAGAAATCATGACTACTTCAGGCATTTGGCTGACACCAATTTTGACCAAAATTGGCAGGCTCTGCTATTCTTAAGGCCCACCCACATCCCCCGTGCCTCCCTTTGGAAACCACCTGAATCTGGCCAATCCAAGTTGAATTTTAACAGTTGTTCCATCGGCAACCCATGGCCAGCAAGTATAGGGGGCATCATAAGAGAAACCCACAGCTCTATGCTTTTCTCTTTCTCTAAATCTATCAGCCATGCTGACTCCACCACTGCGGAGGCTCTTGTGCTCCTTGAAAGGTCGTAGGAACTTCAATCCTAATTGGAGTACAGTTTTTGATATCGAGCGCAACTCTAAAAACTTTAATGCATGGTCTTCACGTTCCTCCACTACATTTTTCACAAAATCTTCCATATGTGCAGGGCTATGCATGTCTCCTGAAGACAGACTTGGAGTGAGGCAAATTTGATAGCCAACACCCTCGCTAAAGTAGGAGCAACTCAAGACGACTCTCATGGAACCTTTTGGCACCTTTTTGAGCTTTTGGTTCCTCATTTTTTTGTATCATTTATCTACAATCCAGTTAGTTTGTTGGACGTATAGCATTTTTTGAGATATCAGCCATCTGCGTTGTTTTGTATAGAGCACCTAGGCTTGTGGGCTGCCTATCTTTTGTACTCTATATACTCTCTCCTAATACAAACATTAACAGTTTTAAAAAAAACAACAATTTATTGTATATTACTGCATGAGTTATTTGAGATCCATTAGAGTGAAAAAATCATGATCAAACTTTGTGTTTTACTCTCATGGAATCTTTCTTGGATTATTTTTCTAATCATGTTATTGAATTTCTCATAAAAGCTTCATGACTAATAACTGCTGAATAGGGAGTCAGAACAGGCCATATTTGGGCCAATTTTCTTGTACTTTTGGTCCAAGGGAACCGAAACCATGGCCTGCAAGTCCCCCTGGAATGCATCCTGAGAAGCCAAAAATTTGATAGGACTAACTACATTATTTCAAAAAAGAAGCGTCCTATGGGCTACGAGGAAAAGGTGGCCTTAGTCCTTGTTCACCTCCACCACTGCAAAGATCCGATGCATCTTAGCCTACAAGGGATGCATATACATTGCAGCTCACAAGGGAGCAAAGAAATGCAAGCGCAAGGCATCTCATGTTGGCTACAGTGCAAACCTCCTATGCTCTGGAGTTCGACGCTATTTCCTTGCCAAAGACATTTAGGAGAGGCTTGAGGAGTTTGCTACTCTATCCCTTACGAAGAAAGACCCTAGCGATAAAGAGATTCATGGATTTCAAGATGAAGACACACCCATATCCACCCATGGGTACAATTCCGAGCCTTTGCTGGTGGATTGAGGAGGCCGGTGTACATCTCGAGGCTCCAGTCATTTGCCACTTGATCAACTTCCTACCTTCCTTGGAGCTCCTCTATTACAGCTAGAGACTCATCCATCAACCTTGAAGATTTCATAGTCCCCCTAAAGGCCAAAGAGGAGAGGAGGCATGCCAAGCATCACAATACTCAAAAACATAGTGTACACGTTGCTCACTCAAAGCCATCTAAGCCTAATAAGAACAAGGGTGTCACACCCCAAGTTTTATAACACTAAAATTCCAGAGATGTGACAGTTTATTCATAAAGAACCAAACAAATTCAAAATTTTTACTATATATTGCTCCAAAACAATTATTTCATTCAAAAGCTTTTTGTACAAAGTCTATTTCGCAGTTTGTAATAATAACCTGAGGTCCATATATATATACAACTTTGATAGACAACAGTTACATAAGATAATGTATTCATAACTTCAAACTCCTCCTGCTGCGATTTTTCTAAAAAACATTTACCATAGTTTGATGAGTTTGGCTACTCAGTAAGTGACCATCAATAACCTTAAAATAAATAATCATAAATAACAAATGTAGATATTTTCTAAAAGAACGCATATAAGCAGGATTTTGACATATTGATTTCATATATTCTAATACATGCTATTAGATAGATTCATTTCTGATCTTACACCTGTCCTGTATTCCTTATTAGACAAAGCAAATAAGCATGCCATAAACCATATGCACACAATTCATATTAAGATCAACATTAAGTATCAGATATAATCAAATAAGCATTCACAGCCACAGAAATCCTATAGTAAGTATTCACAACAACATAAGTCCTGCAATAAGCATTCACAACAACAGAAGTCCTGCAATCAAGCATTCACAACAACAGAAGGCATTCACAACAACAGAAGTCCTACGATCAAGCATTCACAACAACAGAAGTCCTGCAGTAAGTATTCACAACATCAGAAGTCCTGTAGTAAGCATTCACAACAGCATTAGCAGGTATTAACCAACTCACTCCCTAATTCACCTACTCCTGAAGTAGAAGCCCTATTCATCAGGCCAAGCCAATCCCATTGCTTAGGATTTCTACCATCTCTCAGGAGGGAAGACAATGACAAGTGGAGGGCCCACTTTGTAATGTCTTCACACATACAGTCCCTAACGCGCTTTGGGGCTTTTGATAGGCAGGAGCCTTGCGAGACACGACCATCTCATGTGCCATTCTGGCGAGAGAACATTACACTACCATAGGAGGAGCCAAAGTGTAGTACCCACATATATCCCTCCCAAATTCACATCACCTCCTAGCTCCCTTCCTATCATCGGGAGCCAGGGAAGTTCTCAACTTCCAACACCATATCACATCATATCATAACAGGGGTTCCATGCGCCCATATCTTATCAAAAGCATGTTACCATGCTCACGTATCTCATCACACATCTCATCAGAAGCATGTTGCCATGCACACATATCTCATCAGAAGCATGTTGCCATGCACACATATCTTATCACACATATCTCATCAGAAGCATGTTGCCATGCACACATATCTTATCACACATATCTCATCAGAAGCATGTCTCATATGTAATCACAAGAACATAACCATGTCTATGCTACACATATAGTAACGAGTGGCATCACTATGTCATATTATTATGCATATAAATTAAAGGACATAATTATGTCAATTGCAAGCTATATATCAATGTAATAGATGTCAAGAAACATTAACACTTGCACATAACAATTGCGCATAACAGTTGCCAATAGCCATATCTAACATTTATGCAGGAATGCATACAGAAGTACGTAAAACTTATGGTACCAGAAATATTACAATTCAATGCAGAAATATCTCTGGGAATATTATAGCAGTATCAGGAAAAATGAAGCCACTTACAATAACTAATATTTATGATGGAAATCTTACAATTAAATACCTAAATATCCCTGGCAGTAATATTAGTTTTCCAAATATTGAAAACGTGAAGTCGCTTACATATAGAGCTTGTGGCCTCTAAAGTTCATAACAGTGAACGGAAATGTTGCAATATTATTGAAGCGATAATATCATTTTTCAGATGATTATTTTGCAGGAAAATGAGGTCGCTTACATACAAGACTTACAATGTCTAAAATTCATAAGAATAAACAAAACAATCAATTCCATGTCTAATAGTTTATAGCATCTAAAATTCCTAATAATAGATTGACATAATAATTTTAACGGGACAATGAGATCACTTACTTATATGTCACTTTTGAGGAGATAGAGAAGTAAAACTACTCGTTTGATTTTAAGTTGGTCGCAGACTTTTTATCATCTCGACTCATTGAGGTCGGGAAGCATCTTGTCCATTATCCAATACTGGTGGATGTTGTTCTCTGTTACTGAAGGAAATAATACCATCATGTGCAGGTCTTGATTTCTCAGCATGGGACGTCTCATTATTACCAACATGGACCACAAGACAAGTTGTGCATAATGCAAACGATAATGCCCTCTTTGACTACTATAATGAATTTCAGACATTAACCACAAGAGAGACTCAATTTCAATAACTGGCAATTCCTCATACACTCTTCCCTCAAGTTCAAGACCCCACAACCAATAAAAACAGAGCCCACAACCAACAAAATAGAAATCAAATACAAGACCCCATGGCCAACAGATCTCAATAATACAACACCCAAACTCAGTCTCGTGCACATATATCCCAGAACCAGAAAAAGCAGACTCACCTATACGACCTACTCACTTCTAATCTCATGCATGAATATTTTGACCCCAAGCACTAAACCACCACAAAAACCCAAACCGTCAGCTTAAGAACCTTAAACCCTAAACCCCCATTCCTGGCATCGAGGCTCATGATTGACGCCCCATACCCAGTAACCATATTGGGCTCAATGGGGTCTGTCTTGGGCCTTCGGGACCCATTAAGGGGCCTTGATGAGATAGGCCCACTAGTAATTAGACTCGTAGGTTGCAGAGATAGAGATCCATAGTGTTGTCAAGAGGAGGACAAAGGGCTGAGGACTTGCGAAGTGGGCTTGAACTCGAATTAGGGTTTCGAATTTCCTCTGGTGACTATTAAACGCTGACATCAAGGGGACTACGTGTTGATGGTCTTAGAGAGAGTGAGGGGATTAACAAAGGCTTCGTGTTGTTGGCAAGAGAGAGAGAGAGAGAGAGAGAGGTGCATGAGGAGAGAGGTGCCACCCAAGATGACAGTTATTGTAACATTTTGTGGAGGCACGTCATACTTACCATGCACCACATGCATGCCTGCAAGAAAATGTTTTGGAAGGTTTACATTCAATTATGATAAATCATTAATAATAAACTTTTACAAGAGTTGATGGGCCAAAGGTTCTTAGTAACAAAATGGACCAGCACCATTTGAGAAAAGAGTTTATTTGAACAATCATGGATGGAGGAGCAGGTGTCAAACAAATATTTCAAGAAAGTCTAGGTTCATGTTCGAATGGAGGGGTAAATTTGTGTAGGAGAAAAGATAGTCGTTATGGTCTATTTCGACACCATGAGCTATCGCTCTAAATATATATGTATTTTATTTTTTTTATTTATTTATCTATTAATTTATTTTTATTGTATTTATTTCTATTAACATTATTTTTCAGTTTCAAAAATTTTGGGTCGTCACAAAGGGTAAGGGTAAGGGAAAGAAAGGGCAAATAATAATAACCAAAACACAGAGGGGCAAACTAAGGGCACAAATAAGAAAAAGAATTTCCATATGGGACCTAACAAAGGATATGGTAAAAGGGTCTAAAAAATGTGAAGTGCTCCAATTGTAACAAGATGGGCCCAATAGCTAGATTTTGTGGGTAAAAGCCTATAAGACCGATGGGGCTAATGGGAATTCAAATGGGGAATCCAGTGAAGAAAAAAAAGCATGCAGGTATGGTGTACAAACCGCTCATGGTTGGTCCAAGAGGACTGCATGGTGTTTTGATTTGGGATCTGTGGCTCACATCACTCACACTTAGAGGGATATCGTTCTCTTAGTGAGATTAAGATCAGATAGAAATATGTCTCTATGGTGGCTAACCAAAGGACCGAAGCCCTTGGTATCGGAAACTACGTGCTTGACATGGACAATGGGCAGTCCATGAACTCAAAGCAAACCCTCTATGCTCCTCAAATGAGGAAAAGCTTGATTTCAGTCCCCAAATTGGCCTTAGCTGGATGCTCTACCACTTTTATTATTGAAATTAAGGATAGGGTTGAGGAAAAGCTTGATTTCAGTCCCCAAATAAGCCTTAGCTGGATGCTCTACGACTTTTGTCGGCAATATTATTGAAATTAAGGATAGGGTGGACGGCCAAACCATTATGACCGAAAAACTTATAAATGAGCTCTACATCATCCAAGGAGTAAAGATCCCAGTTGCTTGTACCTTGTAATTAAAAAGGATATCTTACGCTATGGCACTTGAGGCACAGTATCCTTAATAGGAGTCCCACTAGAGCGGCCTCATCTACCCCTCACCAAATGTTCACGTGCCATGTTCCTAAACTTAGTCACTTGAAAATATGGGGTTGTAGTGCTCATGTTTTGATCCCATCTCAAAATAGAACCAGGTCAGATCCTAAAACAATCAAGCGTGCCTTCATAGGTTATTGTCCACATGGTCAAGGTTTTTTATTCTTCAATACAAACAAATATTCCGAGAAGAACTACGAGGATAAAAGAAGATCAACACAATTGATGAAGATCTTAACTATGAGCCTTCTACACATGAGGAAGCAGTAAAGAGTCCCAAAAATAAACACTGCTTAGAAGCCACTATTGAAGAGATAAGCCCTAATAGAAATGATCAAATTTGTTTAGAAATTCAAGACCAAAATGTATGGAAATGGCATAAATCTGCTGCTGTTTTTCAGCAACAGAAAACATCTTAGAAAATCAAGAATGATGATGATTCAAATCTGATGCAGATCAAGAATTAGTTGGTTGAAATTTTTACTTTTATTTTTTTAATTTTATTTATAGAGATGTGGGTAGACATTTCATTGTTTTTAGAGTTAATTGTTAGAAATAGGATTAGTTTGTGTTCTTTGGATTAGTTTGATGGGTATGTTTTTTATGAGTCATGTTTTAGTTGTTTTCGGAAGGCTTACTGATTAGAGGCTTATTTATCTTTTCGAATGAGAGTCTGTCAATTGAAGGAAGCTTATCTCTTATCCTAGGCTAGGGACGTGAGATAAAATCAAATCTTTTGAAAAGGTAGTTATCTTTTAGTTATAGTAAGGAAAGACCCTTTTTTTGAAACGTGAGATGGATAGAAGTTGCATTAGTTGTGAAAATAGGTAAATAGTCTTTTAGTAGTTATTTTTAGGTTTTTGAAAGTAAACCCCATTAAAAGGGAGCACGTCAATTGTAATGAGCGGGTGTTTGTTTTTTTAATGAAATAAAGTTTTAACTTAAAGAGAGGAAGAGCTTCGTCTCTTTGGTTTTTTTTTTTATCATACATGCGGATGTCTCAAATTCCCACGTTTGAACTTTCTTCTTGCGATTTTCTTCTCAATTTTTGTTTCTATCTATAAAATGCCATTTTATTCGTTGGTTATTGGCTACCAATAAATTTTCAGCTACGTCAGATGGTATTAGAGCATCAGTTCTTGTGGGATTGTGGTATTTATTGATAAAACATCATGGCTCGTAGACGTGGTCGATAGCCGGGTACCGAGAATGAGTCGATCTAGCAAGAGCGAGACCTCAATATATAGATATAGAAAATTTAAGAAGGCAAATTGATGAGTTAATCCAACGCTTGCCGCAAAACCTAGCCCCGACACACTGTGATGACGAAAGTGAGTCCGAAGCTGCTTTCGAGAGCTTGTTCTATGCGCACGCTCTGCGTTGGGAGCCTTATGGTGGGGAGAATGATCTACCAAAATTTGATGAAGAACCAGTTGAGGGGGAAGAACAAGTAGGTTTGGATCTTCAATTGGATTCATCAATTGTTAATGTCATGGGTGACCCCATTTTTTATGAAGGTCCTATATTTGATGAAGAACAAGATGAAAGGAAAGAAGTTGGCCTTGAAGCAGCCTGGATATCTAATTTCCTCATCAATGGAGAGATGAAAAAGTAAGGTATTGACTTGAACCCAGAGGAGCTCGAGCCTATGGAGATATTTGAGGAAGAAAAAGATGATAGACTCAAAGGAGAATCAATAGGTAAAGTTGGTTCCTTTATTGACAGTTCCCATATCGAAGATGCCCCCTTGAAAGTTCACATATCGAAGAAGCCCCCTTGGTATATTTTGTGGTTGAGCATAAACATATAATATCGACATATAATGACCCTTTCTTCAAGGGTTTCTCAGTTTCAATGCATAATCATTGTGTCTTGAATAGTGTAGTAATCCACAAGTCCCAGGATCGCATTTACAATATTCAAGTTGAAGAAGGTTGCAAGGCTAACACAGACTTCATCTTAACTCATTTCAAAACTCGAGAGCGAGTTTTCTGACCCCAAAGGAGAATGATGCAGATCAAGAGTTGGTTGATTCAAAATTTTAATTCTATGTTTAGAGATGTGGTTAGACTTTATATTCTTTTTAGAGTTAATTGTTAGAAATAGGATTAGTCTGTGTTTTTTGAGTTAGTTTGATAAGTTGTTTTTTATAAGTTAATTTTTTGTTATGAGTTGTTTTAGGAAGGCTTATTTATCTGTTAGAATGAAAGTCTGTCATTTGAAGGAAGCTTATCTCTTATCCTTGGATAAGGATGTGAGATAAAAGGAAATCTTTAAACAAGGTAGTTATCTTTTAGTTATAGTAAGGAAAGGCCCATTTCTTGGAAAGTGACGAGGATAGGAGTTGCATTAGTTATGGAAAAAGTAAATAGTCTTTTAATAGTTATCTGTAGGTTTTTGAAAGCGAACTCCTTTAAAAGGGAGCATGTCAATTGTAAAGAGGTGGTTTTGGGTTTTTTAATGAAATAAAGTTCTAATTTTGAGAGAGGAAGAGCCTCATCTCTTTGTTTTTTCTTTTGATGGTACATGAGGAGGTCTCGGATCCCCACGTTTGTGCTTTCTTCTTGAAATTTTCTTCTCAATTTTTGTTTCAATCTCTTAAACGCCACTGTTTATGCCGGTTGTTGGCTGCCGATAAATTTTCAGCGGTGTCCGGAGACTGTGTGATTTTTCAAAATTGAGAACAAAGAAAAGCTCAGGCTTTTGCAGCTGTAGCTTGGGTTTTGGAGAAGAAACAAGCATAAGCATGTTTCTTGCCGATTACTGTTTTCTCAAATTTTCCTGCATCAATTTGGTGTCATCTTACTTTCTTTGGGTGAAGAACAAATTGTTGGAAATAGGATTAGTATGTGTTCTTTGGGCTAGTTGACAAGCCTGTTTTTTATGATTCTATTTTTTGTTATGAGTTGTTTTAGGAAGGCTTGTTGATAAGAGGCTTATTTATTTTTTAGTATGAGAGTCCGTCAATTCAAGGAAACTTATATCTTATCCTTAGCTAGGGACATGAGATAATAGGAAATCTTTTGAAAAGGCATCGGATCCCCAAGTTTGTGCTTTCTTCTTGCGATTTTCTTCTTAGTTTTTGTTTCTATCTCTAAAACACCATTGTATTTGCCAGTTGTTAGCTGCCTGGAAATTTTCAGCTGTGTCAGACTCATTTACATTCAAACAACTCCCATAATGCAACTAGTAAATTAAATCGATGATTACCAAAATAAACGTGCAATTTGTCTTTGGATATCATTAACATTCAGGTAATGAAACAAATTAGAAAGCGTTTATAAGGAAAATATTGTATACTTTCTCTTGCAAATCAGGTTATAACTATGTTTAAAAATGAATCCCTACCTGTAGCATGCAAACCAAAAGAGGACCGTCCTCTAGGAAGACGTCTGCTTATCCCCATATCAGAGACTTTAGCATGAAAGGTATCATCTTCATTGCATATCAAAACATTTTGAGGCTTCAGATCACGATGTACAATACCGAGTCGATGCAAATGTGCAACCCCAAATACTATTTCCCTACATAAAACAGTTCAAATGAAAGAGTCATTAACATCAAAAACTTTTTGGATGACAGAAACAACAAAGTAAAAAGATGTGGAAATGAGGGATTTAAGTCCATACAATAAAAAAAAATTCTTGTTTTCTTTATTAATGAATATAAGTTCTACTGACAAGTGCCACAAAATACTGTTGTAAACGAAAATTAAAACCCTAAATACAACCTAAGACCTTTCCTTTTACTGCCAAAATGAATAAATACAAGCCAAGAATAAAAAACAATCTTTCATTAACAATTTAGGATGAAGGGATGGATGCTTTAAGATTATCCCTATTGAAATTTAAAATGGGGGGCCTCTAGGTTGAGGTGGACAATTGTAAAGGCATGTGGCAAATGTACAACTCAGACTGAAAGTTGTTAGCAATGGGAAGCTCTCAAGGGGGTAATCACCATGTGTCGGAGAATTTTGTTGCATGGGTTGAGGGATGGGCAGTTGGGGTTGGTGGGAGAAGCTAGGGTCTGTGGTAGCATTCGGATGCTGACTATCAAGGATCAAAGGTGGATCTTTGTTTCCCTAGATTTACTAACCCATGAATACTTTGGGCCTTGATGATCTCGGTCATTGCAATGTGGCAATCTACAGCGTAAGGCGACCTCCTATTATGTCTATCATCCATCTTGTGCATCCTAGTCACCTCATCAATGGTCCACCTTGTGCAAGGTGGGTTACTCACTACAGCATTCTCTTGAACAATGCATATATAGTAGGTATGGCCACCAATTGTGACCCATAGCTTGTTTGGAATTGAGATTGGATACAGTGTTTCTACTAGAATCTAGATTGCTCCCAAGGGAAGATAGTCTATAGATCTCCAGAGGATTGATATGAAGCTCCCACACTTGTCACCAATTTGCTTGAAAATCGGCGACATGCAGAGGAATGTTCGAAGCAATGATCCATGACCCTTTTTTTTAAAAATTACTTCGATCTTTGTAGAATAGGGGCACAAGGTCAACAATGCTCGTATGAAGAGGGGGCTTTTAGAAGCCACAGCTGCCTTTACAAAGGTCCCCTCCATAAGTTTTTAGCATCCTAGGTTTGACTCATGCGCGAACTCTTTGCTCCACCTCTCAATGCCCATGATGTCATCCCATTGTGAGTGGAAAACAACCAGTAGCAAGCACTGTAGAGTTGTTGGCCTCTCTGTGATTAAATCTCCATCGAGTACCCACTGGTTAGGGTTGTGGGCGCTAGGTGGATTACTTTGAGGAATGGGCAAAGGTTGGAGGATTTGATTGGGGTATGTATAATGTGGGTTTCCGGGGGAGAAGTTATAGCAGGAGGTTGGATGTTAAGTGTTTATCTGATCCAATTTACATAGTACTGGTATAGAAAGGGAAGGGGTGGTATAGGCTGGTTTACCTTGATTGGGTTGTGTGGTTGGCTAGCACATGGGTTAATTAGGTAGTTATTTTGGGGGTATAGATCGATGATTGATTCAATAGGGGTATTATATCTTCCTTGCAATAAATGCAATGGGATTGGTTAAATGCTTGGCCCCAGGAGGCAATGATTTTGTAATAGATATAGATATATTACAAAAAGGATCCTTAAGGCATTCCACAAGAGACGGGTGCTCTATTAAAAAATTGGGTTATGAAAGGAAGAAGACGAAAAAGAAGTAGGATATTACAAAAATTGTATGACAAGATAGGGTTCGAGAGAGGAAGAAGAAGAGAGGGAAGAAAGAGAAAAGGGTGATGAGAGGTGGTAAGATGGTTAAGAGAGAGATAAAAAAGAGATGACAGAGTAGAGAGGGAAGAGAAGAAGAAAGAAATGAGAGGTGATAAAAGGAAGAAAGAGAGAAAAAGAGTGAGTGAAGAAGAGTTGAGGGGTGATGAGAGGAAGAAATGGGAGATATGTTTTAGGATGCTGCTTCTATTGTTGGCATTGGTGACATATGTTTTAGGTCGTTGCTTGCAATTGGTGTTGCTGCTCCTTTAGCAAGATGATCAGCAACTGTGTTGGCCTCCATGAGAATATGGTTGAAGGTCATCCAAGTTCCCCTACAAAGTGCAACAATGTGGTCATAATAATGGGCTAATCTCCATGGGGGTCAGGTGTGTCCATTTTCCCATCATATTACATTCCTATAGTCCTTCCACTATGAGGGTTTGATATTCTTCGATGAAATTAATTGTTCTCTTCCGGTCTATAGGGTTTGTGTGGCCATTTAAAGGCCTTACGAGAGCATGTAACCAATTTTACTATAGTGGAACAATGATCTCCAATGGGAGCATATTCCAGAGGGACCGAGGTTGGCAATATTGATGCCGAGACTCAAACTAGGCTTGACGAGCTAGGCCACTTAAGTATTAAAACCTTAAGATCCCTGGGCATAGAGCACAACTGAGAAGGGCTACCAAGGTTACCCCTTGATGAGGTCGGAGATGCTCAGGGTAGTTTGCCAAGGGACTGTGTGACCCTTGTGTGTGATTGGTAAGCCTGAAGGGACAAGGGCCAAAACCTCATTATAAACCATCACACAGCATATACACGTGATAGCCGTAAAGGGAAGCAAAGCACCATTGAGGGTGTTGCATGTACATGTGCGAGAGATTACCCCATGCACCAATTGCAATATGTGTGCACAGCTCAGTGTGACCTAGGTTTGTCCCTAAGGGGAACCTGTAATCCATAGACTAGGATTATGTCTCATCACCTATTGGTTGACTTTGATAGCCCAATCATGAACCCCTGTGATAGACTGTGGGTCATGGGAACTACTGGGTCAGTTTGAGAAAGTGAGTGTGGTTCATGGTCTTTAGTAGAAGATGAAGTGCGTCAGTATTTTCGCATTTTTCATAACATAATTGGATCCAAATCCCATCAAATTAATTTAGAAATAATTAATTTGACTATAAATGATTTTTAGATTGATAAAATAAATTATTAAAAGTCTCTGGATATTTTACTTTCTCAAAACATATTTATATAGAGGCTTAAACTAAAATTTCAATATTTAAATATTCAGAGAGAAAATTAAAATAGTAAATATTTTCTAAGATCGTTTTATCAATTTTAAAATTATTAATACTCTTGGGTCCCATTATACTCCAGGGGCCCATTATACTCCATGGGCCCCACCAAATTAGAGCATGTGGAGAGCGCATGGGGCCCACTATAGGCCCCATTGGTGGCACGCCCCACTTTGTGCAATTCCTTCCTATTTTATTGAGGCATGCAAGATGCAATTGAATTGATTGCATTGGAATAGGAAAGATTTTGAAATAAAAGATATTTGACTTTTAAAAGAGGCATGTGTAGATAATGAATAAAAACAAAAAGGAAAGAGAAATATAGTTTCCATGTGGTAGATTTTTTATAGGATTAGGTTAAGGAAGCGAAAGGATAAGGCTTTAACACCTTCTATTAGATCACGATGGTTGATCTATAGATTATAAGGCTAAGATCTCTCACCCCACATGTTTCTTATGGTCAATGGTCAAGATCAAATCTCCATAAGGATGGCTAACCCTAGAATTCCTAACCCTAACCACAAGTTTATATATACTCTCATTGTGGGGACCCAAAGCTCTCACCTAAGTTACATCTCTCTCTCTCTCTCTCTCTCTCTCTCTCTCTCTCTTTAAAAGAGCCTCACACCACTCTCTGTCATTGATCTCTTTCATCTCCCTAGCCTGCCCACAAGACTTAGAAAAGTTTAGAGAAAGAAAAGAGGGGAACGCCCCAACCATAGAGCCTAGAGGGGCACGCCTCATGCACAAAGTTTGAGGCTTAGTTTTGTTCCACCATTGAAGGGTTTCTAGCCAACGTTTCCCATAGTTGTGAGATCTAAGGAGGACCTTGATCCCGTGCACCATTGGAGGAGGTGACCCTAGTAGCATGTATCACCTCCAATTGAGGTAATCTTTTGGCACTTTAATTTTTGTTTATGCAACTTTATGTTTCTTGTTCCCAAGTCAATGTTATGTAATTTTTATTCTGGAAATAAAGAGTTGTATTAAGTAGCAGCAAGTGAGAATCCATTTTGTGTTTCTTTTTGTTTCTTTAGAATTTATTTTGTAATCTTTGGACCTTTGTAAGTGTTCTAGCCGGTTGAAAAAAGAAAAATTTTAAACTGCACACACAATGCTAGTTCACCCTATCCAACTTTCATTGATATCAAAGCTTGGGTTTCTTGCTGCCATTGGTTTGTTTTATTTTTGTTATTTCAGTCTTTTTATTATTTGGGTCAAGAATACATGGCTGCAAGGAGTTTTATTGCTGAAATTTTGAAGACTGAAAGGTTTGATAGCGCAAACTATGCCTCATGGAAGCACAAGATAGGCTATATGCTCTATGAGGAGGGTTTGCATAATATCCTCATTGAGAATCCACTGTCTCAGCCTGGAGGAAATGCATCTCAGGCTATGAGAGATGCATGTGCCGAGTGGGAGCGAAAGAACATGCTCGCAAGGCATATCTTGCTCGTGGCTATGCATGACTCGTATGCATCCAAGTATGAGCCGATCAAAACTACTAAGGGGATGCATGATCGTCTCAAGAAGGAATTTGTTGATCCTTCTATCATGAGGAAGAACATGGCCAAGAAAAAGTATAATGATCTGAAAGTGGCTGATGGTGGAAAGATAGCCAATCACGTGCACATGTTCAGAGTGCTAGTTCGAGAATTGGAGGCGATCGAGATGCAGCCCGGTGAACTCATGCAAGTGGTTCACTTGTTGAATACTCTCCCCACTTCTTGGGAGGTATTTGTATCTTCCCTTGCTGCTAGGGAGTCTGCTCCTAGGCTAGAAGAGCTCATGACCTTGCCCAAAGCCGAGGAGGAGAGGAGGAATGCTCGCAATGCACCGACACCCAAAGATGCGGTGCATATGGTAAATTCTAAACCTTATTTGAAGACTAATATGGGGAAGGGTAAATTCAATAACAAGAAGAGGGGTGAGGAAAAGAAAAAGGGAGAGAGAGACATCAAAATAATTTAAAGGGAAAGAGAGAAAATAGGCAATGCTACATATGTAAAAAGGTTAGGCATATTGCCAAGGATTGTAGGTTCAATAGGAACCCTGGGGAAAGAAGAAATATGCTTGTGTTACGTTTGAGACTATACTAGCCGACCCCAAGAGCACATCTTGGTGTCTTAACTCGGGAGCGACAACCCACATGTCAAACACTAAGGATGGCTTCCACAACTTTAAACCTGTGGGACCGGGTGAGCAACGCATCTTTATAGGGGGGAACCAAAAGAGCGAAGTGTTGGGCGTTGGGGATTATGTACTTGAAATGAAGAATGGGAGGACCATGGTCGTAAAGCAAACACTTTATGCTGTTGATTTGAGGAAGTGTTTGGTTTTGGTCCCAAAGATGACTAAGGTCGGGTTTGCCTTGAAGATTTCCTTTTCGGCAAAAAGGCGCTCGAGGCATTCAGCTTTCTCAGGGAGTAGAGTTCTGAAGGACAGGGAGGACATTTTTGGCCTGGGGCCAACTGGAGCCATGAAGAGGTTCTTGAAAAAGTCGATTATCCCATGTTCAATGAGCGCCTTCTCCTCGAGATACTGGTTACCAATTCTGATGAGGGAGATAGCTATTTTGTGGAAGAAGGCAGTGTTATGGTCGCCAAGTTTTAGCCACTTAACCCTAGACTGTTGCGCTCAATAGATCTCCTCCTGCAAAAAGCACAGATTGTAGTGAAAGCTTCGCTTCTAGGCGTTGATTTCTTTCTGCAGGGAATAGAGGTCTGGATTCCTCAAGAGTGTTGAAGGAGTGGATGGTCTCAAGAAAGGACCCTTTTTGCCCCCGAAAGTTTCCAGGGAGGATTGTCGGTTTGACTAATCTTCTTCTAGATCTTCTCTGAGGGTCTGGGTTTGGTTCATCAATGTAAGCGGAGTAGGCTGGTTGTGCATTGGAGGTGTAGTTCTTATCATACTTTGTTTTCTAGGTTAGGTTAGGCTAGTTTGCGATTGTTCATATATGGACTCATGCTACGTAGCACATCATCCATATGTGGCTCTACTCTCTTCATTCTTTGAAGTTCATTAGCATTAGGTTGCACTAGAGATAAAATGTCCGAGTGGAAGCCATCATATATCTCTCCTCCTAGTTCCACTAAGCCTAGATCTAAGACATCCTTGGCTAGTGTTGTTGCAAGTTGACTCTCCGAGGGCCATGATGGTTCCAAGGGCATGTAAAAGTGTGGCATGAGGTTAGAAGATTGTATTTGATGGTAGGACCTCTGATTGTAGAGCTGATGGGATGGAAGCTCTAGGTGAGCTGCATATTCTCAAACCAGATCTAACCCCACAAAGGCAACCAAACGTTTGAAAAACCCCAAAAAAAAAAGCACGAAAAGGGAAAAAAAGAAAAAAGAAAAATCATTTTTGCATTTTCATGCAACAACTACGCCGGTTATCAGATCTAAAGGCAGATTTCTACCAAAACATATTCAAATCTGAGGTGGATTTCTATTGTAACGGTTCTGATACCAATGTAGGGATTCCAAAGGGAATCACGAAAGCAGCGGAAACACCAAGAACAAAGATATCAGATAAAAATCACATATTTTTTTCTAGATTTGATTCATCCCGTGGGATTGATGTGTTCCTCCTATTTTTTTTGTGCGCGTGTCCTCTAATTCGAGAGTTTGATGCTCGCATCCCAAGGCCGACAACTGATTACTAGAATCAGCAGTATTGTATGCACAACACAAATCTGAAGCCTTTGATGGAAGGCTCGAGAGCTCTTGGATCACCTACGATTTTTCATTCCAGGGCTTCTAGAAAGAGAAAATTAGAAGAGAGACAAAGAGGGGAACTTTTGGTTGTAGAGAGAGAAACCTTTTTAGAGAGATGTGTACATCCCCATGTGAAAATCTCTTCACGTTTTTCTTTCTTTAACACCTTTTATAGAAAATATCCCGTGAGGGAATCTTATCTAAAAAGGAATTATCTTGCCTCTTATGGATAATGTTACTTTAAGTCAACCTTATCCCTATTAAGAAATCCTATAACACATGGGATTCTCATATCTCTTCTCTCTACTACTGACAAGTTGAGTTCCATTAGACATCCTCTTCTCTAATTAGTTACTAAGAACGCTGAATTTAAAGGACTAGACCAATAGAAAGTCGCAAAACCAGTAGAAATAAAATTGTATTCCTTAATTGAAAGAGATTTCAATTGCTATCCAATAAGTAATTGCAAAAGTTAACCATTTGAGTCTAATTGTGTCGATATGGCTTCCTTGAACCAGGGTCCTGGACTCCAACATAAGTGAGCACACATAAATACATAAAGAAGATGCTACAAAACGCCTATAAACGAAATGAACAGTGATTTCGCCTAGCCTCATCACCATCCAAACTTCACCGTAAAGTCACAGTTGTCCCATAGTATTTCAATTTTCATTTTCTTTTTACTAATCAGAATGATCTAAAATTTGGAGCGTGTGCACATCTTAGTGAAGTGCACCTAATATTGTGGGTATTTTGGTCAATTTATATTTTTACGAATTATTTTTTTTATATTTTTATTAGGTGCGCCTCACTAAGATGTACGCACACTCCAAATTTCAAGTAATTTGGATTTGTATAAAAAAAAAAAAATTGAAACACTACCGGACAACTGTGACCCTGCGATCAAATTTGGATGGTGATGAGGGTAAGTGAAATACTGCTCACTTTCGCCCATAGGCGTGGGGAAGAGATTTCCATGCATAAATACAGCATTACAAGCATACTTAAAATTTATTACAAATATACTTAAAAATTTATTACAAATATACTTAAAAATTTATTACAAATATACTTAAAAATTTTCCATTTAAACAAACAAAATCAGAAAAAAAAATAATATGCAATCTAGAAATTTGACCTCATTAGATTCTCCAACACAGTAGATGGACTTCCATTTCTCCAAAGTTCGAATTTTTGTTGGTTGGGCCTCCGATTGGTGAAAACAGCAGCATCATAGTCAGTCAATTGGGAGTGTTTTTGGATCAACTCAGCAAGGTTGCAAAAGCAACGCTCTAGTAAAAGATAGATAAAATGCTGATCGCGCACCACAGAGTATAGTCGTACAATGTTGGAATTTCTATCCGAGTGAGTAAGCAAATCTATCTCTTTATCAGCAGTAAAATAATATGACTGTAAAACTCGCTTTACAGCCACTCTACGACCCTCATACAAACCCTCAAAAACGATTGTGCCATTGCTTCCCTTGGCAATTTCTTTATTTGATACAAAGACCCTCCCGTGTCCATTAATCCAAACTCCCTCACGATCTTCTCCTTGTTCTGGCCTAGACCATCGCTCTTTGTCATTGGTATCAGTGGGCACACTGCCAGGTGCATCAGACACGGGTTTCTTCTTAATTTTCGACAAGATAGTCATAAACTTTTTCAACAAATAGGAAGGCATGATCAAAGATTCATGTGCTCACTTGGCTCGAATAAGGCTGGTAAATTAGTCACCCAAGATTCATGTACTCACTTGGCTCGAATAAGGCTGGTAGATTAGTCACCCACAAATGCGCTACCAGGACGAAAAGCAAAGTCTGAGTCTGGTAAAGTTCAACACACAGCTTTACTTGTTGGCTACAGTTGACATACGGGTGCATATTTCTGCCACTTCAAATCCTTTTAGTTTTCATGGTCATACATCATTGGAGGTGATCAGGTTTTTCAACATTAAAACTTCATTCTCCGATGGAGTTTCGAGGTACATCCGTAGGTTGTAACCTTGTATAAACTTTCTCCTTACTTGATATACCCTTTACTTTTACCAATAGTATTGTTTTTTAATAACATTTTATTTGGTACTTTTTAAATCATTGAGGATTATTATTGTCATATTCAATTAAAAAAAAGTGCACAAAGAGACCATTTATTCATTTTGGATGAACTTTCTATAAGGCATATGGTTTACCTTAATCGTTGTACGAAAAGCAGTTTGCGTAACAAAAATATCTATGATGGCTCTAAATCAATTTTCAATACCCATAATAAAATTTGAAACTCAAAAAATAGTACAGATCTTGGCGAACAAAAATCCTTATGATGGCTCTAAATCAATTTCCAATACCTACAATAAAATTTGAAACTCAAAAAATAGTACAGATCTTGTGAACACTTATTTTTAGCACGGAATGAACGATATAGATAATTTGTTGCAATATACACTATTTTTAGAGCTTGAAATACTTTTTTTTTTACGACCATAATGTTCAAGCCGAAATGATTAATATGAATATTTTTCAATCCTTGAATCGCAATTTTCAATGAGCTACGAAGTAAGGCTTTACTTATTTTGATATGGTTGCATTCCTATCAAACTATTTTCATTTTTTTTTCATACAATACAAAGATGTCAAAATCATTCTCTTCAGATGTCAAATCGGGTGGTTGTGAGTGTGTAATTAACAAGACTCAAAGTTCAACCAAAAAAATTTCAAGTTTTGTGACACTGCAAACCATCTATTTTGACATATAATAGTTAGTAGCAATCGTGACTTCTTTGTAACAAAGATAAATGGTTTCATAGTATTCAATTTGAAAAAAAATGTGTACACTGAGACCTTTTACTTTTGATACAAGGAGGTCATAATCATCATTGATCGTTAAATTTGAAATTAGGCAGTTAAGGATGTATCATTGTTTGGACAAAAAGTCCAAAATAAATTTTTTTTGAATCTTGTGATACAATTTTATCTATTAGATTTCACATTCAATGTCTAATTTTATCTATTGGATTTCACATCCAATATCTAAAAATAATTGTGACCTCTTTGTACCAAAAAATAATGCTCTCATAGTATACAATCTAGGAAAGGAAATGAATTTCGATAGAGAAAGGGGGGAGGGAAGTGCTCATTTGGGGAATTTTCTCTCTCACGACCAAAATACCATGGTCCTTAAGACCTTTCTCAGAGGATTTTCTTCAGCGAATCTAGCCATCAATCCATCCTCATTTGAAACTCAAGTGAGCATACTCGGCCTCTTTTTTTTATTGCTTGATTTATTTTTGGAATCGGTTTTATCTCGGATTTGCAATAAATCTTCTAAATAGCCTTGAATATCTTAATTTGTGATCATTCAATCTCAATCCAATATCCATTACATGGAGTTTTTTCAATAGTTATTTCCACATGGAAATGCTTTTTCTTAGGTTTTACATGACTCTTTCGTGGGTTTTTGTATGCCCTTTTCTCTGTGGTCTCTCCATCCAAAGTCTTTGCCATTTCCTCCGAGAAAGACTTATCTGATTTTGATATTTTTAAGGAAATGATTGAATGAGTTTTAAAGTTGATATTATTACTTTATTAGGGATATTTTACCTTAGGGATATTGGATGGGTCCTCAAATATTAGGGATATTTTCTTTTTTCAAAATAGTGTAACCCACCATGAAAGAGATTTAAATATCCAAGTCTATTAAAAGATATCGTGAATGATAGACTCAAACTACCTTCATTGGTACAATCCTTATTGGTGAGGATGAGTAATTTATCACCATTATTGAAGAAGTCCCTAAGAAGAATTGTACCAAGGAAGGTAAACTTGATGTTTCTAAGAATGCATCGAGGGACAATTATGAACACTGCGAGTGTGAGTCTGCTTCGATCCAGTTACAAGTAGAATAACAAATAGGCGAAAACATAGATCAATGGGGTTGCAGAGGAACAAACAGAAGGAAGAAGACACATGAACTAGGATGGTAGTGCTAAGTTCAACCAATTGAAAATCATCCAAGGGACAACTCATCCTTGGAAGGTTTAATTAGAATTCAATATTAAAAAAATGAAAATGCGCCCAAATCTAGCTGCCAAAGGTAGGGGTTGTTGGGTTTATGTGGCCTTAAAAGGCCTTAGGTGTACTTGTAAAATGAAATGATATAGTGGAATATGAACTTAGTGGGAGTGTGGTCCCTCGTGGACTACCTTCATTGGTACAATCCTTATTGGTGAGGATGAGTAATTTATCACCATTATTGAAGAAGTCCCTAAGAAGAATTGTACCAAGGAAGGTAAACTTGATGTTTCTAAGAATGCATCGAGGGACAATTATGAACACTGCGAGTGTAAGTCTGCTTCGATCCAGTTACAAGTAGAATAACAAATAGGCGAAAACATAGATCAATGGGGTTGCAGAGGAACAAACAGAAGGAAGAAGACAACATGAACTAGGATGGTAGTGCTAAGTTCAACCAATTGAAAATCATCCAAGGGACAACTCATCCTTGGAAGGTTTAATTAGAATTCAATATTAAAAAAATGAAAATGCGCCCAAATCTAGCGGCCAAAGGTAGGGGTTGTTGGGTTTATGTGGCCTTAAAAGGCCTTAGGTGTACTTGTAAAATGAAATGATATAGTGGAATATGAACTTAGTGGGAGTGTGGTCCCTCGTGGACTATACCGTGCAAACGATATTTGCAGATACCAGACTGTGCTTGATGATCTAGGCTAGTTGGTTTGAAAAAACCCATGTTACCTGGGCATGAAGAACAAATCGAAAAGGGTTCATGGGTTAGCCTTTAATGAGGTCGGAGAACATGCCCGGATAAATGAGCCGAGAGACTGTGTGACCTTTGTATGTGATCATGGCCTACAGAGAAGGGGCCCAAAACCTCATCTATGTGCCATCACACAGCATGAATATCGATAGATCATTCGGGAAAGTCAGAAATCCACCTTTTATTGTGAAGCGCATGCATGTGCGAGAGATCCCCCTATGAGCCATTGAGCTGTGATCGCGTCAGGTCTTGGTGACCTGGACTCGTCTCTAGGAAAGGATTTGTAATCCACCGATTAGGATTGCAATCCCTTGGCTCATCGGCCAAAATTTGGTGACCCACTAATGAGCCCTTGCTTGGACTGTAGGTCATGGGAAACATCGGGTCGGTCTGATAAAGCAAGTGTGGTCCGTAGTCCACAGTTGAAAGTGGAGTGCCCCATAATTGTTGATTCAATTCTTAAACCATATGATCAATTTCCCATCAAATTAATTTAATTATATTTTTTTTATGATGTGATTATTTTAGAATTATTATTTGAATTTTTATAAATCTTTGGATATTTTATTTATAACTTTTGGATTTATAAAATTAAAGATATTAACTTTACAATATTTTAATACTCACTAGAAATTATTTTGTTAATTTTAAAATGCAGAAAAAAAAATTAATGGCGGCCCATTGTGCATATGGGCCTACCAAGTTTTCAAAAGGTGGGGCCCACATGTGCCTCCCGTGGGTGGCACGCCCCACTTCTTACTGCGTTCTATTTTATGAAAAGTTCTGTTTTGTGGTCCATGTGACTTTATGTTTTGGTAACTTTAAATTGTGATATGCGGTCAAATTATGGATTGAGTATGTATTGACTATAGATTGACTTAATATGGAAGTAGATATTAACTTGATATATCTTTGATAGATTTTATGGAAAATATGTGTAGAGATGTGTTATTTTATGTAATGCACAGTATTTAATTAAAATTAATTTAACTTATTTTCTATTGATGGGAAAATGGTTTAGGAAACGGGGATAGTGGTTCATGCACCTTCCAGAATGTGGATGACTCATCTATAGAATAGATGACTCAGATCTCTCACCCCACAAGTCACCCTTTATCGACAGTCTATGTTCAATCTCACAAGAAAAGGCAAGCCAAGAAAAACCTTAAGAAACCCAAATCTTGTTCAAGCCTATAAAAAAATGATTGTCACTACCTAAAATCTCTACACCTTATCTTTCTATATTTCTCTTATGTTGGATCTCTCTCTCCCACATTGTAAAAAAGGGCTAAGAGATTAGGCTATAGAGTTCTTCTCTCTCCCATCTCTCAACTATGTATTTATGGCCAAGGGTTTTTAGGGTTAGCAAAAAGAGAATCTATCTCTCTCAAACTACCTTGCTAAGGGAATTCACCTAGGGTTTGAGTTTGTGATCAAATAGGTTCATATTCCATTGGTGTGGTTTGGGTTAAAGTTGTTTTCCCAGTTTGATATTGAAGCAAGATCATTGATCCTACGCCATCGGATGGTGGTGACTCCGTGTGGAGTGTAATAAACCTGGTTGAGGTAATCTTCGACACTCTTCTCTTTTATTTCTTGCAATTTTTGTTTTTTATTCTGAAACATAGTGCATAGTTATTTCAATGGCATCAAGTTTTAAGATCTTAGTGTTATTCTCATGTTGATTTTATTTTGAAGTATACGTTGTTCTAATAAGACTACATATAAGTAATCTTTTTCCAAAATAAAAGGGGTGATATAAAAAATATATATATATTATTCCCCAGTAAAAGATCACATAGGTCTTTCTTTCATTGGTATCAGAGCCATTGATATTTGATGTTATTAATTGTTGTTTCTCTTTATTGAGTTTAGATCAAGCTTGAGAATGAGATATAAGAAAGCTAATGGCATTTGTAGTCAAGAAATACTCCCACGGTTAAGAATTATTGAAATATTCAATTACCGAATAGGCACTCTGTATAATGAGTATTCTGAGCTATTTTGGAGTAGTAACATGAAGAAGATAATGAGGAATTTTTCTATTACATACTTCAGTGATATTTTGTGTCTTTAAAAGTAGGACGTACCTACAAAATTTCAGTGGGAGATTCTATGGGAATTGAGAGTTATGGACTCAACAATGAAGGGTATCAGTTCTAACCCTGCAAAATCCAGGGATTGTCCATTGAGTTATGTGATTTTTCTCACTAATCATATGATTTTATTTCTAGCTGAAATTGGATTGTGACTCAAACAATTGAATCCCCTTCAAACAAAAAAAGTTTCATCAAGAAAGTCCTTGTGGTTTAAAAGATATGATGAATTTATTGAAGGATGCCTGTTTTCTGCAACGAAAGCTATTTCCATAACTTGGAAGTCATAATTTTATTTTTATACTTAACAGAATGTTTTATGGTCCACACTAAATTTTTAGGCTTCCATTCTGAGTCTATTTTTTAATACAAGTTTCTTAAAGGAGAAATATCTACGGGAATAGAGGAATAAAAATTTTGGATTGAAGAGAGGTCATCCTGAATTTTCTACAATTTGGTATTTTCTTCATTAAGACATGAATAGTTATATTTATCAAGCCTACTTAATAAAGTCATATGAGCCTTGTGGAAATATATATGTTATCATTATGTGTGTAATTTTTAAAACAATTAGTTTGAAATGGAAAGTCCATGAGAGTAGAGAGAAAAGACAATTTTACTAGATAGTGTTCATCTTGGAATTCTGCAGTATGATTTATTTTGTGACATAAATATCACTTATTTATTTCTCTAAATAAAAGTATTATTTGAGATTCAAACTATGATGTTGTGATTTGGTTTTGAGTCTAGTTTTCAACACTAAAGATTTCAGGAAAAAATTCTTTGAGAATTGAGATAAACAAATTTTTTATTGAGAGGTGTTCAACCTGATTTTCTGCTGAGAAATTTGCATTATGACCTAATTGTCACTAAAACAATGACTCACTAAATGGTATGATTTAGGGATGGAACTTAACACTATTTTATATTTTTTAATTTATTTCAATACTCAAAAGGACTTGGAGATAAACTTTTTATGTGTTGAAAGATGTCATATTTTTATCATGTGATGCTCATGTTCTATTACGCAGTAAATTGAAATATGTAGCATGTTAAGGCACATCTTTGGATTCCTAATTTTAGAGACACTTTTAAGGCTCATTCAAAAAGGTTTTTATAGTGTGCCATGAGTATGATTTATTATAGTAAAGCTTCAGAGAGATGTAATATAGAGTTGGCTAGATATGATACTCTATATGAAGAATATTCGATCTGGGAATATAAGAAAGAAGAAAAAAAAAAAACGACACCTATAAAAGCATATTGGTTTTTTCGAGATGAAGGGATATATAGAGAGACTTAGTAGTAGTAAAGAAACGTTGAAGATCAATGGGAGAATCGAATTTGTGATGTTTGAAATGATGGGATGAAAAAGATTATTTCTTCGCGATGCGAGAAATGAAAAATCCAAGTACTGAAGAGATGGACACTTCGTGACATGTAAAACTGATGATCAATATATTCTTCATTAGTTGCATGCTCTTCCAAGATCAAAAAAGCAAGTAAGAGAAAAGAATAAAAAAAGCCCAGGTACCACACTACACGGCTTTGAGGTATGAAATTTATCATATATTACATGATAAGGTCATATAAGAAAAGATGATTCAGTAACTCTTTTATTTTAAGTTTCATATACTTCTTTATTTTTTGGCTATTTGTTTTATGAATGTATATGAAGTGTATGGACATTAGGTGATAGGTGCTAACAAATTCGAAAGAGCTGTTTTTTTTTTTTTGTCTCCTTGTGCTTGAGTATGAATTACTTAAGGTAGTGATACACATGGAGCTGTGGTTTGATCGAGGGCTCTAGGCCTAAGTATGAAACATAAGAGATGGGTGTAGCTCAGTCAAATATGTAAGCACGCATAGAGTTTTCTGATGGAACTCGGTATTAGTGACCATCCTCCCAATAATGTATATAATATGATGTATTGCATATGATGAAAATCTCTTGATAAAATATCCATATTTGTCAAAAATGAAGTATTTTGTCAAGGCTTTAGTCATGCTTTATTTTGGATAAAATTATAAGATGGTATTTATGATTTGTTTTTGTGGCCATGAATTTGACTTGGTACGAAATTAAAGGTGAATGCGGTAAAATGATTTATGAAGGCTAAGCATGTATTTTAAAATTAAAATGGAGGATGTGAGAAATACCTAACTCTATAAATATTGTTTTAGAAAAATCACATAGTCTTATAAGGTCCACTAAGTCTTTATGAAAAATCATTTTAAATCGTCATACTATTATCTAACTATTGCTTGTGAATGTATATATATACACCAAGAAATTTTTTTATTAAAGAGAAAAACATTGTGTCTTCAAGGTATTTATCAAATTGGGAAGAAAAAATTGGCATACACTATTTTTTAAATATCTATATGCCTTAACCCATGTTTTTAATTATTTAGAATCATCGATTACCTAAGACCTTGAAGCATAGGAAATGTTGAAGGAAGGTCATCTTGTTAGGCTTCCTTGACACATGTTGTATTTATTAGATACCTTGGTTTGTGGTTCAAGAAAGCTTTTCATATTGTGAAACCAACAGATACTAAATTACGTATGGCATAAAACTTGCTATGCTACCTCATGATATAGATATAACAATGTAGAGAATATATATATGTTATATGTGCAATAATTGAGTGGGAGTTGCTACAGTCCGACATTTCTTTTAACTACTTGGATATTCAGATATATAGGTACAAGTTATCTCACGGATCCAGATGATGCGAACTCTACATCTGGATATGTGTTAATATTTGAGGGGGTACAATTTCTTGAAAATCAAATAAGTGTTCATGCTTGGAGGGGGTACAATTTCTTGGAAATCAAAGAAACAGGATGTGATGAAATTATCCACCATGGAGGCAGAGTACGTGACGTGCTGTTTGGTGGCCAAGGAGGCCGTAATTTCTTAATCGACTTGACCTTCACCCTGTGCGTTGTGAGGCAATAAGGATTTTATGCAACAACACGACGGTGATATGTGTGTCAAAAGAGCCACGATTCCATAAGAGCTCCAAGCATATAAAACTATGTTTCTATCGCCTAATGAATGAGGTGAGATTGAGAAAGATTGAGATTTAGATAAACTAAATATTTCAGTGGGAGCACCTTTTAGTATTTGGCAGACCAGCTGGAACAACAAACTATAATGTTGTTCACCCATAGAACCCGGATGTAAGGCGTTGGTTGTATAGCTATAAAAGGGAGTAGTTTGTTTTAAGAACTCATTTGAGCCTATGAGCATACGACCCCATACGATTAGGATACATGATGATTTTCTGCGACAATAGGTCCATAATTCACGATGCGATATGAAAGATGGAATACGACCACTTTTTGGGATGAGATCCGAACAGCAAAGAAAAAAAAAAAACATTACCTCTATAAGTCCTTTGTTAAAGGATTGGTGGCGAAAGCCATGATTAATTTATTGAGAGAGAATAAGTGAAAAATACTAGAGAGAGATATTGTAATTGGGAAAGAGAGAGATGGGGATGAGAGAAATGATGAAGAGATAACGTAAAGCTTTCAAAGGCTAAATAGGAGATGTTGAGTTTATGTGGCCTTATAAGTGCTTGTAAAATGAAATGATATAGTGGAACATGAATTCAATGGGAGTGGTCCCTCGTGGACCATACCGTACAAACGATGTTTGCAGATACCAGACTGTACTTGACGATCTAGGCCAGTCGGTTGGAAAAAACTCATGTTACCTGGACATAAAGAACAATCTGAAGAGGGTTCATGGGTTAGCCCTTGATGAGGTCGGAGAACATGCCCGAATGAGTGAGCCGAGGGATTGTGACCCTTATGTGTGATGGTGACCTATAGAGATGGGGGCCAAAACCTCATCCATGTGCCATCACACGGCATGTATATTGATAAATCGTTCGAGAAAGCCAGAAATCCACCTTTTAGGGTGAAACGTATGTATATGCAAGAGATCTTCCTATCGTCATAGAGCTGTGGTCGCATCAAGTCTTGGTGACCTGGACTTGTCTCTATGGGAGGATTTGTAATCCACAAATTGGGATTGCGACCCCTTGGCTCATCGACCAGACTTTGGTGACCCACCAATGAGCCCCTGCTTGGACTGTGGGTCATGAAAAACACTAAGTCGGTCTGATAAAGCAAGTGTGGTCTGTAGTCCACAGTTGAAGGTGGAGTGCCCCTTGATTATGGATTCAATTCCTAAACCATATGGATCCATTTCCCATCAAATGAATTTAATTGTGTTTGTTTTATGATAATGATTATTTTAGATTTTTTATTTGAATTTTTATGAGCCTTTGGATATCTTATTTATAATTTTTAGACTTATAAAATTAAAGATATAGATTTTACAATATTTTAATACTCACTAGAAATTATTTTGTTAATTTTAAAATGCATAAAAATAATAATCATGGGGGCCCATTGTGCACATGGGCCCACCATGTTTCTGGAAGGTGGGCCCCACATGTGCCTCCCATGGGTAGCACGCCCCACCTCTTACTGCTTTCTATTTTATGAAAAGTTGTGTTTTGTGGTCCATGTGACCTTATGTTTTGGTAACTTTAAATTGTGACATGTGATCAAATTATGGATTGAGTATGTATTGACCATAGATTGACTTAATATGGAAGTAGATATTGACTTGATATATCTTTGATAGATTTTATGGAAAATATGTGTGGAGATGTGCTATTTTATGTAATGCACAATATTTAATTAAAATTAATTTAACTTATTTTCTATTGATGAGAAAATGGTTTAGAAAAGAGGGATAAGGGTTCATGCACCTTCCATAATGTTGATGACCCATCTATGGAATGGATGACTCAGATATCTCACCCCACAAGTCACCCTTGATCAACGGTTCATGTTCAATCTCACAAGAAAAGACAAGCCAAGGAAAACCCTAAGAAACTTAAATCTTGTTCAAGCCTATAAAAAATAGAATTGTCTCTACCTAAAATCTCTACACATTATCTTTCTATCTTTCTCTCATGTTTGATCTCTCTCTCCCACATTGTGAAAATGGGCTAAGGGATTAGGCTATTTTTAGGTTTAGCAAAAAGAGAATTCATCTCTCTCAAACTAAGTTGCTAAGGTAATTCACTTAGGGTTTGAGTTTTTGATCAAAGGGGTTCATGTTCCATTGGCGTGGCTTGGCCTAAATTTGCTTTCCCGGTTTGATATTGAAGCAAGATCGTCGATCCCATGCCATCGGATGGTAGTGACTCAGTGTGGGGTGTAATAAGTCTGGTTGAGGTAATCTCCGACACTCTTCTCTTTTATTTCTTGTAAAAAACATTTTATTCTCAAGCATAGTGTATAATTATTTCAATGGCATCAAGTTTTAAGATATTAGTTTTATTGCCACATTGATTTTATTTTGAAGTATATGTTGTTGTAAAAAAACCACTTATAAGTGATCTTTTGCCAAAACAAAAGAGGTGATATAAAAAAAAAGAATTATTCCTCAGGAAAAGATCACATAGGTCTTTCTTTCAAGGGTGACAATCGGTCAGGTTGGGACCTAACCCAGACCTTGAACCCAGGCCAGAAAATATAAAATGCGGGTCCCGACCAAAAATCAAAACATCTATTTATTTAAATATATTTTATAAATTAAAACCCAAAAATATAATGTAGGACCCGGATCTGACTCGCCGGGTCAAACTTTTAAACCCATACCACTGAGGAAGGATCACTGAGTACAGTGGTAAAAAGTTTAAGGAGGCAACAGGATTTTAAGGAGGATGATATGCAGGAAGTAGTGCCGTTGAATGTGGTGCCATGAGAGGTGTATCCAACACTAGAATATGTCAAGTGTTTTACATGGAGGATGGGAGTAGAGATGAGCAAGTTGAGAAGGTTTCGTGTCAAGAGATTGGCTGCAGGCTTAATGCCATATGGTGATTCTTAAAGAGCCTATAGAGAGTTTTATGGCTCCTATTAAAAAGGACAGAAAAAATTGATAATGAAAAAAAAAGAGAGGAATGTGAAGGCTACCAAGGAGCTAATGGGGTTGAACTCAGAGTAAGGGTGGCAACGGGTCAAGGAGCTAATGGGGTTGAACTCAGAGTAAGGGTGGCAACGGTTCGGCTCTGGCTAGACTTGAATTCGGATCAGGTCTTGAATAGTATTCGGGTTCAGTTTTAGGCCAGGACCCAATCTTTCGGGTCCAAAAAAATACTCAGACCTGTCGGGTCCTAGGTCTCGTCGGGTCCATTGCCACCCTATGACTATGAGCTTTTTCTTTTTCTTTTACACTTTTTTTTTTTTTTTAATCATCATATACCTGTATCATTGGCAACTTTTTTTTTACCATCATATACCAATATTATTGGCAACATTTACAATATTGCACAACATTATACCCATATTCCTTACTATTTTACGTAATAACTAGAAATTCTTAAGAAACAAATGTATTGGCAACATTTATGAATATCCCCATAACATATAACCATATTATTCGGGTCGAGTGTTGGTTGGGTCTAGCTGGACCCCGACCCGAGGTCGGGTCTACCCGTCAGGTCCCGGGTCTGGAAGGGTCCATTGCCACCCCTAACTCAAAGGCCATCATAGAAAGGAGGACAAGGTCAATAGGTGATGACGAAGGAGTGTGAAGTTCTCACTCCTCCTATAGGAGTTTTGTGTCTGCCGTTGAGATATCGACCACCAAGCCCCGAAAGAAAGTGGCCATTAGACAATGGAGATACTTAGCTAGAACGTTTGCGGGTTGGGAGATGCATAAAGAAAACCATGTGTTGTTGCAAGTCACAACTCATGAACATGACTGCCGAAGTAAGAAACTAAACTTCCAAACCCAAACTTTCAAAATGATCAGCTAGTATGGGATGGGCATTCTCTATACTGTATTAGTAATGATTTTTTTTTTCTTGTGGGTAATTCAATGGGGAAGACAGACCTGTACCGGTTTTTTCATATAATATAGGAGTTAGTTTCTGAAGGTGTTAGTGGGGCGGTGTCAGTAGAAATGAAATCTACAATGTGGTGACTAGGGTGTGGGGGTGCTACCACCACGACCCCAGCCATTGAGGTTTTGCAAGACCTCAATCTACTTAGAGGTTGCAACTTTGATATTTGTGAAATAACAGTTTTTTCTTGTTTTTGAAGGACCTATGCAAAACATTAGATAGCTTCTTCATAATGTATATTGCCAGAATTGTCCTGTTAAAAGGACTTCCTGGAATTTGTTATATGTATCGCAGGGATTCCAACATGGTTAGATGGCAAGCTTAGTGTAGCAATAGGGGAAGAATCATGTTATGTGTACAAGCCTTTATTGAGTTTATCTTGGAGCATGAACCAATTGATATTCATGTCTTAGCTGCTCAGTTTACTTGGCGTAAGAATTACACCCTGATATCTGATTTTATCCGAGGGGCTGTTATTTCTTTTGAATTGTATATTTTGGAAAATGTATTTCTTATAAAATGGATTTCTCTTATTTGGATGGTACACGGTTGCATGATATTTTCACTGCTTTTTTAAAAAAATATTTATTAAATGCTTTTGATTGTAGGAAAATTATCGTTAATATACCCATATTTTTAGGAAATTCGAAAAAAACCTTCAACTTCCCAAAACCTCGTCCACACCTTTTTTTTCTATTTTTGTGAAATTTTGGACAAAACTACCCCTTACGGTAGTCTTTGTACCATAATAAGAATTATGGTATTAAAAACACCGTAATGTTTAATTTACGGTACTATGAGTACCGTATTGTTCTTACAATATATTACGATACTACTAATACTGTAATTCTTCAAAAGCTTTTTACGGTACCAAGGGTATCGTAATAAGGGTAGGGTATTTTACTTAAATAATTACGGCACTCTTAGTACCGTAATTTGTTTCCCGCTTTTTTTTTTCTCAAATTTTTCATAAAACCCTATTTTGACCAAATGTTAAGCACTTTCAGACTTTTTTTTATCCCTATTTATCAATCTTTGAAGGAGGTCCATCAGATGATCAAATTTACAGACCAACTAATTTTTAGGTATGTCATCAAAATATTATGTTGTTTTTAGCATTAAAAAGATATTATATTGCATAAATAAGTTTGAGATTTATTTATATTGTTGCATAAATAAATTTTAGCTTTATTTAATGGTTGGCCATCAAAACAATGTTTTTCAATTGTATTTTTATATTATGACAATTGTAGTTTGGCCATCAAAAAAATACTTGATGTAGTTTGGATGGCCATTGTAATTTTTTTTTTATATTATAACAATTGTATTGCAATCTAATATCCTTCATGCAACCTCCTCACTTTGTGTAAGTATTGTGAACCTCTTATAAGAATTTTTTTTTATGTTTCCATCTGAAATTTCTTTGCAGTGATTCAACTTGTACGCGTCAATAATGGGTGAAAACAAAGTGAAAATCATTTTAAATTTTGGTGGATTTTCAGAAGGAAACCTAGTAAAAGTAATTTTTATGACGGTAGGAATGTAACGGTTATATTTTTTAAGGGGATCCCGTCATTTGAACAAGTCAATGATCACTTGTCAAAAGTATCAAATTATGCCCTAAGTACCATGACTATTAGGTATATTGATCCAAGGTTATCAAGTAATATGGTACGTATTGATGATTATGACGACATTGCCAATATAATGGAAAGGGCTTCTCCCATTGCTATGTACGTATCAAACAGACCTATTGAGTATGATTATACTTAATATCAACCACCAACAATGCCTGATATTAGTCCGTCTGACTGCACTGAATATCGACCACCAACAATACCCGATAATGATCCATCAAGATTGGTCATGTAAGAAGTTTGGAATGGAAATTATAAATTTTCTTATTTGTCAATATTTGGTTATGAGTTAAGATAATTCGAGCTTGTCTTGTTTTTTTTTTTGCTACAGCACATCCAGACCAGAGCAAGTAGGTCATAATGAATGTGTTGCTGGCATAGGTGCACAATATGAGCATGAATCAGAAATCGAGCGGCATATGGACGACATTAATCTGATAGAAAGCCCCCTGAGGATTAACCATCACGAAGTTGTACTTCAAGATGGTCAGAATTTTAATGACGTATAGGCATGCCGTAATCATCTTATTGATTATGCCATATCACAGATCGTCAGAAAGGGTTGCCAGCATTGACTATTGTCTCAGATCGTCAGAAAGGGTTGCAAGCCGCAATTGAAACAATATTTCCAACCAGTGAACAATGCTATTATATGAAACACCTTGCCGATAACTTCAAAAATGCCTATAGAAATTCAGCGCTCACAAAATTTTATTGGAAAGCTGCATGTACATTATATATATAAGACTTCGATGAGTACATGACAAAGATTAAGATTGCAATTGCTAAGACCTATGAATGGATCGTGTTACAACATCCGAAATATTGGGCAAATGCACATTTTAAGGGATGTAGATACAATCATCTGACATCGAACATTTCTGAATCATTTAACCGATGGATATTACAAGCTCGAGAGAAGCCCCTAATTAAACTCCTTGAATGCCCAAGGGTTAAGCTCATGGGAGAATTTTCAAAGAAGATGGCCATGTCCCCTAAATTGGAGCGGCGAGCTTACACCGAAGGCCCAAAAGGTAATAGACCGGAGGAGGGATAAGTCCAAATTCCTTCATACAGTCACATGGGCTCATGATGGTATGTATGATATCAATGCGGATAAGATTTATGTTGTTAATCTGACGCTCATACTTGCAGTTGTAGGGTATGGCAGGTTAGTGGGTTGTCGTCCAGTCATGCAATCGCCGCTATAGATCATAGGCATGAAGATGTTACAAATTATTGCGGCGTTTATTTCACAATTCAAATGTATCATAGGGCATATTCCCATCCTTTCAACCCAATGCCTTATGTACTAGAGTTGCCAGAGATTACCTATACAACTGTAATGCCGCCAGCTGCAAGGCGAACTGCAGGTCAGCCAAAGAAATATTGCGGCAAACAGAGTACAAAGAGATTAGGCCTCTTAAGTGTAGTCGATGCGGGATTGTGGGCCATAACCGAAAGACATGTAAATTGAGTAGATAAAATGATGTAAATAGGCTATTAGTGCCAGTTGATCTTTTTTTGATGTCATTTTGTAAAGAAGCTAGTGCCCACTAAGAAGTTTTCAAGCTATCCAATTTTTATCTAAATGGTCTTGCTTTATTTAAATAATGAATGGTTTTACGTTGATTGTTGAGTGTTTCCACCATGACAAAGAACACCCTTACATGATTCATCTTAATTTATAGAAGTCTAACAACAAGAAAAAGAACTGGTAATGGTAAAATTGTTGCCCAATGGTGATGTGGAAAAAGCAATGCTGGGTGATCTTAGCTGGCATTTCTTATAGCCAATATTATTAAAAAAAAAAAACTATTACGGTACTCTTAGTACCGTAATGCCCTTTGTGACCATTAGGTCATACAAAGACCGTAATGGTCCGTAGCCTACTGGAATTTCCAGTAAGCTATGGACTATTATGCTCTTTGTATGACCAAAAGGGCATTGCGGTACTAAGAGTACCGTAATGGTCACAAAAGGCATTTCAGTAAGCTATGGACCATTACGGTCTTTGTATGACCGTAATAGTCATAAAGGGGATTACGGTACAAAGAGTACCGTAATATTCATTACAGTACTTGTAGTACCGTAATTCCTTGAACAGGTATTACAGTATTTAAAAGGCCGTAATAATATATATTTTTTTAAAAGAATTTGTCTATAAAAAATGCAAGCCAACATCACCAACAATATTGCTTCTTCTACATCACCATTGGGCAACATTTGTCCTCTCCTCTAGTCTTAGTTACTCACCTTCTGCACATCTATTTTATGAAGATATGCTAGTTGTAGGTTGTAAGTAACTTTTCTCATAGCTTATGCCCAGCTATTTTACTCAACTTCTACCCCTCTAGTCTTAGTTACAAAATGTGAATTGTAGGTTGTAAGTAACTTTTCTCATAGCTTCAAAATGTGATGTACCTAATCAATATTTGTACCCTGAGTTGTATTTATACTTATAGACCATTTGTACCCTGAGTTGTACCCTTTAAGACCAATGGACCCTGAAATTGATATACACATAGCAATTGACATACAAAGCAATTCACATACAAATAAAACTTTTCATATAAAACTTCTCATATAAAACAGTATAGGCACTAATGATCTCTTTACACAGATTAAGCACTATTAGCCTCATTACAACAAATAAAACCATACATCTAGCCATGTACACACCATAAACGCTTTCGTCGTATTGGCAGCTTCTCGGTCCACAATGATAACTGCAACTATGTATTAGAGCTGCTCTGTTGCTATGAGCTGCTCTCCTCTCGTCTTCAACACAATGACACAATTGCCATCAAGGCTCCTCTGGTTGAATCGGTGTGGGGATGGGTTATCAATTACTTAGCCCCTCATCTAGTCGAGAAGGATGTCATACTAGCACGTTGTCATCCATCTCATAATCTAGTTCCAATTCTTCATATACTTCTTCCCCTGCAACTTCTGGGTCATATATTTTAAGTATCTGAATTGCTTCATTAACTAGGTCCCAATTTCTTGAATTACAACCTTCACGTAGAAGTTTAGTTGCATGGCTGATGTCCCTAGGCTGCATCAAGTCATATCAAATATGAAATTAGATTATTGAGACTTCTAAATTGCATCAAGTTATATGAAATGTTAAAATAAATTATTATCATTCTATCTTCATCATTATAACCTCGTGGTGCATATTTGGAGGGATGTTTTCTAAATGGATTATGGATCAGGGGCCTAGTCTTTAGTTTGTACCACTCAATGTATTCTCGTGTCGGCTTCCCATTATACATATCTTCACCTGCCTGACAAAAACAATCTAAACGGTTCGTCCACATATCGATTTCATCGCTCAGCTCATCTCCCCAGTTGTCATACTTCTTCCCCCTTCTCTCCCACCTCTCCCACTGCAAGGGATCTGCTGGTATCCCTTGGTGACGTCCAAATTGTCAGAGCACACGATCCGGCATTTACCCCTCACAAATGTATCCACATATAAGGCATGTGCGACACAAAGTAGTCTCACGGATACAAAGCCCATAATCTCTATCCTCTGCACTTTCCTCTCTTATGTCAGGATAATCGTCGTATAGGGTCCATATGACCTATGACATAAATAAACAAATTTAATTATAAACATCACAAATTATAACAAATCGCCGTATGGGGTCCATATAACATAACAAATTTATCTATACTTACATCACAAATTATAACATCACAAATTTATCTATACTTACATCACAAATTATAACATCACAAATTTATCTATACTAACATCACCTAAAATTAAATAAATTATAAATAAACAAAACAAATTATAAATATACTATACTAACATCATTTATCCGTGCATTATCAAGCTCATGTCGCCCCACCAGACCGAAGTTGTAAGTGTTATCCCATTCTCTATGAGGGGTCCACCTGAGGGATCTAGGTTGCCCTGCCCTTATTTCTTTTGGAATTAGGCGCAACAATTTGAAATGCTCGTACGCCCAACACTTAAATACATGTATAAAAAAATAAGAATCAGAACAAGAAATATCTATCAAACTTTATAAAAAGTATCAAAACACTAATATACTACAATTACCAGCAAAAGAGTGGCTAATCCATTTAAGTGTTGATGATCAACATGAACAACCTTTGACAAGGCTCGAAACAAAAATGCTAACGCACATGCACCTCATGGATACTGACCAGCTACGTCGATATCCTCAAAAGGTTGTAAGTAGATTGTAGGAACTGTACCATCTGTAGAACCCACAAATATTATGCACCTGACTAGATATAAGAGGTAGGCATGGGTATATCGTAGAAGAGTAGTGCGGGTATAGTTTTGTGGTATCTATCTAAACGTGTTCCTCAACTATGTCAGTCGGATAAAGGAATGACTATGACTAGGTGGCAGATGTCCTATCATGCGGACTATATGTTCCTTGTAGTTCTCCACTCTCCTCATGGTTACATCTACACCAGTCACTTTTAACCGAAGAATTTTTCAAGTATCTTCAAGTGTAGGCATCATTTCTCTGATGTCTACATTGAAGTGCCCCGTGTTCGTCTCAATGTGCCACCTCTTGATGATTGTAGATAATGTACCGCGGGCATGCTGATTCATCAATACTATAGTCAGAGGTTACAATCCTGATCTTCTGACCAAATCAATTTGGTCATTGTTTGTTAACGGCCATGTAGCATTTGCATTAGGCTTCTCATCAATTCTGAGGGTATTTTTTTGACGATGAAATAGAATTTGTTATTTTGGATACTTAAAAAAGGAAAAAAGTTAATTAACTAACATGATAGACAAAGAGTATACTTTAAAATATTTCTACTTACATCTCCTTCTCATATCTTATGTGATATATGTTCTCTTCGTCTAGTGAGCAATGAAAGAATCTCAGGACATCCAAGGAAGGGTGCATCTTCTGCCATGATCATTGTTCAAAAAGCCATCATACATCAAAAACCTTTGTAAATCAAAAAGAAAAAAATTATTCATTAATAAACATTTTCGTAGTAAATGACACAATAGTATGATATTTAAATGTCCTAGCAAGTATTCCTTAAGTCCCTGATGAATTTGGTACCTTTATTTAAACTTACTATATTTGAAACTTACACTCCATTCTAAAATGCATAAGCTAATTCTACTTTAAAACATGTCTAACTTGGTGTGCATTTATGCCAATTCTACTTAAAAAAACCTAACTTGATGTACATTGATATCACAAGCAAAAGAAAAAAAATCATTCAAAGATGACCAGCAAGATGCATTAGCGGCTAATGTCTACAACTTCCATATTTCATATACTCGGCAATATGGACAAAGTTCAATGACAATATAATGACATAATGGCTTGTGATGCTAATTCTACTTAAAAAAGCATGCCTAAGTTGGTGTAAATTTATGACAATTCTACTTAAAAAATGCCTAACTTAGTGTCATTGAACAATAAGGGAATGAACTCATTAAGTTGCACAAAATGCAAGGAAGGATTAGCCAATAAGGGAATGAACTCATTTTTTATCCAACTCCTATGATACCATCACACAAGCTTGAACGATATTTAGTTTCAAAACAAATATCAGAAGATGCCATCACACAAGCTTGAACAATATTTAGTTTCAAATCAAATTTTACACTTTTCTTGATAATAAAGCCCAGGTTTGTGTTGAGAGCTGATTCTCCAAATATAATTAATATTAGAAACCCTACTACATTGAGATATAGACATTGATGTTTTTCACTCCTAAAAATATAAATCGGCAAAGATTTCTGAACATTTCGAGAAAGATTCATATGATCGATTTTTATTTTTATTTTGTCTTATTGTCATTAGCATATGCTAGCTTAGGTTGTACAAAATGCAAGGATGAATTATCAAATAAGGTAATGAACTCATTATTTATCCAAAATACAGGATATCATCACACAAGCTTGAACAATATTTACTTTCAAATCAAATATCAGAAGATGCCATCACACAAGCTTGAACAAGCTGGAACAATATTTAGTTTCAAAATCTTTGTTTTTTTATCGAGCACAGGTTTTTTGAGCAGCAGCCTTTTAGGTGAATATCAACCCATAATATTTTGTTTTTTGAACAAATTGAAACAAGAATCTAATAACTACTTCAATTATCTATCGAACCCACCAAATTTCTTCAAGAAACATTAGGGGGTGAAGAAATTATTGAAAGAATGAAAGAAATTATCAAAAACCTAAATAATGCACCATTGCGATCCAAGAAATTAATCACAGATATTGGAAATCACTAATAATGGAACAAATCACATATATTGGAACAAATCACAGATCTGTTGAATTGAAAAGAGAGAACAAAGATGTTGCAATTCTACGTGCTCTGAAATTAATATTGTACGATTGGGATTTATAAATCCAACAACAACTATTTCTTACCTGAAATAATGAGGAAGAGATCGATGAAGATGGAGAACATCGCAACAACCTTCTAACTGCAGAATAGAGACCGTAATCTTGGGTTGTTTTGGATGACGACCGTAATCTTGGGTTCTTTTGGGTTAGGGTTTATACGGCTGAAAAATGAAAGTATTACGGTACTACGAGTACCAAAATACATTTTAAAAGTTTCTATAAGGTGTATTACGGTATCTGTAGTACCGTAAAAAGTTTTTGAAGAATTACGATACTAGTAGTATCGTAATATATTGCAAGAACAATACGGTACTCATAGTACCGTAAATTAAAATTACGGTGTTTTTAATACTGTAATTCTTATTACGGTACAAAGACTACCGTAAAGGGTAGTTTCATCCAAAATTTCGCGAAACTGGGAAAAAAGGGCATGGATGAGGTTTTGAAAAGTTGGGTTTTTTTTTTCCAATTTTCTAAAAATATGGGTATATTAGCGATAATTTCCCTTGATTGTATTGTTTATTATAAGGAAAAAAATTATATAAGAGGGAGGCCTTAAACAATCAAATTAAGACGCACCTCAAAAATCGTTGTTGCTCACTTTTTAAGTGGAATATTTCCTACAATGTTATAGGTTCAAATAACGCCCTTTTGTTTTTAGCCGTGTTTTAAAACCCAAAAGACAAAACAAAACAAAAATTTTAAATCATTTGGGCACCTTTTGATTCAACTTTTTTTCAAATTCATTAAAAATTTAAATTACAATTTACTTAATTGTGGATTGAATATTTCTTATTTGTTTTGTGGGGGGATTTTGATCGCACTGCAATGATATTCTATTGGGTATTGTTCAAATTAAACTGTCCGCCTTTTTTTCTTTTTCAAATTGCAATTGGGCACTGAGAGAGAAGAGAACAATCCACGGATCACATAAACAATGGCCATTAAGGACTTCCAACCTCGACCTGATATTTTTCTCTTCATCCATGTACCAGGTTTTTCTCCTCTTACCATGCTAGACCTTCGGGCACTTCCAAGACGTTACCCTATGGTGGTCTATTGATATATTGGGCTTTTATACCGTTTTAACGAAATGGCTTGAAAATAGACCACTATTTCCTGGATCGACGAATCTTTGAATTTTATTTATTTTTTGTCAAGTTTGTCTCAGTCTGATTTTTCAAGAATCAGATCACCTTCTGCTGTGTATTATTTTAAGTGAACCAAGCGATTCGATGTTAGAACTATCGAACCACCACATTCGGTTTATATTTTTATGAAATCAACCGATTTGATGGTTCTAACATCAGAACGCATTCAGTTGAATTTTATAAGTGAACCAAGCGATCCGATGTTAGAACCGTCGAACTGCATTTTGTAAATGAACCAAGTGGTCCGATTTTTTTTTTTTTTAGGTTGTTTTTAATTTTGCTTGTTTTTTGAGGTTGTACCACGCGGTCCAATGTTAGAACTATCGGACCCTATTCTGTTAAATGTTTTTATGAAAATCAAGTGATCCAATCTTAGAACCATTAGACCACATTCTGTTGAATTTTGTAAGTAAACCATGCGATCTGATGTTATAACCATTGCACTGCATTCTGTTGAATTTTGCAAGTGAACCAAGCGGTCAGATGTTTGAAAAATCATACCAGGGCCAATCTTGACAAAAATAAAAAAAAAATTAAAAGATTTGTCGTTCTAAGTAATAATGACCAATTTTCGAGCCATTTTGTTATAACAGCATAAAAACTCGGTACGTAAATATCTTATCCACATCATTCGGTTTCCTTTAAGCCATTGTGTTCCCCTAATTTGTATTGCCTTTATACCGTTCCCCAAATTTGTAAAAGGTGTGGCCTCTATAAGGTTGCAACTTTAAACAATCCAATTAAGGTGCACCTCCAAATTTTATCCTAATATATAATTTTGGTGTAAATTTTTTCTAGGATTACTCTAATTATAAAATTCTAAACTTTAAATATGCTTAAAATCAAGTAGATCAATAAAAATATGAAAATCTTGAAAATGGATATAGATAATATGTTGCAAAATGAACTATTTCTTAAACTCACACTCTTTTTCTTTCTTTTTTTTCATATCCATTAATCTCGATGTCAAGATAATCGATTAAAAAGTTTTTCAACATTAAAACAACCTTTTCCGATGGATTGTTTAGGCACATATGTCATTCTACATTTTAAAGTTGCAATCTTATATAAACATTTTCCAATTGTAAAACACCTCCCAAATTCTTCAATGTATTGGGTTTTGCCACGTTGGGAACTTCTCTGTCGCCATTGTCGGCCCAGTTTGCCTCGGATAACCGATCTGCCCCAAATTGTCATCGAACTAGTTTGGGTAATATTTAGGGTTGTTTAGAGAGAGAGAGAGCGGTGTATTGGTTTGGGGAGAGAAAGATTTGGTTAAATAATTGGGGCTACTTCATGAGAGGGGGAGCGATGGTAGTTTTGGTAGTGGGAGTGAGAGATCTGGGCAGTATTTGGTGCTAGTTCTAGAGAGAGAGAGAGTGTGTTATTTTTAGCAGGGATGAGGGTGAACCCAACAGTGGTTATTTTTAGCAGGGTTGAGGGTGAACCCAACAGTTGGGGCCTGAGCACACCCGCTTTCCAAGTGAGATAGAGCAATCTTTGGGTTGGGTGAACTTAGAGAGAGAGAGAGTTTTAAACTTCATAGCCTATTTGATATGGAATAATAAACTTTCGTTTATTTTTATCATGCTTTCAACAAAATTCTTATACCACTCTTCTTTCTGCTATGTGGATCATGAGTTTTGGAAAGAAATGGTTCCAACAAGCAACAAGATTCAATAATTTGAGGATCATCATTCAATAGTGAATATATCTTTGTTTTTTTTTTCAATAATAAAATATTAGCATGCATAGTTTCCTTCACAAAATCCTACATTCCCAATTTATAAAATAACATTCATATTTACACAGTAACCCAAATGGCCCACCACACTTTCATTCATGATGGACCATGCCCGTTTTAACACTTTTAATCTACATAAGCTATCCCAGGATTCATACTTTCAGCAATCATTGGAAAACCAACCATCCATACGAACCAACTTAGTGGATCCACAATCATTTACAAATGTAATTAGCACACTCACATACTGATACAACTCAAATTAAAAAGGATGGTATTTGATAAAACAAATTAAAAGCGTCCGTTTGCTCTCCTCATTCTTTCAACAAAATTCTCATACCATTCTTCTTCCCTGTGATATTGATATACAATTTTGTGTATCTCCATAAGTAACTTTGGAAATCGGCTTGCAAAATAGCCATAAAATCCACTAGGCAATGGCCCAAGAAGTTTCTGCAATAAGCAATTCAATAGGGGCTTACAGGTGTTCGGAAGAACATTAAAGTGAAGTGTGCAAAAACAGTGGCTTAGATTGTTCCAATTGTCCAATATGTTTCAAAAAACATAAAGACTTAGTATTTTAAAATATTATATTACGAACCTGAATGTTTATTGGAAGCTGATTGTAGTGGATTGAATAGTTTCGAATGACTCTAATAAGATCGCAAATGCTGTGAAAGTTGTACCTTCTAGGACCACTTTTTACATTTGAAATGAATGCGGCACCCAGTTTTTTATCCCATCTTTTATGGCGAGCTGTAAGATGAATTTCCTCTATTGCAACTACAAGATTGGACTTCTCGTGTGCCGACTCTATCCTATCACTGGTTTCTTTAAGGAACTGAAGACGCCATTCATCCGTCCAAAAGAGGGGGTGAAGCAATACCTCCTGTGCCGTTGGTCTTGACATAACAATCATGAAAGTACAATGAAATTCAAATTCAATACAAGAATAAAATGCAAACTTTCTTTACTACATAAAGAGAATAGAAACTTCACCTCATTGTTAGATCATGGGCTAACATGCGAGACAAAAGGTCATCAGCCTCCGGTATACAATCAACCAAACGTAGATCAATCTTCCCATTGCTGATATTGAGATCCCTCTCTAATGGTTCACCAAATGGATGTCGACCTTTGGTCATGCAAAAGTAGAGGATGCAGCCTAAACTAAAAATGTCTATAGCCTTGGTTTGTCGTCCATAGAGAAGCTGCTCTGGAGCTTGCCAACCAGAACTGCCACAACCTTAAAAATCAAGAAAGAAAATTGAGTAATCCATATAAAATGGTTCTCAAAAGCAATGGAAGTTTCATAGTTAAGCTGCTTCCAAAAAACCATCAATGCTATGTCAATTTACATAGAAAATTCACTATCAGAATGACAAACATGCTGCTGCTGAGGAAACAGCAGCAGTCATGTTCATTCTTATGATGTAAAGGACCAATTAAACATGTCTAATCTCAATTTTCCATAAAATTCTTAAATCTCATACCAATGTTTAACAAAGTATTTATCAAAAATAATCAATGAAGTTACTGGAAATTATCAGATAATCAAAAAAAAAAATTCAGCAGCGTGTAAACCTTTTTGATACCGATTTCTTAGCAGCGTCTGAGACAAAAACAGAAAGTTTTCATTGATGAAATCTTCCTCAAACTAATTGATTAATCCTTAGAAATTACTAATCAAACAGTGTATAAAACATACATGGATCAATCAAGATTCAAATCACTATGAATGTATTGATCAAATTTGAAGTAACACTGTTGTAAGTTTCTGCTGCATAATCAGAAGAGAAAATTCCACATTTTAATGTGATCATCATCTTGTCATTTGTTCTTAGTTAATCACAATGATTTCCTCCAATATTATATTTGATTTGGAAATAATTTCCAGCAATAAAATTATAAAGGAACTACGATTAGTTCATAAACAAAGTGCTGGTTTTCTGCTGCAAAAACCAGAAGCAGAAGGACGGTAGAATAGATTTCATGATAATGTGATCAACAAAGCAATGTGACCTTGAAGCTAATTGTTCTTGATTGATATTAGATCATTTTAAGATCAAAATCCGAATGGCTCATAGAATAATTATGACTTATTTCTCATGAAATTTGATCATTCAATAACGACAGATTAGTGCAATCTAGACTTATAAGAATTCATTGTTAAATTTTAGCAATATTCTCTTCATTTTAGATTTTTGATCATCCAGAAGAGATTTCAAGATTCATTTGCAGAGAAGTCGAAAGAAAGATATCAAATTACCTTCTTTGATCTGTGATCCAACTACTGTGAAAAAAAACTTGATCATTTGAGATTTTACATATTTGATCTCCATCATTCCTCAATTTCCTTCAATGGATGAGAGACTTTAAGAATCGTGGCTGATCTTTGGAGCGGTAGATCAGAGAGAGGATCCAAGAATGTGGCACTTCTAGGGAAAAAAATAAGACTCAAAGTCTTCGAGAGAGAAACAAACAAAATGGGACATGGCACCTTTATGCAAAATATGATCTCTCCTTAAATCTGGAGAGAGAAAGAAATACTCTCGACTCTAAGATGAGATCTTCTCAATTTTAGAGAGAGAAACTGATCTCTTTACTCTAGAGAGAAGCAGAGAACTCTTAGTTCTAGAGAGAGAGTGATCTCTTAATTCTAGAGGGAGAGAGGGAGAGCTCAAGTCATTGTCAAAGCTTTTTCCCAACTAATTTGGAGTCTGCTACAAAAATCCTGATCAGCCATTCTACTCTATGAAGGGTCATACCTTCAGTGAGACCACAGTCCCCATATCTTTTCTCACTACATCTAACCATGTCCTTTGGGCCTACCCCTTGCCCTTTTTTAGGCTTCCACTTGAGCTAACTTGCACCTCCTAACAGGTGCTATATTGGACCTATGCCACCCATGGCCATCCCACCTAAGTCTACTCACTCTCAACTTATCATCTATTGATGGCACACCTAAATTTTTCCGAATGTATTCATTTTGAATTTTATCCCTTCTTGTCTTGCCACTCATCCATCTTGATATCCTCATCTATGTTATCCTCATTCAATGGGTATATTGTTTTTTACTGCTCAACATTCCGCCTCATAGAGCAAAACCGGTATCACAGCTGGCCTATAGAACTTGCCTTTCAACTTCATTAATATGAGGTGATCACATAAAATTCCGATTGCACATCTCGACTTCACCCACCCAACTCTAATTCTATGTGCGACATCTTCCCCAATCTCTCTATTTTCTTGGATTATCGACTCGAGATATCAAAAGTGCGTTCTTTTTGGTATTTTCCTGGCCGTCAATATTAACTACTTCCTCATCTCTACTCCCATTATCGCTAAACTTGCATTCCATATACTCTATCTTAATCCGGCTAATTTTAAAACCTTTAGATTCTAGAGCATCCCTCCAAAGTTCTAACTTTGTGTTGACGTCGTTTAGTGTCTCATCGATCAAAACTATGCATCTGCGAACAACATGCACCACGGTACCTCATCTTGTAGGTGCCTAGTTTGGTCATCTATAACTAAGACAAAAAGGTATGGCTTAAGGCTGACCCTTGATATAGACTTATTGTCACTGAAAACGAATTCATCTCTCCACTAGTTGTCCGTACACTAATTAGCACTCCATTGTACATATCTTTCACCAAGTCGATATAGTATTTGGAGACTCCTTTCTTTTCCAACACCCATCAAATAAATCTCGCGATACTTTATATAAGCTTTCTCTAGATAAATAAAAATCATAAGGAGGTCTTTTCCCTTCACCCTAAACTTCTCAATCAGTTGCCTAGGTAGGAAAATACCTCAGTTGTTGACCTCCTTGGCATAAAACTGAATTGGTTTTTGATACACTCGTTTCATGTCTTAGTCGTTGTCTCAGAGCTTCATAGTGTGACTCATAAGTTTGATCCTTCAATAGTTTGCACAATTTTGTATGTTTCCTTTGTTCTTATAAATAGGAACTACAATATTTTTCCTCCATTCGTCTGACATTATTTTGCTCTCAACACCCTGTTGAACAACTTGGTCAGCCAGTCAATGCAATCTCCCCAATGCACTTCCACACTTTATTGGGATACCATCTAGTCCTAAAGCCTTTCTTATCTTCATCTTTTTAAAAACTTCTTTCACTTGCAATATCTTAATCCTACGAATGTATCTTTGACCTCCGCCCTCATTTATACCAACGGTTCCTTCTACCGCTATGTTTTTATTGTGTTCAACATTTAATAATTTTTAAAAACAAATTCTCCACCTTTTGTTGACATCATCATCCTTCACAAAGACCTTTGGATCACTCTTAATGCGTTTAATATGGTCTAGGTCCCTATTCTTTTTCTCTATCATTTTTGCTAAATTGCAGACATCTTTTTCACCTTTTCTTATTTTCAATTTGCTGTATAAATTATCATATGCCTTAAGTTTAACCTTGCTTACTATTTGTTTGGCATTTTTCTTAGCATTTTTATATTCTTCTAAGTTTTTATCATTTATATTACACTGCCAAGTTTTACAACATCATCGTTTTCGCTAATAGCCTTCTAAGCCTCATCACTCCACCAGCAACATTCCTTATCGAAATTTCTTTTCCATCTAGATTCTTCTAAAACTTCTTTTACCAGTATCTTAATACAGTCATCCATCTCATTCCATATAATTGACCTCATGTTCATAATTTTATTTTCCTTATTTAACTAATTTATCCCTAAATAAATCTATTTTCTCAATTTTTAAATTCCACCATCTAGTTCTTTGACACCTATTAATTTCACTTTGCATGTCTTCATGTCGAAGGAGAGCACAAGTGTTTTCTAAAATTTGATCCAAATTACAATCTAAATCGACAAAATAAAATTGTGAACATGAAATTTTCTGATCCTGCTGACACTGTCACAATTTCAGCAGCATTTCGATTTAATTTGATGATTATCTGATCTGCTTTTTACAGTTTAATCTCAATCATAATTGTATCTAATGATCCTCTGACAATTAAAATTAAATATCATAATTTTAATGACCAAATATGATCCAAAAATCTAACATGGTTTTATCATTTTTGCAGGCTGATTTTCTGATGCAAAATCAGCAGAAAAATAATTTCATTTTTTTATTTTTAAAATGCAAATTTTTTATCAAATTTCCTTTTTATATCTTTTGGAGATAGTTTACTATGACCTTGAGAAATTTATCTTGCAATTGATGATGACTGTAAATGGATTTAGATCCAAACTAAGTTGCTGTTTATGCAGCAGTGAGAAAAACCAGTAAGAAACTGGTTTTGCAATTTTTCACAATATATTTCATTCGATTTTTCACCAAACGTTTTTGTTCTAAATATGATAAAAATATCATCAACTGATCACTTAATGATGGTGAATTAATTTGATCAAACAAAACAAATGAATTACTTGAGTTTTGGATCACAAGTTAACTAGATCACAAACAGTTTACTGTATGCCATGTAGTTCAACAAATTTAAAGGTAGAAAGGGCATGGCTCCCTCCCATGGTCACCCACGCCTCGCTCCTCCACCCCTTTACCAGAACCATGTGCACCTTCTCAAACCCTCTGCTCCTTCCCTTCCAAAACTAATTGAATCCCCCACCCAAGCACATCTGCCGCCTCAACCATCTTCTCTCCCTTACCCTTGTCATAGACTACCTTACTCGAACCTAATTTTCCTAGAGGGCCAGCACTTTGCAGCACTTGGGAAGAAATTACAGTCATCCCTGATTGGACATTTCCATCACCAAAGAGACGATATCAGAGGCATAGAAAAATGGGGCCAAGGTTTGGGACGAAACAGACCTAGTTTGTTACAAACTTTCAAGTGGTGAAGTCCTCGTTTCCTTTCAGTCTGAAGGCAGCGCGAGCCTTGCAATGGAGCAACCCCCAGTTCAGAGGAGCTTCCATGTCCTTGATCTGCTGGAGACAGGACTTGGGAGCCCCCAGCAAGCACATATTCTGGATTCGAGCATCCCACATTCCCCTTCAAGCACGGCACACCATCACCTTCAAAGTAATCGGAGAGGCATGTGGAAGATTCATATCCCCATGCACTGGAAGTCGTCGGAGTTTCTTCCTTTGGGCACTATCCAATTGCTAATTGAAGCCCTAGAACTAAAGCTGATCCTCTCCAAGTTCTGGCTAGATTTAGAAGGACAGTTCTTCTCTATCCACTAGGCCTGGTCTGCGGCCTCTCCCCACTCCAACCTCCATGCTCAAGATCATGATTGGCACCATACCAGGGAGTCAAAAAGGGGAGCACTATGGGTGGACTACGGTTCAACGTAAACACCAAGAAGGGACCATCTTAATCGTCAGTCTTTCCATTGAAGGGCCACCCAAGCCTTCCACGCCCTTAATCCTACAGCTATGGTTCATCCCCAAGCACCCAGGACCCCTAATCCACCTGCCCTTTTGCCTCTCCAAGATAGGGTTGAGATGAGCCCCTCTGCAGCCGCTCCCCATGACTCCTCGTCCCACCCCTCTTCTCTCTCAACGTGACAGATATTATGTACTCCAGCCATGTGGTGGCATCTAGTATGCATCTTCACGTGGTATCCTCCTCATTCAGAATTCAAACTCGCAGCCTTGAGATGGACGGCAGGCCCCCTAATCCCCCCCACTGTGGTAGATACCCTGGCGATTGATGGTCCTCCACTTCTCCTCATGATGCGCCACCAAAACCGTCATCCAGTGTGCTGCCTCCCCTTCGTTTGGTACCCTCATCGCCAGATACAGTCAACCACGGTCTTCAACACCTGTCCCTCCTTGCTAGCTTCCCCACTCCTCTCTCAACCCCTCGAATCGGTCTCTCTCATCACCAACTTGCATCTTCCCCCTCAACCGTTGGATCCTCTTTCTCTTCTCTACCCAATGAACCCATCATCGTCAACCCTCCCTAGGGGATCATGACTTGTCCCCTCCAGCAGGTTCCCACCCATACCCGCTGCCCAGTATCCTAAGCAGACCCCCACCTGTTGCTCCATGCACGTCCCCTGCCATCTCCTTTTCCTCCCCCTCCCTCTCTTGACCTCCCGCCCCCTCTTTATGGCTACTTGTTACATCCCAAGTTCTATTACATTCTTGAGATGTCACAATTTATTTTTAAACTATAGAACAAATTCAGAATTTATACTATATATATATTGCATCAAAACTTATTTTTCGATTCCTTAAAATTTTCAAATTTGTACAAAATCTACTCACAACTTATATTAACATGAATTTTGATAGGATAAAAGTTACAAAGGTGAACTTAAACAAAAGTTACAAAGGTGAATTTAACCATGACTATAAACTTCTTCCAATTACTCCAGCTGTACATGCGAACAATAAAGCTGCAATTATTCTGAAAAGAATCTACAATAGTTTGATGAGTTTGGCTATTCAGTAAGTGACCATCATGATCATTAAGAATCATGGTTGGAAAATGTAGCTATTTTCTAAATTAGTGCATATTGAAACAAATGGAGAACTCTTCAAATTCTTAAACAGAAATATACAGTTTTAATATAATTCAAAACATATCGAACAATATGAGGAAAAGCAGAAATATACAGTTTATCATAATTCAAAAGATTTCACAAATACCCCACTGGCGTCCCCCACCAGCATCCTGGATGGGTCACCTTAATCCCTACTGACGTACTGGATAGGTCCACTTATATCTCACCGGCGTACCGGATGAGTCCACTCAATCCTTACCGACGTACCGGATAGGTCCACTTAATTCCTACCGACGTCCCGGATAGGTCCACTTAATCCCTACCGGCATCCCGGATAGGTCCACTTATACTTCACCGGCGCACCAGATAAGTCCATTTGTATACTTAAAGTATCTCTGAAACTCTTAAATATCAGGAAACAACAATATCATATATTCAAAATATCCTTGAAATCAAAAAACGGCTTCACATGAAAGCACTTTCACTGATATTTCTATAAATAACCAGTCAAACAGTTTCTTAAAAATAGTTTAGAAAGGTAGCAGTTATGAGAGTCATTTTTAAAAATTGAAATCTTATACAATAGACAATTTATAAACAGTAGAAGAATCTTATGGAAATTCAGAGTTGAATACTAAATTTTCAACTATCTAAAATCCTTAATAATAGACGGAAATATTACTATTAAATACCGAAATACCAGTTTTCAAATAACCCTTTTCATTTACAGTATCTAAAATTCATAAAAATAGACAGAAATATCCCAATTTTATTAAAAGCAGAAATTACCTGTTTTCAAATAACTATTTCACAGGAAGATGAGGTCACTTACACATAAAACTTATAATGTCTAAAATTCATAATGATAGACGGTCACTTACATATACGTCACTCTGAGATGGATGTGTTGTTACTGCTGTCAGAGTAATATTGGGATCAATGGCATTCAGCTACATGTATGGGATGAGAGACCAAATGAGTTTATATAGAGAAAGGCAGTATAAAAATATGTTCATATAATAAGAAAAAGAGAAATATTCTATGCTTATGAAAGAGAGAGAATGGAATTTGTTGAAGAGAGAAAATAATGAACATATTTTACTATCATACTAAATTGTTATAAATTTAGATATTGTAAGTCTTATATGGAAGTGAGAAAATCGTTTAAGAGAGAGAGAAGAGAAGCTTACATTTGGGAGGAGAGAGAAGACCCATTTATGATGAATTAATTATGGGTCGGTATTTATAAGTAAGAGAGTCAATCTTCATTTGACACGTAAGAGAGTCAATCTTCATTTGACACGTGTCAAACATGTGTCCTTTTTCCTCATAATGACACATCACCACCCTATCATACCACCTCACGACAATTATCACTTTATAATGAGACATTATCACCTCATAATGACACATCACTTTTGTATTTAATTATCTTAATTTAACTAAAATAAATCGTGAACAGGAAACTTTAGAGTGGTCCCATGGTGCTTTCATATTATAATGAACTATCACTATTTAGGTGTTTTATATTATTTTTATTTATTTATTTATTGTTTTATTATTATTATTTTATTTTTATTTTTTTTATTTAGTTCCAAAAAATTTTAAGGTCATTACACTACTACTCTACCTCCCCAACCTCTGCCTCTCCCCTTCCACTTCCCTCATCCAGATTCTCCCCTGACCACCTAACTGATGCCTCCCCCCCATCAACCCCTCCCCTCGGACAGGTGACCCCTCATCCTTCCCGCCTTATCAGAATATCCCACAGCCATGCTACACCGTCGACTTGGCCCATGGCCCCAAACCTTGCATCTAGCCCGTATCTTCCCTGCACACCCTCTCACCCACGCACCTCTTTTCTCTCCCCATCCCACCTTTTTCTTCCCCACCCTCTGGTTTCCAGGGCAGTGGCCTCCTCCAATCCTTCCATTTCCCCAACCCCATCTTCCTTCAAACTTCCTTTACCCTAGCACCTTTCCTTACCCGACCTTCCTTACCCTCTTAACCCTGCCCTTCTCTCCCCACCCTCTCCACCTTATCATTCTCCCATTCATCATCCCTCACTAACCTCAATTTTTTCAAAACAAGTCCCCCCTGCCCCTTTAGCTAAGATTCCAGTTCCTCAACCCCAGCAACGCCATTCTCGCTCTGCTGCCCCCTCACCAAACACCTTCACACAACCTCCCCTTCCCCTCCAACCCAGCCTTTCTTCTCATTCGCTAGTTCCCGCTCAACTTTACCTTGACCCTCCCTCCTGTGTTACAACACCTCGGCTTCTCCTGCCAGCTCTTCCGTTAGTTCCCCCTCCACCTCTTCGCCTTTGATGGACTCCAGCCTTTTCAAAGGAGTGGACCATGCTCAGGGAGACATCCATCAAGTTTCAAGGTAATGGGTTTCCAGTATGACAGACAGAAGGACATTATCGCCCTCCTCAAGGTGGATGCACAGACCAGATTCAAAGTGGCAAAGGCAAGAGGGGAATCTCCTCGCCTTCGGTGTTCATTACAGCCAGGCACACATGGACACGTTTTTCCATGAAGATACTCACTTGGAATACTGGGTCTGGGAGACCATGACAAACACAAGGTTGTTCGATCCTTTTTCCAAAAACATCTACCTTCTACTCTTGCCGTAATCAAAATAAAGCAACCTGCTTCTACTCTTCATCTAATTCGTCAGGTCTAAGGCTCCAAACCATATCAATGAGAAAACCTAGATCCCACAAAGCTTCTGGAGGCATCTAGGTGGTCTGGGATCCTTCCCTCCACGCCTTCTCCTCTGATAAAAATTTGACACAAACTCAATAATAGAACTCAATTTGCTTGCAAATTACAACACTTATGGCATTTATTGCCTCAATAACAGCCACATCAAAGAAATTACAGCCATCAAATAATTTCCACACACTCATTACATTAAGCGTATAACTGAATTTGGGTCCTTTGTCAAAAACAATACAAGACTACTCAAGGAGATCAAGTATACAATACTTAAACCTAGAGCTCTTGAAAATTCAGCACTTCTTTGGAAAATTCAGCACTATGAAAAATACATAGCAAAATTATACATCAATTTCCAACATAAGACTCATCAAATCATGATCCCCATGTTACAAACATATGAATGCTTCACTAATCTAAACAACATGATCATATGAAGCCTTCGATAGCTCTTGGTGCCCAGTTTACGTCGATGGGACTTGGTTATTTGCCATAATGTGACGTGATGGCAAATCTCATAATAAAGGCCAAATTCACGCTATCAAAGTAATGGGAAGCCAAACATCTATGGTTCTTCACTTTTATGGATGAAAGAACTTTCAAAATCAGAGATCAAACTCTTAGTGGAAATCCGTGGAAGAAATGTAGGCTTATCTCACAAGATCAAGTTCAAAATGCATAGGCACACCATGAGGAAAAAATGGACATAGTTTTCCCTTGAAAATTCTCCAAATTGCTCCATCAATTATGTGATAATAGACTGATTTACATCTCAAAATCTCAGAAAATTTCAGTCAATTATTCTCTTGGAAAATAGCTCAATCAAATGTGGATCATACCCTTAAACACAAGGATCAATCTAAGTTCAAGAACTCATGGAGTATGGAGCTATGAGATGGGGATACCTTGTTGTAAATGGGATTTTACATCAATGATAAACTCCAAAATCAATGGAGAAAGGTGAAGATCTTACTCAATTAGAGAGCCTCATGGTTGCTTGATCATCCTCTAGTTTCATGGAGCTTGAATTGAGCTTTAATGGAGATCAATTCTATTATTCTCTCACTAGGTTATCTTCACCTCACAAATGAGAAAGAGTGGGGCATGGCACTTTAGAAAGAGAAAAATGGGAGTAGTATGTTGAAAGTGGGAGGATGAGGGGGTATTTATAGGCTCAAGTGTAGATATACTTCTAGCTAGGTAAATCCTAGCCATTCATGTCAACAATCTATGCCTACAAAGATAGGCTTGATCCTAGCCTTCCATTCACCATCATGCCATCATGATGTGTGGTTCGGATTGAAACACCTTTATTCTCTATTTATTCCAAAATTTACTCCAAATTTTCCTTTTATATAAATGCCTATGCTCTTTTCAAATGTCAAGTTCGAAATAAGTTTAGGGGCATATCCTTGATGTAATTAGGCACATTTTCCAGCAAAAATACAAAACTAAAATCTTCCCTCTATTTTGAAAGAGCACGTGTAGCCAACATATGGTGCAACATGTGTGAGTTAGTTAAGTACAAATTTACAATTGTCCTCAGGATTTCAACTGAAATATCAAACTTGATACCACTTCTAGAAGGGCTCATACATGTGCACAAAACTCAATTTTCACACAAAAACATGTTCCTAAATTCCAAAAATCAATCTCATAATAAAACACACCCCTTAATGTAACAAATGTCAAACTGACAAGTGGGTCCATGGGGGCTGATGTCACCCCCACGTAACCTCCACATGGGTCTGACGTGGACGCCCCCATGACCCACGTAGACACCCATTAGCCATTTCGGTATCCCATGCTAGTCCCCAAGGTATGCCCAAACAATTCCAAAAAATCCATTTTCTTACTCAAAAAAATCAAGAAAAATCTCCAAAAATTCCCAAAGGGCCTATTTGATAATTGGAAGGTAAATGTCCCATGGAAATTAGAAGTTCTTCTTTACTGAGAAGAAAGAAGTTATTTAAGGAAGTTCTAAGTGTATATATTTGATAACCTGCTGAAATGTTAACGAAGTTCTAGGTACATGTGTTTGACAACCAATTGGAATAGAAAGTCATGTTTATTGAAGTATTATTTTTACACTAAACATAAAACAATATATAATATATATTGTATTGTAAATATCTATTGCATACATAAACTATTATATAACACAATATATTATATTTTATATTATAATGTAAAATATAGTCCACCTGAACCTGGCCAATCCAAGCTGAATTTTGATAGTTAATCCATCGGCGACCCGTGGCTAGCAAGTATAGGGGGCATCATCAGAGAAACTGACAGCTCCATGCTTTTTTATTTCTCTAAATCTATCTGCCATGCTGACTCCACCACTGCGGAGGCTCTTGTGCTCCTTGAAAGGTCATAGGAACTTCAATCCTAATTGTACATTTTCGGCTATCGAGAGCAACTCTAAAAACGGTAATGCCTGGTCATCACGTTCCTCCGCCACGTTTTTGACAAAATCTTCCATATCTCCAGGGCAATGCATGTCTTATGGAGATAGACTTGGAGTGAGGCAAATTCGATAGCCAACACCCTCGCTGAAGTCAACTCAAGACGACTCTCATGGAACCTTTTTGGCACCTTTTTGAGCATTTGGTTCCTCACTTTTTGGTATCATTTATCTACAATATAGTTAGTTTGTTGGATGTATAGCATTTTTTGAGATATCACTCATCTGTGGGGTTTTGTATAGAGCACCTAGGCTGTGAGCTCCTCTGCCAAGTTTTTGATGAAATCTTCCATATGTGTAGGGCTACGCACGTTTTGTGGAGATAGACTTGGTGTGAGGCAAATTCAATAGCCAACACTCTCGCTTAAGTAGGAGCAACTCAATATGACTCTCATGGAACCTTTTTGACTCCTTTTTGAGCTTTCGGTTCCTCATGTTTTACATCATTTATCTACAATACAGTAAGTTTGTTGGATGTGTAACATTTTTTGAGATGCCACCCGTCCGCAAGGTTTCGTATAGAGCACCTAGGCTGTGGGCTGCCTATTTTTTGCACTTTATACACTCTCACTTAATCTAAACAACAAGAGTTTAAAAAAAAAACAGTTTAGTGTATTGTATGAGTTGTTTGTGATCCATTTGGGTGAAAATATCATGATCAAACTTTGTGTTTTGCTATCATGCAATCTTTCTTGGATTATTTTATAATCATGTTATTGAATATTTCATGAAAGCTTCATAACTAATAACTGCTGAATAGGGAGTCAGAACAGGCCATATTTGGGCCAATTTTCTTTAACTTTTGGTCCAAGAGAGCCGGAACCATGGCCACCAAGTCCCCCTTGAATGCAGACTGAGAAGCCATAAATTTGATAGGACTAACTACATTACTTTGGAAAGGAAGTGTCCTATGTGCTATGAGGAAAAGGTGGCCTCAGTCATTGTTCACCACCACCACTGCAAAGATCCGTTGCATCTCAGCCTACAAGGGATGCATATACATCGCAGCTCACAAGGGAGCAAAGAAATGCGAGCGAAGTCATCTCATGTTGGCTACAGTGCAAGCCTCCTATGTTATGGAGTTCGACACTATTTCCCTTGCCAAAGATGTTCATGAGAGGGTTGAGGAGTTTGCTACTCCATTCCTTACTAAGAAAGACCCTAGCCATAAAAAGATTCATGGATTTCAAGATGAAGGCACACCCATATCCACCCATCCGCTACAATTCCAAGCCCTTGCTTATGGGATTGAGGAGGCCGGTGTGCATCTCCAGACACGTCATTTGCCACTTGATCAACTTCCTACCATCGTTGGGAGAGTTTGAGGTCCTCTATTACAGCGAGAGACTCCTCCGTCCACCTAGAAGAGCTCATAGTCCCCCTGAAAGCTGAAGAGGAGAGGAGGCATGTTAAGCATCACAATACTCAACAACATAATGTATATGTTGCTCACTCAAAGCCGTCTAAGCCTAATAAGAACAAGGGTAAGGAAAAGAAAGGGAAAATAATAGTTACCAAAATTCAGAGAGGCAAACTAAGGGCACAGATAAGAAGGAGAATTTCCATAAGACCTAACAAAGGCTACGGTAAAAGGATCAAAAAATCTGAAGTGCTCCAATTGTAACAAGATGGGCCACATAGCTAGATTTTGTATGTCCAAGCCTCAAACCGATGGGGTTAATGGGAATTCAAATGGTGAGAAAAACGAGTATTCAGGTATGGTGTACAAAACTCTCATGGTCGGTCCAAGAGGACCTTGTGGTCTTTTAATTCAGGCTCAAATCACTCACACCATAGAGGGCTATTGATCGTTTAGTGAGATTAAGACCGGATAGAAATATTTCTTTATGGGGACTAACCAGAGGACCATACCATGATCTCAAAGCAAACCCTCTATGCTCTTCAAATAAGGAAAAGCTTGTTCTTAGTCTCCATATTGGCCTTAACTGGATGTTCTACAACTTTTGTGGGCAATATTATTGAAATTAAGGATGGGGTGGACTGCCAAACCATTATGAGCAAAACACTTATAAATGAGCTCTACATCATCCAAGGAGTAAACACTCCACTTGCTTGTGCCTTGTAATTAAAAAGGAAATCTTATGCTATGGCACAAGAGGCACATTATCTTTAATAGGACTCCCACTAGAGCGGCCTCATGTCGTTCCTAAACTTAGTCACTTGAAAATATGGGGTTGTAGTGCTCATGTTTTGATCCCACCTCAAAATGGAACCAAGTCAGATCCTAAAACAATCAAGCTTGTCTTCATAGGTTATTGTCCACATGGTCAAGGTTTTCGATTCTTCGATACAAACAATTATTCCAAGAAGAGCAAAGAAGATAAAAGAAGACCTACACAAATGATGATGATCTTAACTATGAGCCTTGTACACATGAGGAAGCAATAAAGAGCCCCCAAAATAATAAACAATGGTTAGAACCCACTAATGAAGAGACAAGCTCTAATAGAAATGATCAAATTTCTTTAGAAATTCAAGATCAAAATGTGTGGAAATGCTGCAAATCTGCCGTTGTTTTTCAGCAGCAGAAAACATATTAGAAAATCAAGAATGATGATGATTTGAATCTAATGCAGATCAAGAGTTAGTTGGTTCAAAATTTTAATTTTATTTTTCTCAATTTTATTTTTAGAGATGTGGGTAGATTTTTTTTTTTTTTTTTGGGTTAATTGTTAGAAATAGGATTAGTCTGTGTTCTTCGGCTTAGTTTGATAAGCCTGTTTTTTATGAGTCTATTTTTTGTTATGCGTTGTTTTAGGAAGGCTTATTGGTAAGAGGCTATTTACCATTTAGAATGAGAGTTGAAGGAAGCTAATCTCTTATCCATGGCTAGGGATGTGAGATAATAGAAAATATTTTGAAAAGGTAGTTATCTTTTAGTTATAGTAAGGAAAGGCCCACTTTTTGAAAAGTGATGTGGATAGGAGTTGCAATAGTTGTGGAATAGGTAAATAGTCTTTTAGTAGTTATCTTTAGGTTTCTAAAAGCAAACTCCGTCAAAAGGGGTCAAGTCAATTGCAATGAGGTGGTTTTGGTTTTTTGAATGAAATAAAGTTTTAACTTAAAGAGAGGAAGAGCTTTGTCTCTTTGTTTTCTTTTTTGATGATATGTGCAGTCTCGGATCCCCACATTTGTGCTTTCTTCTTGTGGCTTTTTTCTCAGTTTTTGTTTCTATCTCTAAAATGCCATTGTATTTGCTGGTTGTTGGCTGCTGGTAAATTTCTAACTGCGTCAGATGGTATCAGAGCATCAATTCTTGTGGGATCATGGTGTTTATCAATAAGACATCATGGCTTGTAGATGTGGTCGATGGCCGGGTACCAAGAATGAGCAGCTCCAACAAGACCGAGACCTCCGAGATATAATAAGTAAAATAGTCTTTTAGTAGTTATATTTAGGTTTTGAAAACAAACTCCTCTAAAAGGTAGCACATCAATTGTAATAAGGTGGTTTTGGTTTTCTGAATGAAATAAAGTTTTAACTTAGAGAGAGGAAGAGGTTCATCTCTTTGTTTTCTTTTTTATGGTAAAGAGTAAATTAAATTGATAATTAAATAAACATGCAATTTGTCTTTGGATAGTGACAACATTTGGGTGATGACACAAATTTAGAGGTTTTTAGGAAAAATATTGTATAGTTTTTTTTTGCAAATCATGTTATATCTATGTTAAAAAATGCATCCCTACCTGTAGCTTGCAAACCAAAAGATGACCCTTCTATAGGAAGACATCTACTTAACCCCATGTCAGAGACTTTTGCAAGTAAGGAATCATCTTCACTGCAGATCAAAACATTTTGAGGTTTCAGATCACGATGTACAATACCGAGTCGATGCAAATGTGCAACCCCAGATACTATTTCCCTACATAAAACAATTCAAATGAAAGAGTCATTAACATCAAAAACACTTTGGATGACAGAAAGAACAACGTAAAAAGATGTGGCTATGAGGAATTCAAGTCCATAAAATAAAAAAAAATTCTTGTTTTTTTCATTAATGAATATGAGTTCCACATACAAGTGCCACAAAACACTAATGTAAACGGAAATTAAAAACGTAAATACAACTAGGACCGTTCCTTTACTGCCAAAATAAATAAATACAATCCAGCAATAAAAAAAACAATCTTCCACTAACAATTTAAGTACAAGTGTTCTTGAAAAATCATAGTAAATATTGAAATATGATAGAAAAAATAAGCGTAAACAGCCAGGAAGACTTACTCAATTGTGCTAGGGTTACCTCCACAAGACTTGGTACACTCCACACTTGATTTCCTGACTGATGACACACTTTTGATTCTATTGGTCTTGCAGGAATTTCAAAGCCGGCAAGCTCATCTAGACAATACCTCTTAATCTAGGGTTTTAGAGAGCATTCAAGCCCAACTAGGGTACATATAAACCCTTTTAAAACATCTAGGTCATGCCCTAAAAGCACATCCCTTTTTTAAGGCTAGGCGTGCCTCTATCTCTCTTCAAACCCTAACTAGGGTTTTATTTGTTTTTATATGGCATGCCACCCACTATTAATTCTCATATAGGTGGCATGCTTCTATAAAGAGAGAGAAGTCAGACCTTTACAATGTGGAACAGAGAGAGAGAAATAGGAGAGAAAGAGAGGCTAGAGAATCGTAGAGAATGAGAAAAGGTTCACCGCCTTATATATGCATCAAGACCCCCCAAGGTATGCCTATCCAATGACTCACCTTGACCAATAAAGACTAAGAAAATCTGTGAGGTGAGAGAGAAAAAAAATCTTAGATATCCAACCTATAAATCAGCCATCATTATTTAGGGAGGCATATTAGGAACATTATTCCCTTAATATTTGACCCATATCCACTTCTATTCTAATTAGGATTCAATTAATTTTAAAAACCTTTTAGAGCTTCCTTTCATTAATTAACTTAAAAACATCTTCAATTAAAATATAACAAAACATAAGAGAGAAGGGGGTGTGCCATCCCATGTGGGACATGTGGGCCCCATAGGCCCCATGCCCCACCCATGGAGTGTGGCACATGTGTGGAGCTGGATCCAAGGCCCACATGCCCTTCCTCATAAGAAAAATATCAAAAATACCTTTTTTGAGGAAATTTAAAGTATAAGATGATTTTAAAAATTTTAAAATGCACAAAAAATATTTTTAATACTAAAAAATAAACTATCTAGAAGTCGATTAGTACCAATGGGTCAAAATAAGTGCGTAAAACTCCACCCAACCCAACGACCATGATCTACAATTGTCTTCTCAAACCAACCCAATGAAACCTATGACCTACAGTCTCATGCAGGGGTCCATGATTGGCTCATCAAAACCAATAAACAAACAGTTGAACCAAAATCCGGAAATATGGATTACAGTTTCCCTTAAGAGCAAGTCAAAGCACATGTCACTATAGTGTAAGGACCCTCTCCCTTTTTAGAGCTGCCTCCTAGTAATGCAACTTTATATGTACATAGTGTATAAGACGTTTGTTGAGCATTTAGCCCTTGCTCTCAAAGGCCTACATCTACATACAGGAGACCATATAGCTCTTCAGGCCTGTAAACCATCTCTGGGCATCTCTCCAACCTCAACAAGAGATGACATGACAAACCCTTTTTGGTAGTGCTACATGCCCAAGGGTAAGGGTTTTAGACATGACCAAGGTTATAAATCGCCTAACTCCAGGTCAGTCAACACACACTCCCACTGTAGTCCATAATCTATAATAAATGATTTTTACATGCTCTCACGGCTTTTAAAGGCCACAAAACCCCAACATCTCCCACTTAGCCATATAATCACTCCCTCTTAGTCTCTCTCAAGCCTATCTCATATACATGTTTGGCAAATACATTTTCCTCCTATTCTTTTACCAAACTATCCGCTAATATAGCCTCTGTCGAGATATAAGCAACTTCAATCTCTCCTGCTAAAATGTCATAGCGAATGTTGTAGAAGTCTGCCTTAATTTCCTCTAGAACCTTGGCTCTCATAAAATTTGCCAACTGGTTGTCACAGAAGAGTCTTACACATGGGCATTTCACTTGATCAAATTTGAGTTGATTCAGGAACTTCTTTAGCCTGACTGCTTCTTTTGTTGTGAGACAACAGGGCACATACTCTTACTCCATTCGAGAGTGCAATGATGTCCTGTTTCCTTGAGCACCAGGAACTTGCTCCACAGCAAACGTGAAGATATCACCAAATGTGGACTTCATCTCATCAAGATTGCCCTGATAGTCCCCATCTGCATATCCCTAAATTTGTATATCTGAGCCTCCTCCACAAGGGAGCATGTGACTCACCATTCCCGTTAAGTATCGTAAAAGTCCTATGATTGCCTTCTAGTGCTCTATGTTTGGTTTACTTTGGAACCTACTAATCATACTCATAGCAAATGATGATTCCGTTTTTTTCTCTGACATAGCGTATTAGTGGCCCAACTGCACTTCTATACAAAATTCTCTACATGGCTTGTTTTTTTCTTGTGTTGTGGGATACATGGCTAGACTTAGCTTGGTTTTTTTATTAATGGGGGTTAATATGGCTGACGGTTTTTCATTTCAAATCTTTCCAGGATTTTGTTACAGTACGTCTCTTGAGATTATTGAAGGTTCTCTCGCTTCTATTTCTAGTGACTTTGATTCCCAAACATATGATGCCTCTCTAAGATCTTCCATATCAAAATATTGTGGCAGGAAAACTTTTGCTTTCAACACAAGAGGCCTCGAGCTATTAGCAATTAGCATGTCATCCACATATAGAGAAATGAATACAACATCACTCCCACCAAACTTAACATATATACAATAATCTTCCTGGTTGGGTACAAAACTAGCTTTCAACAAGGTTTCTTGAAACTTAATGTACAATTGCCTTGATGCTTGTTTAAGGCCATAAAGAGACTTCTAAAGTTTACTCACTAGGTTTTTCTTTACCTTTTCTACAAAGCCCTTAGTTGTTTTCTACAAAAAAAAAATTCTAGCTCCCCATTTAGAATGTAATCTTAACATCCATCTAGTGGAGATCACAGTTGAAGTGGGCTACTATGCTATTAGGATCCTAATCGAGGGGAACTTAGTAGCAGGGGAGGTCTCATCGTAGTCTATTGACTATTCCTTCTTTCTGGGTAAACTTCCAACTACTAATCTAATGTTTTATTTTTTAATTTCCCTTCTAAGTTCAATTTCTTCCTATAAATCCACTTGCAGCATATGGTTTTCTACCAAGGAGATAGGTTTACTACGTCCCAAATTTGATTTTGTTTAATTGAGTTAACTTCATAGATCATGGCTTCCTCCCACTATGCCTTTTCATGACAGCCTACGGCCTCTTGACAGGCGTGAGGTTCATGTATGGATTCTTCTTCAATCCTTTCACAAAATTTTCCTAATTAGGTCAAGAATTCAGGTTTTCTGCTCATTCGGTTACTTCTTCTACGACGAGGCGGTTTGGGATCCTGAGCCTAACTTGTGCCACTTGTAAAGATCGGCATGTTAAGGAGTGGCACGACCCTCAAGGAAGTTTTCCTCAAGGAAATGCGCATCTATGCTCTCATGGACAGCCCTGGTGTCACAATAGAAAAACTGATCCCCTTACCATGTGGTGGGCATCCTATGAAGATGGTATTAACAGTTTTATGTTTTAGTTTAGTCCTATTTTAATATGATACTAGGACATGGGCAGAGCATCCCCAAAATCTTAAGTAATCAAGGGATGGAGCACGACCAGTGAAAATCAAATGAGGAGTTGGTGGGGTTACCTTTATAGGAGTTCAAAGAAGAATGTAATTGGCCGTCAAGACTGCCTCTCCCATAAATCTAGGGAGAGTTTAGTATGACCCATCATACTCATCACCATTCCCACCAAGGCCATGTTCTGTCTCTAAGCTACCACATTTTGTTAAGGGGTATACGGCATAATAAATTGATGTATGATACCATGCTTCATACAAAATTATTTAAATAATTGTAAGGACCACTCTCCACCCCTATTGGTTTGAAGTACTTGACCAAAACAGGAGTGGTCATCAATGAAAGTGATAAAGTACCTCTTGCAGCCTTTAGTAGTCACAATCATAGGTTCACAAATATCCCCATGGACAACTTCTAAAATACCAGTAACTCTTTGAGCTTTTGCAGAGGATTTTTTAACCAGCTTTCCTTGAACACATGATTCACAAACTCTGGTTAAGTCTCCATTGAATTTTTTATTTTTTTTTTAAACGTATCTCCATTCAAATTTTTCAATAATCCTTCTCTCTTTAATCTTTTTATTCTTTTATAATTTATGTGCCTCAAATTCATATGCCATATGTATACATCATCATCATCATTATAACACGAGACATAAGAAATGAAATTCTTTATTGCAACTATAAAGCAACCGTCTACAAGAAGACCCTTCATGACAAGTTCAATTCCAAGATTCACCTCCATCTTATTACTAGTAAAAAAGGTGGAGTATCCAGCCTTAGCCTATCTAGAGATAGAAACCAAGCTCTTCGTCATAGTAGGAGCATAAAGAATTTGTTTTAGGACCATGCTCTTGCCATTTTCCAGCTGAAGCATATAATCTCCAACACCCAAGATCTCAATTGTCAGGTTCCCACCCATAAATATATGGTGACCCCTAGGGGCAACAGGTTTCAAAGTTATGAAGCCATCCTTGGTGCTAGACACATGTGCAGTGGACCTCGAGTAAAAACTCGAAACTCGAAACACCATGACCCTTACTTAAGGTCTGCTAGCGTAGCCTCAAGGACTACACAAGCATGCACCCTATCACCTTTGCAATTCGCATGCTTAGGTGCTCTAGAGTATTTCGCAATGTGCCCATATTTCTTGCAATTATAGCACTGAATATTCTTTAAATCCCTCTTTTTTATTGTCATTAATTTTATACTTATTCTTGTCCTTGCCTTTCTTTTTCTTGAGTGAATCGGAGTTGGGTTTTAGATTTTCCAGGTTTACGGATTCATTTCATAGCTGAAGTATCATGAGTCATCATTCTTTCTTCTACGGCTTTGAGCCTAGTGACGATCTTGTATAGCTTTGGCGTGCTCTCTCTCGCATGTAAGGGCTTAAGGCTCCCGATGAGCTTGGCATAGAATTCAGCAAGTGGCACACTCAATACTATATGTGCATACACTAGCATAGATAGAGACGTAAACAGTTTATACTAGCCTCAACTCAGCGCATACACAAGTGAAGTGGCAGATCTATCCCACGACGGTTGTGGGTCAAGGTTGACTATTGGAGGGCTTTGATTGCCTTATCTCTATTTACTTCCAGCACCCTCAACCACCATACCATCTTTCCTCATGGGAATGCTGCCGTTGGGCTAGCACCGGGGTTCATCGTTGCCCTTAGGCCCGGCCACCTTGGCAAGTAAGCTGGTGCTGCCATCACTCGTAGAGTAGCACCATGCCTCTAACTCCAAATGCAAAGATGAGTGACGCTCTAAAACAACCTCATCCATCTGGTTCCTAGGAATGAGGAAGTGAGTAGTGTACATATACTATTTGTGTCTGCCACTTCAACAATGCCAGCACCACTCATGTCACAGATCTTTGTGATTCTTTTCCTCAAATGTTCCATCATAATGACATTTGGCGACACATTCAATGCCCTCATGAGTGCATGTACTCATGCAATATGGTGGGTGAGGTGCAAGCAAACTAAAGGTAGAGGCTAGCCTTATCCTGACAATTGGAAAATTTTCAAACTGACATTTTTTGTCAGTTAACATAAAGTAGTGTGCACAATGATCCTTATTGATCCATGTCTGACAATTCTCCATGTAGTGAGAAACCTAGATCATGTACCCTCACCTCAAGGGGGGTCCATGTTGACAGTTAGATTTTTCAATACTATTCTCTCATTAAACAAGTACTAGAAAAAATCACAAATATCAATCCAAATATTTCCCTTCTAAGGATTTGAGCAACCGTCAGTTAACATAAAGTAGTGTGCACAATGATCCTTATTGATCCATGTCTAACAATTCTCCATCTAGTGAGAAGCCTAGATTATGTACCCTCACCTCAGGGGGGGTCCATGTTGAAGGTTAGATTTTCCAATACTATTCTCTCATTAAACAAGTATTAGAAAAAATCACATATATCAAAAAACAAAATAATTTTCAACTGTCCAAACATTTCCCCTCTAAGGATTTGGGCAATCTAAACATGGAAATTCCCTGACAGTCTATGTCCCTGAATGTAGAAAAAATAATAATAATAAATCAACAACATTGATAGACAAGTTTCTTCACACACGGTTGCCCATTCACAAAAATGTATCATCGTTCCTAACATTTCCTCAAGTCTTCAATAACCAAAAAAGTCCTACTTCCAAAGTAATAATTATCACCGGATTAGATCTGAAGAGCAAGGCTCATGATCCTTGTCATCAAGGAAGTGGTCGCGTCCCATATGCAAAATCCCAAATCACAAATGGCAAGTGATCATAGTCTATGGTTCAACATGACCTGCAATCAGATTGCCTAGGTCCGACCGACATCTACGAGCCAACATAAATTAGGGCCAAAATCGAGTTTGATGCAGTGAGGTTTTTCCTTTTTTATGTTATATTTTCTTGATTTTAGATTCGGTATTATTTAGGTGTTTAGTTTATTTGAGATTATTTTCGTATTTTCTTGTTGTAGAGATTTTAGGGGTATAAAGAATATTTATTTTATAATTTTAAGTGTTATCGTTTAGACAGAGAGAAATAAGAAGATACGGGAGAAGGTGGTGCGTGAGGATAAGGAGAAGCCAAGTAGAATATTTCCTAAAATATAAGGCAATATTATTTGGTACAGATTTTAGTGAGATTTACTTGAGAAGGAAAGAGGGATAAGAGATAGGAAAAAATGTGGGTGGGATTGAGGTGAGGGTGGGATTGAGGTGAGAAAAAATAGGAAAACTAGGTAGAAGATAGAGAAAGAGAGAGAGAGAGAGAGATTTGTGGGTTTGTTGTATTTTATTTATTATTTCTTTAAGTGTGAGATGGTTGACTATATCAAGAAAGTGGCAAAAGAAGTTTTAGAAAAATCTGGAGGTAAACAAAACTTCGATAAAGCAACTTGGTGGTGGAGTGATGAGGTTCAGAAGGTCAATAGTGAAAAATGATCACGTTATAAAACTTGGCAGTGTAATGAAAACGATCAAAACTTAGAAGAATATAAAAATACTAAGAAAAACAACAAATAAATAGTAAGTAAAACTAACCTTAAGGCATATGATAGTTTATATAATAAAATAAGAACAAGAGAGGTAAAAAAGATGTCTTTAAATTAACACAAATAAGAGAGAAAACATGTAAGGATATAAACCCTATCAAATGCATTAAGAGTGAGGATCAAAGGGTCTTGTGAAGGATGACGAGGTCAACGAAAGGTGGAAGTTTTTTAAAAAAAATTATTAAATGACGAACACAATGGAAACATAACGGTAGAAGGAACTGTTGTTGGTACAAATGAAGGCGGAGGTCATAGATATATTCGTAAGATGATGTCGGAAGTGAAATAAGCTTTAAAAAGGATGAAGGTAGGAAAGGCTTTAAGACTAGATGATATCCTAATAGAAGTTTGGAAGTGCATGGGGGAGATTGGCATTGACTGACTGACGAAGTTGTTCAATAAGGTGTTGAGAACAAAGGAAATGTCAGATGAATGGAAAAAAAGTATTGTGGTACCTCTTTACAAAAATAAATGAGACATACAAAATTATGCGAACTATCGAGGGATCAAGTTTGTGAGCCATACTATAAAGCTCTGGGAGAGCATGTTTGAACAACGACTAAGGCATAAAACGGGTGTCTTTGAAAACCAATTTGGTTTTATACCAACTGAGGCTATTTTCCTACGTAGGCAACTGATTAAGAAGTTTAGAGCGAAGGGAAAATACCTCCACATGGTCTTTATTGATCTAGAGAAAGTTTATAATAGAGTACCTCAAGACTTGCTTTGACGGGTGTTGGACAAAAAAAGAGTCTCTAGACACTACATCGACTTGGTGAGAGATATGTAAGATGGAGTACTAACTAGTATACAAACAACTAGTGGAGAGACAAGTGAGTTTTCAGTGATAAAAGGTCTACATCAAAGGTCAGCATTGAGCCCGTACCTTTTTGTCTCAGTTATGGGCGACTTAACTAGGCACCTACATGACGAGGTACCATGGTGCATGTTGTTTACAGATGACATAATTTTGATCGATGAGACAGCATCAACACAAAGTTAAAACTTTGGAAGGATACTCTAGAATCCAAAGATTTCAAAATTAGTCGGAAAAAGACCGCACTTTTGATATCTTAGGTCGATAATCCCAGAAAATGGAGAGATTGAGGAAGATGTCGCACCCAGAATTAGAGCTGGGTAGACGAAGTGGAGATGTGTAACTAGAATTATAGGTGATCGCCACGTACCAATGAAATTGAAGGGCAAGTTCTATAGCGCAGTTGTGACCAACCTTACTCTATGTGGTGGAATATTGTGCGAACAAAAGACAATATACCCATAGAATGAGTATTACGGAGATGAGGATGTTGAGATGGATGAGTAGCAAGATAAAAAGAGATAGAATTCGAAATGAATCCATTCGGGAGAATTTAGGTGTGGCACCAATAGGCGATAAGATGAGAAAGAGTAGACTTCGATAGGCTGGCCACATGTGGCGTCGAATAAGTACAACACTTGTTAGGAGGTGCAAGTTAGTTCAAGTAGAAAGATTGAAAAGGGCAAGGGGTAGAAGTAGTTCAAAAAGATATAGGGACTTATGGCCTCACTAAGGGTATGACTTTTAATAGAGCAGAATGGCGGACCATGATTCGTGTAGCCGACCCCAATTAATTGGAAAAAGACTATGATGATGATGACGACTATTTCTTTAAGTGTATTTGAAGGGAAGATGTTCCTTCTTTATAAACGGAGAGAATTAATGATTAAGTAAAGAGTTTGATCTCGTAAAAAGATCTTTGGGCAGACTCTCTTACAAACTCAGAGAAAGAGGACATAATCTCTAATCCCTTTCTATTTTATTTTATGTTATTGTTATTATTTTTTCCTATGTGGCTGGACTACATTTCTACAATATGTGGTCCAAAGGTACAAAGCATCCATCTTAAAGATGGATGCAAATTGGTAGTCTATCTAAAATCCAAATGTTTTTTTAATATAAATATTATTTCTAGTTTTTGAATTTTTTTTTTTTTTTATATTCATGATCTCCATAAAAAATTAGGATCAAATTATATTTTTAGCCAAGCCAGCATTTCAACAATATGTGCGGTGGCATCATAGAGGCCATGTCCATAGAAGAATAGAAAAAAGAAAAGAAGAAATATATAAAAAATTGTTATAAGGACAGCTTTGCAGACTCTGCTACAATGCACTTATCAACCGATTTTTAGAACAAATCGTTGATCGGCCAATTAGTGCACTGGAAAAAGTTCTTGCATGACCGTTAGAATCTGGCCAGATCGGGATCGGGATCGGGATCGGCCAGTGACCGATCCCGAATTAGTCGGCCGATTTTTAAAAAATCAGTTGATCTTTTAAACACCGATAAAAACATATAAGGTTTGCTGAAAAACAAACGTCCAAACACGAGGTTGAGTGCAACCTAGATTGCACGAGAAAACTGCAGTGGGGATGAAGCCGCACAAAAAACGATGTGTATCTGCAGCCGCACCATAAACCGTGCATCCTCAATGAACTGAAGCCACACCGAAACACGTGCAGTTGCAGACACATTCATATTCGTGCAGTCTCAGGTAACAGTACTAAAGCCACATTATATCACTAAGAGGCTATGGAGGCAATTTACAATGTGCGGCCTCACATGGAGCCCAAAGCCCCACAACATTGGCACAGTGCGGCTTTAGAGACAGGGGACCAAAAAATAAAAGTTAACACATGTGCAACACATGTGGCCATTACCATATGTGCGGCACGCTGTACACGTGCCATGCACACCACGTCTCATGTCCAGGTCCACACCCCTAAGGTGCACCTCGCCGGTCAACTGAAGGACTACCTTGCTGGACCATCGCGGCTCCATGCCCTCACACGTGACTGTTGTGGCCACCTCGTGCACACACTGTGCGCGACCATGCGCGCTGCATGCACCTGCAGTCCACAGAGGAACACGGTGCCAGACCAACGGCGTGCAGGCTCTGTACCACTCGCATCCACGCGCCTTCGCGTGGTCACGTGTTGTGGTCTCTTCAGTGGACTGCCAAGGGACCAGGACGGCTCAAAGTGCACCTAGCGCACATTTTGGCCTGCTCAGGTGTCCCGTGAGCAATCCGTTCGCACCTGTGCGCACACAGCACATTCCCAAACCAGATCTCTCCTCTCTACCATTAACAAAACCACTAACAAGTTCAAAATTCCATAGACGTTATTTTCTAATTAGCTACTTAGAAGGCTGAAAATATCATAGAGGTCCCAGCACCCACAAAGGGGCAAATTCTAAATACGCAAAAATAAAGGAGTTGGGCAATCGAAAGTCACAAAACCAGGGAAATAAAATTGAATTCCTTATTCGAAAGACAAATTCCTTATTCGAAAGATATTTCAATTGCTATCCAATAAATAATTATAGAAATTAACCATTTGAGTCTAATTGTGCTGATATGGTTTCCTTGAATCGTGTTGATATGATTTCCTTGAACAAGGGACAACGATAATAAAAGGATCACAATACTTAAAAACAATCCACTAAACCAACAAAAAGAAAAAAAAAAAAGATTATTAGAAAATCAAGTTCAAAATCTTACCTCATTAGATTTACCAACATAATTGAGGGACTTCCTTTTCTCCAAAATTGGAATTTTTGTTCGTTGCACCTGCTATGAACAGTATACTCAGTCCACTGGGAGTGTTTTTGGATCAATTCAGCAAGGTTGCAAAAGCAAAGCTCGAGTAAAAGATAGATAAAATTCTGATCGCGCACCACAGAGTATAGTTGGACAATGTAAGGATTTCTATCCGAATTATAAAGCAGATCTATCTCTTGTTCAGCAGTAACATAATATTCCTGTAAAACTCGCTTTACAGCGACCCTACGACCCTCATACAAACCCTCAAAAACGACGGTTCCATGGCTTCCCTTGGCAATTTCTCGATTTGAAATAAAGAACCGCCCATTCCCATTAATCCAAATCCCCTCACTATCTCCCACGTTTTCTTCCGGTCTAGGCAGTTGGTCATTATCTGTGAGCACACTGCCAGATGGATCAAGACAGGGTTTAATTATCCGCAATAAATACTTCGTAAGCTTTTGCAACAATATGGAAGACATGATCGAAGATATGTGCACACTTGGCTCGTCGAAGAAGCTGGTAAATGAATCACCCGCAAATGCAAGGCTACCAGAACATCATTGAAGAAAAGCCACGTCTTGGTAACGATGAACACCAGTCTCGGTAAAGTTGACCACGAGTCTTAGCAGCAAAGTTGAACACACTGTTGTACGCCTTTACTTTTGACAGTAGAACCTTTTTTCTCGTAATATGCCATGAGTAAATTATACTCGGAGATCTTTTTGTACGGACGCGAAGAAAATTTCGAGAAGATGGTCATTAAATTTTGATACAAACTTTTAAAAACTATATGATATAAGTGTAAAATTTGAGTGAATAGGTATTTTTAGGGATTTGTATCGAAACACTTATATCATAATTTTTTTAATTATTTGTGTCAAATTTTAATAGTGATCTTTTTGCGGTCGTACTCACATGGGTGTAAAAAGGTCTTATAGTGTAATTTTTCATATATTATTGGGGTTACTTTTTAAATCATTCAGGATTATTCTCGTCAAATTTAATTATAAAAAATACATAAAAAGATCATTTATTTTGGAAGTAGTTTTTACCGGGCTTAAGTTTATGAAAGCAAAAAAAAGCCTCACCTCAAACAATCAAATGGGTCTAGAAAGCACTTTTCGTATAGGAAATCTCTATCATGGCTCGAAAATCAATTTTCAATGAAAAAATTTTACATGAAGCCGAGGCTCTAAACAATTAAATTAAAGCCCACCTAAAAAACTTCACTGTAAGAGGTTGTTTTGATGCCCAAATATCCTCAAATTAATCATCTCGACATCAAGATGCATAGACACGACAAAAAAATGGATTTCAAGTTTTGAAAATAGCTATCTTGTAATGCATTTTTGGACCATCAATTTTCAAGATTTTCATGTTTTCATAGATATACTCGATCTATACTATTTTTGAAGCTTTAAATTTTAAAATTAAAGTTGAAAAATATATTTTAAGACTATCATAAAGATTTCTAGTATTGAAACCACATTTCTCGATACTATTTGAAGGTCCACTTAACGTTGATTGTTTAGAGCCTAGCTTTATACAAACCGCACCCATTTTCAATACCCTTATAAAATTTGAAACTCAAAAAATATTACATATCTTACGGATTTCTGAATACTTATTTTTAGAGCGAAATGAACTGTCTAGAATCTAGATAATTTGTTATATACATAATATTTTTTAGAGCTTGAAATCTTAAATTTTTTTCACACCCATAATGTTCAAGCCGATATGTTCGATGTAAAGATTTTCCAATCCTTGAATTGCAATTTTCGATGAGCTACGAAGTGAGGCGATACTTATTTTGATAGGGCTACATCCTTATCAAACTATTTTCCTTTATTTTTCATACCGAGATGTGACAATCACTTTTATTTGTCAGATTTTAAAATGGGTTGTTGTGAATGAGTCATTAACTAGTCTCAAAATTCAACAAAAAAAAATTCACAACTTTGCAACACACTCCAAACCATCTATTTTAATATCCAACGGCTAATAGCATTTGTGATTTCCTAGTAATAAAGATAAATGACCTCATAGTGTACAATTAGAAAAGGAGATCATTTAATGAAACCATTTATTTTTGATACAATATGTCACAATCATCATTAACCATTAAATTTGAAATCGGGTGGCTAAAAATGTGTCATCGTTTGGGCACAAGTTTAAGATAAAATTTCTTGAAACTTATGATACAATTTTATCTATTGGATTTCACAAGATGGTTAAAAGTAATTGCGACCTCCTTAAAACAAAATAAAAGCTCTCATATTATACAATTCACGATAAGAGATGAAAATTTTCAGAGAGAGGAAGGGAAGGAAGCACTCACTTGGGGAATTTTCTCTCTTGACCAAAACTCCATAGTCCTTGGGACCTTTCTCCGGGGACTTTCCTCGGTGAATCTAGCCATCAATCCATCCTCATTTGAAACCCAAGTAAGCCGCTTTTTTTATTGCAAATTTATTGTTGGAATCCGTTTTTATTTTAGTTTTGTAATAAATCTTCTAAAGAGCTTTGAATGTATTAGTTAGTGATCATTCAATCTTAATCCAATATCCATTATGTGGAGTGTTTTTACATAGTTCTTTTTTAGGTTTTTTTTTTTTTTTTTAATGTTTTTATATGCTCGTTTTTTTTGTATTCTCTCTATTCAAAAGTCATTGCTATTGCCTCAGAGCAAGACTTCTCTTAATTTTGACTCTTTTTTTTAATAATTGAATGAATTTTAAAGTTGATATTATTATTGTACTAGGGATATTTTAATTTAAGGATGATTGGATGGATCCTCTAATGTTAGAGATTTTTTTTTATGCTTTTATGTAATTTATTATTTATTATGTTGATTTTTCAAAATAGTACAAACTCACCACGGAAGAGATTTAAACATTTAAATCTAATAGAAGATATCGTGAATCATTGACTCACATTTTACTCATTTCCCATGATTTTGTTTGTTTACCCCCGTTTTTCCTTATTTGCTAGATATTTTTGTTAATTTTTTAATTTACTATATCGGTCCAATTAGACAGTCATCCGTCTGGTCCTAACAACACCGAATCAATATGGTTGCGCATTGTTGTTGCCTTAATTTTAAAGTAGATTCTATGCGGTCAAGCCCTCATGTATAAAAACGCGGGCTTCTTAATAAATTTATTTAGAATGCGGGTGTCTTAATAAAAAAAAATGTGAGATGAATTTTACGACTTAATTTTTAAGGACATATAATCTCTATAATGGAGATCATGAATATGAAAAAATAAATAAATTTTCAAAATTAAAAATAATAATTCTAGCAAGAAAACATTTTGTCCGTTAATTTTCATTGTTTTTAGATGGAAAACCTACTGGCATCCATCTTTAAGATGGATGCTTTACACTTTCTGGACTGCATATGTAGCAATGCGGTTCAGCCCGCATAAAACAATTTTCCTTCAAAAAAAGACGAGAACCATTACCATCAAATCCACAAATTATTCCAATAAAAGGAAATGTTTCTATGTGACCCCACAATATATAAGTTATATGTGGCCCCACTTCTTAGCTATTCGATCTGAATAGAACGGCTACCAAAATGTTATGTCAAATACTGTTTTATTTTTTATTTTTTTCTATAAAAAATCTTTGGATGAAATTTTGGGCCTCCCCTCATTAAATTAGGTCGAATATAGAAGTAAAAAACAAAAATTTCTGTTAAAATAAATGATCAAAATACCCCTAAAATTTTTCAAGGGTATTATGATAATTTTTTATCACTTGAAATTTTTATTATTTTTATCATGTGCATCCCTATCAGATTTATGCATGCCCAAAACTTTGTTTCAAAATTATTTATAGAATAAAAATAAAAATTAAAAATTAAAAAACTATGAGCTGTCTGATCAATATCTAACGGTTAACTGCTAGCTTGTGACATTGTGATTCAAGCCATCTCATTCATCTGGTCAAATTTGACTGCTAAGACCAGGGGGCACATATACCATATATGTGGGTGGGGTCACATAGAAAGCCCTCCCATTAAGAAATCATTATTGGTTGTGGAAAAGTGGGAGTGCTAACTAGTGCCATCCGTGGAAATGTGGTGACTAGTATAGGAAAATCGAACCGAAACGGTTAACCAAATATGGCCAAGAAGTGGTTCAACCAACCTAACTGGTAAACTGGTCGATTCAATCGTTCTAATCAGAAAAGTCCTAAGCAGTCAAAAAAATATTTAAAAAAAACAACAAAACTTCTAATAAAATATGAAAAATATATTTAAAGAATGATTAAACAAAGCACATCCAAATGAAAATGAAAATTAATGAAAAAATGAATTTTAAAGAATCGACTTGTGCCTTGGGGTATTTTTGAAATTTTTTAAAAAAGATGAAAAATTCCAAAAATAAATATTAATGGCCAAAACAATTTCTAGTTTTTGCTATGATGATAAAAAACACTAAAAAATATATTACAAACAAAATCCCTTATTTTTTGGGATTATATACAACATCCCTTATTATATATATGGATCCATTTGCATTAAGTTTTTCCTTTAAGATTCATTTGAAACCAATGACTTTTCTGTTTTTAGAGAGGCCAACCAACTCTCAAACTTGATTCTTTTTAACAGAATAAAGATTATCAGCTATAGCTTGAGTTCACTCAACTAAGTCATGTAAGCTAGTAGCTTCACTGTAGCTTTGAGGTTCATCCATTGTATCATCACTCAAAGGAAAATAATTGTCTTCATTCATAAACGCATAATATTATTCTATAGTGGTAGGTGGGGCTCTAATTCTTTTAGGTCTATCTGGTATACTAGGTTCAATTAAATCATTCTCACCGATTGTAAAGGAAGACTGATGAATAGGTTCTTCGAGACCCTTATCTTTATCAAAAAAACAAAAAAAAAACTAAAGGTTAATTTAGGAGTAATCAACCATGATGGACATTTCATAAGGGAAAAAAAAAAACCAAATCATTAATGTGAAAGGAACCCCTTAATCCAAAACTTCAATGCCTCGATGCGAGAATATAGCACATAGAGAGAGAAAAGAGATAAACCTCCGGATTTGGACTCTAAAGTCGTAATCAAGAAGATCTTCACCAGCAACTTAGTGCCACTATGAATATGGCTCTGAGTATGAATGGGGTTGGGGCATTGGTGGTTGGGGGACTGGTGCCTCAACATAACATCCTATGCTCCATTCCAGCCGTTTACACTTCAAAAAAAAAAAAACTCTGAAGAAAGCGCTAATGAAATCATGGAAAAGTGGGGTGAATTTCCAACATTTAGTTTCCATGAATTTTTAATATCTCAGCCATTAAAAATTAAGAGGGGGTTGTACGCAAACATTCCACCTCAAGTTCCAAGCGAACTGCTTGACAATGTTTTAAACGACATTTACAACTCCACCTGCTACATGTAATTGAGCAGAGTGAGATTTTGTAGTTTGGGCGTGAGAACTGCCAATGTCAATCATCTTGGAACAAAAAGGAATAACAGAATTCACCATAAGCATTTCACGTGATTTATAATTGTGTGTACAAGGATTCAAGCCCTCTCTTTCTTCTTTTGATATCATCATAAGCCTCAAGCCATGATACTCAACAGAAATAATCCTGAGAACATAAGCAATTTACAGCAAGCACAAAGTTGAGTCTTTCTTACTCTTCCCAGACATTAGAGGAGAGGGTGCAGTGCATGCCTAGCCCATCACAAATGTGAATCACTAAGAGAACTGCCAAACCAGGACTATACACCTTCCAAGAGCAAGCCAGCATCATCTCCCAGCATTTCAAAATAAAAAGATTGGAAATCATCGCTCCTCTGAATTGAACTTGTTTCAAGCATCCTTAAGGATGTCAAACACCTTTTCGGCAATATACTTCTGTCGAATATTTGCGCCCTTCTACTGCACCTTATCAGGATGGACAAATAGGGTTGCTTTTACATAAACCTTCTTTACAGAAACAGCGGTAATTAGATCTGTCAATGGCACAGGCTGCCAACCACATTCAGGCCAGAGTACATATTGCAAGGATGAAAGCAAAGCACGCAGGTTGCCTTCTTTTCCATAAGTCCACTGTCTAATCGCCGAATCCAATGTTTCTGCAATCCTATGTCTCTCGGCTTGATCTCTCTGGAGCTGAACGTCCTGTTCATTGTTTTCAGCCAGAGCTTTTGCTACACGCTCCATTGTGCGTTGATGCCTTTCCAGCATAGCTTTCCCCGTCAATTTCTTGAAACTCCCAACATTGCCGAGAAGCATCTCCAAAAATGGAAATCTAAAGAATTAAGAGTCCGAATAAGAGGTATTTGTAACACCCGTGCCAAAAAAGGCCTCCAGGTTATTATCTGCAGCCACCCTTTCAACTGCCTCCCTTTCGACCAACCGAGCTTTCTCCGTCTCTATTCTCGTTGTTTCTCTCTCTTTCTCCTCTCTCTCGGGTTCCTCCCTTTCACGCTCAAATCTTTCATGCCTCTCCCTCTCTTCTCGCTCTTGAGCTGCTGCAGCTGAACTGGTTTCTGCATCTTCTTCACTTGAGATGGCATCAGTTTGTTCATCTGCTGAAGTCTGAGGCTTTCCCATGGCAAAATCTTCCAATTCATCGATCATTAACCGTATTCCTGGAGTCTTCTCGGAGTCAGTCACTGTTTTAGGAAACTGACCTTGTGGAGAAGATTGTGAGGAAGCAGAACACTCATTAACCTTTCTTTGTGTTTGCTTAATCTGCGGAGAAGGCCTTGAGAGCAGCACTAGTAGGTTATGTGGAAAGAAGAATTTCATTCGAGTGTCAGCCATATATCATCAACACTCTCTTCGGTATACTCATCATCAGTCTTAGAAGATGTGTCTACCAGGGGAGCAGCTTCATAAGAACCTGTAGATGAGTGGAAGCATCTTTTTCCAGTAAAACAATGAGAATCAGTAGGCCTGTCGATGTCAATGAGTTTGTTGATCTGCTTTTCTTTAGTAATGGGGCTTTTGGACTGTTGTCCTGTTTGCAATGGGCTCTTATCTTTTCTATTTTTACCACCTGGAAATGGAAATTCATCATAAATGCAACCCCATTACTTGGTGAGTTTGGCGGCATGCCAATGTTATCTGTGAATAACCGTGAAGACGATGAATATGGAAGAGATGGATTTGATTTGAGAACAACAAAAGGATCATCATCTAACAAATTTGGGACTGATTTATTTGAAGAAATATTTAGCTCTTGCGGACAAGTTGTCTCTGCAGTCATCCTGTTGTTTTCCGGGGGATCGCTGACTCCAAATCCAGGGATCAAATCATCAGAAGCCATAGCCTCTCCCATTCCTTTTGCATCAGCCTCCTTCTCACCAACTTCACCAAGCAGATCATCAGACACTGCAATAGGGCTCGAACCCATGCAAGGGATCTTCAACCCAGGAAACCCATTAGAAATACCAGGTTCATCATAAGCAGGCAGAAAGGATGACTGAGAATGACTCTCCAACTAATGACAGAAGTGATCATAACCAGAAGAAGACCCACTTTCCATGGTGCTCGAGAAAATTGGTGAGCGCCCAAAAACATTATCAGAGACCCCTGAGCCCGACGGATCATGGCAACTCCGGTTACTCGAGGAATCAAAAAATTCCTCACCAGTTCCTTGACTAACTGGCGGTGATTTCACAGAGCCGCCCATGTTGAAACCAGAGCTCGAGCATTTTCGAGCAGACATGGGAGCCGATTTAACTTGAGGCTTGAAGCCAAAGTGATGCTGCAAAAGGCCTGGAAAATCATCCACCTCTCACTCTATCAATGGTGATCGATTCAATCAAATGATATGGATTTGTGCCCCCCTTTCAAAACAATGTTTCCGGTAAAGGGTGCCTTACGTGATGGCCGGAGAACGGCGTGCGGGTCGCCGTCGCTGCGCCGGAAATTATATCCAGGGAAATGTTTAACTGTTCGCCTCGACCAAGCTAATCGGGCCCTGGGGTTGAGGTACTCAAATGAGTCTGAATCAGTGCTCCCCAAAGCTAACCGGAACCGTTAATTATACGCCGGCATCTAAGATGTTTAACGGTTAACCGTTAAACCTGCATATTCAAGACACTCAAACATATGTTGAAAAAAATAAAAAAGATAGAAAAAAATTTATTAAAATATGAAAAATATATAAATAAAAATTTAATGAAAAAGAGATTTTAAACCATTTTATATTTTTCAATAACTATTTTAAATTTTTTTAAAAAAAATAGAAAAATATAAAAGTGAGTATTAATCATAAAAACAATTTTTAATATTTACCATAATGTAGAGAATATTCAAAAATGGATTACAAATCAAATTTCTTATTGTTTAGAATTTATATATATATATATATATATATATATATATATATATATATATATATATTTTTAAAATACCAATTGATCACCCTAACTGCCCAAAATTGAAACCGGCCAATGACCGGTTTCGATCTAACCGTCGGTTCCCATCCGGTTCAGCCCGGTTCTAGAGTGGAACCGCCGGTTCCGCCCGGTTCTAGAGTGGAACCGCCGGTTCCCATCCGAATAAGCCCGGTTCTAGAGTGGAACCGCCGGTTCCGCCCGGTTCTAGAGTGGAACCGCCGGTTCCCATCCGGTTCAGCCCGGTTCACACACGTAATACATGACACGCACGAGTGAACGTGCCCCACGCACACTCACACAGGCACACGTGTGTCCGAGCGCACGTGCGAGCGTGCCCCACCACTCACACGCGCACACATGTGTCCAAGCACACGTGCAAGCGTGCCCCACGCACACTCCCACGTGCACACGTGTGTCCGAGCGCACATGCGAATGTGCCTCACGCACACTCACACGCGCACACATGTGTCCGAGTGCACGGTTCGACTCGAAAACACGCATGACCGTGTCGGTTCCAACCGAAAACCGGGAACCGCCAGGTTCTAGAGTGGAGCCGCCGGTTCCCATCCGGTTTAGCCCGGTTCTAGAGTGGAACCGTCGGTTTCGCCCGGTTCTAGAGTAGAACCGTCGGTTCCCATCCGGTTCAGCCCGGTTCACACACGTAATACATGACACGCACGTGTGAGCATGCCCCACACACACTCACACGCGCACACCTGTGTCCGAGCGCACGTGTGAGCGTACCCCACGCACACTCACACGCGCACACGTATGTCCGAGCACACGTGCGAGCGTGCCCCACACACACTCACACGTGCACACGTGTGTCAGAGCGCACATGCGAATGTGCCTAACGCACACTCACACGCGCACACGTGTATCCAAGCGCACGGTTCGACTCAAAAACACGCATGCCCGTGCTAGTTCCAACCGAAAACCGAGAACCACTCGGTTCTAGAGTGGAACCGCCGGTTCCCATCTGGTTCAGCCCGGTTCTAGAGTGGAACCGCCGGTTCCCATCTGGTTCAGCCCGATTCTAAAGTGGAACCGTCGGTTCCCATCCGGTTCAGCTCGGTTCACACACGTAACACGTGACATGCACGTGCGAGTGTGCCCCACGCACACTCACACGTGCCCACGTGTGTCCGAGCGCATGTGCGAGCGTGCCCCACGCACACTCACACGTGCACACGTGTGTCCGAGCGCACATGCGAATGTGCCTCACGCACACTCACACGCGCACAAGTGTGTCGGAGCGCACGTGCGAGCGTGCCCCACGCACACTCACACGCGCACACGTGTGTCCGAGCGCACTTGCGAGCATGCCCCACGCACACTCACACGTGCGCACGTGTGTCCGAGCACACGTGCGAGCATGCCCCACACACACTCACACGCGCACACATGTGTCCGAGAGCACAGTTCGACTCGAAAACACGCGTGACCGTGCCGGTTCCAAACGAAAATCGGGAACCGCCTGGTTCTAGAGTGGAACCGTCGGTTCCCATCCGGTTGCGCCCAGTTCTAGGGTGGAACCGCCGGTTTCCATCCGGTTCACTCACGTAACACATGACACGCACGTGCCCCACGCACACTCCCACGTGCACACGAGTGTCCGAGCACACGTGCGAGCGTGCCCCACACACACTCACACGTGCGAGCGTGCCCCACGCACACGTGCAAGTGTGCCCCACACACACGTGCAAGGGCCACGCACACTCAAACGTGCACACGTGCGAGGATGCCTCGGGAACCGCCAGGTTCTAGAGTGGAACTGTCGGTTCCCATCTGGTTGCGCCCATTTCTAGGGTGGAACCGCCGGTTCCCATCCGGTTCACTCACGTAACACATGACACGTACGTGCGAGCGTGCCCCACGCACACTCACACGTGCACACGAGTGTCCGAGATCACGTGCAAGCGTGCCCCACACACACGTGCAAGCGTGCCCCACACACACGTGCAAGCGTGCCCCACGCACACTCAGACGTGCACACGTGCGAGCGTGCCCCGGGAACCGCCCGATTCTAGAGTGGAACCGTCGGTTCCCATCCGGTTGCGCCCAGTTCTAGGGTGGAACCGCCGGTTCCCATCCGGTTCAGCCCGGTTCACTCACGTAACACATGACACGTATGTGCGAGCATGCCCCACACACACTCACACGTGCACACGAGTGTCCGAGCACACGTACGAGCGTGCCCCACGCACACCCCCATGCACACGTGTGTCGAAGCACACGTGCGAGCGTGCCCCACGCACACTCACACGTGCGCACGTGTGTCCGAGCGCACTTGCGAGCGTACCCCACACACACTCACACGTGCGCACGTTTGTCCGAGCACACGTGCGAGCATGCCCCACGCACACTCACACGCGCACACATGTGTCCGAGAGCACGGTTCGACTCGAAAACACGGGTGACCATGCCGGTTCCAAACGAAAACTGGGAACCGCCCGGTTCTAGAGTGGAACCGTCGGTTCCCATCCGGTTGCGCCCAGTTCTAGGGTGGAACCGCCGGTTCCCATCCGGTTCAGCCCGGTTCACTCACGTAACACATGACACGCACGTGCGAGCGTGCCCCACGCACCCTCACACGTGCACACGAGTGTCCGAGTACACGTGCGAGCGTGCCCCACGCACACTCACACGTGCACACGTGCAAGCGTGCCCCACACACACGTGCAAGCGTGCCCCACGCACACTCACACGTGCACACGTGCGAGCGTGCCCCAGGAACCGCCCGGTTCTAGAGTGGAACCGTCGGTTCCCATCCGGTTGCACCCAGTTCTAGGGTGGAACCGCCGGTTCCCATCCAGTTCAGCCCGGTTCACTCACGTAACACATGACACGTACGTGCGAGCGTGCCCCACGCGCACTCACACGTGCACACGAGTGTCCGAGCACACGTGCGAGCGTGCCCCACGCACACGTGCAAGCGTGCCCCACGCACACTCAGACGTGCACACGTGCGAGCGTGCCCCGGGAACCGCCCGGTTCTAGAGTGGAACCGTCGGTTCCCATCCGGTTGCGCCCAGTTCTACGGTGGAACCGCCGGTTCCCATCCAGTTCAGCCCGGTTCACTCACGTAACACATGACACGTACGTGCGAGCGTGCCCCACGCACACTCACACGCGCACACATGTGTCCGAGAGCACGGTTCGACTCGAAAACACGCGTGACCATGCCGGTTCCAAATGAAAACCGGGAACCGCCCGGTTCTAGAGTGGAACCGTCGGTTCCCATCCGATTGTGCCCAGTTCTAGGGTGGAACCGCCGGTTCCCATCTGGTTCAGCCCGGTTCACTCACGTAACACATGACACGCAGGTGCGAGCGTGGCCCACACACCCTCACACGTGCACACGAGTGTCCGAGCACACGAGCGAGCGTGCCCCATGCACACTCACACGTGCACACGTGCGAGCGTGCCCCACGCACACTCACACGTGCACACGTGCGAGCGTGCCCCACGTGCACACGTGCGAGCGTGCCCCACGTGCACACGTGTGAGCGTGCCCCACGTGCACACGTGCGAGCGTGCCCCACGCACACTCAGACGTGCACACGTGCAAGCGTGCCCCGTGGACCGTCAGATTCTAGAGTGGAACCGTCGGTTCCCATCCGGTTGCGCGCAGTTCTCGGGTGGAACCGCCGGTTCCCATCCAGTTCAGCCCGGTTCACTCACGTAACACATGACACGTACGTGCGAGCGTGCCCCACGCACACTCACACGTGCACACGAGTGTCCGAGCACACGTGCGAGCGTGCCCCATGCACACGTGCAAGCGTGCCCCACACACACGTGCAAGCGTGCCCCACGCACACTCAGACGTGCACACGTGCGAGCGTGCCCCGGGAACCGCCCGGTTCTAGAGTAGAACCGTCGGTTCCCCTCCGGTTTCGCCCAGTTCTAGGGTGGAACGGCCGGTTCCCATCCAGTTCAGCCCGGTTCACTCACGTAACACATGACACGCACACTCACACGAGCATGCCCCACGCACACTCACACGAGCACACATGTGTCCGAGAGCACGGTTCAACTCGAAAACACGTGTGACCATGCCGGTTCGAAATGAAAACCGGGAACCGCTCGGTTCTAGAGTGGAACCGTCGGTTCCCATCCGGTTGCGCCCAGTTCTAGGGTGGAACCGCCGGTTCCCATCCGGTTCAGCCCGGTTCACTCACGTAACACATGACACGCACGTGCGAGCGTGCCCCACGCACCCTCACACGTGCACACGAGTGTCCGAGCACACGTGCGAGCGTGCCCCACGCACACTCACACGTGCACACATGCGAGCGTGGCCCACGCACACGTGCAAGCGTGCCCCACGTACACTCAGACGTGCACACGTGCGAGCGTGCCCCGGGAACCGCCCGGTTCTAGAGTGGAACCGTCGGTTCCCATCCGGTTGCACCCAGTTCTAGGGTGGAACCGCCGGTTCCGATCCTGTTCAGCCCGGTTCACTCACGTAACACATGACACGTACGTGCGTGCGTGCCCCACGCACACTCACACTTGCACACGAGTGTCCGAGCACACGTGCGAGCGTGCCCCACGCACACGTGTAAGCGTGCCCCACACACACGTGCAAGCGTGCCCCCACGCACACTCAGACGTGCACACGTGCGAGCGTGCCCATCCGGTTCTGCCCGGTTCACTCACGTAACACATGACACGCACGTGCAAGCGTGCCCCACGCACCCTCACACGTGCACACGAGTGTCCGTGCACATGTGCGAGCGTGCCCCACGCACACTCACACGTGCACACATGCGAGCGTGCCCCACGTACACGCAGACGTGCACACGTGCGAGCGTGCCCCGGGAACCGCCCGGTTCTAGAGTGGAACCGTCGGTTCCCATCCGGTTGCACCCAGTTCACTCACGTAACACATGACACGCACGTGCAAGCGTGCCCCACGCACCCTCACACGTGCACACGAGTGTCCGAGCACATGTGCGAGCGTGCCCCACGCACACTCACACGTGCACACATGCGAGCGTGCCCCACGTACACGCAGACGTGCACACGTGCGAGCGTGCCCCGGGAACCGCCCGGTTCTAGAGTGGAACCGTCGGTTCCCATCCGGTTGCACCCAGTTGTAGGGTGGAACCGCCGGTTCCCATCCAGTTCAGCCCGGTTCACTCACGTAACACATGACACGTACGTGCGAGCGTGCCCCACGCACACTCACACGTGCACACGAGTGTCCGAGCACACGTGCGAGCGTGCCCCACACACACGTGCAAGCGTGCCCCGCGCACACTCAGACCTGCACACGTGCGAGCGTGCCCCTGGAACCGCCCGGTTCTAGAGTGGAACCGTCGGTTCCCATCCGGTTGCACCCAGTTCACTCACGTAACACATGACACGCACGTGCAAGCGTGCCCCACGCACCCTCACACGTGCACACGAGTGTCCGAGCACATGTGCGAGCGTGCCCCACGCACACTCACACGTGCACACATGCGAGCGTGCCCCACGTACACGCAGACGTGCACACGTGCGAGCGTGCCCCGGGAACCGCCCGGTTCTAGAGTGGAACCGTCGGTTCCCATCCGGTTGCACCCAGTTGTAGGGTGGAACCGCCGGTTCCCATCCAGTTCAGCCCGGTTCACTCACGTAACACATGACACGTACGTGCGAGCGTGCCCCACGCACACTCACACGTGCACACGAGTGTCCGAGCACACGTGCGAGCGTGCCCCACACACACGTGCAAGCGTGCCCCGCGCACACTCAGACCTGCACACGTGCGAGCGTGCCCCTGGAACCGCCCGGTTCTAGAGTGGAACCGTCGGTTCCCATCCGGTTGCGCCCAGTTCTAGGGTGGAACCGCCGGTTCTCATCCAGTTCAGCCCGGTTCACTCACGTAACACATGACACGTACGTGCGAGCGTGTCGCACGCACACTCACACGTGCACACGAGTGTCCGAGCACACGTGCGAGCGTGCCCCACACACTCTCACACGTGCACACGTGAGAGCGTGCCCTACGCACACATGCAAGCGTGCCCCACGCACACTCAGAAGTGCACACGTGCGAGCGTGCCCCCACGCACACTCACATGTGCACACGTGCGAGCATGCCCCACGCACCCTCACACGTGCACACGTGTGTCCGAGCGCACATGCGAATGTGCCTCACGCACACATGTGCGTTCGAGGTTGCCTTAATATTTTTAAACACATTTTATAATTCATATTGCATAAATATTTATATACCAAATTTGAATACCTATATTTCGATGTGGGATAATTCCCAAACATCATTACATGAAAACGAAATGTAAATATAGTCTATTAATCAGCAATTTATAATCACATGTAGTTAGATGGTTTGATGGTTATGATTTTGAATTTTTTACTTGAGGTCTCAAGGTCGAATCCCCTTAGGCACCCCCTTGGGCATGCGTTGCATTTGAATTTCCTTGGGCATGTGTTGCATTTTTATTGTGTATATAGTGGTTGGTATAAATATTTTTGTTGTTTTCGAATCCCCTTGGGCATGTGTTGCATTTTTGTTGTATATATAGTGGTTGGTATAAATATAAATATTTTTGTTGTATATATAGTGGTTGGTATAAATATAAATATTTTTGTAAATAATATAAATGACATAAATAAATGAAAAATAAAAAAGTTAATTTTTTATATAACCGTTAATTTTTGTTGTATATAGTGGTATAATTATGTTTGTAAATAATATGAAAGGTATAAAAAAAATAAAAATAAAAAGTTTATTCTATTTGAAATCTCTATCTTTCTACTAACAATCTCATTTACTAAATTTATTATAGAAATCTAAAAAAATAAATTTTTGAAAAATTGAAGTGTTATTTCCAAAATTTGTACATATTTTATTAATTTTTTCATTGATAACCAAATGTTTTATTTTATTTATGAATTTTTACATTATAAATCATATAATGTACTATTTTTCTTACAGTTTTCAATAATACATTTTAAATTAGATAATATTATAAAATATTTTTAATTTATTATTATTTGTCTAATAAAATAATTATAAAATGTAAACTAATAATTATAATTTCAGTATATAATATTATAATTAGTGAGGTTGTAATAATTTTGGTTTATAGTTAGTTAGGCTGTAATAGTTTGGGTTTTTTTAGCGAGTTAGGGTTTTTCGCCAAAACGAGATTTTAATGGTCATTCTTTCATTGATTAGTCTACTCTTTATAATAGTCCATATATAATTATATATTTTATCCATGATAATTCTATGATTTTTCTTTTATGTGATACAAATTTAATAGTTAAAATAAATTTATACAGGGAAAGAACATCTCAATATTCACAAAATGATAAAAAAAATTAAAGTTAATAATGTAGTACGCTCATTTTTTATTGGATTCCTAAAAAAAAATATTTATAATGAATTTTAATACTTTTTTCGGATTTTTTTGAAGCTTTAATCCGACCGATTCAGCCGATTCCCGATCCGGATCGCCGATTCGCCGATTCGGATCGGTTTTTGAGGTGCCCAATCCAGGTCACCGATCGGTTTTTTAAACCATTGGTACAGACGATAGGGACTACTAATAAATCGGTTTACTATAAAATCGAAAATAAATTATTTTTATTTTAAAAATCGGTTGAAAAAATCGAATAAAAAATACATATAGGCAAAAATACTTCATGTAAAAATATCGCCAATATATCGGGCTAAGTTCAAAAAATCGTAGTCAAAAAATCAGATAAGTTAAAACATTCGATATTTTGAAATTCTTAAAAATAAAAGTTATATCAATGCCATCAATAACTAATCCATCCATAAGAACTTTACTAGACTAATATAATTAAGTCAATTACTTTAGATGTCTCATTACTATTATTCAATCATCCAATATTAAATACATAATTAACTACAAATATTCAAAATTAAGCATAAGACATGGTAGAGTCAAAAGAAAAGTTAGGAGTTTGGGAATATGTAATCCCCAAGTCACGTAGCCATACACCATCATCATCAAGTTGAGATGTGTCATCATTTTCAGCCTCTTTGGAAACTGCTTCTAGCAATGAACCAAGTTGTTCAAGATTAATTGCATTACAATATCAAATTTCATTTTCACACGATGCAGTCTTCATCTTCGAGTACGCTCGTATGTAAACCAAGTTGGTTAACATAGTTGGTGTCAATATATTCATTTTTTTTGTTTAAGTTACTGCACTCTAATTTCTTTCGCATGTTGATGAGTTACATGGTTGGCTCAAAATTCGAATGGCAACCCTTCAAACCAGTGGAATGCTTTTTGCACATACTTCCCACCAACTCTTACATAATGGGAAATTTTTAGGCACAAACTCAAGATACAATTAAAAGTGGGATAGAATTTATTTTCTTAAAATACTGAAAAATAAATAATATAAGAAGATACAAAAAACTAATAATCAATAATATACTTACGAGGATGAGCTATTGACAATAATCCCAATGCAATACCATCAAATATATTTCAATCCCGCATGTGGTACTTCAACAACTTTAAAAATAATATAGTTTATGTTCTGCTGGATCATTGAATTTGAAATCAAGATAAAGCCAGCCTTCACTTCAGGATTATCAAGTTTAACAAACTCACCATATATTAAAGTTGGATTAAGAAATGCGGCACCAACATGAATGGGGTGAATTATATTTTCCTTTCGTCTTTTTTCAAATATCTTCACTAATTCAAGATACATAAATTCATTGCTATTGCAATTTCTCTTTAGTGTTACCCTTGCCCTTTCTTTGCTTCATATAAATATCCTATGATTGACCCCTCATTCTTACCCAAATGAAAGCACATTGATAAGATATGTCAATGAAGTGATTGTATCTGTCGCATCATTAGACAATTTGGACCTTTGAATTATTTATGTGATTTTTGTATTATTTTTATTTTTACTATAATTCATAGCTCTCCAATCAGATGATGTAACCATCACTCTCAAACCCTATTCTACTTGCGATGCAGATTGAACCATAGAACCGTAAATGAGAAAATGGTTTCGGGTTAGGGTTTATAAGGTTCGATAGTATTATGGCATTTTGAGTGCCATGATAAAAATTCAACTTCTTACGATAATAAAAATGATGTATAATATGATTAGGCTGTATGATACTTAAAATACCGTAATATTACTTCAAGTTATTATAGTATTTGAAATACCATATAAAATGCGATGTATATTACGGTAATATGACTACGGGGAAAGGTATTTGGATAAAAAAAAAAGCCGAAACTGAAAAAATATGGTATAGACGAAGTTTATAAAAGTTGAACTTTTTTTTTTTTCGATTAAACTAAAATTAAAGTATATTTTTGATAATTTTCCCATAAATTTTAACCGAAACAAGAGTTTCTCGATCTTTTTATTTTTTAATTCCCCCAGTCCAAAAGCTTTCACAAAACGGGATTTCGTCACGTGAAAAAGAGGGAGGGGCGCTTTCCATTGGCATATTCTAAGCCAAACGATTTCCTACTCCTGCAAGATTATACTATCAATTTACTTCCTCGTGTGTAACACATGCTAGCAATACCTTCTAGATTTTAAATTTGTAAATGTAATGTTTACAACTAATAAACTCATCTCAAAAAAGTAAACTTTGAAATAAACTTTTTATGTACTAAAAAAATAAAGAAATCGATATTGAATAGATACCGTCCAAATTTTTAACAGCTAGATCTAAGTATTAGAAACCTCAAAATTAAATATTTTTATTTTAAAAATAATCTTATAGTTGTTATGTGATTTTTAAAATTTTAAACAAAAATTATCATCATTTTAGCATTTTTTCAATTAATTAGAGTCAGCTATATGAATCATAGTTCTCTATTGATATCTATTAAGGGTGTGGTTTCTATAAGGTTGCAACATTAAACAATCCAATTAAGATGCACATTCAAATTTGGTCATAACATATAATTTTGATGTAAAATATCCTCAGGATTATCTCGAAATCAATTTTCACATCTAATTATAAATTTTAAAACTAAAAGAGTAGTTAAAATCAAGTAGATCTATAAATGTGTGAAAATTTTGAAAATAGACGGTCTAAATAATGTGTAATAAGATGAAATATTTATCAGATTCAATATCTTTTTTTCTTTCATGATCATACATCTCAATATCGAGATGCTCAATTAGATGGTTTTTTAATGGAAAAATGATCCTATGGGACCCTCCCCTATACATGTGTGTAGGACCCCAAATGATCATCCTTAAATAGAAAAATCAAGTTCTATACCGTGTGATAGTTTTTATAGAGATCTGTACCAACTTTAATAGTGATCATTTGAGATCCTACACATATAAGTGGGAGAGGGTCTTACATGATCATTACCGTTTATAATATTAAAACAACATTTTCCAATTGATTTTTGAGGGGCATAAGAATTCCATATTTTAAGGTTGCTACCTGATATAAAATTTTTCCATCAAAATACGGAGCCTATTGTACGTGTTAGTATTTTAAATTTGTTTTATTACTTATAAAGTTTTTTTGTTACCGTTTATAAGGATTCGGGTTGTCGTCTGAAAAGGAGAGCGTGGAGGGCTTTTCATTCCAGATTGACTATCAATGTAAACGAGAGAAAAACTAGAAAGAGAAGAGAATGCCGGAGGTTATTCTTCACATCTACGATGTTACAAACAGTGGTTCTGCTAAGACCAACAACACCATTGTCAACATCAATAAGATCTTCAAGGATGGTATTGGCTTAGGAGGCATCTTTCATAGTGCTGTTCAGGTTGTTTCTGAAACTTTTTTTCTTGGTTTTGCTCCTTGTCGAATTTTAATTTGGAAAGGATTTCTTTTAATAAATCGGGGTTACTTTTGCATGAAAATTTGGTTATTTTCTCATGTCTTTTCTGATCCATGAGAGTTGGATTCAGTTTGAGTTTGTTTTCCTTATGAAATCTGTATCCTGGTCGATTCCTCCTAATGTAACTGTCTTCTTATTTTTTTTTTCTTTTGAAATTTATGGAATCTGGGTTTATATGATTGTTCGCATTTTGGGTATGCGTTGTTCTGTAAATATTTGAGGTTTCTTGTGATCATTGTTGAAGTTGAATGTATTGTTTCTTTTGAGTTACATATATATTTTCTGCTTTATTTGCCTTTATTTTGGTTTAGTTGAGTTGGGTTTTCATTGAAATGATCTAGATTAGTTGGGATTGTCAGATGTGAAGACACTTCCTGGCTCTCTAGAAATGGGTATATTTTATTTGAATTGTTTGTTAAATGGTGTATTGTGTTATTTTCCTGTACTTGCAATGTTAGTGCTTTTGTGGGATTTTATTTTTGTATGTGTTGATCTATCTGCATGTACATTAACTGGACCTTTTTAGATTTTTTTTTAATACATTTAGTGGCTCACTATTTTGCTGTCTGTTGTGATTAGAATGTTTGTACTGCCCATGGAGAACAGACTGTGATATGAGTTTTTCATATGCAACTCGTGGCAAAGGATCTGTATTGCGATTCACATGCCTGCCCTGAAATTTGGATACATGAAACTAGGCTAAAAAAAAAAATGCCTTGGGCTAGGAAACTTTGTGCCGTGTCCTCAAACATGTGCTCAAAAAACAATCCTGCAGGAAACTTGGCAAGCCAGATTTTGCCTAGGTTTACCCCCGAGGCCTTCATAAGGCGTATGTAACCACCCAAGACTGATGGCACTCCTTCTAGACTACGAGTTCCCTTCCTTCCACTTGATTTTGAGTGAAAAGGTTGCAGGCAAGGTGTTTTAGGTTGCATGCGCTTCATCCCTTTTGGATCTCTCTCACAAAGCATATTGAAGAACTCTTAGTGCATCGCACAACCCCCATAGGCATGCATCACCTTCTCTCCCTCTTTCTCTAACCAAAACCCTCAAGGAGGAAGACATACCTCTTTATTTTGGGTGAAGAAAACAATCATGGAGTTGCAAGTTGTAGGGTTTCTTCTATCTTACTTCAATCTCTCAAACAAGGAGGTCGAAGGTTATAAACATTTTTCTCTTTTAGAACCTAAAAACTTGATTTTTTTAATGGCTCTCTTTCTATTTTCCCTGCCTCCCACATGACCTAGGCCTAGGTTTCCACATGGTGAGCTCTTTCTATAAGTTAGAGATGCATTTATACCATAAAGGGGTGAGATCCCCCTTATATATTGCATTCTAGTGAAAAAATGGATAAGAAGGGGACTTGTCTTCTAATTCTAATGGTAAATTCATGTTGTTAGAGAGCTAAACCCATCATGAACTAATGGTAGATAATGCACGATTATGCCTAGGAGGATTCCTAGTTCCAACACTGTTCTAGCCCTAGGTGGAGTCCAATTGGATCTTCCATAGGACTCTAGATTTAGTTGGTTTTTTAATAACTAACTCCAACTAGAAAGAGATTTCCCACCTTAAATCTAACTCCTAACAACCTAGGTTTGACTTAACTTGGATTTCATTGATTCAAGTCACATAACGATACCAAATTGGATTCCCACTAGGATGTCTAGTGGCCTGCACTTTTTGGTCCTTTGACCAGCCACGTGGTACCCATAGATAGCTAGTGGGGGTCCATGCTGGTCAACAAGCCAAACCATGTGGGTGACATAGACACAAAACACATGAGAAATCTAGGCCTAACATGTGGGAAATATTCTCCAAGGCAGTCTCCTTTGTTAACAAATTATTAATTCCGGGAATACCCGATCTATAAAATATAATGCAAAAAGTTTTTATCCCCGTTGGAGCATACTGTCCATTGACTCCCTCGGGTAAAACCCCATCTAGGATTAATTTTAGGACAACAAACTTTGGGGACGTAACCTCTTCAGCCCATGATTAACCTTACTAAAATTTCCGAGTTTTACCCTCTATGTACTTGGAAAAAATAATGTCTCATGATTGAATAGAGACCGTCCAATTTATAGATGGTAAGATCCAAGTGTTAGAAAAATTAGAATTCAAATTTTTTCTTTTGAGAATAATCATCTAGTACTTTTAGGTGGTTCGCAAAATTTCAGATTGAAAAAAAATCTCCCATGCAAATTTTTTGACCGAGAAAGTAGATCTACACTATGCTTGTGCGGGAGCATAGTCTATGTGCTGAAATATAATATTTCTTACAAATAGATCCTTATTTGAAATATGAAATTCACTGAACAAAGCCAAATTGGCTAAGTATAGAATTAAAAGTCATTAATTTTATCACCAACACTTAAAAGATTCCCTTTTAAGAACCTTAGAAGAGTTTACACTGAAACTAGATCTACCCTGCTCTCCATTGGCTACTCTATGCCACATCAGGACTTCAAACCAACTCAACATACTCATGACCCGCAAATACTCCCATGCAAGGGGATCGGATTGGCTTGTCAAAGATGGTCAAGGCATAAAAGTGCCACACTCCACAAGTATCTAGCGTTTTTAGATATTCTCCTAAGGAGAAGTTAAGAGTCTGATGTATTGACTTAAAAACAGCTGCACATGGGTGTCTAGGGGAGCTCTCTCAGGTGACATGCATTCTAACGGTCACACAGACCCAATAAAACTCAAGGATCACACAACTATGAGGTATTTAGCAGTACACATGCTATTTAGGATTCCATTTGGAAGATTTTCATGCACTTGTCCTCACAAGCCCCTAAACATCCTACATTGCAAAATCCAACAAACACATCCACCCTAGATGTAGCTGGTTTATATAGGGTACTCGTGGACCCTCTTCAGCATCGCGCATCATGGGACCAAACATAACCAGCTTACGGTACGGATACACTCATCTAGCTAAGGCCTATTCTTACGACAAGGAGAGAGTGATGGAGCACACGTGTCCCGTATAGAGCCCAACTCACTACTCATGCTTTGCTCTAGGTACACAACTAGACGTCACTTTCACTCAAATTGAGCGTAATCCACAAATGTTAAAGCATAAGGCCACATGCATGGAGAAACATAAGAGAGCTTTAGGCTAAGACTAAGTGTACATGCATTTAAAGTCTAGACATCTTATGGTTGAGAACTCTATTGTGATGACTATTGGACTTTGGTCCTAAAGTCATAGATCACCATCAAATACATTACCTTGAAGTATTTGGCTATGAGGCGCTAAAAAACAGTTAAGAGCGCAAGCGATTATGTATCAGCAAATTGTTTTCAAATCCTCATTGTTCATTTGAAATTTCTTATGTAAATATGCTATTGTCCCTGATGCACCCAACAAAGAAGTGAATCCTTCTCAATGGATGTCTTGTTTCAATCTCCTTGACATCCGTGTCCTGTGAAATTTTAGGGTGACAAATTTAAGCGTTTCTAAAAGAAACTCTGAAGAAGCTTCTTCGCTGTCTACAAACTGCAATTATTATTACTATTAATAGTATTATCATTATAGCTATACAATAGCAAGTAAATATGGATGTCATTTTTACTCCATACAAATTGTGGCACATAGATCCTTAGGGGAGTCACAATATAGGTGGGGCAACATGCATAGGAGTTACAACCATTATGCATAACTGTTATAGTTGGAAATGACCCAATATGTAATTGTTATAGCACGAAAATCACCCATGTTTCCATAACGGACATGAGGCCCATGCATGTTTCTCTAATGGACGTGTCGCCCATAGCAGTCACTACACTCCCCCTCCAGCTGGAGCATATATATCAGCTTGCCCAAAGTATCCTTTCGTCGAACTCTATTAGAAGCCTCGATAAGTATGTATGGCGGCTGATTCTTGGCATATTGTCTTTGAAGGGACCGTTTCTCTGATGAAGTGATAGATGACCTTATATGCTTGGTTCTTTCATAAAATACAGGATTTGAGCCAATATAAATTGCTGCATGATTATCGCAATGTGGAGGAATAAGAGCTGATACATTAACACCAATTTCTTGAATTAGAGAATGGAGCCAAATTATTTCACATGTGGCACTTGCCATTCCTCGATACTCAAGTTCTACTAAAGATCGAGCTACAACACTCTACTTCGTAACCTTCTAGGTGACTAAATTACCATCCATTGTCATAAAGCAGTCACTGGTAGATCATTAATGAAGATAACATCTGGCCTAATCTGCATTGCTGAAATCTTGTACATCAAGGTGACCGTGACTGATATACAGTAGCCGTCTCCTTGGAGTAGATTTTAAATATTGTAAAATGCGATAAACGGTAGCCAAGTGATGGGAGCACTGTGCGTGCGCAAACTGGCTTGCCACGCTTACAACATATGCAATGTTTGGTTGTGTGACAATCAAATAAGTAAGTCTATTCATTAATCTCTAATATACATCAGGGTTCTTTAGGCTCTCTGACTGCTGATCATACAGTTTGTGATTAACCTCTACGGGAAATTCTGCTGGTTTGGCTCCAAGCATTCCTGTGTCGTTGAGGAGATCAAGAGTATACTTCCTTTGAGACAAAAAATAATTCCTTACTTAGCCCTAGCCACATCCAAGGAAGTATTTCGATGGACCAATATCCTTGATGTCAAAAACACCCGCAAGAAATATTCCACTTTTTGATTCTCATGTTCAGTATTTCCTATGAGTACTATGTCATCCACATACACTATTAGTATTGTGGTAGAACAAGAATCTCTTTAACAAATTCAGAATGATCAGACACTTCTTTGAAATCCAAATTGATTGCCATACTGAATTCTTGAACTAAACCCAAGGTGATTGTTTCAGTCTACCCTTGAGGATGAAACCCAGGTGGTAATGCCATATACCCTCTTACAGATCTCCATGAAAAACAGATTCTGGTGGGTTGTCCATTTCCTATTTATTGCAATAGATAAAAGTACATGTACTGATTTCAATTTTGTTGCAGGAGCAAAAGCCTTTTTATAGTCAAGCCCATATAACTGTGTGAAACCCTTAGCCCCCAGACAATATGTCTATCAATCAAACCATCTGGTTTGTGCTTCAGGGTATACACCCATCTTACATGTCGTCCTTCTGGCGATCAATTACATCCCAATTTACTGCTTCTCTAAGGCAATCATTTCCTCAATCATGGTTGCTGTCATTGCAAATGAGCCAATGCATCTACACCCTTGGTGGGAATAGGAACAAAGGAAGTAGAGAAAATATATGCATGAAAGGAAGGTGAAAGCGAAACATAAGACACAAACTTACTGATCGGATGAGAAGTCCCTTTTCTTTTTTCCCCTCCTTACAACAATAGGTATATTGAGTATAAGGGTAGAAGGAGAAGAAGTACCTGACGCATCAACGAGTATGGGTTGATTGGTTACATCAGACTTTCCCTTGTTTTTTCAGGTGTACACATTCAACTGTTTCTTAGTAGATTCCACGTTTTCCTTGGTTGGATTATTGGAACGATTTGTGATCATTGAAAGAGGAATATGATTGTTTGGTGGCGTAGTGGATATCGAATCTCTTCAGGAAGAAAGAGATTACATATTATCAAAAAGGTAATATCTTTTGAGACATATTTCCTTTTACTTTCCGAACAAGAACACGTATCCTTTTTGAGAGTTTCGAGTATTGGAACTGTCTTGATCATTGAAAGAGGAATAGGATTGTCTAGTGACATAATGGACATCGAATCTCTTTAGGAAGAAACAAAGTTATATTCTCAAAGAAAGGTAATATCCTTTGAGACATATTTCCTTTTAGTTCCCTTTTGAGAGTTTGAGTATTCTAGAAATGCACATCTAGTAGATTGAGGTCCTAATTTGTTCCTAGCTGGTCTAAGGTATTGCACAAAGCATACACAACCAAACTTTTTTGGTGGAAAAGAAAACAAAGGAACTATATGGTGGAGAATTTTGAAAGGATAAACACCATAGAGAATAGGTATGGGCATTCTATTGATCATATAAGCAGCGGTAAGAATTGCGCATCCTATTATGTCTTAGGTACCATCACTCCTATTAAGGTGCCTCTCACCACTTCTAACAAGTGTCTATTTTTCTGTTCTACCATACCGTTATGTTATGGTGTATAGGAACATGTTGTTTGAGTTTCTGTACCATGTTCAAGAAAATAAATTGTGAAGCCATTTTATAGATCCTCTGGTGCATTATCATAACAGAAAATTTTAAGTTGGGTCTCAAATTGGGTTCGAACCAGGGTTTGAAAACTCAGCTGTCCGGTTCGACTCGGTTATCGGCAGACCCCTTGCTGGTTCCACTACAATATCGGGAATTGCCCGTGTCTAGAGAGAACCGGGCGATTCCCAATAGTGAATCGTTGAGTCTCAACAGTGACTCGTCCAAGAACACGGGCTGCATAGTGTTCTTCACGATTTTCATGGTTTTTTGTCATTTTTTTTATCATTTTTCATCTTTTACAGCTTTATAATCGAATCATGCAAGCTTTATTTTAAATTTTTCAGCCATTTCAGTCAATAAAAGGTAGTAAAAGTCACCGATTTTGATCAAAAAAATTTGGATATGTGAAGAACCCTAAAAACGTTTTACGGTTCCTGCATTTCTTTGATTTCAAGCAAAAGAGGGCATCATTTTTTGTAAAATCTGAGGGTTATTGATTGGAAGAGTGTTGTTCAGAGGTTTTTGTTCATAATTTGTGAGTATTTTGGACGAATACATATCAAATTTGAATTTGAAGCCACGGGTGCACGAAAAACAGGTAAGAGCTACGTTTTTTTTTTTTTTCCGCCATTCTATCAAATTCACTCAATATTTTGCAAATAATATGTTAAATTTATAAGCTTTTAATTCGTTATTGTGTTGTTTATCATCACATGTATTCAATTTGATTTTATTTATTCAATTTGAGTTTGATGTTTGAGAAAAAAAGACTGATGTCTGTGAAGAAAAAATGGACTGCGTTTTTTTTTTTTTCCCCGCCATTCTATCAATTTCACTCAAAATTTTACAAATAATGTGTTAAATTTATAGGGTTTTGATTTGTTATAGTGTTGTTTATCATCACATGTATTCAATTTGTTTTTATTTATTCAATTTGAGCTTGATTTTTGAGAAAAAAAGACTGATGTTTGTGAAGAAAAAATAAACTGCGGTTTCTCTTTTTTTTCCGCAATCTATCAATTTTACTTAATATTTTGCAAATAATGTGTTAAATTTATAGGGTTTTGATTTGTTATAGTGTTGTTTATCATCACATGTATTCAATTTGAGCTTGATTTTTGAGATTGAATGACTGATGTCTGTGAAGAACTGCGTTTTTTTTTTTCCGCAATTCAATCGATTTTATGTAATATTTTGATAATAATGTGTTAATATTATAGGGCTTTGATTCCTTATAGTGTTGTTTATCAAAACATGTATTCAATTTGATGTAATTTATTTGATTTGAGGTGGATTTTTGAGTTGGAATGACTGATGTTAGGTGGGTCTGTGAAGAACTGTTTTTTTTTTTTGTTTAATTCATGATCAATTTTTTTGAAAAATCGTGATTTTCCAAAAAATTGTGATCAGTTTTTGATTATCATGAGGAATTAAACAAGATTTTTAGTTAAAAAAATTGCATGCTGATAGATTATTTATGCAAAAAAATACATGTTATTATATTTTTAATGCAAAACTGTATTTTTTAATTTGTTGTTAATGCAAAAAAATACATTAACAAATACGTGCTGGTAAACTGTATTATTTTTAATGCAGTTTTGCATTAAAAATGTATTTTTAATTTTTAAAATTTTTAATGCAAAAAATACATGTTGTTAAACTGTATTATCATGAGGAATTAAAGTGAATATCATTGTAAACAAATCGTGGTATGTATGATAATTATATTATCTTGCATTTTTCAATTTTATTATTAAATTTTTAATTAAAAAAATGTATGTTCTTGATAATTGAGTTGTAGCCATGTTTGGAGCTTGCATTTTTTATTATATTATCTTGCATATTTTTAATTGAAATGGACGACTATTTGTGATCATTTCAATTGAGTTGGGATTGTGCCCACTATATCATTGTAAAATTTATTTGTGGCATTGTGAATGACTATATCGTTGTAAATGTTTCTTGTGTCAAATATACGTGTAGTGGCATTATGGATGACTATATTATTGTAATTTTTTTCTTGATTCTAAGTGTGACTTATACAAACTTTTTTTTTATCTATAATGTTGCATAAATATTTTTTTGTTCTCAGTAGGAACTAATTCATGTTTGTTGAAATGAAGATTTGTGACAAGTCCATATGTATTGGCATTGTGAGTTACTATACCATTGTAAATATATTTCTTATTGATACTATATCAATGTAAATTTTTTGTTCTATATGTGGTGGCTTATATAGGCTATTTTATCTATAATGTTGCATAAATAAATTATTTTTCTCAGTAGGAACTAAATTATAGTCACGTGAATTCAATCAATGGCATCAGCATGACCAAGATGAAGAACGACGTCGTCTGTCATTTTATTTTTAGATTGTATGTTACGAATTGTATGCTTTATTGTAGTCTATGTATGATGATATACTTAATCCATGATAATTCTATGTTTATCCTTTTGTGTGATGTAAATTAAATGGTAAATAGTAGTTCATGCAGGGAAAGAACATATCAATATTCGCATATTCATGCAAAGAAATGAAAATTCTTAATGGAGTACCCTCATTTCTTATTGAATTCCTAAAAAACAACATTTATGATGAATTTTAATAATTTTTTCGGATTTTTTTTAAGGTTTAATCCAACCGATTCAGTCGATTCCCGATCCAAATCCCCGATTCGCCAATCCGGATGGGTTTTTGAGATGCCCAATCCGGATCACCGATCCACTTTTTAAACCACTGGTTTGAACCATTTTTATGAAATATTTTAAGTATTAAAGGTGCTTTATCTTTACTTTTTATAAGATAGATCCTAGTATACCGAGAGTTAGTCCTCAATGAATGAGATAAGATCGTCATCCAAATACAAAAGTAAGCAGAGGCGGCCCCCAAACATCAGAATGAACAAGATGAAATGGCTTAGTGCTTTTATTTTCACTAGAAACAAAAGTGCTTATACAATGATAGGTCTCACCTTTTAGCAGAGGACCACTCAAAGAAACAAATTTATTTAGAAACAATAATTTTAAGGATTTCAGAGACGTGGCCTATGCAGGTGTGCCACAAGAATACCTGCTCATCGTTGGAAATATAGCATATCAAGGCCTAAATTCCAGTAGTCTCGCATTCAGTGGGAGCGATTGAGAGATTGAAATCTTGGCGTCTTGCGAAATGGAGCCCAGATTCTTTTACCCCGAGTACGCATGAGGCATCTAGAGTTTATGTGTTGAGAAAGCAATTTCTCAAGGAGATGTGAGGGTCATCTCCTAGTCAAGAGTTTATAGGTTAGTCTCATGTTTAGCTACAATCGGCCAGGGTTTGGAGAATCCAAATGAGAAAAATAGAATCCGAGTACTTATTGAGTATTCGTCCTGTATGAAATGGTCAAGACTTATGGGACATAAGTCCGTATCCTGTCACGAGACCATTGCATGGCATGTGCATTTTCATTTCGTACGGGAAGCCACTCTTCCAAATGCATTGTCCGAGTTTGGAAGAGCCAGTGCACATGTGCTTTGAGAGGACCCTTGTAATTGAGTTGGATCATGTCCCACAGGGGTACATCTGTAATCCATTGAGAGCCGAATGATCGAAAGTTTTGGCTCAACGGGTTTGATATGGCCAATTATGTGTCGCTGCTTTAGACTGTAGAACATAAGTCTATTGGGTCGATTTGAGACTCTGCGGAACATCATTCGGGACTAGCCCAATGGAGTACTCCGATACCTATAGGTATTAGCCTGAGATCTCACTATACCTTTTCTCCGATTTTATAAAGATGAGAAAAACCTAATAATTCCTCAAAAAACCTTAAATATTTATTGTGAATTTTAGAGAATTTTTTATAATTTTATTTGCTAAAAAAATAGGGGCTTTCATATTGTTTGGCTCAAATTCCACTTTAGTCCTGATCTCGTAGTGCCATGTGGCGTCCGAGTGGCCATAGGGCTGCCACATGGCACCCCACACCTCACTTTAGGATCACCGTCCAGTTGGGCATTGATCCCTAGGCAGGGGACTAGATTAGCATTTGGTTGCTTGTTTTATAAGGGGTTGTGTTATGGTGTCTTGTTATATATTGTTATATTTTGTTATATAATGTTATAAATTAAGGCCTTTTTTATCACATGTCTTAATTAAACTCACACATGGGTCATGCATGGCATATGTGAAGTTTAATTAATTTATTTATTTGATATTAAAAAGAAAATGCATTTTCAAATTTGAGTTGAAAAATATCTTCACACTCGTGTGAAGAGGATGTTATCTTTAAATTGATTGGTTTGAAATTTTAGATCTACAAAGTGATTAGCTTTGATAAAGAAGAATATCTCCACATGTGTGAGCTTTGCCAATTACTTCTTTGCCTTTTGGCCTTTGTGGTTATCTACTCTAATACATTATTAAAAAAACTAAGGGTATTTTTGTAAGGCCATATTGGATACAATTAGAACAAAAACATGGGTCAAAAGACAAAATGGTAGAGTGGCATAACTTAGGGTTAGGGTGAGTGATAATGGTGTGAAATCCCATTCTTTCATCCTAGTGGTTGGATGGGGATGGGTGGCTAGGTACATTAGCCTCTCATGTGCCTTTGGATTAGTGCATCAAAGGTGTTGATTGAATCCAAAGTTACACCCATGTTATAAACGCACATCATGAGATCTTTAACCCTAACTATCTCAACTCTTGAACCATTTTGAAAAATTGTTGTTCCCCTCCCTCTTCTAAGGTTTTGTGAGAGAAAATTGAAGAGAGAGCTTTTAAAGTTCCATTAATGGTGATCTTGATGGTGGTCCTTCTTTCTTATGCTTAAGTCCATAGTGTGCATTTATCAAGGTAAACTGCATTGAATTTTCTTTTTTCATAAGATCATATCCTTGGCATCTATAGTTGCTGGAGTTTTGAACTTAGAAAAGTTTCATTGATCTTAGAATCCCCATTTGATCATCTTTTTCATCATGCTTATTCATAATGTGGTCCTTCATGAGTTATATAGCCTATATGCATGAGAATCCATGATCATGCATACTATCCATTAATTACTTTGCTTCAAACCCATCAAATAATTTAATATCAAAGTGTCACTCCATTTTCAGAACATTTTCATCACGTTTTTACCTATGGGAGTTCATAATCTTTCCATACGAGATTGTTTTGGTGGTCCGAGGGACCACCGTGTGTAGTTTGGCAATAACTCTCTTGTTTTTTATCTTATTCGATTCAAACTTTTTGCATTATGTTTTGGATGATAATGCATGTGTTGAGATCTTAAGAAGTGATTTTAAGGTGTGTAATTTCTTCCCATTTGGATTGGACACTCTTGTGAGATTGAACTACTTTTGTACAATCCAAAGCGACAAAATTAAGTCCTTATAGGACCTGATTGCGTGGCCCGGCACAAGGGGTTCGAAACATGGCTTCCCTATTTTAATTTGGCATTCTAATTCCTTGTTTAGTTGATTTTATTTTTTAGAATTTAGTTTAGATTAGTTGCATGATGTATTTAAGCTTTGGGATATAGTCTATGAAAGTGTAATTCATGAGCTAGTCTTGCTTTATATGTAATTGCCCCATACAGGATTGGTATTTGAGTTTATTTACAGTGGTTATACAAGGCTAGAAATGTTTGTAATTGTTATGTAAAAGGATTGTAACTTATTCACTTAGCTTGGTTTTTAACAAGTGGCTTGTTGAAGGTGTCCATTTTGCCTTGTTTTTTGGCTTGGAAATTTGCTCTAGCCTTTGTATCCACTTTCACTCATAACTTTTAGACTTGGAGTTGGGATCGATAGAACTGTAGAAGTGCATCCCGTGTTGAACAGGTACAGCCTATTGTCTTTACGACCACCGCCATTTGTCTTGTTTATAGATCTTGAAAACACAATGTGAGGGAGAGTATGTGATGCAACAGGTACAACCTATTGTCTTTACGACCACCGCCAATTATCTTATTTCTAGATCTTGAAAACACAATGTGAGGGATAGTATGTGATGTTGCAGTTTAGTTTTTTTTGTTAGACTGCTAACAGAGAGAAGATTAGAAGGAAATGAAGGCAAACATACTAGAGAGGGTAGGGACAAGGATTATGAAAGTTTATATGTTTCACTCCCATAGGCACTAGACATGGATCCATAAGCAAGTTTAACTTCACTAGAAGCAGAAGAAAAGGGCTAGAAACGAACTTTCTTACTGATCATCTGATTAGTAGCCCTGGAATCAATGATCTAGGATATAAAGGAGGTGGAGTTGGAGGCATAGTTTGCAGTTGCATATGTATCTGGATGCCCTACCAGTTTCTTAGAGCTGAGTGAGTCCTTGAGAGCAATCAACTGGTGTTGATCTTTGATGGCCTAATCTCTTGGATCGAATACATTGATTTATGACATTTTTCTTCTCTCTCGAACGCGAGACCCTAAATTTTTTCATGGTACTAATCCCTTAGTTTCAAAGTTTACAAAGACCCATTTTTTTGGTTTGTTTGGGCAAAGAAAGGTATGGAGTATATTATGTAGTTTGTGTGGAGTAAAAAAAAAAAAAGCTATAGGGTTTTTTTTGCTGGATATAGAAAGAGTTTAGGACAGAACTTACTTATTGGTAAAAGAAAAGTGAGATGATCTTGCTGGGAATATGAGGTTGCTAGAAATGAGATGATTTTGGTGGAAATGTTGTACTTGAGGTTGGTAAAGGAAAGTGAGATGATCTTCCTAAGGAAATTTATACTTGAGGTTGGTAAAGGAAAATGAGATGATTTTGCTGGAAATGAGTTTGCTGATACACTTCAACTTCAAGCCCGAGAAGAAGGAAAAAATCTTGATTCTAGGGTGTTGAAAGTGATAGATATCCTAGGGTTTCAAGCCTTGCTCTAATACCATGTTAAGATTGAGCGAGAAAGAGAGAGAGGGAGAGAGTAATATTCAAGCACAATATAAGATACTACAGATGTATTTTTACTCGTATACAAATAGTGAGGCAATTTGCTCTATATATATATACCCATAGATCCCTATGGGATTGTTATGATATAGATAGGTCAACATGCATAGGAGTTACAATTGTTATGCGTAACTGTTACAACAGGAATCACCCGAATATGGTAACTGTTACAGCAGGAAGATTTCCCCAATATGATAGCTATTACAGCAGGAAAATATTGAAATATCGTAGAGTATTATACACATTATCACCACATGCATGTTTCTACAATATGCACAAGGCCCATACCAGCCCATAACAGTCACTACAATTATTATTATTATATTTGATAGATAATAGAGTCAATTACTTAGTGAGAGGTGTACATCAAGTTGCATAGACAAAACACAGATTTGTACAGGGAGAAAGGAGAAGGTGGCGGAGGGAAGGGAAGACAGATAGAAAGAAGGAGTGCCCCCACCCCCGGGGGGGGGGGGGGGGGGGGGGGGGGGGGGGGGGGGAGGTTCTGTGTGTTGAAAAGTCAAGGAAGTTATCTAGATAAGTAGATAACCCTTTGCATGTGTCAACCAATTATTTTTTTTTTAACCAATAGTTCACTGGGGCTAATGCATATCTTGGGCTCTTATCTATGTTCTTATCAATCCTTCTTACTCATTCTTGATTTACAGTTATGTAATCTTGTCAAAACATTACTAATTGAGACGAATACCATTGGTTAATTGTATGTAATGCACATGTTTAGGTTTCAGTTTGATTCTTATTGCAATTCATCTTTCTCCAAATCAGCAAGCAAATTGAATTAATCACCTATACTAGCAATTACCTTTATGAAGTGATGCTTTAAATCCTAACAGATACCAAATATGCTGGGGTAATAAAAGATCTGCACGCCGCATTCTTCTCCATTTGCCTTGTCTTGTGTTTTGTGTAGTTCCTTCCTGGACTTCTTTGGTGTTAGTTAATTTATACTTAATTTAGTCTTTGCAGTTGTGGATTCTTTGCTTCATTGCCACTATTTGGTATTTCTATAACAGGTCGAATAATAAAGTATTTACTGGATCATGGTCCTAATTTTTTTCATCATGCTTCTACCTCCCTGTTTTGGTCTTGGAAGATTGGGGACACTAGCCACCATTGATTAGACTTGGGGGCAAGTTGCGCATAGTTATTTCTGGAAGATTAAGTGAAGTGGTGTGCTTGCGAACTGTCTCAGTTAGCAGCCCCTTGAATCGAATTTTAGTTACAGTTCTCCTGGAAACCCTAGCATAATGGGGGGGGGTTTGAGCCATTTCTGCAGTTAAGTATGGCAATGTGCAGAATTGTTTTTCAGGTCCTGCTGAGACCTGTAGTTTTTACTATGGTGGAAGCAATAGCCCTTTTAACTGCAGTTACTTTGTTTTTCAGGTTTCTTTAAAGCTAATTATAATGGAATGTTGTTTGCCTAAAATTATGAGAATGAGACAGCTTGATAGGGGCTTGCTTCTCTTGGGATATCTGTGCATTATACCTTAATCATGCTGCCGGAGTCGTCTTTCACCTTGTTCTTTGAATTTGAATACCCTTTTGTTTAAGCACACCACCATTGTAGTCCTCATACAAAACAATCACAACTGGGTTAACACAAGCACTAAAAGATGGGTGGGTGTTAATATTTGATTAGACCTTCCAACATTTATTTTCTCTCTGTTTTTATATAACAGTTTAAAAGTTTCAAAAAAAAAAAAACCGCTTCTTTTCTATCTGTGATTAGACCTTCTGATATTATCATATCAGCTTCAAAAAATTCATATTGTAGTTTACTTTCTGTCATGAATTATAATTTCTGTTTGAATATGTTACAGGTAAGCCAATCGCTCAATGGAAATTAACATAATTACAATAGGTTTAACATAAACTCTATGGTAATGAATGGATATACAATGTTTGGTTTGACATTCTAACTATTCTTAAATCTTTCTTAATCATGGGGACCTTATCCTTTGTGAAGTTAACTTTGGAGTAATGCAACTTCTCATTCAAGCTATTCTCCGGCCATTCCTCAAGAATGGGATGCTTGTGTTCATGTTACTAACTAGAGGTATTTATCATGGGACTAATTCAGGCATCTTGGTAGGCATAGCTTACCATTTCCAAAACTCAACCTGAGTTCACAAGTCACTGTATCAGGTTGATTAGTGAGCTGACCTGGTTTACTCAACCAGGTTATAAACAGAAGAAAAAACTCTACAGGCCTTTGATGGCCTAGAATGGCCTAGAAGAAACCAAATATCTGATAGGGTTTTGATTCGACCTGATGTTTATGACCCTATTTTTGTCTGGGTTGAGCTGACCCTACTGGGTCTTACAAGACCCTCCATATTGTGTCTGCAAGCTATGTTGGTGGTAGGTGCACAAATCCAAAGACTGTAAAAGTTAATGAAATGGAGGTGCAAACATTGCCTTCAAGCTTGAATTCTAATTTATTGAGAATGCCAGTATCTAGAATTATTTGATGGATTTGCTCAACTGTAATCTTGAGTCTATGCGATTGGGGGTTATTGTTACATGTACCATTGCATTTGGTGGGAAAGGAAATGTACCTGTGGTTGGATGTCAAACCATTTGTAAGAACGTACCTGTGGTTGGATGTCAAACCATTTGTAAGATGGAATTACTATCGGTCTTAAGGGTTTTGATTTGTGTAGGTTGTTACCCATTTATAGTTATTCTCCTTTTCTCGGAACATTGATTTATTTTGTATCTCTTACCTATCAAAAGAGAAGGCTTTCCTAAACTAGTTTAGAACGTAAAATTCAATTATGACATTCTTTAAATTTTTTGTCAATCCCCAACTGGGTTTGGGTAATGAAATCACATCAGGAAAGTTGAACAATAACCGTGAAATTCATCTTAGATGTCACCAGCTTGAGATGGTACTAGTAGTTTTACCTTCCTTATGAAGGTGAGTTTTTATGACTTATGAGGCAGGGATTATACTTAGATAGTGAGCACAATTCAATTAGATTGGTTCTGAATAAGCATGGTCTTTGTTTCAGATGTGAAAGTTTCTTTTTATCTGTTTGTCTTCCTCTTAATGAAGAAGCTTGTACCTTGTGTTTTCCTGATTCTTGTATGATGTCCTTCGTTGTATGTCAATTGATTGTGAATATCATGATACTTCTGTGTCAATTAATTGTCAACAAATTTGCCATATCGAATTATTGTCAACAACTTCTGTGAAAGTTGTTTTTTTATCTGTTTGTCCTCCTCTTGATGAAGAAGCTTGTACCTTGTGTTTTCCTGATTCTTGTATGATGTCCTTTGTTGTATGTGAATTGATTGTGAATATCATAATACTTCTGTGTCAATTAATTGTCAACAAGTTTGCTATATTGAATAATGTTTCCTCTATACTTACTTTTAAGTTTATGCCATAGATTGTATTCCTGTTTGTTGCAGGTATATGGAGATGAGGAATGGTCCTTTGGATTTTGTGAAAATGGCAGTGGAGTATTTAGTTGCCCCCCATGTAAAAATCCTATGTACGCATATCGTGAAAGCATTGCCCTTGGTGAAACAGGGTTTTCAATCTCCAAGGTCAACCAGATACTGAGGGAGCTTAGTAGGGAATGGCCTGGAAATTCCTACGACCTTTTGTCTAGAAACTGCAATCACTTCTGTGATCAATTATGTGAGAGGCTCGGTGTACCTAAACTTCCTGGTAATTTGCATTTTTGGATATCAAATAATGTATGCTATAACTTCTACAGCTGAGAAATTGTTTATATGTTTCATGTTCTTGTTACATAGTTTCGTGCATATTTTTTCTCCAATGATAATATTTTAATAAACAGAATGTCAATTTGGCATGTGGTTCTCTTTTTGTCTTTCTGAAATTTTCTATGATTTATATTCATTTAAATGACTCTGAAGTTACAGATTTTTTAACTTCTATGGGATAATCTTCAAAAAGAAAATTACAAGCAAAAGAAGTTACAAAAAGTAACTTTTGTGGGAAATAAGGTTCCACTTGTTGGCCCAAACGACAACTTCCCATAGTAATCTTCTTCCATGCTGCAAATTTTACCGGAAAGGCAGAAGGGGAGATTGGAGCTTGATAGAAGTGGGTAGACAAAGAGAATGCTGGTGCAGATGATGGCTTGGCTTTTGGGAGATAAATGTAGAGAAGAGGGACTTGAAGAAGAGCAAAAGGATTTGAAATTAAATTACAACTATAAAATTGTGAAGTTTGGACAACTTCTGAGGACTATGGGGTGGCTGGTCGATGGATCACATCATGGTTTCCTACTTCTGAGAGTTCTATAATTTTGTATCGTATTGTTTGTGCATGTATAGTCACTTTTTTTATGCTCTTCTTTTATTCATGGATAGGAAAATGATTCTTTATGCATAGTTATTATATGCTTTGCTTTTCATTTAAATTTTTAATGCTTGGTTATTTCCATAGGAATCTAGTTTCTAATGTTCTGAATGTGTTGGAAGTTTCTAAAGTAGGTGGGGGCCAGGATTTCTAGATGAATTGACTCACCTTTATTAACATGGTATGTATGCTATTGCCACCTCGTATATGCTCATGATGGGATATATCTTCTGAAGGTCTGATTTTCGGTTTTGTATCAAACCTAGATCTGAATAGTTTTCTCTCCAGTTGGAAAGATTTTCGGATGTCTACCCAAAAAAAAAAAGATTTTCGGATGTACCTTTTCATTTGTGTTGTCAGGCAAGAAAACTTTGCCTGAGACACATTTCTGCGTGGTATTTTTTTTGTTTATCGTTGACTGTAAAACAGCGTATGGGTGTGCGTCATTCTAGTTTACAAGTATTTTGGGGGTTGTATGAAAATTGAGACTAAATGTGAAGTTGTGCTTGTCTATGTGTTCAAGTCCTATGGCTTGTTTATGTGTTTCACTTCCTGGAAAATTTGTGTGCATGGATATGTCAGAATCGCAACACTGGTAATATTTGAAAGTCATTCTAGGCTGTCACCTGTTCTCTCCAGTGGTCATCTTGGACCAGCATAATGGTTTATGCCTTAAGGTGATATCAGATTAAGACAGAGGGACGCCGTGAATTTGAAGGTGATGTCGGATTGTTGATATTGTCATTCATGGCAGAGGCGACATCTTGAACTTGTTTGGAGCATTTGACCTGTTTAACTCCCTAATTGCTGGATCCAATAGAAAAGGAAATTCAAGTACGTCCCATATGTGCAATTAGAATAACTTTTTATCATGGTCTTACTTTATCAGTCATGGCTTTACGGATGGGAAAATGACATTGCTATTGATTATTTTGTATCACTTATGGAGAGTAGGATGTCAAACTTTCTTATTACTTCATGGCTTTGGAGATCCATGGAGCCCCATATTAGTGACTTGGGTGACTAGGAGACTGACTTCGATGGTAAACCTTCTTTTCTTTTTTTTTCTTTTGGAAAGGCAGTACACATGGCATTGGCATCAACTATATGCAGTTATGGCCTCAGCTCCTCTTATAGACAACAGAATTAGGATACCTTGTCCCCTTAAAATGCATTGTTGTAGCTAGGTTGTGATGCACATTTCTGTGTGCCTGTTTCCCTTTGGAGAGGAGCAAACATACAGTAGTGTATTGTCATTCAGTTAAAGAAATGTTGGTTGTTGACTAATCAAGGTGTTGTACACTGGATTTCACAAATTTGATTGGCCGATGTGCTTATCATCATATAAAAGGTGAAAGGATGCTTAACAAAAAGGTTGAGTTGGAAGAACTTTTATAAAGTTCGATTGTTTGAACCATTTTCAACCACGTTTGAGATATTAGTGGTTTGAATTGTCGAAATTCTATTCCTTAATGGTGTTTACTTTGTTATATTTATTAGGCCTGTCCCTATAAATGGCATTTTAATCTTTTCTTCTATTGGATTGGTAAATAGTATTTATAAAAATGTTTGATTATGTGGATGATGATTTGTTCTTTTCTCAAGTCCCTTGCATTCTTTGACCGTTGGATCAGCATATGGATCCTTAAATCATATCAAGGTGTTCTTAGCTTTGTTGATTTGGTGGTTATAGGTCAATCAAGTCAAGGTTGCATTGATCTTGTGCCTCTCTTTTAACAATCTATTTGTCTGGGGTGTTTTTTTCGGTTTACGCCGGGGCCTAGCCTTATGTAGCTTTATTGGATTAAAAGGAAACATTTGTGGGCATTACTCTAGCTTCCGGTTTTTATTGCAATTAGGAAATACTAGGGACTTCTTTAGCTTGGAGCACCAGTTCAAGCCTTGGATTAGTTGATTCTTGCATGTAGTGCTGAACTTTATTTTGTTTCGGTCATTCTTTGTCAATATTTTGAGCTGTTCTTAACTTTTCAAGATCAAAAGCATGCTGATTAGGAGTTTGGTCCTCTACACTCACCTGACCATTAGCCTTTGAGAGTAGCCAAGGGTCTCTTGCTGACACAAGGTGTTCAAATGTTAGAAATATTGCAAATGGAGTAAGAGAGGTGTTGAGCTTAGGTTTAGGAGCGGGGGGCAATGGAGATGCAGAGTGAGGGAGAATAAGGAAACCTATTAGTCCTATAAGGATTTATTTATTTGGAGAAGGCAAATCTGTGTCCTAGAGGAGAATTGAGCAAATGGAAGCAGAAGCACATATATTGGAGATCAGAAAGAAGGTGAGCTGGGGGTAAAATGAGGGAAACTTTGAGGAGAAAGGAGGATCAAGGAGTGCAAATAGCAATGTGGATGGGAAGAACTTTGCCGGGATCATTAAGATCTAAGTTTTTTTTTTTGGGGTAAAATTATATTTGTAAGGTGATTGAAACTTTGAAATGAATGAAGCCAACTTGGACACTTCTTCTATCTAAGTTCTAAATATTGAAGACATGGATAATAGACAATGGGAAGTTTGGTTGTAGCACCACTTGACCCTCAGCTACCGGTCTAGGTTTCCATTCCCACTGATGCATTCGAAAACCGTTAATTGTTTCTAAAAACGGGTAGGGGCCTGTTATTCCCCACTGATCTACCCAAGAAAAAGTGTGGAATGATCGTGTTGCTCGGGATTTTGGAGGAGAACCAAATTCTCTTCCAATATGGGAAGGGGTAAAAGTATGCTGGTTTTGATTCTGAGACGGTTTGGAGATGATATAAGAACAGGTTAGGGAGTTAGGTTGGTTGGAGGGAAGTTTCTAAAAGTGCGGAAGAAGAGTAGAAATGGCAAGTTTGGTAACATATGTATGTTTGATTTATGATTTTGTAGTATTTTTTTTAGTATGTGATATATTTTATTCCTTGGTTGTTTATTGTGAGGGTGGCTATTTTGGTTTCTGATCTGGGTCCGGTCAACTATGACTGCAACTATATTTTGCATATGTTCTCTTTGTGTGCATCTTAAGTATAGACATGCCCATCAAGTTCATATCTTCATGTTTATATGCACCCACATACAAATTATACGTGTCTATGCATATATGCACAGCCACCCTGAGTGCATGTGTTTGCAGAGACAAATTTGTGTGCATAATGCATAAATGTATTTTGAACATGTGCACGCATGCGCATGTGCTTTTATGCATGAAAATTTTTTTTGGTAAAAAATACCCCTTCATATTTCTTAAAAAGATAATTTAAGAAAAAGTCTATCGTCTTTCTCTTTCCTCCCATTACAAATCCACATCTTTCCCTCATCTTCTATCTCACTTCCCTCTCTCTCCCGCCATCTCCACCCTTAACTCTCTCTTCATCTCCGTCCTCTCTCTCTATCTCTGGCCCTCCCTCTCTCTCTCTCTCTCTCTCTCTCCATCTCTGGCTCTGTCTCTCTCTTTCTCCATCTGTTCATGAAGTACTTCATTAAATTTAGCAAGAAGAAAAAAATCCTTAAATCTTGTATTAATGTTCACGAAGTGCTCTTTCTGATTCCTTTTTCTCAAGAGGGTTTCATCACAAGTCTGTTGTACTTGAACCTGAGAGTTGAAGTTAGAATTGGGTGCTCTGATCTTTTTCAAAAAAAAAAGAAACAAATAACCACCCAAAAGGTAAAATCCAAACTTCCTGGTACTAACCATTACTAACCATTACTTAGTAATCAGAGAGAGAAAACCATTGAATTCAAACTGTTATTCTAATGAATGAGATAGAAACTGTGGAGAAGAAGAAACCAGAGGGCCCATCAGATGTCTACAAAACTTTTTCTTGTGCTTAAATGCTAGGGCTTTGTTTCTTTCCGCCCAGCAAGCTTGATTCACTTCTGGTTTTTTTAGCACTAGCCATATGAGCAGGCTCAAGCTCAATCCAGCAAACCCAAACCCCTGAAGCAGCGAGCATACTGAATCTCTCCATGAGCGAGGCCTTTTGTTGAGTCCACCAAAACAAATCCTCTTCATGCCTCTGCAAGTCTTTTTGTTAGTCCCTCTGGTTATCTTCATCAATCTTGTATTCGATCTCACCTCAACTTTTTACCCACTTCAATGTTGAGCTACCTCTGTCACTGTTGCCATTTCTTCATCTGCTACCAGGCCGTGCACACACACACACACACACACACACACACACACACACACACACAGAGAAGAGGGAGGGTAGACTTTTTTTCTTCGATTATCATCTTAAGAATAAAAGGTTATTTTCTTGTTTGTGGGGTTTTTGGAGGGAGAGCGTAGGATTGGGGGATTTATGTTTGCTCCCAAAGCTTCTTTTTGCTTTGTTTTGTTTTTTTTTGGGTGCGGCGCAGGGGTTTGCTTCTAGCAAAATTTTCAGCTTTGGGTCATCATCATCATCATGGCCTTTTCCCATCTATTTGGGTCTGCTACATGAATCACGGTCTGTCATTCTGTTCTATTAAGGGTCATATGCTCAGTAAGGCCATAAGTCCTCACTACTTCTAACCATGTCCTTTTGGGCCTACCCGTTGCCTTTTTTGTGCCTTCCACTTGAACTAACTTGTACCTCCAAACAGGTGTTGTACTGGGTTTGCTGCACATGATCAGCCCACCTAAGTTTACTTTCTCTCATCTTATCACCAATTGGAGCTATACCTATGTTCTTCAGGTTATATTCATTTCAAATTCTATCCCTTCTTGCCTTGACTCTCATCCATCTCAACATCCTCATCTCAGTGATACTCATCCTATGTGTATATTGTTTCTTAACCGCCCAACATTTCATCCCATAAAGCAAAACGGGTCTCACTGCTATACTATAGAACTTGCCCTTCAGCTTCATTGGTATATGCAGTGATTACTTAAAACTCTGGCTGCACATCTCCACTTCGCCCTACCCTTCTCTAATTTTATCTGCGATATTTTCTTCAATCTCTCCATTTTCCTGGATCTTCGACCCAAGAAATTGAAAGTGCGCTCGTTTTGGTATTTTTTGGCCGTCAATCTTAACTACTTCTTCGTCTCTACTCCTATTATTATTACTAAACTTGCATTCTATATATTCTATCTTAGTTTGATTAATTTTAAAATCTTTAGATTCTAGAGCATCCCTCCAAATTTTTTAGCTTTGAGTTACAATGTGAATCTCTCTTGGGCCCTTCATGTACAATTTTTAACCAAAAAATTGTCTCGTTGTGGGCATGTTCTGTATGGACTTGCTCGCCATATATGTACATCCCTGTTTATATACCACAAAGACAAAAGCATTGATGTCCGTGCATATATGCACAGCCACCCACTGATGCATGTGTTTGAACCAGTGTTTTAAAAGTTGGCGAGTCGCAACGGACTCGGCCGAGTTGGCACTGGAATCGGTAACCCCATGCCGATTACTGTGTAAAACTAGGAACCGCCCCGTTCTAGAGTAGAATTGCCGGTTCTGAATAGTGAACCGCTCGTGTGATGTCATAAACCGGCGAGAACCGCCCCCTGTACGGCCGTATGACGTCATAGATAGGCTGTGGCTGACGTCACAATGCTGTGTGTGTGTAGAAATCTCACATTGTGAGCTCGTGCTTTGAACGTGGTTCCCGCCTCAAGCTATTCTTCACGAGCAAGGCTATTGCAATTCTTTATATACGCATTGTTCGTCCCACCTCTCTTCGATGTGGGACAATTTTCAATGCCCAACGTTGAGATCTTACTTTAATATATTGAATTATTATTGAAAAAGATACAATATGCGGCGGCGTGGTAAGTTGGTTATCACGTTGGATCCTCATTAGGAGGTCTCAGGTTCGAGCCTTTGGGTTGTGCTGTGTTTAACGTTTTACTTTTGTGTTTTACTTTTGTTTTAAATAATGTCATAAAAAATAATATAAAGAAAATAATGTTATAAAAAAAAAATAAAGAGGAAGAAAATAATGTCATTAAAAAAAAAAGAGGAAAAAAAGCGTTTTATTTTTATCTTCCAAAAAAAATATAGGGAAAAAAATAATGTCATCAAAAAAATAAAAGGAAAAAGTAAAATAAAAGATAATACAACAAGCATTTCTTGTCAAAAAAACAATTTATCTTCCAAACAAAATAAAAAGAAAAATAAAATAAAAGATAATACAACAATTTGAGATTTTAGTGGTCATTTTTTCATCGATTTAATCCATTCTTTATTGTAGTCCATGTATGATTATATATTTATCTATGATGATTCTATGATTTTTCTTTTATGTGATGCAAATTTAATGGTTAACATAAGTTCATATAGGGAAAGAACATCGCAATATTCATAAATTGATGAAAAAAATGAAAGTTAATAATGTAGTTACCCCATTTTTTATTGGATTCCTAAAAAACAAGATTTATAATGAAATTTAATAAGTTTTTTGGATTTTTTTAAGGCTTAATTGGACCGATTCGGTCGATTCCCAATCCGGATCGCTGATTCAGCGATCCGGATGGGTTTTGGGGAGATTGATCTGGGGCACCGATCCGTTTTTTAAACCACTGGTTTGAACACATGCACTCTCACAGCCACCCACCGGTGAGAAATCTTAGGATTTTGTTTTCTACTTCAGATTGAGTGATGTTATTTTGACTTGGTTGTCATCTAGCATGGAATGACTTCTGAAACTTCTAGTGGTTATTGGGATTAAGTGTGTTGTATGGCAGTCCTGCACCCGATTTGTGACACCATGGTTCTGGAATGGAACTGTGGGTGGAATGTGCTCCCATGAATTTGGGATCTTGATCCCAACGCTGGCGGGATTTAGATGCCATCAAGCTGCTGAAACGTATATGATGGCAATCCCATAACTCCTTAGATAGTGATCCTAAGGCTATGACACTTGAAAGGAGTTCCCATATATTTTCCGCTAGTGACCGCATTCTGGTTGCTATGTATCTTAATCCTTGAAGGATTGGACATTTTCTTATTGGGATTGCTCGTGTTTGATGATGGTGTGGTTTAGCCATCTCTCTCTCTCTCTCTCTCACACACACACACACACACACACACATCCAATCTGCACAAGTGAGGCCTTGGTCTATTTGGTGCACCCTCTTTACGATGCGTCCTTCTGCCTATGTGAACCAGATTTTACAAATGCTATGTCAGGAGTTTTAGCGTTTATGTTAGCCCTCTCCATCATCTCTTCTGCCCTATGGCTTCACACTCCCTCTCTCTCCATCCCCTTTACTTAGAACCTTCACCTCCTTCGCTTCTCTTGTTCTCCTTGCACTTTTTTGTTTCCTATACTCTTTGCCCCTAATTTGAGAGATGAGATGCAGGGAAGGGGGAAGGTTGGATGGTCAAGCAAAACCATATCACACAGAGAGACAAACGTGTTGGTCAGCCTGTGTTTGTTATTGGGACAAACATCAATGGTTCAAACACTTGACTGCCTTACATAAACAGGTCTTTAACAAAATGACCACCTTTTCCATTTTGCTTTCCAGGCTTAGGTTTTAAGTTAGTTTCTATTTTCTTTGATGTTCGATGTTAATGCCTCTGTATTTGCAAGCTGCTTATAATTGGTTAGGGAACTGTTCCAAAACAAACTTGCTGTCACCGATCCAAAATGAAAATCAATGAAGTTCAATGCTAGTTATCTTTTATGCTGGTTATCCATGTCTAATCTCTATGTTTTAGGAATGGAGTGTTTAGACATGTTGGCTCTGTGTCTTTGTTAGCATGTTATTCCTAAAAGACGGAAGTTGTGCAATGTTCTTGTTGGTATACTTGCTGACTCATAAAATACTGCTGATAAAATAAAATTTCAAAGCGAAGTCTTGGAAGTTATTAAAGTTCAAATTGTTGTTGGAACATTTTTTATTTGCAAATGTTATTGGGAATATCTCGAAAATAATAATAATGAGGCACAGTACCCTGTAACACATTGAAAAGGTCACATGCAAAGATCTCACAAAAATGTTTCCTACTGAATTTAACATGCAATCAGTATCTAGTGGAGCCCTTTTGTAATTCAGTGTAGTGGTCACTAATGCCCTGGGTTGAGTGTTGTAATATGATGGGATGCATTGTGGAGTTTCAAATTTAATCCTGTGGCTTTTTAGTATTTATATCTTAATGAATCTGTTGCACTTCATTCTACTAGCTAATTGTAGCATTCTATTGTAGGATTACATTAATTATTCATGTGGGTTTCCCTTTGGGATACTTCTTAAACATATGTGTGGCATTAACAGCTTGGGTTAATCGCTTTGCCAATGCTGGTGATGCTGCTATGGAGGTTGCTGGAAATACGGCATTACGGGTAAAATCTCTTTCTAATGTTTTTGATTATGGAAATGCTTGCCTTGGAATGTCTAAATGTTATGTAAATGTGAAATTTCAGGACATTATAATTGTTTCGTAACTCAGTTCTTAAAGAGTTCTGTTACCTTTGTGTTCATGTAATTTGCTTTCCTGTGATTTGACATGCTGAATTTGTGGAGAAAGAATATAAATTTCTAAAAAAAAAAAGGAAACTAAATGGATAATGATGAAGCAGACATGCTGACAAATGAAAAGAAACGTACACCCCACTCATGAAGTGGTGATGAATTTGGGATTGTAGCCTGGACATTTTGTCTTAAGATGTTATTGTTTGGTGTTTTTGTTGCATTAACACCTCATGCTCAATACAGTTAGTCATTTGGAGAAAAATTATCAAATTTTTTGATTCATGTACATTTTAATACTTGTGACCTGTTTTCTTTCGAAGTTAAGTAGCGTATGTATTTTTTTTTTTTTTTTTAATGTTTAACCTTCTTAAATGAACTTATCAACCTTTTGGATATTGCTATTAGTATTCTAGTTCTATTGAAGAAGAAATTACTGAGTTTCGGAATGTTTTATCTAATCCTTTGTGAAATGCATTATGATGCAAATGGTTTGGGAGTATTTGCTTGTAGCTTGGCTTACATATTGGTACAATACCGTGATGTGGGACTTTCTACAGTGCAATGGAGCTTAAAATTACTTAATACTTATATTGTATGACATGCAGTACTGAGCTCGCTCTCTCCCTCTCAATCACACACACACGTGCGCAAGCGTGCTCTTGCTAATCCATGAGCGCCGCGCCCCCCTTGCACACATGCACTCACACACACAGAGACAGCAAAATACATACGAGAAATACTGGATTAATTATTGCTTTTGGAGGTGGAAGCAGGGGATCATTGCTTGCTAGGAGTTCCCATGTAATAAATATATAAAACAGGAGATTTGTTTTTTAAATGGAAGATCAATTGTTATTTTTTAATAATATTTAAATTTTAATTAACTTTAAAAACTATTTGTATACTTACAAATAAATTCCCTCAAATTTGGTGGGTCAAAATTCTACACCATTTGTGATCAAAGTTGGATCCGCCGTTCTCTACATTCAAAACGATTTTGGATGAATGTCAAAACTCTCTTTTTCATTAACGTGGATTTGAGAGTTTTATTTGCCTCTGAGAAATTTACAGAATGTGGATTTGAGTAATTTTTGTTTATTATTGATATAGAAATTTACAGAATGTGGATTTGAGTAATTTTTGTTTATTATTGATATAGAAATTTACAGAATGTGGATTTGAGTAATTTTTGTTTATTATTGATATAGATTTGTGGAGTTTTTGATTGACATGCATTTTATTTCTTCTTTCCTTAAAAGATTATCATAATATTGATGTATTTACCTGTTAACCAACACTTATTGAATTTGTAGATCCGCTCCCCTGGGGATAGAGTTCCCGGAGGAGGTTTGCCACCCCTTTTAGCAGATCCCAATAAGTAAGAGGTAAACCTTCTTAGAAAGGAAATTTACAAAATGGCCTTTTCCGATTAAGTACAATATAAGTGCATGACAAAGAATATTCTATCAATGGTGGATCTGTATTTGGGCATTTGAGAGCATGACATGTTTCTATGGAGGTGCAAGAGTCTAGGTTGGGTGATGTATTTCTCTCTGCAGTATTGCACGTGCTAATGCTTAGTTGGGGGTATTGAGTTGGGGTCTCTGTGGGACCCATGCTGTGTATTGGGCATGCAAGACTTTTGTAAAAATGCAATATCACCCACTCATGGGTGATATTGCATACCCCATTTTTCAAAGGGAAAAATTTATATAGAGCTGAGGCTCGAAACAATCAAATTGGAGCCTACCACAAAAATTTCACTAGAAGAGGTTGTTTTGATGCCCAAATATCCTCAAATTGATCATCTTGACATCAAGATGCATGGACATGAGAAAAAAATGGATTTCAAGTTTTGGAAATAGTGTATTTTGTAACGCATTTTTAGATCGTCAATTTTCAAGATTTTCAAGTTGTCATAGATCTGTCAATCTATACTTTTTTTGAAGTTTTAAACTTTATAAATAAAGATAAACTTATATTTTAAGGCTGTCACAAAGATTTCCAATACTGAAACCACATTTCTCAACACTATTTGAAGGTAGGCTCTAATTTGATTGTTTAGAGCCTAGGCTCCATCAAAATATGCTATTCTTAATGCTTTATCAACGGCATTAACAAATATTGAAGCTTTTAAACTACAACTGCTATTTTTAGCTTAATAATTGGCGCTACCAATGTATGTAGTAGATAACATCTCGGAGACCACTTCTCAATCATCTAAGCCAGAAGCTTACACAATTCCATCTTTATTTGCTAGATATCATCATTAGGCACTCCTCCGGAGATATTTTAATGGTGATACAGATTCTAAGTCTCCATGTAATTTCTGTGTTGAATCTCCATGACATGGTGTCAATGTGAAGCTCTATGATATTTAATTTCTGTTAGTTATTTCTAAAAATACAAATCAGCAAACTAGATTGGCTCCTTTATGTGGCTCATGAAGATGTGTTAGCGAAAATACTTAATGAAACAGCTAGAAAAAATTTTCTTCAGGGAGGGCGATGGCGACACCTTGTTATGGATGCTAATAATATAGTTGGACGGTTAAGTTTCAAATGCTAGGGCTTGGCCGATCTACAAGAAGATTGACATTCACTATGTTGGATTCTCAAAGGAAATCTGGGAGGCCAAACATCTGATGTCCAAACTTAAAGAACTTGTTCAGTTTAGGCCAGGCTTTCATGCTGAGTTAATGCAAGACTTCTCACATATGGAAGTATAAGCGTTCACTCAACAAATGCATGGCTATTATGCTTAGGCTTTGCTCTAGGCGTATGTTACAAGGTTTTCCTAACCTTGATAAGGCTAAAAAACATTAGAAACTCCATATGATGTTAACCTCCTTCCAATCACTTTTTACCTTTTCTCGGGTTAACATTTAACAGAGACAAATCCATTGCAGGCTAACAGATCTAGTTGAATATCCACATTACTTCACATTTATTTTGGGATCGTGGAATCATGTATTGTTCTACCACAGAGAATCTTTTGTGTGTCTCTTATTTCCTCGCATTAGCCCCTGAATTTCTAAATAAGCTGCAGTCTTGCTTGAACTCCTAAATATAAGCAAGGTAAAAGAGAAACCATTACAGTCTTTACATTTGATGATTAATCAACTCAAACCCATGTCACGTTATATTCCTTTTGCTTTTTATATCTTTTCTTTATTGGTTTGCTTCATAAAGTGCCTCTTTGTGATGTAATGGCGTATTTGGTTAATTACCAAATACTTGGCCCTGGTTATTATTTTGCAGCTAAGGCAAGCAAAGACAGAGATAGTATCTGCCAGCAAAGTTGCCTACCGCTTCCTTGCTACCATTACCTCTGGCTCGCAATCCTCTCCATCCCCTGACTCCTCTCCTAGTGCATCCACCTCTAACAGGGGAAGCCCTAGGTTCCAAGCCTCTTGGTTTAGGAACCTCCTCCCTGCTCCTGGAGTGAAATTATCAGGTAATCCTGAGATTCCAGACGACGATGATGGAAGACCTAGACAACAGACACCAGAACAACTTCAACAATCAGAAGAACACAATTTTCGTCGTACTTGACATGTTTTCATGAGATTTGTATTGTAAAATGTGTATTAGTCAAGAAACCATAGCTCATGAACAAGGATTCACTATCGGAACTGTAAAATCATTTTTCCTTGCATATTCTTTTGTGAGAAATTGAAATGTGTCCAATGATATGTTACATAGAGAGAGAGAGAGAGAGAGAGAGAGAGAGAGAGAGAGAGAGAGAGAGAGAGAGAGAGGTTTTTGGGGTAGGCTTCTTGCTAATGGGATGTATATGCTGCATTCTTTGCTCTGGAAAGCGCCGACATGATTGAGTGGAACGCATTTGCAGCTATTTGTGACTTTATCTGGCCTCTCTTGGGCAGAGGCTTTCTATTTGGAAGACCCATCTCTCCAAAGCCATTGAAGCTCCTCATGGCGCCAAAACTTGATGCTGCACTCACCTTGTTGCTCATTTCTTTGAAATTGAAGTAGCACTGCTCACAAGTTTCTCTCACACTGTAGAAGATTGTAGCATGACTTGTCTGGTTTACCTATGGGTGTATTTATGGTCTCTAAGACCAGGGAACTAATTCAAGAAATGTTTTTGATGATTTGAGGTGAGAGAGAATTGGGGTGGGACAAAAGAGGGGGGGACATGCCAGCTAAATGGTTCCTGTCCTTGCAGAGATTCCATCCAACCCAGGAGAGGGAGACCACAGGGAAACAAAATCTGGATAATTCTTGATATCTCCATTTAAAATCACTATTTTCAGATTTGTTTTTTTGGAGTGAGAAAGATGTGTCAATGTGCGTACAGATGCACGTGTGGTAATGTAGCATTATTTCTTCTCCCCAGAATAATGTTGTGATGATCATGAGTGGTAGGTCAGGATTTTGAGCTGGTTCTCTCTTTCTTTATTGAGATTCTGGATGGGAGTTTTGGGTATAGCCCCTTAGGGGAGGGGTTTTTTCTGTATCAGTTGGCCTTAGGTGAGCGGTTCCTTTTTGGAGTAGGGGAGGTACATAGAAATCGGTAGAAATGGGAACATGATTAGTGAGAGGACACTTTAGGGTAGTTGGTTTTGAAGGTCAACCCATATGGGGTGTCACACAATTTTGTGTGGGAACCACATGATAATTATGTAGGCGTGGGGAGGTACCTTATTTTCCCAAGGTCTCATCACATGCAATCCAACAGAATCTGACCATCTGCTTTTGTTCTGCTCTTGTCTCAGGTTGTTTCTTGTTTTTGCCTTCATTGTCAACTCCCTCAAGTTGAAAATAAATGTTAAAAATGTATCATTATTGGTTGATATTATTGTCAGCCTAGGTAAATTGCCACATGGAGAAACAAGTGAAAAGGGGCAAGCTGCTGTTACTTTTAATTGTTAAGTCCCACAAGTTGAAACTATATATTAAAATAATTCTATCATTATTGATGCTTTTTGACACATGGTGAATCAAGTACAGAAAAGTACCCAATCTAGATCAGGAAAGGAGGAGCATGAGTACAGCAAAGTACCAATCTGGATCAGGAAAAGTGGAGTATGAGGACATGGGAGCTCTCAAGCAGAAAAATATGAACTTGTAAAAATGCACCAATATGAAGCCTAAAGGGAGGGGGAAATGTTATAGTTATAACTTATTTGAGCATGGTGAGGCACCCCTTCACACAAAACAATTTTTTATCTTACGAACAATTATTTCTGGTGGTCTCTGTGACACTTATTATCATCACTACCCTTGTGTATTTTTGTTAGCGTCCACTGGGCAATATAGGAAGAAGCTTATATAAGTTGTCAACGAAGTAAGGTGCACCTTAAAGGTACACCCAAAAAGGTTATGCTGTCCAAAAATCCTTGAGCTGAAAGGTCCGCCCAAAAAGGTTTGGGTTGTTCTGCTGTCATAAAATCCTACAGTAAATAATCTTTACCTCGAGATGTATGGATATAGAAGAAAAAAAACTTCAATCTTTACCTCGAGATGTATGGATATAGAAGAAAAAAAACTTTAAGTCAAAATTTTTACATCTTGTAAAATGTTATCGAGGCCGTTCATTTTCAAAATATAAGTGTTTATTAGATATGCTCAATCAACCCCATTTTTGGAACGTTAAATTTTATAATCAGTTGCAAAGATAGATTTTTAGTGAAAATAGATTTTTAGGCTATCATAAAGGTTTCCGGCATGACATCTTTTAACAAAATTTAGAGGTGCGCCTTACTTTTTTGAGAGATGAAAATTTGTCGAGTACTTTTACCTACCTAGTTATTCAGTCATCAACATCTTTTACAAAATTCTAATAAATATAGGAGAAGACATTATAAACCATGAAGCCCCATCATGGTCAGCATGGAAGGAGCTGCCAACCCCATTTCCTCAGACTCCCCATGCACCAGGCAACGTTTTGCTATTAAATCCTTTCTTTTTTTTAATCAAAGTATTTTGAAAAGTATGGTCATTAAAGTTCAATTATTTCCTTGACCTTGTAGTTTGTACAAACACAGGCTGTCATGTTCCGCTCTCTCTCCTTGTTTAATTATCAGTCTCCTTGTCTCCCTTTCTTCTCTCACAAATTTAATCATTCATGAAATCAATGTTAATGCTGTCCTCTTAGGGACATTACCATTTTTCCATGAAACTTCTTCCACTAAGATCCCACAATATAAAAACACATGACCATCATAACATTGATTTAGAACTTGCTTACACTCACATTTCTCTCTTCCTCTCTCTCTCTCTCTCTCTCTCTCTTACTCTCTTTCTCTCTCTAGAATTCGCAGGCAAACTATGGCTGGTGGGAATAGTGATGCATGCTCAAAGTCTCTATTGAGCAGTGGAGATTGCAAGTCAGCTGCAAAGTGTGGAGGAGCAAAGTGGAGAGAGATGGGATCGTCGGCATTTCGGAGGGTTGTTGCTGCATTTCCATGCAGGTTGCTGCAAGCTGATGGGGCCTCAGCAAAACGCTCATTTCATCGTCTGGAGCATTGCTAACTTTGTTATATGAACAACTGTCTTTTGTAGAATTACTTTAGTTAGAAGATGATCCTCTAGGAGCAAATATGTCCTACATTGTGCTTGGTTATGGCCTAATTAAGATGAACATTATTCGTGCACACTGAGACACAAAATTAGAAATAAATGAATATAAGAGCTTTCTATATTATCATCATCTACATCCGAGTCCTATCTCAACTATTTGGGGTTGGATACACGAATTCTGCTCCACCAGTTTGCTCTTTCACAACATATAGAAACATAGATCTAGGGTTATAAGGGCCGAGAATATCTTTAATATTTTATTCAAAAATTGATCACCAGGTGAATAAAAGACTAATTAAAAAAATTTCACGCCACAAAACCCCATAACTAAATGATTTTCCCTTGGGACTGAGAATATAATTTTGTCCCCAAGGGGCCACCATATACGGGTTCCTTTTTTGTTTTTCAGGTAGTTCCAAACAATTTAGTCCCGAGATACATAAAATTAATGAAAATTTTATGCAAACAATTAGCCCTCCAAAGGAATGGGCATTGGACTTAGGAATAGTAGTCAAACAAAAAATAACTTGTAGAAAACATTGCAATAAGTTGTATCTTTACTGTATTTTTACAATTTCGTATAACATATTAGATATAAGAGATTGTAAATTATGGATAATAGATCCATGCTTCCCATTTTTAAAATGTAGGGAAATTTATTAAAATAATCATAAGAGATGAACTATTCAATATTTTATCCGTTTGCAACTATTTCAACTCATGATCATGTATCTTTTGAGGGGTGTTTTGAAATTAAAACAAAAATATAAGTAGAATATTAAATAGTACATCTCATGTGGGTATTCCACTAAATTTCTATGTAAAACCTGTGGTGCTTCTCTTAATGCCTTTTTAGCCTTGTTCAATTTTTTCAAACATTGGACTTGTAAAATGTGATAAAATGATGCCTGTTGCTCCAAATTTGTACATATAGTGACTAATGACCAAGAGTCAAGTATGCGCGTCTTACAGAGGAAAAATTAAGGTTGAACTGCTGACACCAATTCATTCTTTCATCTAGCAAAAAGGAAGATCTAAATGTATTAATTTCCCAAAAGAAAGACCTATTTTCAAATGCAATACCATAAAACAAGCAGTAGAATTTTGTTAATGAACCATTATGTTAAAATGATGATCCGGATGGTGCTTATTGCGAAGTTATCTTATCAGTTGGTTATGTAAAGAGCAGAAAATGCACCCAACGAAAGAAAGGAAAAAACACATAGTGAGAACTGTCGCAGTTCCACTGCCATTGATAGGAGATGGAGCCGGAGGAGGAGTTTGAAATTCAAAATTAGAGGGTCCATGAAACTAGATGTGAAAAAGTATTGATTAATATAAAGTAAAGATAAAGTGATAAACATCTGGTAAAAAATGAGAGGGCCCATGAAACTATAGTTATTCACTACGTTTAAAAGAAAAAAACTGCTTGCATACTGAAACAATATAGAAGAACAGTAAATGACTGCTAGTGTAGTTCATGAACCAAATGTGGTGGAAAATCGTTTTCAGTATAGACCATTGTATGAAAGACCATGCAAGGGGGAGAGTTTATTACAGAGGTAACATGTGCCGGGTGAAGAGGAATCCAAAAATAGAAAGAAAAGGTGCCAAAAAAGCGTTAGTTGTTACCATTGCACTACCAGAAATAGGAGATGGAGCTGCAGAGGAGAAATGAATTTGAAATTCAAAATTAGACGATGCATAGAAATGACTACTCTCAAGACAATTGGGAGGAAGTAGAAGAATGTTACAGCTATGTAAGTCTTTCACAACCTTTTATGTAAGGTTTAGTGTTCTTAAGTCTTAACATCTTAAAGACTTAAACATTAGTCCTCATTCCTAGGAGGAAATATGGATACTGCATCCGAGCCAGACAGAATAAGCTCGTTACCCGGCCATGTCCTCTTCTCCATTCTCTCCCTTTTGCCCATGAAAGAAGCATGCAGAACTTCCATTCTCTCTCATAAAGGGTTTAAAACTTGGGCTTCTGTGCCAGTTTTGCATTTGGACAGGAGGGAGGAAACTTGTTCATGGAAGTCTGAGCGGGGTCTGATACTTGACTATGACAATGCCATTTTAGGATTTCAGTTGCAGGAATAAGTGAGATGCAGCCCCTTGTGCCTTGATCAATGGATCGATATCCTAGAAAGGAGAGGCTCCCAAGATCCCAAGATATCATTTAGTAGGATTATGCCATATGAGTTGCCTATTTCACTGCTTTCATTCACCTCCTTAGTTTCCTTGAAGCTGTATTGTTACAAGTTTGAGACCCCACCTGATTTCCAAGGATTTTCCTCTCTCTTTAGAAAATGTCACTCTCAACGATGACATGCTTGAATTAACGGCATCCAAAAGTAAGGATTTGGAGACCTTGAGGATAGCGAATTGCCGTGAACTCTGTTTTGTTCGGTTTTGTGCTCTGAAGCTTTTTTCTATCTCAAAGGCCCATTTGAAGACATAGAAGTGAATGTTAATTCCAACCTCAACAATCTCGACATTTTTTCACACTATCCTGGTCTAGATAGGATTCCTCTAAATGGTTTGGTCGAGTCATTTGGTTGGCTCCCATTTGTAAGTGTTCTTCCCTGTGTTTTAACTGGGCTTAGTAACTTTTCATTTTGCCCAGGAGTTTACTTTCTACCGTAGATATCTAGAATTTTTTGTTAGATGAATTTGATTTTGCTAATGCTTGTTCTCATATCTCTATTTTGTGTGTGATATGCAGGATATGGGGGAATTTTCAATTATCTATGGGATTTGGAAATATTTTTTGATTTTCTGATTCAATGTGATGCTGGAGTATTAGCTGGCTTGCCATAGAGGTTCTCTATGTTGGAGGTTCTCTACAGTAATATATGTTGTAAATAAGAATCCTTTTATTATTTTTTTCACAGTCCTAGTTGCTGTCAAGTTCTTATTTATAAGGTTTCTTGCGTTTACGGCGATTAAACTTCCTACGTGCATCAATAAACCAAATATTACATCTTCTCGATTTTTGTTGGAAACAAACGTCTCTTTTAACCTCATTGTTTGTAGTAAACAATAGAGGAGCAGTATTTTATAAAAGGGTGCAGTTGGCTTATAAAAGGGTACAGTTGGCATACGGATGCATCCGTAGCTGTAGAGGTAAGGTGAGCCTTCAAATTTTATCATGGTATATAATTTTGATGTAAAATGTTTTTAGGATTATCTCAAAATCTATTTCTATATCTAATTATAAAATTTTAAATTTAAAAAATGGTTAAAATCAAGTAGATCTATAAACATATGAAAATCTTGAAAATGGATGGTGTAGATAATATGTTGTAAAATGCATTATTTCTAAGACTTAAAATCTTTTTATTTTCATGGTCGTACATCTCGATGTCGAGATGATCAATCAAAGGGTTTTTTAACATTAAAACTACCTTTTCGGATGGATTTTTGAGGTGCATCCATAGCTGTAGAGGTTGTTGGCTATGTGGCTTTTCAAGGCCTTAAAGCCGAGAGTTTTACGTTCAGTGATAGTTAGAGAGAGACTGAATCTTGGTGTTTGGCGCACTGGGGCCCAGATTCATATATCCCGAGTATTTGAAGCATTGAGAGTAATACGTTTTAAGAGTGTGAACTCTCGAGGAGGTATGAGGGTCACCTCTCAGTCAGGACTATATTGATTAGAATGCCTCATAGTTGATGTGATAAGTCAGGGCTTGGAGAATCCAATCGAGAATAATAGAACCTGAATATTTAAAGAGTATTCACACTGCATGGAATGATCGGCTCATGGGATATGAGCCCGTATCCTGACACGAGACCGTTCCATAGCATGTGTACCCACAGTCGTATGGGGAAGTCATTCTTCTATAGTATTATTCGATTTAGAAGAGCTAATACACATGTACTTTAAGAGGCCCCTGTATTTGAGTAGGAGCATGTTCTACATGGGTGCACCATTAATCAATTGGACCCCCGGTGACTGGAAATCTGGTTCAGCGACTTTGATGTAATCAATTATGTATTCCTACTATAGACTGTGAAGCATAAGTCCATTGTTTCGGCTTGAGATACCAATGGAACGTCATTCCGGTTAGCCCAATAGATAACTCTGACTAGTGTTATAAGTCTAGAGATCTCATTTACCTTTGGCCCAAATTAATCTCAAATTGATGAGAAAAGATTTTATATTGATGATAAATTGTATAATAATATTGAAAAATCATTTAGAGAATGAGTGGCTTGGATAAAAGCCTCTCATGTGCCATTGACCTAAAGCATCAATGATCAAGATCAAATCAATCTTTATGATTTAAGTATAAAAGTAACTTATGAGATCAATTATAACCCTAATTTGAGTATTCTCTTCAAAGAGAGAGAGAGAGAGAGAGAGAGAGAGAGAGAGAGAGATCCCTTGCACCCATGAGACTATCTTCTTCTTTGAGCTTTCATTTGAAACCTTTCCATGGAGTAGTCCCTCATTTATGTGATCAAGCTCATACTATTGCTTCATTAAGGTTTTCTTCGTATATTTTTAATTTACCGTATTTCTATTATCAAAGCTTGCTATAATTCTTAATTTACAGTAGCTTTTTTCATTTTTTGTCATGAAAACTTGATATTTGAAGAGTCCAAAAGCAATAGTGTAGTCCATGCACATGGTATATGCAGACTAGCTTGCTTACTCCATGATCTTGAGTAGTTTCAACTTGATTTTCTTGATCTTATTTTTCTGGAATTTTTCTTGAGAATATACAGCTGATGAGATGTTTATTTCCTCATATTTGAGTATATAAAATAGTCCATTGAGTTCATTTTTAAATGTTAAAAAGTTCGTGTGGTCCCTTATGGACCCCGTGGTGTAGTTTCACCATAACTTACTTATTTTGTGTAGTATATTTCTCAAACTTTGAAGGGCTATTTTGATACATATCTCGTTCTTGATTTGATCCCCATTAAGTGAAATAAAAATGATCATTTGGTTCTCATTGGATTGATCTCATTGAACTATTATTATCACCCGTGCCTTAAGCAATAGGACAAAATTAAGTCCTCAAAAGGCCCTTTTGTTGCCCGGGCACAAGGGGTTCAAACCATGATTTTTCTATGTATATTTGCATGTTAATTTGATGTATTTACATTTATTAAATGGATTCATGATTGGTTAAATTAAGTATGTTGTGTGTATATTGAGATTGTTATTTAATCTTGCGGTATGAACTTTAATGATATACATTATTGTTTATGCAAATTGAAATATTACCGAATTATTATGATCGAGTGTATGATGTGTTTGATACATTATGATATATGATGAAGATAAAGAATGAAGATGAAATTATCATATAATTTTGGTATAATGAGGAATTGCGAGTGCAAGTCATGCAATATATTGTAGAGATATACATTGTAAATATTTGATTATTGTATTGAGCTAATTGTATTTTTGAGTAAGGGATTTGTAAAGGACCTATTAGGGTTGAATTTTATTATTCAAATATGTATAAACCATATTTGTAGGCAAGAATATATGTATTATAGTTTTGTATTGAGATACTCATGCATTTAAACCCTGGAGTTTTTATACAATGGGTTTTTTTTAAAAGATTCTATTTCTAGCCCATTGGTCTTATATCACCAACAAATGATATTAGAGCAAAGTTCTAATATGATTCCTTAGTCCTCCTATATTGTGTATAATTTAATTTTTAAATTGTATAAACACTTGATCATGATTGCCATGATGTATATGCTTTGAATTTGAGAAATGATAGTGTCATTGGCATGAGAACTGTGAATGAATATTTTTTAGAACTATTATATATTTGTGAGAGAATGGTAGGGCATTCAATACTTTATATAAGAGAATAATATTTGGTAGTATTTTGTGTTATTGAGTGTATTTTCATATGGAAAAAGTCTCATGACCATATTGTGTATATTTTAGAAGTTATTGACCGTTTATTAAAGTGTGCCAGATTTGAGAAAGACATTTCTAAAAACTTTATACCTTTTTCAGTGGGGGTTTTGATCGATCAAAACTTCTGGAAATGAGTTAAAACCACTTCGTACCTTTGAGGAATCGAGTCTAATTTAAATGTATTTTTGGATTCATAGGAAAATTTCCCATATTTGGAAAATTATGGTCGTTCTACTTGAGGGGTATCATACTGTAATTTCTACTACACAAAGTAGAAATTGACCAAATGAGAATCATATTGTTTGATCCACTTCGGGCCATTATTCATTACTACTTTCTTAATTGAAATTGTCTAATTTTGAGTTTATTTTATATGAGAACAAGTCTCATGATTAAATGATATGTAAATTTAAAGTTATGTCAATTAAAATTGACCATGCTCATCTTGAAAAAGCAGAAAAACATTTTTCCTATATCCAATGTGTGAGAAGGGCATGGGTACTTTATATTTTTGTAATCACACTATGAAGTATAAGTTGTTGAAAATCCTTGTGAGTTCTTAAGGTGTTTTGGATCAATGAGAGAGTTATATAAACCCCACCGAATCGTGAGTGTTAAGTTTTAATACCCGATACCCGAGTCTTGGTCTAGATCTGGGCTAGTCACAGATAGTGTGTGATGAAGTTGAGGATTAGACTACAGACACATGTGGATGGATGAAACAATGATCATAGTTACAAAAGAGAGAAATAAAAGGTGAAATCAAATCACAGATCGAAGACAAATGTATTGGCACATTATGACTTGGTCACTTTAAAACCATAAGGTACGACTTCTTTCTACTTATAAGTATGATTTTAATATATTGAGGATTCATTTATTAGAGAACAACTATTTTGATTTTATGATATCATGTGAGCAATTATTAGTAGAATATCTTGGTGTACTATATGAGTTTAATAATTGAAAGGTTTGGACTCGTCACATAAGCTTTAAACTTGAATTAGGCCGATACTTACATATTGAGATTTTGAATGCTTGTGTCCAGTCTTATATAAGCTTAAGACATATGACATATGCTTAATTAATTTGATTCTAGATCTATGATTCAAATTACCGATCTTATGTATATGACTAATTCAAGATATATAGCATGTGTAAGGATTGTACTTGTGATTGCTTGATAATTATGAGATGTGGGAAATGTTTATTATTTGTGAGTTGCTGTATAATTTAAGAACTCATGAGATGTATCATGAATATGACATTGACTAGTCCTTATGGTGTCTCAAGCTACGTGCTTCATTATTTTGAGCTTTTTAAAATGATGAGATAATGTGATATATTATATTATCATATTGTGAGTACTTAGTGATGCATGATCCTGTCATAATTCTTATGTGAATAAGTGAATGTGGTATTATGTTATGAATAACATATGATGATTATTACATGACACGTTAGGCTCAATGGTCATGAAAAATGATTTTCATATATGAGATAACATTTTCCTTTATAGTCGCATGTTTTTCACTATTTTGAAAATTGAGATCAATCGAACCAAAATGTATCTTGAGTATGGATTGTAATAATTAAGAAAATATGATGAAATATATTTTATCTGAAACACTTGTTCTTCTAAATGAGAATTTCTATATTTAAAATTTTTTAGTACAAGAAGATGTCAGAAATCATAAAGGGGATTCCATCCCATTTTGTGTATTGCTACTTTGTATTGTTTTTCTATTAAAGAGTTATGACGATGCTAAACTCTATGCTTATTCCATTTTGGAAGATCACCCTTAACGAGGTTCTTTTAACATTTATGGTATGATCACATAACCGTGTGTCATAATATTTTGGAGTATCTCATAGTCATCAATCTTTGAATAAAGTTATTTTTTAAACCTTTTGAATTTTTACTTAAAAGTAAACTGCTTTTCAAGTTATAAATTCAAGTTATTTTGAAAGACAACCTTGTTGGTTTCAGTGGGCTGCTTTCCAAGGCATAAATTCAAGTTATTTTGAAAGACAACCTTGTTTGTTTCAATGAGAGCATATTTAGTAACTCTAAATAGTAAAACCATCCTCAAAGAGAGAACCTTGGTATTGATTTTGGAAACACTTATATCTCAAATCAATTTCATAAATGAGACAATTGGAAGATGCATTGAATAAGAATGATTTGTAAATAAGAGCCGAAAGGAGTGTTTGACCTATTATTTGAAAATTGATCATTTGTGAACCTTTGGGCTATTTTCTTCCACCGCATAATAAGTATTACTGTTTTATTTAGTGCCACAGTGAGAAGTTTTAAGTCACTTAGAGACATGTCACTTGTTAGAGTTGTGAGACATCTTTTTGATGGACTTTTGAATTTTCAATAATTAATTTTGTGACATTATGTTAATAGATCCTCACTTGTCTATACATGTATTTCATGCTGTGGTGATCATATGCATTCATTTTCATATAGATGATCCATTAGATAGTTTCTACCGGTCTCTAAAAGGCTAGTAGGCCTTTTAGTGGAGTACGCATAAGCCACTTGAAAATGTTTTTTTATAGCATGTTAGACCTTATGTAGAGCTGCATATTTATATGTGGATTATGATATGATTATATGATGATAAGGACACCTCATTTTGTGGGCTAGTCACACTGATAGTGACTATTTATGCATGGACTATTGTAGACACCCCATTTTAAATCTAACAAATTCTATAATTTTTTAAACCCTCAGGACCACATTATCCTAGTAGACCCAATTTAATTACCCCAAAACTACCCAAATCCTATCCCAGTTTGAAGTAAAGCCCAAGTGCTTTCCAACGGTCCAAGAATCGCCTGAATCGGACCTACGGATAACAAGATATACTAAATGATAATTTAGTCCCTTTGAGACCCAACTATCGGGCCGCAGGCCGGGCTGTAACGGGCTCGATAGACCCATACATGGGCTAATGATGCAGTCAACGTATCTGATGATGCCGTAATTGTGTTTTCTTTAATTAGATAAGACTAAAACTTCAAAGATAAATAAATTTTTTTTGAAAAAACTCCAAAAAATTTAGAAAAAAACCCCAATTGAATCTTATAAATACGCCCTCTCCCTAACCCAAAAGGAGAGAAAAAAAGAGACCAACAAAACTTTAGAAATTAGGAAAATTACCCAAAAATACCAAAAATAGGAAAAATCCTTAGAAAATTATTAAAAAATTAGGAAAAATCCTCAAAAATCTTAAAAAAGTAGCAAAAATCTCAGAATTCATATTCAACTTCTAGAGATCACAAAACCTTTAGAAAACTAAGAAAAGTATCCTCCAAACCCGGAGAAAGATCGACAACTTTAGAAAAATCTCTAAAATGAAAACCCTAGAGAAGATAGAAACCCTAGCTTCCTAAAGTCCTAACCCCCAAGACTGAGAAAACTTAGACCTAGGGTACAAAACCCTATATTAAAACTAGAATTAGGGTACGATAACCCTAAATCTAATCCTTTACACCAGAGATCTGCTGGTCAACATACGAATTAAAGATGCGAAGAGGAATAGTTCTGATATAGGCAAGCCCTCGAAGGCTCGGGAATCTTGGGCCATCCGGCCCTGTTTGATATTATTTTTTCCTCTCTCTTTCTTCTTCTTTTTACTATTTTGCTTCTTTTATTTATTTTTGATCTGTTAACTCGTCTTAAAAATCATATTTTAATGCTCTGGATCATGCTGGCTCTACCACAAATCTGAGAGTAAATCTGCTTGTTTCTGAACAAATCTGGCATTAGATCTGAATTCAATTTGCCCACTTTCTCTACTAATTTATTTATATATTTTTAATTAGTTTAAGGAGTAAAAATTTGAGAGATCTTCATCGGAAGATCTGTTAGATTTTCATCGTAAACAACTATATGCATATGACTTAATGCAATTGGTTGTTTATCATGAGATAATTTGTCAGATTAAATGTGATAAAAATCCAATAAACTTTGACAAGTCCCATATTACATGAGATATTGTCCTAATTGATTCGAACTTATAATGTGCTTGGTCACTCGGACATGTATAATTGAACCTCTCTTGATCTTGGGATTGAATCTAATTAATCGGTTCATGATGACACCTACTAGCCATTTAATCTGAGTGTAATATCAATAAGAGATTGAATGTATTGAATAATAAAATGCTTGAAAGTCCAAACACTACTCCCACACATTGGTTTTGAATGGATAAGGTACCAATTCGTAACTAAAGAAACTTTGAGAACAATGCGTGAGATTAAAACATGATTTTAATGAACTTTTGTTCGAGTAAAAATCTGTGTTACTTGAGAATTGATATGTACATAGAGTTGTCAACATTTGAGCACATGAATAAATGTTGAGAGAGCAAGTAAAAAGATAGATGTCAACATATATGTCAATCTTTATGAGCATCAATTGTCATAAACATGCACATAAAAGTATGTATAAAAATGATTAGAAAACCTGAGAATACCTAGGAGATACATAAGATTGATGATGGGAGGTTATAAAACATAACATATATCTTGTTAGCCATTCTGCCCATAAAAGTATTGCACTCTTTGCCATGCCATATGTTCCCATATTTTTTTTCTTTTAGGGATACCCATTGCATTATTAGGATATATGATTGTTGAAGATGATTATTACTTTCGCAATTAGCACCTAGTAGATTAGTTTGTCAAGCATTGGCATGAGTATGATGTGAAATGTCAACACATAAACTACATGATATTTGAATGTGGACGAACATGACATTTAAATTGTGATTTGTAGTTTATGTGACATACACCAGACATAGAAAGAGTTCATGACAATTTGCTATGGCGATTGCATATGTTTGACCACCCTTGCTTTTAGTAGTTCATGACTATTGATTATGTTAATGGATCATGTTAATTAACTATGCTTATGAAGCATACAATGATTTACGCTTGTGCATGATATGAGATTGAGAAATGTAACTTGGTTGTTGATACTTGCTCCATTGCTTGATATGAGTATTGCTTTTATGGTAGAGAATGAATATTTTAAATTATATCATTGTGTATAAGAAGAGAGAGAGAATCGTTTATAAGGCCTCAAAATGCCAAGTGGGAGAATGTTGGCTATGTGGCCTTTCAAGGCCTTAAAGTCAAGAGTTTTATGCTCAGTGGGAGTTAGAGAGAGACTGAACCTGGGTGCTTGGCGCACTGGGGCCCAGATTCATATACGCTGAGTATTTGAGGTATTGAGAGTATATGTTTTGAGAGTATGAACTCTCGAAGAGGTATAAGGATCACCTCCCAGTCAGGACTATATTGATTAGAATACCTCATAATTGATGTAATAAGCCAGAGCTTAGAGAATCTAATCGAGAATAATAGAACCCGAGTACTTAAAAGAATATTCGCCCTGTATAGAATAGTTAGTTCATGAGACATGAGCCCGTATCCTGACACAAGACCGTTTCATAGCATGTGTATGCACAGTCGTATGGGGAAATCAATCTTTTACAATATTATCCGACTTAGAATAGTTAGTGCACATGTGCTTTGGGAGGACCTCTGTATTTGAGTATGAACATGTCCCACAGGGGTGCACCAGTAATCCATTGAAGCTCCAATGATGGGAAGTTCTGGCTCAACGACTTTGATGTGATCAATTATGTGTCGTTGCTATAGACTGTAGAGCATAGGTCCATTGGGTCGGCTTAAGACACCAGTGAAACGTCATTCGGGTGAGCCCAATGGAAGACTCCGATTAGTGTTATAAGTCTAGAGATCTCATTGACCTTTGGTCTAAATTAATCTAAAATTAATTAGAAAAGATTTTATATTGATGAGAAATTGTGTAATAATATTGAGAAATCATTTAGAGAATTTTTGAGATTTTTGAAGAATTTTTCAGATTTTTTTAAACAATAAAAAATGTGATTTTAAAATTTGTTTGACATAAATATCAAACGAAGACATCCTATGAGAATGCCACATGGATCCCAAGTGGACATGGGGATGCCACGTGGCACCCTCACCTCCCCACTCATGGATGACATCATGCTGATGTCATATCCATGTGGGGACCTATTTGTTATTAATTATTTTGTTGGTATTATATTATAACATGTTATCGTGTTATGTAAAGTGTTATAAAAGTTTGATTTAAGTCACATGTTTTTTCCTTCTCATATGTGCCATTTTTGGGGAGTGTGAATCCATGACATTTTGGGAATTAATTTAACTTATATTATTATCCATATATGATTTTGTAGCATGTGGGTATATCTTATGTGGTACTACCTTATGAGCTTGACCCATGTGAAACTTTAGTGTTATTAAAATCCTATTGGTGGTATCATAAGATATTTTATTCACTTGTGTGGATATCCCATATTACTTTTATGTCCATGTCCTTGTATTTTATTGACTCTCACAAATTATTAAAAAACCATAGGCATAAGTGTAAACATGAATTTGAACTTAATGGGAAATAAAACATGGAGCTAAGGACTTCAAGGTAAAATGACTATAAACCTAGGTTTTAAAGAAAGTTCATCAATTGATCTTAGTGATAAGATATGGATGAGTGGCTTGGATAAAAGCCTCTCATGTGCCATTGACCTAAATCATCAAGGATCAATATCAAATCAATCTTTATGATCTAAGTATAAAAGTAACTTATAAAATCAATTATAACCCTAACTTGAGTATTCACTTCAACAAGAGAGAGAGAGCCCTTGAAAAAAATGTGGCAACCCATGAGACTATCTTCTTCCTTGAGCTTTCATTTGAAACCTTTCCATGGAGTAGTCACTCATTTATGTGATCAAGCTATAATATTGCTTCATTAAAGTATTGGTTTTTTTTCGTATATTTTTGATTCCTACCTCATTTCCATTATCAAAGTTTGCTATAATTTTTATCTCACAGTAACTTAATTTTTTTTCATGAAAACTTGATATTTGAAAAGTCCCAAAGCAATAGTGTAGTCCATACATATGGTATATGTAGACTAGCTTGCTGACTCCATGATCTTGAGTAGTTTCAACTTGATTTTTTTGATCTTATTTTTCTGAACTTTTTTTTGAGAATATACAACTGATGAAATATTTATTTCATCATATTTGATTATATGAAATAGTCCATTGAGTTCCTTTTTGAATGTTAAAAGATTCGTGTGGTCCCTTATGAACCACATGATGTAGTTTCACCATAACTTCCTTATTTTGTGTAGTATCTTTTTCAAACTTTGAAGGGTTATTTTGATACATGTCTCTCTTATGATTTGATCCACATTAAGTGAAATAAAAGTGATCATTTGCTTCCTATTAGATTAATCTCCTTGATTTATTATTATTATCTGTGCCTTAGACAATATGACAAAATTAAATCTTCAAAAGGCCCTTTCGTGGCCCGGACACAAGGGGTTTGAGCTATGGTTTCCCTATGTATGTTTGCATGTTAATTTGATGTATTTACAGTTATAAATGGATTCATGATCGGTTAAATTGAGTATGTTGTGTGTATATTGAGATTGTTATTTAATCTGGTGGTGTGAAGTTTAATGCTATGCATTATTGTTTATGCAAATTGAAATCTTACCGAATTATCATGCTCTGGTGTATGATATATATGTGACATTATGATATATGATGAGGATGAAGAATGAAAATGAAATTATCATATAATTTTGATTGAATGAGGAATTGCGAGTGCAAGTCATGCAATATGTTGTAGAAATGTACATGGTGAATATTTGAATATTGTATTGAGCTAATTGTATTTTTTAGTAAGAGATTTGTAAGGGACCTATTAAGGTTGAATTTTATTATTCAAATGTGTATAAACCATGTGTGTAGGCTGGAATATATGTATTATGGTTTTGTATTGAGATGCTCATGCATTTAAACCCTTGAGATTTTATACAATGGAAATTGTTTAAAAGATTGCAGCCCATTGGTCTTATACCACCAACAAAAGTAAGGTTGCATCCTTATATAAACTTTTTCCTTTATAAAATAATGCGACAAAGTATGCATTGAAGCATTCTTTAGTTAATACAACTTAACTCCCGATTAGGAGTTTCTTTAGTTTGCAACCTGTAAAATTCATTTTTAAATTGTGTTTATTACTAAATTGTTTTGTTCTTGTTCTCTTTTTGAGTTTGTCGTCCGAATAGAAGCTGAAGAATTCACTTGCTGCAACTTGGAGGTTGTGATGGATGAAAGTCCAAAGCAGAGATGTCTGTTGAGGAGGTTGAAGTGTCAGCACTTGAAGACCTGCTTACATTGCCTTAAGCAATGGAGATGAGATCTTCATTTACAGGGTATGATAATGCTATAGAAGTTGCAGATTTCTTCCTGATGACATTGGAGGTGTTGTATGTGGATCAATGCCTTCCAAGAGAAAGGGAGGAGGAGGTAAAAAATGATGTTGATGAATCGGTGCGCTTCTATTCCCAAAACTTCTCCCAATGTCAGAATCATACTCGAGCTAGATTTCTGTTTGTTTTTGTGGCAAGTGTTCTTACTTTCTAGTTTTTCAGTTTGCTAGTTGATTGCTGATTTGCTTCCTTTTTTGGGATTTGAGACAATTTGGAGGCATAGTGCATCATCCATACATTAAAAATATAATAAAATGGTTGCCGAACGGGAGCTGCTTCTTTTTGGTTAGGGGCCATCGATTGCTCGAAGAAATCTAGTCTCATATCTGAGTTATATTTTCAGAAATGTTAATTTGAACTCAAAAGATGAATAATAAAATTAATCCTACCAAGTTTGAACTGGACCGCCCATTTGTTGATGAACAAATATAAGGCTTAAACAACTCAAAATTTTTTCATTTAAACCTCAAAATCAATTTGACTCTTCTTTAATTAACCACAAGGGTAATCAAAGATGTTTTCAGAAAGGGTGTGGTTTGTATAGAGCCGAGGCTCTAACAATCAAAGTACAACATACATTCAAATAGTGTCGAGAAATGTGGTTTCAATACTGAAAATCTTTGTGATAGCCTCAAAATATTTTTTTATATTTAATTATAAAATTTAAAGCTTATAAAATAGTGTAGATCGAGTAGATCTATGAAAAATTGAAAATTTTGAAAATTGTCGGTCTAAAAATACATTAGAAGATGCCTTATTTCTAAAACTTGAAATCCATTTTTTTCTCATGTCCATGCATCTTGATGTCGAGATGATCAATTTGAGGATATTTGGGCATCAAAACAACCTCTTCTAGTGAAATTTCTAAGGTAGGATCTAATTTGATTGTTTAGAGCCTAAGCTCTATATAAACTTTTACCTTTCAGAAATATCATAACAAATTCTGCCAGATGCACAATTTGGTTTAGTGGCACCAGTTTATATATAAATATAAAAAGTTCCGTGAATTGGTGCTTTAACCATTACAACCACGCGATCGAGGACCCCCAAAACTCCGTAAATCCATTATCTTATATAATGTTTTGATGGAGGATTTGGAGTTTGAGCTCTAGAAATATCTTTTCTTGACTGTCACGTCAACATCTATTCTAAAACTTCTATTTGAATGAAATGCCACATTGAACACATTCAGAGTGTTTTAGAAGCTCCAAAACCCATATTGGGTGATGGGAATGGATTTGCAGGTAGTTTGATTGGTTTGGGGTTGCCAATGCATGTAAGATGGATTATGAAGTGGGCAACTGCTCTAATCGCATGCAGATGAACTGCAAACCCCACTCATACCCTACTTGAAAGAGGCATGGGAAGTGCTCATATATATTGTATTCTTTGTATAAGAATAACTAGATGTGGGGCTAGGCAACAAGCAATGCCATTGTGCACCTTACAATGGGAAGACATCAGATTGTCCTATCCTTTTTGAGTTTGAGAACATAAAATGCTAATGTGCATTATTATAATCTTATGCTGCCAAGTAAAAGCACAACACCACAGTGGAAATACTTTTTAACCGTTAAAAAATTGGTAAAAAGCCATCAGAAATGGACCTTGCCCAAATAATGACACCAGCATGCCAAGTCCTACATAATCCTCAAAGCTGAGTACACACTAACTGTCCCCAATGCACAACTGATCCATTCTAATGCCCTGCCTCCGTAGCCTCGCTACCTTACATCACTCCACAAGATATTGTTAGTCCTTCATCAAGTTAAAGGGAAATTTAAATATATTGATCCCCCAATAAGACCTATTGCTAAAAGACAATAATTTTTTTTGCATGTATGAATGCTTCCTATATATCCCTACCCATAATAGTTTACCTATATCCTGGATCTCCTAGCCATTTGATCTGAATGGATGGCCAAGATAGCTTCAACCATAGTGCCATGGGTACGCCACTAATTGTGTGATCTAAATTTGATGTCTTCAATTAATTTAATTTTAATATTTTCTTTATAAATCTTATGAACATGAAATTTGGTGAGCGTCTTCATCTCAATGGGGTTCACCTAAAAAAATATATTTAAAAAATATTTTCAGGGGTATATATATATATATAAGAAAAAACTGGGATTAGCCTATTAGCTCATATGAACATATGAGCCCAATGACCCAGATTAAAAATGGGCCGATCTGACGGTCACGACCTTATTTCGTATTTGAACTTTAATGTTTTTTCTACAAATCCAAGTCACTTGAAATTTTAGGCGTGTGTTCTTTTCATCAAAGCACACCTAATAAAAATATAAAAAAATTATTCGGGAACAAAAAGAAAACCAAAATACCCCGAAAATCTTTAGGGGTATTTTGGTTAATTTATTTCATGTAAAATAATTTTTTTATACGTTTCGAAGATTCAACTATTTTTAATGAACACACTCCTAAAATTTCAAGTGATTTAGATTTGTTGAAAAACAATTAAAATTCAAACACTACTGAACATCCGTGATTGCCAGATCGGTCTAGATTCAATCTAAACCGTTTGGCTCATATGTTCATTTAAGCTAGTGGGCTAATCCTAACTAAGCCGTTTGGCTCATATGTTTATTTAAGCTAGTAGCTTATCCCAGCTTTTTCCATATATATATATATATATATATCATGCGGGCTAGACCGCATTTCTACATATGCGGCCCAAAAAGTGTAAAACATCTTAAAGAAAATTAACGGTCCAAACGTTTTCTTACGAGAAATATTATTTCTAATTTTTAAAATTTATTTATTTTTTCATATTCATGATCTCCATGTTAGAGATTACATATCCTTAAAAATTAAGTCCTAAAATCCATCCAAAAAATAGATTTATTAAGAGGCCGCATTTCTATATATGTAGGCTTAACCGCATAGAAACCGAGTCCATATATATATATATATATATATATATATATATATATATATATATATATATATATATATATATATATATATATAGAATGACACTTTTAGAAAACCATGTTTGTGGTGACCCAAAATTTTACGTACACTCTCTTTATGTCAATAATCAATCCCAAAAATAACAAATTTCAATTTAAATTCTAGATATGTTCAAATGAATCCCCTTCAACACGAATCTAGACTATTCATTTGGTGAATTTCAAGATCTTAGCCTTTACAAACTCAAAATCATTTTTATCTTTTTTAACATTGTTCATATAATTATAACAAAGCTATCTAAAAAACTTGCTAAAGAAAAAATCCTTCTAAGGCCAAGCTATAAGCATCTCACCAAAATGGGCAGCCTATGTTCATTGCGCTAAAAAAGTACTTTCTAAGTCGTGTATTCAATTTTTTCTTTTTTGTGATTGTTCATTAGAATGAAAATACTGTACATTTCAAAATTTGGATCAAACAAATTGCACTAACATGATTTTTGAAAGTTGTTGCATCATATTACTATACAACTGTTGCATGAAATCACTGCCCATATATATTAGAGCAATGATCCAATGCAACAGTTGTATCATAGTATAATGCAACGACACTTCTAGAAAACTATGTTTGTGGTATTTGTATGATCTAAAATTTTGCACAAGCACTCTCTTCATCTCAATAATCAATCCCCCCCAAAAAAAAGTTCAATTTGAATATTAGATATGATCAAAATGAATCCTCTTCAAAAATGAATCTAGACCATTCATTTTGTGAGTTTCATGATCTTAGCCTTCATAAACATTTTTTTTCCTTTTTTAACATTGTTCATCTAATGATAATAAAACCATCCAAAAAAATTGGAAATGAAAAAATTCTTCTAAGACCTAGATCTAAGCATCTCACCAAAATGAACAACCTATGTTAATTGGGTTAAAAAAATACTTTCTAAGTAGTATTTTCAATTTTTTTTTTGTAATCGTTCATTAAAATGAAAAGAGTGTATATTTCAAATTTTGGATTAAAAAAATGGACATAAGATTTTTTTTAAAGTTGTTGTATCATATTACTATACAACGGTTGCATGAAATCAATGCCCTATATATTATAGTTTTGTTGGTGTGAGCTTAAGAGATGATTGGCCACCCCAAATTTGGTGTCAATAGCATTTATAAAACAGTTAAAAATAAAACAATGTTTAGGCATAGCATTGCAATTGATCAATGGCACTGAATGAATGTCATTGAGTTAATCGATACTTAAAAATAAAACAATGTTTAGACATAGCATTGCAATTGATCAATGGCACTAAATGAATGTCATTGATTTTGTTGATACATAAGTTTACATTAATAATTAACAATCCAAAAGGAAAAATAATCCATTAATAATAAGTCACTAGGTCAGTGAGGATAATACCACAGAAACAATATGGAGGGAACCAGTAACAGCAATGAGGAAGGGTTCCTCTTTTCCCCTTTCTTTGACAATGCTGCAAGTCATCTTTAGTGAAGCCTTGACAGACCCCACTCCACATCCAATGAGTAAATTTGGCTCATTAATTTCCCTTAAATTCCTATGAAGATAATGAACATCATTATGGTTTCCCATGTCCACATCATAGTAGTTGATTGCTAGTTTTTGGGCAGCAGATACCCAAGCTTCTTTTAACAAGGATGATGGCGTTACACGGGTATTACCTCCAGCAATGCTTGCCTCAGTCAGGATCACAACCACGGGTTGCATGCCTGCCAAATCCATACTTGGCGCCCTTATATTAAATGCATTTAAACTTCGAGCCATAGTAAAGGATTGATAAGAAAGGGGGCAAAACAGTTTAAGAGGTAATAAAAGACTAAAAGTTTTAGATGACAATCTAGATCAAAAGAAAAGATAGGATTGATAATAAAGTTTACGAATCAAATAGTTCTAGAAAAAAGTACAGATAGGATGCAAACCCAAATCCTCTTCTTTTTGACAAGTGCGAAAATAATTTTATCATTTTAAATTATCTGCTGAAGTAACAGTAAAGATTTGTTGAACATAAAGAAGTCAGAAAAATACTACGGGATATCAAACTTGCTTTGAAATAGCACATTGAAATATATATAAAGCTTTAGGAACAATATAATACATAACGTACCAGAAAATATTTTTTGTTTTACCCTAGGTGCATAGATCTTGAACGTCCAACCCAGAGGTTGGAGATGAGGAGCCCTACACCAATAGGTTAAGAAGTACGAAGTATCCTGTACCCCTCTATGTACATAACACATAAGACAATATTTACTCTCAGGATAAGCGCAAGCTGTTATCAATTAAAAGAAAAGGGAGATTTATCAAAATCTACCTAATAATTTACCCTCTTTCAACTATTCCAACTTATGGTGATGTCTATTTTGATGGATATTTTGAAATTAAATCAAAAGATACGAGTAAAATGTTAAATAGTTGAACTCTTATGTGTATTTTGATAAATTACCCAAAAGAAAATCTTTATATCACTTCCAACAATGCTACTGTTATCATCACCACCTATCAATTGGTCCAATTCTTGAACATTTGCTACAACAACTCTCCCTCTATTTTCATTCCTTTTCCACCCACACAAATTCTGCTTATTGGCACACAATCTGCAAACTATTCAGTTAACACAGTTTTTCAATATGGCAAATCACAATTCACATGATTCCCAGTATCAATTACTTACTGCATGGAACAGGAACTAGTCAAGCATAAAGCAGTAGTCCATGTTGAATCAAAAGATTTGTAACACGAGAAACAGAGTCTAGCTTTTGAAATACATAGGCAAACTAACCTGACAGCATTTTCATTGCAAATGATACATGGTCTTTGTCACTTGCCATGGCCACTACAAGAGCCACTGAAGCCTTGGCATACACCATTCTAATCGTCTTGGTTAAACATTCAGCAGATGCTTCAGTATGGGCTGGAATTCCACTCAAGGTTGTCAAGCATGCAGATATGACATGAAAATAAAAAATAGAGAGGGGATCATTATGAAACCACCTCCATCAATCAATACAGATACTCCAGAGAGTCCAAGTAACTCAACTTCCGTGCATGTCAGAAATTGGCATCTTCCAACCAAGTACGTATGCTCTAATCCAGCACGTATGGATTCATCAGATATTCTCCATTCTGGCAATAAAAAAAGGGGATGTCATAAGAATTTATCGTGGTGACATAAAGCAGTGACTAATACATGGTAAATTCATTGAAATTGATGATGAATGATGAGATATATTTTTGGGATGAATTTCAAAGTTACATGTCCAAAATGTAAATGGAAATAATTCATCACTAAAATCAGATCAGGATAAGCGAAAATCGGAACTTTTTCTGTTTTGTACATATTAAAAAAAAAAAAAAAAACTTTTGCTGTTCTGTGACTTTAAACTTTAGATTGTTACTATTGGGACATTTAAGCTCTTCTCTTCAAGACTTTGGGATTACAAATTCTTTTGCAAGTTCTACCCAATGTAAATAATCATTGTTTTCATACGTCTGAGCAATTTGTTGACTTATTGCTATATGACATGCCACATAAGGGTGGGGCATCAGTCATTTGATGAAACTTTCATATTTTTTTGGTTTTCAATATTTAAAAATTTCTCCATAATCTCACAAGTTGAAAAATAAAAAAAAAACAAAATAAAAAATAAAAACAAAAGTCACATCAGAACAATGACGCCATGATGGTCAATTTAGCTTTTCGTTCATTAAGCCATTTAAAGATCTCCCCTTAACACATATGAAACCTAGGCATGCATTACACTTTATGGCATGAAATTTCATATTATATGTTTTTGTACCTCTTTTCTCATTCTTTGCTTTTCTGCTCTTATTTTATTTACACCATGTGTATTTTTTTGGGTTTTATATTTACACTTCATGTTCTCTTTCAATTTCCATTTAGTAGGTTTCCTTAAAAATTAGGTATCCACTTTAGCTAATTTTTAATCCCATTCTCCACTTGAGCTACAACAGAATCCATATTCATACAAAATTCAATAGAAGTTTAGAGATAAAATTCTTTACTATTTTCTCATAAAAGATGCATTTATACCTTTTGTCAAATTTAAAACTTTTAATACTCTATTAACAATAATAATAATAATAATAATATTAACAATATTAACAATATTAACAATATTAACAATAATAATAATAATAACAATAATAATAATAATAACAATAACAATAATAACAATAATAACAATAATAACAATAATAACAATAATAACAATAATAACAATAATAACAATAATAATAATAATAATCATAATATTATTATTATTATTATTATTATTATTATTATTATTTCTTATATTTTTATTTTTCTTACCTAACCCTTTGTGGTATGGTTACAATGCTAGTATTAGTTAAGCAACAAACCTTTTAGCTGTAATGATGATTTCCATGGCAATAAACTTAAGGGCACAGTAAGATCTAGTTACAAAACACATCAAAGGTAGGAAACTTGATACATATAGAAACCACTTAAAGCCAGAAACACGAAAAGAGCAAATAGAAGTTACGCTATAATACACATTAGGAATGTAAACATGCGTTCGTCGGGAAACATCATTTTCATATTTAGGGGAAACCATTTCTCAGAGAATTAAAAATGAGCTCATGATGTATTCCTCAGCTGTTCTCCTGAGGATGTTAATTTGTATTAAAAATGTATACTACAAAAATCTGGTGAAGAAGACAGGAGGTACAATATTCCTATGTCAAGAAACTCATGGTCCTGTACAGGATAGGGGATGGGGATTTGCAGAAATTGAACCGATATAGGTTATAGGGTACGGTTAGGAGAAATAAGATGGGCACAGCAAAGAAAGACTAGGTCTTTGCACACCATCCTCAGCCAAAGTGTCTGCAAGGGAATTTGATGCTCTCCATGTGTGAGTCAAGGACACACTTGTAGATGTTGGCAGGGGAGGGAAATGAGGGAAATTTATCAAATATTTGAAAGAACATCCAAGGGCCAGGACTGGTTTTAAAATCCAAGCTATGACCCTGCTGGAACCACGTTCGATTAACAAACTTATGCCCCATTGATGGTTAAACTTCCTCAGTCCTGTAAGAAGAGCCAACGATTCTGCCATATTATAGTCCAGAACACTAACTGGACCAGAGTATTTGATGTAGGTTGAATTTCATACGGAAGAAGATTAAATAGTCTATTGATTGAAAAATTAAAGAGAGCCCACAAGCTAGGTGTCAAGCCCCTTTTCCCTAAGCCCCATGTGGTACATACAGCCTGGTGCACAATTGAGGAGCCAGAGGGCATGGATTGAGGAAGTGGGGAAGGTGGGCATAACTGCCACCATGAGTGGTGGGCAGTTACGCAATTCTGGCACAAACTACTCGAGCTAGAATCTCAAGCTACAAGGTGTAATCATCTTTTTTGGCATGAAATAGCCAAAGGAAACCAAAGTGGTGGTCCATGTTCTCTACTTCTTGCTTTAAGTATACATCGTATCGATCCAATAGAGAGATTGCAACTCCAAATTTTGGAAATAATGTAATACAAATAATGTAAACATGCATATATGGCACGCTCGTCAGTGAATGACATTGAGACATATATTGTTTCCCTCTTAGTTCCATCTTGATTCCAAACAAGTCTGAATCTCGATTCCATATCGGTCGATTCCAACTAGGTTAGAAACTCGATTCCATCTAGGTACGAATCTTGATTCTATTTTGGTCGAATCTTGAATCCTAAAAATAGGAATCTCGCCCCCATGATTCATAATATTAAATTGAATAGAACTCAAGATGCCAACTAGCCATGACATGACATCCAATGGTCCTTCACAATCACATGTACATATAACATCCAAACTTCAAAGTTCAGACTCCAAAGACAAATGTTCATGACATAAAATAAAAACGCTAATAATACACTTGATGTCTCCTTCGGTCTCAATCCAATAAATGATATGATGATCCACCACGTGCATCTCCCACATTGGAAGCCTAGGCTGTAGAGCCATCATCATTAGTTTGATCCCCCTATCCACACATCTTCCTCCTCAGTCGCCTATGAGTCAACCTCCTACTCCTCATTCTTTGGAACTTGCGTGGACCCGATTCTTTTCCTTAGGGATGGCAATCGACCATGTTTGGTCCAGGCCAGCCCTAGCCTTAGACTGGTGATGGCTCCTAGTGGGCCGGCCAAAGCCAGACAAGCCAAAGAGGCTCTGACCCAAGCTCAGTCCTGGCCCCATCCAGTAAGGCCAGGCCAGATAGAGCTAAAAACAAAAAGGAAAAAATAAGGGAAACATGGGCCGGACGGGTCTGCCCTCAGGCAGTAGTGGCCCGCCCTGGCTATAGCCCCTTTGGCCACATTTTGTGGCCCAGGCCCTAGAATTTCAGGGTTGGGCCCTACAGTCCCTTGCTAGCCCCACTCTTTTTTTGCGATATAGTGATGGCCCTTCTCCTCCAACACCCTCGCTGATTGTGGATCTATTATCCACTCGGTTGTGCCCTTAGGTTCATCCAATACAATTGGGTCAACATCCATGTGCTTCAAATACTCCCCTATGACGCTCATTATATTGGACATAGACAAGATCATTCAACTTTTTTTGCTCTTGCCTGTCTCTATGGAGATGTGATAGAAAGAAAGGAAACAAGAACATGAGCTATTTTTATATAATAAGACTTACATGCTCAAAATGCTCTCCATTTGCACTCACAACTGGAGGAACTGCATGTGAGGCTCAATACCGAAATAGCAAGATATTGAAGATTTAGTATCGCACCCCATATGATGCCCACCACTCAGTTGCATATTATTTTGGATATGTCATATAACTGCATAAGTAACACAAAGCAAAGAAGAAACAGTATAGTTAACTTTATATTGAAATTCAAACTTCAAAGTTTAAAATTTAAATCTTTTGGTTTACTTAGTTGTGTAGTATCCCGACTCTGAATTGCGAAATCTCATCCAAAATTCTCTAAACATACACTTGAACTTGATTACGTAGTACTTTGGATCGCATCTTGTATAGTCAGATCAAGGATTTACATCTCAAGTACATCTAAGAACCGTCATTTATTGTACAATCTGATTTAATGGAAGGGCGCTTAGAGTGAAGAGATAGATTCAAAAAGTAACCAGCTGCGTAGAGGGGCCGATGACGCTGGGCATCTCATCTCTTATCTGCAATTTCAAGTATAGGCTTGTATTTGGTTTCAACATCCTTTAAAACCATTTTGATCCCTTCATTCACCCTAATTGCCTCATGTATGTAGCCTATAGTGGGCTTTGCGTCACAATCATATAATAGAAGCACTTTCACCAAAGCGTGAGAAACAACCAAAGAATAGTAACTTGGGCCCAAAAAGATATATTAGGCACTATGGTTTTCCCCCATCTTGATGCCCTGAGAACTTACTTTTATTCCACTTTTCTGAAGTAAACATGCTCCTTAAGGTATCTTTTTGCTTGCATGCTTTGAAGGGTGAGATATGTCGTGACAAATTTAGTTACTTCTGGACTCACTATCACTCTCTTCTATATAATCTTCCTCATTTTGCTTACAACTAGGTTATGGCAATAAATAAAAACATTGACAAATTTAGCTTAAGGTTCGCACTGCCATGGCATTTACTCTATTTGCTCAAGAGAATGTTGATATAGTTGTTGTTGAGGTGAACATATTTGCAACTTAACTTTTAAGTGTCAATATACGTATTGTATGAGGTGTTGCGTGATGAGCGGTCATTCAATTGCTCAAAGCAAAGACTAGAATGAAAACTTTTGGCATCCTGGTGAATATTTCATTAAGGTTTTGTCTCCTTCCTTACCCTTAGACAAACTTAGCTTTTGTATTTGCCCATTTAACGTTTGATGTCTCCACTATGTCCTTAAGTATTAAATATAGAATCCAAAACATATGCCTCCTCTACAGAGTCAAGAGATGCCCAATTGAAAAATATGCGGCATCATTGGTAGTGACAATTTGTACCACATGCTCTTCCCACTCATTCCTCAACGCACACAAGTTGTGTCATGTGCATTGTTTGATGTACCAATAGATTTCACAAAGGAAGTCCCCAAGGGACAATTGGCCAAGAAATTAATATATGCCCGAGCCCATCCATCACACATGATAGTCACCCTATACTTCTCCCATCCTTCCTTTAGTGAGCTCAAAATTTCCTTCACAACTTTCATTGCATCCTTCAAAAGGGGCTCCTTAAGCCATAAAATGAAGGGCGTCTCAGCCTGAGGCCACCAAGTGCCTCAATCATAATCTTGAAATATCGAAGCGCGAGGTATTGAAAAGAATACTGGTTTGGTAAAACCACTTCGGGTATTTACATACCTTATGCGCTTCTTCTTTGGTTTGTTTGTTTATTTTTATTTGTTTCCCCTTTGTCATCTTATCATCTACCATAACCTCTGGGTAACGAGTGCAAAATGCATCCACTGGTCTCTTAGAGAGAGGCCCTTTTGCCCACCATTATCATTAATATGCATAACCTTCTCCTCAATAATCCTACACCCACTTCCAACTTCAGATACATTTTCATCATCAAATATTTGAATTTCATCCAACAATTCTACGTTTTATAGCTCTCTTTTCTTGTATTTTCTTTTTGCTATATATATATATATATATATATATATATATGGAAAACTCTTTCCAACACCTATAGGTAAAAATGAACAGTGATTTTGCCTACCCTCATCACCATCCAAACTTCATCACACGGTCACAGTTGTCCAACAGTGTTTCAATTTTCATTTTTTTTCTACAAATCCAAATTACTTGAAATTTGGAGCATGTGTACATTTTAGTGAGACGCACCTAATAAAAATATGAAAAAAATAATTCGTAAAATATAAATTGACCAAAATACCCTTGTATGCCTCTTTAAGATGTACATGCGTTCCAAATTTCAGATCATTCCGATTAGTAAAAATAAAATAAAATAAAAATTGAAACACTACCAGACAACTGTGATCGTGCGATGAAGTTTGGATGGAGATGAGGGTAGGCGAAATCACTGTTCATTTTCGCCTATTTATATATATATATATATATATATATATATATATATATATATATATATATATGCCTTAATCTCTCTTCTAATCTCATCAGTTACTCCCCCTACTTCTATTGGCCATATTGAACTTTGCTTGATAGCATGCTGATGGAGATCAAGAGTTAGTTGATTCAAAAAATTAATTTTATTTATTTTTAATTTCATGGATGTGGGAGTACATTTTAATTTTTCTATTAGTGTTAAATTTTTAAGAATTATAATATAGGGTTAATATCCAATACTTAGTTTATCTTTTTTAATTTTACTTTTGAACAATTCATTGGATACTATTCATGGGTATTGATCAATGGATATTATTCATAGGTACTATTTGTGGGATTGATGGGTATTATTCAAGGATTACTGCTTATAAGGGTAGTTATGGAATTTTAGTATTGATTAGGGGTATTTTAGAGTCTTAAATTATTCACTTGGGTTTTAAGTCAATTTTAGGGACATTATGCCATGCTTATGTTATTGGAATGAATTTTATTTTTATGATAGAAGCAAGTTCTCCTTCTCTTAACTTGATTTACAACTATATTTTTTTCTCTAGTATTGCTATTTTTACCTATTTGAGGTTCAAAAAAGAAGAATTCAATTTCCCACCTTTCTTTCTTGTATCAAGTAATATCAGAGCATGGTTAAAAGATGGTCAGAGATTGCCATGGCTGGTCATAGAGGTCTTAGCCATAGGGATACCGATTTCATCTGATTGCATAAGGAAGTCAACAACTTGAGGGATAGGGTTACATAACTGTTATGCAAGCGAGACTAGCAACAATATGCCCCAAATGAAGAGGAGACTATAGAGATAGATCCAAATCGTGAGGGTTTTAATGGAGATTGCCACAGATTAGAGTCTATATTTGAGTGGGAATAGACTAATGACGTTAGGGTTTGATATGTGACATCATCGATGGAAGCATAATTTTGAAGGAGAACAATAAGGATCCAATCATTAGGCAGATTCAATATTCTTTGAATTAGTGGATGGTCCTATCTTTGATAGAGCTCCTATATTTGATAATGATCGTATTTTTAATAAAGAACTAGGTGATCCCAGTTCTTATCATAAATATTAAAAAGAGTGCACTTTCAATATCTTGGGTCGATAATCCACGAAAATAAAGATATTGAGGAAGACGTTGCACATAGAATTAGAGTTGGGAGGGCGAAGTGGAGATGTGCACCTGGAGTTTTATGTGGGTGAAGGGCAAGTTATTATAAGACAGCTGGGAGACCAACTTTCTTTTATGGGGTGGAATGGGTGGTCAAGAAACAACATCCTCATAGGATGAGGATGTTGAGATAGATAAGTGGCAAGACAAGAAGGGATAGAATTCAAAATGAATACGTTTGAGAGATCTTAGGTGTGGCTCCAATAAGCGATAAGATGAGATAAAGTAGACTTAGGTGGGCTTGCTATGTACAATACAGACCCAGTATAGCACCTATTGGGAGATGTGAGTTGGTTCAAGTAGAAGGCTAAAAAAGGGCAAAGGGTAGGCCCAAAAAGACATGGTTGAGCTTAGTGAGAAAAAATATGGGGACTTATGGCCTCATTGAGGGTATGGCCCTTGATAGAGCAAAATGGCAATGGTGATGCTTGTCGCAACCCGATAGTGATGGTAATGACTGCGACAGTGGTGGTGGTGGTGAAGACGTAAAAGTGGAGGCCACTGGAGGCAGCGACCATAAAGACATCTTTACTCCCACTATGGGGCTCACCTTTACTATTTCCAATTAAAGGATTCCATCCCACGAAGGCAAGCTACTATATCTAGGTGCACCAAAATCCCTAGCAACTTGTTTGAGGATATTTTGATCAGGCCTATAACCCCATAGGTCCCAGGATCAAGCCCTAATGTTAATGCCCAACAGTTAGGTTGAGAGAGACCTTGTGGTTAGAGGAGGATTTGTATTAAATCCATTTCAAAACTCAAGGGCGAGTTTTCTCCAACCAGGGGAGAATGATGGAGATCAAGAGCTAGGTGATTCAATTTTTTTTGTTTTTAATTTCATGGATGTGATTTATTTTTTTATTTTTTATTAGGATTAAATTTTAAGAATCATAATGTGGGGTTAATCTCCAATAATTAGTTTAAAATTTAACCATAATGTGGGGTTAATATCCAATAATTAGTTTCTTTTTTATCTTTTTTTCCTATTAGCTAGTTACTGTTCATGGGTATTATTCACTGCTACTATTCGTGGGTACTATTCATAGCTTTGCAAGTACTTTTCATGGATCTCACAGGTACGATTCATGGATTACTGTTCAAAAGGGTATTATGATATTTTAGTATTGATTAGGGGTGTTTTAGAGTTAAATTAAGCTAATTTTAGGGTGTTTTAGAGGCGTATGTTAATAGAATGAATTTTATTTTATGAAGAAAGTTCTTCTCTTGGCTTGACTTAGAGCTATGCTTTTCTTAATTATTGCTGATTTTACTTGTTTGAGGTTCAGGGAAAAGGTAGATTTAATTTCCCACCTTTCCTTCCTACATCACATGCAATTTCCCGGTAATTGACAAGATGTTCCTTTTGCTAGAGAATACCCCTAGTATAAATTGTTCAATGTGCAGTACAAAAAATACTAGTTCAATCCTTAGGTTTGCTAAGTTTAAAATATTTCCAAGCCAGATCTTTGTTATTCAAAGAATATGAAGACATTGTTCTAGAAAAAAAGTACTAGGAAATGGAACTTTCCAAAAAAAATTGATCCTATGTTCGGGACTTTTGATACCAAACCCAAAATTGAAAGAAATAAGGATTTCTAGGTTTTAATATCCTTGGCCCTTGAAAGCCTTGATTACATGGTGAATCCTTGCACAAAAACACTGAAAAAATTGCCCAAAACAATCTCAAATGATTGCCGTTGCTTATGTGCATATTTCCGCCTGCGAATAGTGGCTCGAATATGTGGATGCCTTGTACTAAATGCGATGCGCCCGCAAAAGCAGGTGATGTGCTGCATGTGTGGGCATCATCAAATCCTGCATATGCAGGGTGCTATAGTGCGCCTTGTGGTGCATTCGCATCAATGCAGTCGCATAAACCTCATGTGCCTGCATTGAGTAACATTGATTCAAGATTTTTTCACAACTAACCATTCTATACAACTTGTTTTTTCCCGTTGAACCTAGAACTTATGATTCAAAGACCAGGTGGGATCCTCTTTACTAGTAGATGTTGAACGACTTTAACCCCATTCTGTTTGCCATTTTGCAAATGTATTGCCTTGTAAGACCTCTAGTCAAAGGATCAACTACATTTTCCTTTCATTTGACATGTTCTCGATTAGTAACTCCAGCTCTACCAACATTCTGATAGAACTCTCTACGTGCTATTTGTAAATTTTCCGTTGTATAGGTCATTAGAAGTTCTATATGACATAACCAGGCTATCATAGTAAATAAATGATAGCTGGAATTGGCCTTGGCCAATTTGGCAGTTCATACAACAAGCTTCTTAGGCATTCTGTTTCTTCACAAGCAGAGTCTAATGGCATAAGCTCTGGTGATGATTTAAGAGATATACTTTTGCTAGTTTGACACCCATGATATTGCATCTCCAACCAAAGTAAATATCCATCCGAACGTTCATAATGAATCCCAGATTTCAACACTATAACCCACATCATTATATCCTTCCAACACCACAAGATAACCAAAATAGTGTGACATAATTTACAATCCACTTAAGATATCTAACAATGAGATATTGCATCCTAATGTCCTTGACTAGGGCAACTAGCATATCTATTAATTTCCCAACTGAGTACATAATGTCTGGTCTAGTACTACTACTCATAGCATACATTAGGCTACAATGACTCAAGATCAGTGTTCGCAAAACCGGCCGGTTCGAATCGGAACCGGCCGGTTAGATCGGTACCGGCAAGGTACCGACTCCGGCTAAGGCCGATTTTGTGGCACTAATAAATATCTCGGCCTCTCCAAAACATTTCAGTACCAAAACCGGCTGGTTTATGGTCGAACCGGCGATTTCATTCAAAACCGGCCGGTTTATTCAAACCGGTCCGATTTAACGATATAACACCCGAAATAACGTACAGAACGGTATAATCTGAAATAACGACTGTTATTTGACATAGCGGGCGTTATTTGTAACATAAACCGTGAATCGAATTTTGTAGCCTTTTTTTATTCCAATTTCTTACTTTTTTTGTTTTTGTCGATCAATTATTGCACTTATACACCTGAAATTTTTTTAAAATAATTGTTTATTGAATCAAAATCGAAGAAGAATAATTTTTTGTGGATTGAAAATGGCGAATTTATGAAACTGTGAAATTTCCGCCAGTTTATCAATCTAAGCTTCAATACCCCATGAATATGCATGAAAATGAAGGGCTTTGATGCATATTGAAGGCTTAAACTTTTCCCTATTTCGATTTGTCGAAAAAGATGAATATTTGAGGTTGATTTCGGCTGAAAGTGAGCAGCAGCGAAGAACCGTATTCGATGAAAAAAAATTGATTTTTGATCCATGTATTGATCGTTTGTTTCGAATTTATCAATGAAGTTTGATCATAAAGGCTTCATCAACCGAATAAATTAGGTATTTTGATTTTATCATTGAGTAAATTTATTTATATGAATTTTTTTTGCTACGCTTTTGTTTTGAAAATTTCGTGAAGTGAAATATTCGCCATTTTTTGAAGAAGAATCTCAATAGTGAATGAATTTTCATGAAATATGGAGCATTTGAATCTTAATTGAAGTATTTATCATATCCCCATGTCAATTTGTTCAAAAAATGAAAGATTCGGGGTTGATTTTAACTCTAAAGTTTCTGTGTTCTTTGGCTCGATTTTTGGGTTCTTAAATTTTTTTTTTTTTTTTTTTAATAAAATTACGTTTTGTTTTTATAAAAATATGTTATTTGTGATGAATATGAGGAAAAAAAACTTCTTTCTTTTTAATTTTATATATTTTTGGTGAGCTTGTTGGATTGTTTTTAATGTTATATTTTTTTTTTTTTACAAACATATTGTTTTCTGTGATGAATGTGAGAAAAAAATATTTCTTTCTTTTTAATGTAATATATTTTTGATGAACTTCTTGTCTTGGACTGTTTTTAATGTTATATATTTTTTTATAAAACTATGTTTTTTTTGTGATGAATATGAGAAAAAAAAATATATTCTTTCTTTTTAATTTTATATATTTTTGGTGAGCTTGTTGGATTGTTTTTAATGTTGTATTTATTTTTTTACAAACATATGTTTTTTTGTGATGAATATGAGAAAAACATTTCTTTAATTTTAATGTTATATATTTTTGGTGAGCTAGTTGGATTGTTTTTAATGTTATATATTTTTTTATAAAAATATGTTTTTCATGTTAAAATTGAAATCTTATTTAACTTTTTTCATCTTAATTCTACATTTTTAAGTTGTATGTCTATGAAAGGCACAAATTCTGTGGAAAAAGGTTAATATCTTGAATATCTTTGTTGCCGAGGTGATTATTTTCTAGTTATGAAGGCTATTTATTGATTCATGGTCATGATAATTTAGGGGATAATCTTATATGGCCAACTTTGCCTTTCCTTTTCATGTATGATCAGTAGTGCTTCATTATTTTTCTCTAACTACTTATTTATTAATTTTTTTTGTTTGCATAATGATTTTGATTTGCTACTTAATCCCCATCGATTCAAGGTCTCATTGCTCCTTATTTCTATAACTGTGCATCATTTTTTTTGCTCCTCAATCCTATTTTTTTGTTCATGTATTGCAGGTTTATGGGATTATTGTGGATGTTTTCGTTTTGATGAAAAATTTGATAACTGACTGTTGGTGTATCTGCTGTCTGTGTTCTCAACTTCTTGTTTGGTTGTGACATTTTATTCTAATTTATTTTTTTATTTGTTACAAGTTATCCATCATTTGTTGCAACTTCACACTCCTGAAATCTATTTATCCTCTATGAAGAAAAGAGGTAGAAACCAAAAAGTGTTTCTCATCTCTCATGTTTCCACATGCTGAAATGGATAAAAAGTGTAACCTGTTTTTTTTTAAATATGCATCTTAATTCTACATTTTAAAGTTGCCATCTTATATAATTTTTTTTTTCATATTAAAACCCAACTCAAAAGGTTATTGAGTAAATGAGGTTTGACCAATTGAGATTTCGCCATTTGAAAAGCGATTTGGCCATATTTTTTTAAAATATGCAATTTAGTCATTTGCAGCAACACTTAACACCTTGACCCACACCCTGCATTTGATAACCAAGTTACTGAGTAAATGAGGTGCTCTCTCTTACTACCTTGACTCACAACCCCGTATTAAAGGGTTTTTCAACATTAAAACAACTTCTTTCAACATCAACATTAAAACAACATTAAAACGGTATAAAAGCATATATTATTGCATCAGTTTACTTTTTCTTTTATTAGTGTCTTCTATGGCCCATAAAGAAGTAGATATTTGTTGCAAATATTTTAATTTGAAAAACAAAATTTTGTTTGCACTTCATTTTTTTCTTTATTTCTTGTGTGTTTACTTGTATGGTTAATTACCTTGAGTTGCATTATGCCCAGAGGGATGAATCAATTTGTAATGCTTTATTTCATTTTGGGGTCATCGAAAATGCAAAAAGCACCTTGCTTGGGTAAAATATTGAGGCAAAAAAGTCTCAAATAATTTTTTTTAATGAAATTTTATGTTCAGGAAAATTTACAAGAAAATAACAAGATGAGAAGGGGGAATGTGACGTGGCAGTATGCCACAAAAGTGAATGATAGGGGAAGAGTTCGATGCAATTTTTGTAACAAGGAAATGGGTACCATGACCTCCCTCGCCACTCTCATTACTACTAGCCATTGTTAGTTGGACTTTGTAAAATCATTAATTGAATTAATGTCAAACTGCTCCCAGCCCCTTGACCGGTTAACCGTTCTAGTTCGATTTTGCGAACATTGCTCAAGATACTTTATTTCAGAAATATATCTCTGCATATTTCTTAACCTGATATTTGGCTCTATAGATGCAGAGGCTGGCCTGCAATCAGCATGCTCAACCTTAAATTTAATAATAAATTCTCAATATAAGAAGATTATATTAACACTTAACACAATTTCTTTCTCACTATTTTGATACCAAATATGAGATCAGCCTCACCAGGTCTTTCATATCAAAGTTCGATGAGAGAAACTTTTTAGCTTCCTCCACAATTTCTAGGTCCGTACAAAAAGTGAGCAACGATCTACATATAATATAATCAATTTATGATGCATAAAGAACCGGTAATTTTACAATACACCTACTTATTTGCCTCATTCACTTAAAAACACTTTTACAATATAACTTTGCCGAATTTCTTATGCCATTATTTACGTGTCTATTTCAGTTAAACAGATTTGACAAACTTATAGATTTTGCTATAGGTAAAAAGTGAGAAGGCGGCAGAGAATGCATAAGAGTTTCCCAGACCAAAAGCAGGTAGAGGAAAATGAAAGTACCAATTTCCATTTTCAAGGTCTTCTTGATACAATACTACCGTAGACAACTAAACCACACACCTAGGACTCGTCACCAGAACTTTCCTAAGTGGGAAACCATTTTAGTCATGCAAGGCCACGAATAGACAAGCAACACGAAAAATGCAAAACAAATATGTGCAGAAACGCATGCACAAACTCAGTTATGAATATGCAAGGACATACATATGTAGGAAACTACCTACAAACACACTCTTTTTGGTAAGGAAAAATTTTATACAAGGTTGCAACCTTAAACTATAAATTAAGGTCACCTCAAAAATCCATCGAAATGTATGAAAATAAATCTTTTTTAAAAAGAGATTTGAGTCCTAAAAATAGTGCATCTCAACACATTATTTAGATGTCCATTTCCAAGATTTTCATGCATCTATAGATCTGCTTTATTTAAACCATTTTTGGAATTTTAATTTTATAATTAGAGATATAAATAGATTTTCGGACCATCCTAAAAGTTTTTGACACCATAATTGCATCTTATGGTAGAGTTTTGATGTGCACGTTACTTTGATTGTTTAAGTTTGCAACCTTATACAAACCACACCCTTTTGGTAATGGCATCAGCATCATCATCGTCAAAGCCTTTTCCCAACTAATTGGGGTCGGCTACACGAATCATAGTCTGCCATTCTGCTCTACTAAGGGTCATACCCTCAGTGAGGCCATAAGTCTCCATATCTTTTCTCACTACTTCCAACCATGTCCTTTTGAGCCTACATCTTGCCCTTTTTGAGCCTTCGCCTTGAACTAACCTCCTAACATATGTTGTACTAAGTCCACGCCACACATAGCCAGCTTACCTAAGTCCACTCTCTCTCATCTTATCACCTATTGGTGCCACATCTACCTTTTGGTAATGACATTTATTTTAATTTCTTTCCATTTTGTAGCCTATCACATGAAAATCGCAGTTTGTAAAACATGGAATATTTCAATCTAAAAGCATGAAGCACATATCTATCTCAACCTATTTGTATCAACTAATAATGCAAATGAACCATCTGTGCTTCGTTGATCTTGTCTTGTCCAGAGCATATAAAATAAAGCACTCTTAAACATAATGATCATGATAAATCCATAGAATTGAAGCAGTCAACCATTCTGAACTTTTTATTAGAATTACCCATTAAAACGATATGATATAACTATAAGAGAAGGTAGCTATTCTCATACAAGTTTTCACATTCCCACCAAACCCAAGCATGTTAGTTTCAAAAATTCACCGGATTGGTATCTCCAACCTGGTTATTAGGGTGGGAATGCCAAATACGCAGGGGATAATGGCAGGCCCATAAAATAAAATAAAAGTATTAGCTTTAAGATATCAAAACAATCAGGCAAAATGTTCTCATAATTCTAGGAGTCAGTACCTCGGTTTCTCAGGCAGAGCGCCGAACAAGTTGCCGTCACGGCATTCTGAAGCTGGTGGTGTCCAAGCATGTGCAATCTCATGTTAAATAACTCAATGAACTACATAAACATTTTTTAATGTGTTGGTAGACATCATATGGATGGAAGCATCAAATACAATTACTTCTTTTCAAAACTGGAAACGCACCCATTCTTAAACAGATGGCAAACTTTGCTATACTCGGATAACATTTACCATACTTATGAGACAAGACAAATATTTAATTCATCTAATTAGGAGGATTCTAGACAATACCATTTGTAGGTCTTCAAGATGGATCAGTATATCACAAGATTGATAAGGTTTGTCAGTATGGCCTTGGAAACCTTTCAAAATAGCATGGATCCTAGGATCTGTTGCTGATAGAACAGGGGAATTCTCCGAGAATGCTTTTTGGCGAATAATGTGCTCAACATGTGGTTGAAATGGGCCACCTATCACCACCTAAAAAGTTCTCACAATTTGTCAATATATAAATAAGGATGAAGTTTCTATAAGGCCCAAGCTTTACGAAAACAAAATAAAGCCTCACCTCAAATCTTCGTCTAGAAAGCATTTTCAACAATGGAAATCTCCATGATAGCTCTAAAATAAATTTTCAATACCAACAATAAAATTTGAAACTAAAAAAACGGTACAGATCTACTTATTCTTAGGGCAAAATGGACGGTCTAGATAACTTGTTAATACGTATTGTTTTTAGAGCTTGAAATCCTAATTTTTTTTCATGACAGTAATATTCAAGCAAAGATGATCGATATAAAGGTTTTTCAATACTTGAATTGCAATTTTAAATGAGTTATGAGGTGAGGCTTTACTTATTTTGATAGGGCTGCAACCCTATCAAACCATTTTCCTGTAAATAATAAATCTAGTAAAACAGAAAAAGCAAAATTGAGTTACAAATATCCTTTATATAAATTATTGTTGCATGTGTGGCCATTTAAAGGCCCTATGAGAGCATGCACTGAAATTATATAGTGAAATATTGGCTCCAGAGGGAGTGTGGTCCACTTTGGACTGCGAGGCATTGCTAATGCCAAGACTCACTTGAGTTTTTTTTTTTTTAAATTGTTAACTGTTCGAGACTCACTTGAGTTTTGACAGGGCTATGACTCAAGCGATGTCTAAAACTCGTAGTCTTGGGCATTGCGTGAGCACAACCAATAAGGTTTTGATGTGGGTTGTCCCTTGATGAAGTCGAGACAAATACGCCGGGGACTAGATGTGAACCCTGTATGTAATAGTTGGCCGGAGAGGACAATGGCCTAAATTCTCATCATTATATCAAATGACATGCACACTAGATAGCCGTCCGGGTAGCAGCTATTTAGATAAGGGTGTATGACGTGTACATGTGAGGAAGAGATGACTCCTTGCAACATTGGATTGTGTTGGAAGGACCCATGAAGCATAATGCTGAAATGGGACTTCGACTTGTCCTTAGGGAAGGACCTGTAATCCATGGATTAGGATCATATCTCCTTCATTTATTAGCGGATTTTGATACTCCAATTATAAAACCTTGCGAAGGGTTGTGGGTCATGGGAACTATTGGGCCAGTTTGAGAAGGTATAGTGAAATGCAGTCTCTAGAAATGATGGAGTCCTCAATATATTTGTTGTAATCCTAACTCCATGGATCCAATTCCCATCAAATCTTCTTAGATATATTTAAATATGTCTTGGTTAACTTTTTGATAATTAAAATCATTTTTTAGGCTTTTCTGGGTATTCCATTTTAATGAAATATAATTTTTAAATAAGTTTTCTAGTTTTAATTTGATTAAAGAGAAAAATAAAATATTTGATGACATTATAAAATTTATTTTAATATCTGTAAATTATATTTAAGATATCGGAGGCCATTGGGATTCATTGGGCCCACCAATTAGTGGGGCGTGGGGCCAACATGGTCACCCATAGGGTGGTGCGTCCCAACTCCTTATTCTTCTCTTTCCTATTTTATGGCTTGTGCCATTAGGCATACAATTAATTGAAATTGGAATATTTTAGGAAAGAGTTCGTACAGAGACTTTGATTTATTTCAAAAGGGGAAAGTATAAAAGATTTACTAAATTTGATTTAGTATTTTCTTTACACAATATTTTATGGGAATAGAGTTATGAAAATTGAGAGATAATGGTTGAATTTCATTCCTTTTAATCATGATGGCCGATCTAATAAATAAATGCATGAGATCTCTTCACCCCACGTCTCTATGTTCAAAGATCATGATTAAGTTTCATAATGATGACAAAACCCTAACCCTATAAACCCTAGCCTTTATGTTATATAAACTAGCGAGGAGCCCATTCTTCACACAATTCATATCTTAATCTCTCTATCTCTTTGAGCATAAGGGGTAGTACGCCCCTCTTTGATCTATCTCGATTTCGCTCTCTAAAATTAGGGTTTAGAAAATAAAAGAAACCCTAAGGGGTGGCACGCCCAAACCACAAAGCCTAGGCCATAGGTACTAGCTTTATGCTCATATATTGAGTCTTGGTCTAGTTTATCCTATGTCATGCTCTCTGTTGGTTTTGCCTAGGCTTTCCAAGTTGTGAGACAAATTCTTAAACCTAGATCCCGTGCGTCATTGGTGGAGGAGACTTAGTGTGGGGTTTACAAAGTCCTTGAGGATAACCTATGCGGTATTTTATTGTTTCATGCTTTCTTGATATAATTGCATCTTTTATGTAATTTTCAAATTCAAGTTATGAATGTAATTTTGTTTTGATGGCAAGCAAGTGAGAGTCTTTAGCATTCTTGTATTTTTATTTGGCTCATATATTGTATTAGGACACTTGTAAGTGATCCGGGTGGTAATACATAAGAAAAAAGATAGAAAAAATTTAATCGGTCTTGACTTGGCCAGTCACATAATCCTTCTTTCAAGACCTTTATTAGAGAAGTATTTCTTTAATGTACTTAACATTTTTTGGACACTTGATACCCTTACCCCACAATGTAGTAACTTTTTTTGGACACTTGATACCCTTAACCCCTTATAATAACACTTTTAGGACCATCTAGATCTTCCTCATATCTTTATAAAATTTGTAGGAAGTCAAAGATATTTTTTTTATTTTGGTTAAAACAAACTCCCACTTGAATAGGGAGCAAATCTATTTAATTTCAAGAGATTCCCTAACTAACTTTTAATTAAAAGTGAGTAGGGTGTGCCACCTTATGAACTTTATGTGGGGCCCACAAGGCCACATGTCCCACTCATGGATGGAACACATGTCAGGGCTGGATCCTAGGTCCCCACATGTGCCCTTCCTTGTTCTGAAAATTTCGAATATACCCTTTTAATGAATAAAAAGCATAAATAAATTTTTGAAATTTCTAAAATAAATTTTTAAAATTCATAAAAATATTTCTAATACCAAAATAAAATATTTATAAGTGGATTGATACTAATAGGTCAAAAGTAGTGATAATAAGGTACTCGACTTGACTCAATAACTATGATCTACTACTGTCTTCTCAACCAACCCAACAGAGACCCAAGATCCACAGTCTCATGCAGGGGGCTCATGATTTGCTCATCAAAATTGACCAATAAACAATGAAACCGTGATCCCAAAACATGGATTTCAGTTCCCCCCTCTAACAGTAAATCTAGCAATTGACACTATAGTGCAAAGAAGGCTCTCTCTGTGCACATGTACATGTGTCTTTCTACAGTTGTCATATGTACATGTCGTGCAGAAGTTTGTTGAGCATGTACATTAGTTTGTTGAGACTTTGGCCCTCACTCTCATAGACCTACAACCGCACACACGAAATCACACAATTCTCATGGCTTACAAAAATCATCTCTTCGACCTCAACAAAGGATGACCCATTATAAATACTTTTCGATTGTGCTACATGCTCATAGGTAAGGGTTTTAGGCCATTAACTGCCCAACCCTTAGTTAGTCAATACAAACACTCCCGCTGAAGTGCAAAATCACTATAGATGTCATTTTTAACATGCTCTCTAAACCTTCAAAGGCCACAAACCCCAACGAAGATTACCTTAACAAAACCATATATATATATATATATATATATATATACAATATTTTAAAAAACGGTCCGCCTGGCACCTAGGAGGCCTGGACCAAAAATCTGCCCTCCTAAACCCAGGCGGCCCTATATGGGCGAATGTACCTGGGTGGGTGCCCAGGACAGATGTACCAAGGCGGGCGCCCGCCTAGGCATTGGACGCCAGGCAAGCCGCCTAAGGGCCGCCTAGCTTTTTTTGAAACCTTGTATATACATGGAAAAGCATCCCGTACACATCATATGGACGGGTGGAAGCGTAACAAAAATTGATTTCATATTTTATTTTTATTTTAAATAAAATATTTATCTAGATTTTTGGTTGTAGGTCTATTTTTATAAAGGGAACTAAATAAAAACGATTAATAAATTTTATTCAAAATATTTTGTTATTATATATATGGAAAAAGTTTACATAAGGGTGAGGCCCTAAACAATCAACTTAATGCATACCTCAAAAATTCACTAGAAGATGTTGTTTTGAAGCTGAAAAACCCTCAATTCGATCATCTCCACCTCAAGATGTATGGACACGAGATAAAATACATCTCAAGTCTTAGAAATAGTGCATCTTGTAATGTATTATCTGGACCGTCAATTTTCAAGTATTCAAGGATCTGCTCGATCTACACTACTTTCGAATCTTTAAATTTTATAATTAAAGACGAAAATAAATTTTCAGAGCATCATAAAGATTTCTGATACTGAAACAACATATTTTCAGCACTATTAACTTATTTTCAGCCAAAAAAGGTGCGCTTTACTTTGATTTATATATATATATATATATATATATATATATATATATATATATATATATATATATATATATATATATATAACTATTACATAGACACAAATACAAAAAAAAATCATCATGTTGATCTAATTATGAAATAAAGATAAAAGCAAATAGCCTCTATTTCATGCGAATTCACCCAAAAGAGTGCATAGAACCTTCCTATCATATGTAACATGCATGAGCAGACATCAATGACAACTACAGTACCAAATGTTGAAACTCAGAAAATCAGCAATGCCGATCATCCACAATTGATAACATCAGAATAAGCAAACACATGCGCATGTGTAATAAAAATGCCCAAGAAATGAGAAGAACGTAACTGGGCACCCTTGTTTGATGATTCCCGACTTTGCAATCGCAATGCTTTCAAGAGACCCACCCAAAGCTGCCATATGCTCTTCGCCTATGTTTGTTATGATGGATACTGCAAGTTTTGAGCTGCATATGACATTGGTTGCATCTCTTGCTCCCCCAAGGCCAGCCTGTTATTACAAAGTTAAGTTGAATTTCTCAAGTTCAATGCCGATCCACATTGAACTGGTTCCATGTTTAAGCTTCCAAAAAGATACTACTAAAGTAGAACTATATATAGAGAGATGTCAGGTATCCAAGACTGGACACTGCATACCCTGGTAAACTACATAACAACAAGAAACTTTATAACCAGGATAGTAAACTTCAGACAGCATCAACACATTATTTGATGTCTAATTTTACAGATGAAATGTGCCTTTAAAGCTCAATACATAGAGATAAAAAGTTCAATACAAATTACTTTTATCTCTTAGCCAGTCTAACCAGATTTTCCAGGGGAGGTTAACAATCCATCTCAATTATAAGATACAGCTAAAATACTGATTGCCAAAAATATGTACAGGAGTAAGCATCTGAGATGCAACAGCCAGCAGTGGCTTTATACATTTGGAAGAAAGTCAGGTATGGATTCTTTGAAAGAAGTCACCATTACAAGTAGGATAAACTGCCACTTTTAGAAAACTATGGTTTGTCATAAAGCGAAACTGATAGAAAAGTGCCTTTCTGCAGTTTTGGGATCCACACAAGAAGTCGAAACATAGAGAAGTGAGGTGAAAAAGCAAGCCCAATAATCATTCTCCATCACTGAGTGACCATGCAAGGAATATGTTGGAGTTCAATGAACCATGGACTAAAGAATGAGCGATATCTTCTTTCGCACGGAAGGCGTTGATGTTTATGGCACCAAACAGGAAGACGATTATCACACAGAGCAGATGGTAAAGGAATATGACAACCCTCCTGTAGAGATTATATCCCCAAGATTCTTCCACCTTGGAAATACAAACAAGCAGATGTTCTGCTATCTCTACAAGCTCTCTCCCCCTCCTCAAAATGAAAGTTTTGTGTTGGAATATCGGGGATTGGGATATTCCTCGACAGAGAGAGCTTCCTTAGTACTTTGCTGTAAGTCCTCCCCTGAGATCATCACAGTTATTAAGACTTTAGTCAGGTCCCTCGGCGTTGGCCTTGGTGCACCAATTATGGGGCAGAAACTTTTGCCAATGGGATGTGCTACATGCCGAGGGAGCCTCGAGAGGGATCTAGGTGGACCCCTAATGCCTCACTAAATCAGCATACATTGGCCGGTTCTATGTTCCAGTCTCATTCTCGGATGGTCCTGTGGATTGCGACTGGAAGCTTAAGCCCAATATAATAGATGCCCTATGGTGTAATTAGACAAATTAGCAGATTTATCGCCCACCTGATGGTGCTTTGGGGGGGGGGGGGGTGTGGGTTGTTTAAATGTGACCTGTTGAACCTTAATAGAATTAGGATCACTGTTAGTATGTCAGCACTCTCTGATTTTGCTTTCAGACAACTTAGTGGACCTTTCCTTAATGAGGTCTCATATACTAAGGCCAAATAACACTGAGAATTCCTCCCCTCTCTAAGATGGACCGGTTTTTCATCAACCTAGAGTGGAAAGATAGACTTCCTGTGGAGTCCATTCAAGGGCTTCACCAAAACCAATCTCTGACCAGACTCCAATTCTGCCAGAGTCACAGTCGATCAAGGCCAATAACACTGAGAATTCCTCCCTCTCTAAGTTGGACCGGTTTTTCATCAACCTAGAGTGGGAAGATAGATTTCCTAGAGTCCATTCAAGGGCTTCACCAAAGCCAATATCTGACCAAACTCCAATTCTGCCAGAGTCACAGTCGATCACAAGCTCTTCAGGTTTGAGATGACAGGGCTCGAAGATAGAGCCCTTCGCGACCTCTTACCCCCTTGGTGGTCGTCCTATGTAGTTGAAAGGTGGGAGGCAGGTTTTAGGTTATGCAAGAAGTGGCAGATGCTAAAGCGTTGTCTTAAAACAGGAGCCGCCTGCAGTTTTGAGACTTCCAATATAAGAAAGAATCCTACTTTTGAAGACAAAGGAATTAAAAGGGTGAGGAGATCAGAAGACATAGCAGTTATGAGCCTTCCAATATAAGAAAGAATCCTACTTTTGAAGACCAAGGAATTAAAAGGGTAAGGAGATCAGAAGACATAATCGACTACCATAGGGTTCTAACTAAAACAAGAGAAGATAAATTGGCAACAGGGATCTGCGATTAAATGGCTCAAGGAGGGTGATAAAAAACAGCTTTTTTTTATAAAATAGAAAACTGTGGGAGAAGGGCCAATGCAATAAGATCAAAGTTGGTGATATAATCTCTGATGATCCTCAGTCAATGGGTTCATCATTAATTACTTCCAAATTTTATTTTCTAGGTAATCTGACATGCCTTACATCACTAATCTTGTCTTTCAGCATGTCCCTAATGAGATGGGTGAATGGTTAGAGTGGCCCTTCTCAAAATTGGAGATCCGAAGGGTGGTATTCAAATTGGCTAATTATCAGGCACCATGTCCGGATGGATTTCCAATGATGCTCTTCCATCATTTCTGGGATACTATATCCCTGAATTGTAGGCGGGATGTTCAAAATTCTATCAAAGGGACATTATTAATTGGAATCTGAGTCAACTTTTATTAGTTTTGTACCAAAGGTCCAGGTCCAAGGGCCAAAAAGCTAAAGCATTTTTCAAGCCAATTAGTTTGCTAAATAGCTCCGACAAATATTAGCTAACATTCTACCTACTCAACTCAGGAGGGCTCCAAGGTGGGTTGTGTTGTCTTCATAGGGTGCCTTTATAAAGGAGCACATCTTGGATAACGTGATGATTACTCATGAAGCTATCCATTCTTGGCATCTAAGATCCCAAACGTAGTAGTCAGACTGGGAGAAAGCTTATGATCATGTGAACTGGACCTCCAACATCAAGTTGTTGATCTCAAGGCTTTGGTAGTAGGAGGCAAAATTGGATCTCGAGCAGTGTTTGCACGTTGCTCCTCCCCACACAAAACACACAAAAAAAAATTGCGATTCAAATCATTGATACTTCTCATCTAGGGGTCTTTGCCAAGGAGATCGAATCTTTTCTTTTTTTCATTCTGGTTTCGACCCTTGATCCTGTCGAGCCACCCCTCCCGACAATTTCTCATTTCTCGATTTTATGCCTACGAGCAAAGCTTAATAGTGGCTTGTCTAGCCTACACAAGCCAGTGGTAGCTTGCTCTTGCTCTGCTATGAAGATGCACACAAGCCAATCGCTCCGCTAGGTAGCCAAGTCTATCTCCCTTGTTCACAATTGTAGGAGAGATATTCAGTAAGTCTATCTCAAAATTATACACAAGGTTTCAAAAAACGCTACGGCTTGCCTGGTGCCTAGCGCCCAACGCCTAGGCGCCCCGTAGTTTTAAAAAAATGAGAAACGCCTTACGGCCCTGGGCACCCTCCTAGGCGCTCGCCTAGCCCACCTGGGCACCCGCCCAGGTACATCCGCCTGTGTAGGGCTGCCTAGGTTTAGGAGGGCGGACTTTTGGTCCAGGCCGCGTAGGCGCCTAGCAGACCGTTTTTTAAAACATTGATTATACAACCACCTCCTCAAAGGGTTCTCCTCTTCCAAGGATCCACAAATGACCCATTTATACACATGTATTTTGTGATGCAGACCTCCAGTAAGTGGACAACCTTTGGTTGTTCTTGAGATGCTTTTAACTATCAAAAAGTCTCAAGATCAACCATGCCAAGACTAATATGACTTGGCATTTGCCTGTCACGTAACAACGACTAGTGTTGGCCAAGAACCTCGGTTGCAAGGTTGAGAACTTGCCCTCCAAATATCTTGGTCTTCCTCTATGCCCAGGCCAGCTGAGGAAGAGTCAATGGGATAGAGTCATGGAGAAATTTCGAGAGAAATCAATGCTTGGAATGTCAGGTACTCCATATTTGTCACTAGGGGGTGGATTATACTCATCAAAGCTACTTTGTCTAATACTATATTATTTAATAAGTCCCATTTTAAGATGCCTATGGCTGTTCTAAAGAGAATATTTGATAAGGTATTTTATTTTGTCAAGGTTTGGAACTCACAAAAATTTCACTAAGTCAGCTAGGAAATGGTTTGTAACTCAAAGGACGGGGGATTTAGTATTTGAAGATTTTATGAATGCAACTCCACCTCAATATCAAAATGGTGGTTGACATTAACAAGTCAAAATCGCCACCTTTGGTAGCAAGTAGTAGAAACAAATGGCCTTGATGAGTTGGGATGGCTTATGATTTGTCATGCAAGTGTGCACATCTGAGTTGCTTGGAGGGGCATCGTTTCAGTTTGTAATGAGTTCACCTAACATTCATTTTATTGCAAAGAATGGTGACCACATAAGATTGTGGAGGGATCTTTGGGTATGAGAGACTACCACTTAAAGGCAATTCCATAGACTTTTTACGTTCACACTAGAACCAAGCTAGCAACAAATTTACCATTAATATGTCTACTTCCTGACTGGATAATCTTTTATTTCTTTTGCAAGAAGAGCTTTTATTTTATTTTATTTTCTTTTCTTTTGGTCCATGTTTGAGCAATGATTTAGTCATATGAAATTTTGTACATTTCTCTTATACTATCAATACAAACGTTATATATCCTTCATCATCATCATCATCATCATCATCATCAGAGCCTTATCTCAACTATTTGGGGTCGGCTACACGAATCCGGGTCCGCCATTCTGCTCTATCAAGGGTCATACCCTTAATAAAACAATAAGTCCCCACATCTTTCCTCACCACTTCCATCTATGTCCTTTTGAGTCTTCCCCTTGTCCTTTTAGAGTACCCAAATCACACCTCCTAATAAAGAAAATTCCGTTGTCGGGATTTGAACCTAGGTCTATTGGGTGAGAGCCGAGTATCCTAACAATCTAGACTACAATGAAAAAAATCGATGACTCAGGCCTAGACTTGATTGGTCACGCAAACCCGGCAAGATACCAGGTCCAATTTCGAAACTCCAAGATTCTAATGAGTTTCACTAGGCAAAGAAACTTACTCTATAATTTCTTTAGAGACTCGGCTTCGTCAGACAACTAATTTGGGTCAGTTCCATGTTTTAAATCACTGATCTTAAGTTTTGTACACAAAGTCTTGCATTTACATAATTTGCAATATACGAAGATTTAACTTAATTGTCCATATGGGAATGTGCATACCTAGAGACAGAGGGGCATTAATCAGGGTCACATTTCCTCGTACTTTACTTCATTTCTAATCCAATCTAGAGCCAGCAACATACATAATAAGGAGAGAAGTAATCTTTTTTTCTTATGGCTAACACAATTTCATTGAATAAAAAACGAACTTACAAGTATATGTCATTTGCAAAATTGAGATGGAAAAGTCTTTGAATATTGAAATGAGATATGAGATAATAATATCTTTATGAAGCCCTAAATCTATTACCAAGACGCATAAAAAAATTATAAAAACTTCCTTAATGAAAGCATTTTTCATAATCTCATATATAATAAGTATCCACGGATTAATAAACACCCTAACCAAGAAAACGACCAAAATATTCTTCTACAAAAAAACATGGTACATCCAAAGTCATAATATTCCATGTCATCATCATCATTACAATACAAGTGTTATCCTAATTATTTGGGGTCGGCTAAATGAATCATACTCCTCCATTATTCTCTATCAAGGGCCATACAAAAGTCATGCAACAAGGGGAAAAAAAGAAGAAGAAGAGCTTTCTGGATATATATGAGGAGAATGAATCGCTGTCTAAGGGTACGCAAGAAGCCAAAACCTTAAGGAAATATTCACCATAATACCCAAAGTTTTCATTCTAGTCATCGATTTAAGCAATTGAAAGACCGCTTATTATCACACTACACCTCCACGTAAAAGTATAAGTTGCAAATATGTTTACCTCAACTACAGCTATATCAACATTCTCTTGAGCAAATAGAGTAAACGCAAGGGCAGTGAGAACCTGAAAATTCAATTAAAAAGTAATGTATTAAACATAGACAACTAAAAGCATGCTTTCATGACAAATTAAGAATAAAAAATACAAGTTATTCACAATGTAGGGGGGGGGGGGGGAAAGAGAGAGAGAGACATAGAGAGAGAAGTGCCCCAAGGCTGCAACATTAGGCAAGGGCATTGCTTCCACCAAAGAAAATAAAAATGAACCAACACTTCATGGTTATCTAAAAGGTTTAACCACAGCCTACAAAAGTTTCACTCCTTTGTACATGTGAAGCTTGCAACTCACATTATTAGTACCTCAAAATGCGTTAGAAACCCCTGTTCCAATTCTAATGAAAGATTAAGAATATTTCTGACATCAGAAAGAAGATTTTTTAGATCCCCAGCTGATACAGGCTCATCCTTCCTGCCAACTGAAATCCGTTCTCTAAGAGTCCAAAGATGTGGGCTGCAAAGAATGTATAATGTCAGTGATATCAGAGGTTCCATGGAACATGGAAAGCTAGGAAGAGCTCAAATGTTTTCCATAATCAAGAGTATCTACTAATAACTTTCATTTGTAAGATGCCATTACTTATTATGATTAGCGACATACTAACGACACAAGGCAGCCTCATAAAAGGTTACTTGATAAATGCCAGAACTTGAAATATGGGGAAACAAGCAAAAATCATGAGGACAAATAGATTCTAAAAAATTAACAAACTGCATAGATGAAGAAAATTTTGAAAGATCAAATAAACTTTTGAATAATAATATCCATTAAGAGCCCTAAAAACAGAGAAGAAGGAAAGTTGAGAAGAAAGAAAAATTCCCATTGGGGTCCCAACTCCATATATGCTGTTGTATCCTTGTGGTACAGTAAATTTTAACAGAGGTCCAATAGATACAACTAAGAAAACGATTGATGCAGGAAAATTTGAGGGACCAGTAAAAACAACAAGGAGCAAAGCCAAACACAAGCATAATTCAAACAAACCTAGGGTTTCTTCTCCATAACCCAAGTTAGGTTCCAAAAGCCTAAGCTTTTCTCTCTTTCAATTTCTAAAAATCATGTGGAATTGTCCCCCGCAAGGCCCCACAAACCTCTTATATATTATAATTTAATATTCAAAGACATTACATGTCCATACAATGATTAAAATGATCTATATATCTTAACATAAATTTAAATTTCATAATGACAGTTTTACCCCTGTAAACAGTACTTGTGACTAGTACTTGTAAAGTAAATAAAAAAATAAAAACCCTAGAATCCCTAAAAAACTTAAAAACCCTAGAAATCAACCCTAAAACTAAGACTACAATATACATCCTTTAAAGTTGAATAAAAATAAAAAATAAGAATTATTTTTCCCTCGATCATTCTCTCCTTGTTGGAGAAAACTCGTCTTCGAATTTTGAAATTGGGGCTAATCCGACAACATTCTTCAACTCGAATATTGTAAACATGATCGTGGGACTTGTGGGTTACTGCACAAATCAAAACACCATGATTGCACATTAGAACTGAGAAACCCTCGAGGAAAGGGTCATTGTATGTCGGTAGAATATTTTTAATCACATAAATCTGTTGAAATTGCATCACTTCAGCCATGTAACCTACTGAATTTGCCTAGACTCAGCTCTAGAACACACCACGGGTTCATCTTTGAGATCAGTGACTAAACCAACAACTTCCCCTATCAATTCTTCTTTGAGTCTTTCATCTTTTTCCTTGTCAAACACTAATTCAACCATAAAATATTGATCATCATCGTAGATTGGATCTCCTACAAGAATCTCATCCTCCAAATCGAAAACCCTAGACTGTCATTCCCCATATCTAGGTATTCTATCACTATCCTCATCACTCGACTCCCCATGTGGAGCGCAAAAGTGAAAAGGCTTTTCTCAAGATCCTCTTGGGCTGAAAGATCATTGTCTTGCCTATTATTGAGGCTCGCGAACTGTTGCGCCAGTTGCTATACTTACCTTTCAAGTTTTTAATTCTGTCATCTATAGGATCACGGAGTGGATCTACGAAAATCCCCCTTTTACGGCCCCTTCTCGCTGCCATGGGTTCATCGCAATCACAAACCTTAGGCAAATAATCAAAAAAAAAAACCGTTGAAATCAACAAGATCTAGGTTGTTTTGGCAAAACTTTGGCCAAAATCAACAAACCTTAAAAGCCCACTGTAACTTCCCTGCTTTGTTGTTGACCTAGGGCACCAAAAAATTGATGCTACAATAACTTCGTACATTGCTACAGTACTTTCCGTGTAGATCGCAGGCTCTGATACCGATTTGATGTAGGAAAATTTAAAGGAACAATAAAAACAGCAAGGAGCAATGCCAAACACAAGCATAATTTAAAGAAACCTAGGGTTTTCTTCTCCATACCCCAAGTTAGGGTTCTAAAAGCCTAAGCTTTTGTCTTTCAAATTCTAAAAATCATATGGCACGGTCCCTCTCAAGGCCCCAAAAACCTCTTATATATCATAATTCAATGCTTAAAGACATTATATGTCCATACAATGATTTAAATGACCCATATATATTCTATGAGGACTTATGCCCTCACTGAGATTATGGCCTTTAATAAAGTAGAATGGAGAACCAAGATTCATGTAGCCAACCCCAATTGGTTGGGAAAAGGCTAAAATGATGATGATGATATATATCCTAACATAAACTTCCTACTGACAGTTTTACCGCAGTGAATAGAAATCATGAATAGTACTTATGAAGTAAATAAAATAAAAAATAAAACCCTAGAATCTGTAAAAAACTTAAAAACCTAGAAATAAACCTTAAAGTTAAAACTATAATATAAATCCTTTAAAGTTGAATAAAAACAAAAAATAAGAATAATTTTTCCCTCCATCCAAGACACACTGCACATAAATTACAATTTTGTTCAGAACCTTTGAAATTTCAACCTCAACTTGGTGTATGGATTAAAAACATGTCCAACCACTCTACACTCTAAACAAAATCCATGCGGGCAGCAAGGAGATGCCATGTGCCAAAAAGCAATGAAGTCAGTTTTGACTAGCAGAATGCTCCATTTAAATGAGCCTAACATTGGACCGTGATACATTCCATTACTATTGTTAGAAGTCCGTTTTCAAATTCTTATTTCTCTTTCATTTCAAGTAATAGGATCTATACGTCCTATTTCAGTTTGTATGGCCAGATTTGAGAGGTGCGTGAGACCCCATTGGGACTCTCATGTCACTCTCTCCCTCTTTCCTTTCCTCATTCTCTCCCTTCTCTGACATGGTATCAAAGCAATGATCATTTTCTTCCCTCTTGCTTTTCTTTTCTATCCTAAAATATTTCTTTCCTTTTAATCTTCTCCTTCTTGATATTCTTTTCAAACCTCAAAAAAAAAAAAATCTCCTGTTTTAATCTTCTCCCTCTTGATTTTCTATACATTAACAAAAAAAAAGTGGGGTTACTGAGAGAAGTGGCTATGTGGAATTCAAGGCAATAGAATATGAATATTAGTTAATATGAATTTCACATACAAGTGCTGCAAAACACTTATGTAATTACGAAACAAAACACTAAATTCAACCTAGGACCTTTACTTTTACTTCAAATTTTAAAAAATACAATCCAGGAACGAAGATCAAGCTTCTACTAACAATTATAATACAAATATTGCTCATAGAAAATAAAAAAAATATGCAAATAAGATTGAAAAATAAAAGCTAACAACCAGGAAGACTTACGAGAATATGCGTAGGGATCACTGCCATCGAACTTAAGACACCCCACACCCGATTTCTTGACCATGGTGCACTTCGATCCTATTGGTCTTTGCTGATTTTTCGGAGCCAGGAAGCTTCCTTAGGCAATACTTCTCAAAATAGGGTTTTAGAGAGCGTACAGCACAATTAGGACTTACTAGAACCCCTTTTAGAACAATTAGGGCAAATTCCATAAAGGCACCTCCTTTTCCTGGGGCTGGGCATGCTCCTCTCTTCAAACCCTATCTAGGGTTAAGCATGCCACCCCCATTTTTCTTATGGGTGCCGTGCTACTTAAGGGGAGAGAGAGAGAGAGATAGACATGAGATGACAGAGTGGAGCATGGAGGAGAGAGAAATCGAGAGAAAGAGAGAGGCTTGAGAATTGTGTAGAGACTGAAGGAGATTTCCCTCCTGAAATTTAGAAAATCTGTGACGTAAAGAAGAACTAAATCGGAGCCATCCATCTCATAAATCAGCCATCATGATTCAGGGAGGAATATAAGGAAACTATCCCCTTAATCTTTGACCCATATCCACTTCTTGTCTAACTAGGATAAAACTAATCTAAAAACAAAAAAACAATGCAACTTCTTTTTTTATCTCTTTAAAATTGTAAGAAGTCAAAATAAAATATTTTGGTAAAAACTAATTCCCACATAAAATACGTACATAGAATCTTCTTTTGAAAAGAAAAAGATCATCTAACATAAAACATAGGGAAAACATCTTCATATCCCCTATTTTTGGATTTCATTTTTTGATAAACCCAAAGTTTCAAAAGATATCTTCTAACCCCCTAGCCTCTTTAAACCTATTTTTTAACCTAAACAAATGTGAAAAGGACATGCTCTTTCTAAACCCAATCCTTTCTCTCTTTTCACTTATATACCCCAAACTTCTCTTTTTCTCTCTTCCCGCTTCTCTCTATCTCTCTCCTCATGTGTTTCTCCGAACACCTCTCTCTCTTTCTGCTAACCTCTCACATCAATGAAGCCGTTCTCTCTCTATAGAAGTTTGAGAAGATGGCTTTTAGAAAAAGCATGTCTTTTTAGATTTGTTTGGCCTAAAAAAACAGGTTTAAATTAGCTCAAGGGGTTAGAAAAAATAAAATCTACAATTTTTATGTCCCAAAATATCTTTTAAAACATTGGTCTATTGTGAAATGAAACTTAAAAATAGGAGCTTTGAAGATATTTTTCCTAAAACATAGAGTAGAGGCCGTGCCACCCTTATGGGTGACATGTGGCACCCATGGGCTCCACATCCCACCTATGAGGTGTGTCGCACATGTGGGCCTAGATCCTCACAATCACAATTTCGAAGATACACTTCTTAGGGTTTTTAGTGCTGAAAATTTCTAAAAATTCTGAAAATTTCTACAATTCACATGAACATTTCTAGCAATAAAAAATTAAGTACCTAGAAGTAGATTGGTACCAATGGGTCAAAATAAGTGACTATAGGGGCACTCTATCCAACCCATTAATTGTGATTCTCTACTGTCTTCTCAAACCAATCCAACCAAACCCATGACCACAGTCTAATGCAGGGGCTCATGATTGGCTCAAAACTAGCCAATAAATAGTGGAAACACTATCCCAGAATGTGGATTACAATTCCCCTCCCTTAAGAACGAGTCAGGCACACATTATTATAGTGCAAGGGGACTCTCTTTATGCACATTACACCTATCCCTTTCCAGGGTTTGCTTCTCGATAACGCAATTGTCATATATACATGTCGTGCGGAAGTTTTTAAAGATGTAGCCCTTGCTCTCACCCGCCTACATCCGCATGTAGGAGACCAGACAGCTTTCCTGGTCTACAATCCATCCCTGGGCAACTCCCTGACCTCAACAAGGGATAACCCTCTACCCTTTTCGGTAGTGCCATATGCCTAACCCCTAGGCAGTCGATACACACTCCCACTGAAGTGTATAATCCACTATAAACAATATACACAAGCTCTCACGGCCTTTAAAGGCCTCAAACCCCAACAGTTACTTTGTAGGGTTGTTCAATCTGAACCCTAGGGTGGTTTCCTTTTTTTTTCCGAATAAATCCATATGTGTCTCCATTTAATGTGGTGATGTTGTTGTTCATGTGATTCTTCTTTTGAGATTGAGATCAATAGAGGAATCCTTACCTACTTTCGAGGTTTGTGGGAAACCATGGATGATTCGCTGAAATTCTCTCAAAAACCCGAAGTTATTAGAATGGACAGGTGCTACCATAGTCTACTCAAATTGTGGCAGCATGGTGAAGCTTAGATTCGGATAATGTGGTGCTACCACAGTTTGGTCAAAATATGAGAAAGTGGCTGATGATAAGTATTTCTCTCTCATTTTTTTTAATAATAAAATAACTATTCCTAGCATTCTACTAGGCTAGGTGTGAGTGATTATATTTGGCTGACCCTAGTTGGCCCCTTTATCTTTTATTTCCTAAACTCATGAAACCATTGACCTTCAATCTTCCTAAACATGTAGGGATACAAATTACTTCAATAAAATGAAATGAGTACAATTATGTTGTATAAGCTCAATCTATAAAAGTATCCGTTGGTGCTAGGGAAAAATTGAGATATTTGACAAAGGTCAAGCCTTGTGAGTCTGACAGTAGTTATGAAGAGTGGATGAGTGAGAACTACATAATCATGACTCGGTGGTGGAGTAGCATGAAGCCTCAAATAAGTGCAAATCTAATCTTTCTTAACACCAATAAAGAAATCTAGGACACTCCCAAAGTAACATATTCATTAGATAAGAACATCTCTTGGGTATATAAACTATTTGAGAAAATGTTTCAATTGTAACAAGGCAATAAAAGGGCGCACGAATATTATAGAGCTCTTAGAGGCATGTGGGAAGAGTTGAATCTCCATCAACCTATATAAAGTGATGTAGAATTATAGAGGGAGTAACATGAAGAATCTTAATCTTGAGTACCATCCTGTTCGAGGATAGATTTTGGCAAGCAGTGTGTTTCCCACCGTTAATAATGTATATACACACATTCCACATGTTAACATATCTGCCTTCCCTACACCTTCTAACTCGAGTATTGGTGATGGATCAGCATTAACTACATTTGTGGCGAAAGGTGACAGAGGCAGAGGTAGGGAACGATCATCACTCAACAAGTGCCGTAGTAGACATAATGTAGGCAGGGGTCGTGGAACTTGAAAGTGTACATGTTGACAACATACAAATCATACAATTGATAAGTGATGGGATAAGGGTAAGCTTGCTCGCGCAAACCAAGTTACTTACACATTTGAGGGCGATGATTTTTATCTGAATGGGCCTAGTAATCATCACCTACAGTCGAATTCTACTAGCAAGTCTATTTTGCTTACAAAAGAAGAATATAACAAACTTGCTAAACAAGTACAACAATCTAGTGTCCATCCTTCTACTTCCACTGCCACCCTTGCTCAGGTACTTTTGTGCTTCTTGCATCTCAAAAACATATTATTCGATTTATTGACTCAGAAGCTTCTAACCACATGACTATTGAGTCCTCTACTTTTGTATCTCATGCTAAGTTTATTTCTAATTCCTTTGTTACTTTGGCTGGTGGATCCTTGCCTACTGTGTCCGGACATGTGTATGGTTATGCCTACTTCTTCCCTTTTATTGTCCTATGTGCTAAATGTTCCAAAAGTTCCTTTCAATTTGTTGTCTGTGAGCAAATTAACTAAATGTCTTCACTGCTCTATAACCTTTTACCCCTCTTCTTGTGTCTCTCAGGACCTAAGGACAAGGACGACTATTGACAGCTGGTATGAGTCAGGTGACCTATACTATTCGGATGACAATCTAATTGGTGTTGCTCTTCACTTTGTTGCTTCTACCTTCTTATGGCATTGTCGGTTGGGCCATCCTTCTCTCAATAACTTGAAGTTGTTAGTCCTTCTTTAGAGTTTGTGTCTACTTTATAAAGTGAGGGTTCTCAGTAAGGCAAGCATCATATGGTGTCATTTCGTCCTAGAACTGATACACTGAGACCTGCTCCATTTATAGTGTTCATTATGATATCTGGAGTCCTTCTAGAGTACAAAGTTTGTTTGGCATAAATATTTTGAAACTTTGTGGATGATCATTCACGAATGACATGGCTATATTTCATAAAACAAAGATTCAATTTTTTTTCTTCTGAAAATATAAAAGAAAGATATGAGATTTTCTCCACTTTAATTTTCATAAGGAGATCAAACTAAATTCGATAAGAATGTGTGTATTACGTTATGATAATGCAAGAGTATCTTTCCAGAAAACTTCAAAATTATTTTGCCCATAATAGAATTTTACACCTAACGTCTTGTACATATACTCCTCCACATAATGGGGTTGCTGAAAGAAAAAAAATCAACATTCACTTGAGGTAACCCGTGCTTTGTTGGTTAATATCCATGTTCCAAATATTTATTGGGGATGCCTTGCTGACCTCATGCTATTTAATTAATCGAATGCAATCTTCAGTTATGAGTTGAAAAACACTACACTCTATTCGCTTACCTGATATTTCATTATTTGCTGTTCCTCAATGAGTGTGTATTTGCTTTGTTCATGGGTTGGGTGCTGGCGATGATAAGTTAGATCCTCAATGGGTATTCATTCTTTTAGAAAGGTTATTGATGCTATCATCCTACTTTACGAAAAAAATTTATTCATGTTAATGTTACCTTTTCTGAAATACTCCTTATTTTTCAAAAGAGGGTCGCATGATTGATGCGAATTTCTTTGATCCAGCTCCGGAAAAAGTCTCACAGTCCTCGTCTTTTATAGTTCCTCTTCCTATTCCTAATGATACTTCTTTTCATCCTCAGTTGCCTGGATCAGCTAAACCTATTGCTTCTACACATCATAAATCTCCCTCAAGATCAGTCTATAAAGGTTTACACGAGAAGGAAAGTACAACATGGGCACCCTCCACCGACACAGCCAACCACTCAATCATCATCTTTGCCTACAAATCTACTTCCTGCTTCTGACTCACATTCTACGTCTAGTAATGATAATGCACCTATTGTCATTTGTAAAGGTGTAAGGTCTTGTATTAAACATCTCATTGCTCATTCTGTTACCTTTTACAAATTTGTCCCCATCATATCAAAGTTTTGCTTTAGATCATCTATTTCTATCCCTAAGTCTTATCAGAAAGCACTTTCTTATATTGGGTGGAAAAAAGCAATGGAAGTGGAAATGAATGCACTCAACTTGAATGAATTGTTAGGTTTCGCTGGGTTTATGTAATAAAATATCAGCTAATGGCACCATCAAGAGATTAAAAGCCAAGTTGGTTGCTAAAAGATACGCCCAAACCTTTTGGCATTGATCACTCTGAAACTTTTGCACCTACTGCTAAACTTAATCCAGCTGTGTAGTTATATATGTAGCAGCAAACAAGGGCTGGCCATTGTGGCAACTTAATGTGAAGAATGCCCTCTACATGGTGATTTACAAGAGGAAGTGTCTTTGGAGAAAACCACCTAGGCTTGTTGCTCAAGGAGAGTCAAAAGAGGTATGTAAGCTGAAGAATTACGGTCTAAAACAGCCCCCGCGTGCATGGTTTGAGAAATTTAGTGAAATTTTTGGGGCATACTGATCTCATCATTGCAACCCTGCATATCATCCATGTTTATTTAGAAGCAGGACTCCAGGATAATTGTCTTAGTTGTATATGTTGATAATATTTTCCAGAATACTTGTCTTAGTTGTAATGTTGATGATATTGTCAATATAGGCAATGATCATGAAGAAATCACTCATTTAAAGAAGCACCTAAAACAATATGTTCATAATATTTGGACCAGCTAAGTTATTTTCTAGAAATTGAAGCAGCCAGATCAAAACATGGCATTAGTTAGTACGTGACTGATTCTCTGACAAAGACTAGAATGCTAGGGGCTAAACCATAGTTACCGGAATCTCTCCACCGACCTCGCATTTCCGATTTCGAAACCCGATTCCACGTTTCCGTTAAGGAATATCCACGGAAACCGTTTTTCAGAACCAAGGAAATTTCATTACTTAATTTCGAAATCTCGATTCGACACATCTTCGAAAACCATTTTTCGGAACCAAGGAAAGACGGTTCCTTAATTTTGGAATCTCGATTCAACACATCTTTAGAAACCATTTATCCGAACCAAGGAAACTCGATTTCTTAATTTCAGAATCTTGATCCAACACATCTTTAGAAACTTGAGCCCATTAATTGTGGGTAGACGTTCCCAAACATATTGAATATGGATTTCAATGAGGATTAAATCTTGATTCCATGTCAACTGGAGTAGAACTCTTCTTTCAAATGCTTCTAGTGGTTGCAGGGTTTCATTATTTTACTTGTGCCACCCCAAATGGCCTTTACTTTAAATTTAACATATAAGTGGTAAATACAACACATACAATTAAAACCATGGCGTAGACATAATTCTATTTTGTCTTTATAATAATGAAGTCAAAATAAAAATTTAGAAATACTTGCCTTTTGTATATAATGAATGTAAGCTCAATAGTCAACACAATCACTTTAAAATTTGGGAAACTTCTGAATAAGAGACATCTAATATAGGTTCTAAAGTTGATGAGGCTCAAGAAGTGCTTGTGGCTTTCTTCTCCATAAAAATGAAATCTAGGTTCCTAGTAGGGATCGTCAAATGCATTCCATAGTCCATATTATTCTAAATCTTGATCTCAAACTAGCATATATCTCTGATCCATATACTTCAGAAACTTGATTCCAAATATGTTAGAACCATGGTGCGAAACAACAACATATCTCTGTTCCACATATGTCATAAACTCGATTCCATAGATGTCAGAAACTCGATTCCGCATATTAATGAATCTTGACTCTTGGAGTGTCAATTCCAGGGGGATGGGAATCTCAATTCCAAGGAGGACAGAATCTCGATTTCATATGTGGATGAAACTTGGATCTATTTTGATCGAAACAAGATTATCAAAAACTAAGAATCTCGTTCCTCGCGATTATATTGTACGGACAACAATTCCTAAGACAGGAATCGTCTAGCTGGCCGTGATTCCGGTTCCTAAAACGATTTGGGTTCCCAAGCGTTTCCAACTACTATGGGCTAAATCAGTTGATGCTCCTATGGATTCAAATACAAAATTATTAGCTGATAAGAGGGAGTTGTTTAAGGATCTACGAAAGTATAGAAGACTAGTTGGGATTCATCTGACTATTAGTAGGCTTGATGATGCTTTCTCAGTAAGTATAGTGAATCGGTTAATGCACTCTCAAAAGATTCCTCACTAGGATGATGTTCGTAGAATTTTGAGGTACCTGAAGGGAGCTCCAAGTAGAGGTCTGATTTACAATCAAACAATCATTTGATCATTGAGGGTTATTCAGATGCTGATTGGGCAGCTTCACCATCAAACAGACTGTCTACCACAAGTTATTGTGCATTTATTGCTAGAAATTTGGTTACATAGAGAAGAAGCAAAACATTGTGGCTAGATGAAGTGCAAAGGCCGAATATAGAGCAATGACATATACTATATGTGAATTAATGTGACTGAAGACATTGATGCAAGAGATGGGTTTTACTATTGCTGAGCCTATGAAGATGTATTGTGATAATAAAGCTGCAACTTATATATACAGCAATCTAGTGTTTCATGAGCGAACTAAACATATCGAAGTAAATCGTTATTTTATTTGAGAGAAAGTCATTAGTAAGTAGGTGTGTACTTTGTATGTGAAATCTATAGATCAGTTGGCAGACATCTTCATGAAAGCTCTAGGTCGTAATCTGTTTCAAACAATTTGTTCCAAGCTGGGCATGGATGACATCCATGCACCAGCTTGAGGGGGAGTGTTGAAAGTCCTTTTTTCTAATTTTTATTTCTTTTTTATTTAAGTTAATAGGACCTATATGTCCTATTTTAGTTTGTATGGGCAGTTTTGCCCTTTTATTTTATTTCTAATATAAAAGTGGTGTGAGAGGTGTGTGAGACCCAATTTGGAGTCTCGCATCACTCCTCCTCCCTCTCTCTCTCTCATTCCTTTCATCTCTCTCTCTCCCTTCTCTGACAACTTGCCTGCATTAAACAACAACAACAGTAATCTTGAGAAATTTATATTTCTACCTTTTCACATTTCTTTGAGCTCCACCCAATTTTTCTGAACACTTAATACAACTCCTTATTGTGGTAGAGCCCTGAATTCCGTAACCAGTGAGTTTTTACAAGTCCTGCTCACATATCAATTTGACTAGATTAAGCATGCTCCAAATGCACCAGCTTGAGCTTGGACCACATACATTCCATGGAGTAGCCTCCATTTAGCACAGTAAAGTTTTGGTGGACAAGCATCAAATACCTCTATTTTGTTTTTATATTTTCTTACATTTCTTTCAACTTCACACATTTTTGTTAGACATTTAATCGAACTCCATATTTCCAAGCATTGACCTCCAAAAGAAAAGGAAGCTTCTTTTTTCATCATCATCAAAGCCTTCTCCCAACAAAAAAGAAGCTTCTTTTCATTTTCTAAATCCCTATGTTACATAAATACATTGTACAAAGAATATGGAAGAGTGCAAATTTACAGTATTCAACATTCAAAATGAGAACCAAAGCAAAAAGAGACGCCACAGAGATATATTCCTTGATCTCATCTTGCACTACACCACTGCCAACTCAAGGAGTATCGGTCATCTCTCATATATCAGCATACAAGCCAAATTTTACGGTTTCGTTTGGACAAATTTTAAACTTGTCTAGTTTCAATTATGGGTTTAGAACTAAAATCTTCTCAAAAACCTATTGATGCAGAGATTCTTAGAAATGAATTCTGTATCCGCATCTAGTGATTTCAATGAATGTGTGAAACATAAAAAAATGATGTCGTTGCAGTGTCCATAACCATACCAGTGCAACTTAGCCCAAATCAAAATGTAAATCGAATGATTTTGAAGGTTCAACACTACACACCCTGGCAACAAAAGAGGCAATCAAGAGGATAATGTGGCAGAAATGTAACAGAAAATGAAATTGCAAAAGAAAGGTTTTCAGTCAGCATTTCCATACATCATCTCAGTGAGACTATTTTGAATCATAATCACCAAATCAAGGATTCTAGAACTTCTACAAAAAAGGGGGAAATTAATCACAATACTTATGCAACATCAACTATTTAATATTTTACCCAATTGCAACTATTCCAAGTCACGACCATGTGTATTTGGATGAGCATTTCGAAATTAAATCAAAAGATATAGGTAGAATGTAAAATAATTCATCTCTCATAGGTATTTGGATAGATTTCCCCATGAACAATAATGGCAGCTCATATGAAGCTGGCAGGTTCCTGCAATTCACATTGTTGAAGTTCAAAAATAACACACCTAGTACCATAAAACTGCGGGTAGCTCAGCAATGTGATAGACATCATGAGATTATAACATCTGAGCAGGTTTTAAAGTATGAAAGGCAACTTCATTTTCGTATCATTTAGTGTCAGTTTTAAATTAACTAATAATTTTTTCACAAATTTTTTTATCGGATGATACAAGCTATTCCTATCTAAAAGAAGCAGTATTTTCTGATGTTTAGGGCGTGCTTGATAACAGGAAGTGTCTTCCTGGAAGTTGAGAACTTCTTAGTACTGTTCAACTTTCATGTTTGATAAAAAATGAGAACTTCAAATCATAACTTCAATTTACTGTTCATCTTCTCAAGTCCTTTTGTAAAACCCAAAGGGCAGAACTCAAAATTGGAAGTTCGTAACTTCCTCTCCTTCGATAACCCTAGCCTCTTTTCTCTTCTTCGCCGCTGAGCACCCCTCTCTTCGCCGTTGAGCACCCCTCTCTTCGTTCATAGATTTTCCACCGGATAAAGATTTTTGTTCTGAAAGCCCTAGAAAATCCCTTCTCTTCCCTGCGAAGCCAGTGATTCGTCTTTCTTCCACAGCTCAAGTTCTTAGTCATGGCATATGAAGATGATCCGTGAGCTCAATTTATTTCACTGATTTTCCCAATTCTTTTTTGCCATTTTTTTCAGCGTGAATTTCCATAATAATTATTCCTTTTTTTTTGTTTTTTTCAATTCAGTTACCGTGATGAGGATGGAGAGCCATTGATGGATCCGGACATGGGTTCAAAACCAGAAGAAGACGATTGGCAAACGGAGCGATCACCCACGCCAGTCATGGATTCTGGTGAAGAAGATGAGCCTAAAGCTAAACCTAGAAAGAGGCTCATAAAGAAGAGTAACAAGGAAAGCTCGTCTGAAAATGATTTTTTGGGCTGATGAAGTTAAGGAAAACGAAGGTTTTTTAGCTGGAAAGTTGAAGGGAAAGGAGGGATCGAGCAAGAAGAGGAAACCAAAGGAAGAAAGGGCGCACAAGGAGAAGAAAATTAGGGCAAAGTCTTCAGAGAGAAGGCTTGGCAAGAGTTCAAAAGGTAAAGAATTTGGAGTTGGGTTACTTTTTACATTTTTTGGAGTTCGAGTTTGGCGATAAATTATTGTCAATACTACAAAGTTAGATTGATTGATTTTGTGAATCGTTGGATATTTTATATAAACAAAGAAATGGGGTTTTGAATTTGAGTTATCTAATGAGTAAAATGTGAAACAGAAAAATGCAGCTAGCATCAGTGAACAGTGCGGGAATTAAGGTCTGAATTTCATTACTTACCCAAAAAAAAGGTCTGAATTTCATCTCTCTAAGTAAGGTTTGATGGCAAAATTAGTCTTTCAAGGTGGGAATTAGGGTTTGAATCCTAGTTATCTTATAAAATATGTTTGCAAAGAAATTTTTGTTTATATTTTGTTTGCAAGCCATTAGTTTTTAAATCTGGGAATAAGGTTGGAATTTGACTTATCGTTTTGAGTGAAATATGGTCACATTGAAATTTGTGGAAATTAAGGATGGAATGGAGTGTCTTTGGTGTTTATGCACTTGAATCGTGGTTTTATGGCTGAATTTATGATAGGAGTAGACTTGGCAAAGAAAAACTATTGGATCCACTGAGTGAAAAGGCATTGCAATAATCCAAATCTCCTCATCTTCTATGGACATAACACACAAGGTTGGGAACTCTTATTGGGGAATTGGATTCCTCATGATGCATTCTTTGCTGATACTGAGTCAACAAGATGTGATATTTCGGATGGTTTGGGGAATATCCAAGCATGTTGGCTTAGAGACCTCCTCTTCCATCCCAATAAGGATTCCGAAAGGACAAATGTCAAATGTATCATCTACTGTCAAATTGCCAGACATCTTTCATTGCTTCATTGTAACTTTAATCTGATTAATACCCTACACTGAAATTACTAAGAGTTTTTCCTTCCAAAAAAAAAAAAGGCATTTACATTATTCATTATTTTTATTATGGATATCCTAAATCTTGTTTGAGTTCTTTCTCAAAATTTGGCCTGTTTCTATAGACGGTAGCCCCAACAAGAGTTTTTAGATCACGGTGTGCTATCTGTACTAAAAAATTGGCTAGAGCCCCTGCTAGATGAATGTTTGCCCAATATCAATGTCCGAACTGCTTTACTGAATATCTTAACTGATGTATGCACCTCATCATGCTTAAACTTCATTCATTGGATTGCTTTTCTGTGAGCCTTACTTGTATTTGTTCGAAATATAGGTCTTCAGTGCTAGTTCTATATGCATCTGATCTGATTGATACATGCTTGTGTTGCATGTATGATACAGTTGCCGATTGATGTGGAGCAGTTTGACAGAACAACTTAAAAAAAATGGCTTGGGGAAGGTTTGCTACCAACTAGCTTTTTTTTACAGATCTTTGTAGTCTGTGAATGGAAGTAGTGGGACTAAAATTTGATTTCGGTACCATGCAAGGTCATTATGTTTTTGTCATGATCTGATGAAAAGACCACATCAAATAGGAAGCTGGCCAAGGAATTGGTTGATAAATGGGTATGTCATGGTTCCCTAGTTTATTTGTCTTTACACCTAGAAATTTTGAGGAAATGTTCCTTTCATGATTTAGATTCTTCAGGTATTTTGCATCGCACACCTTTTTTGCCTTCCATCTGGGACGAGTGTGTGGGTGATCTCATTTAGTTGGTGAAATTTTCTTCTTTTGGATTCTGTTTTTTTATAGAAATGCACAAACGTTCAGCATTTTGAATGTCTTGTATTTCAAGAAGGCAGTCAAAGTGTTGCTTTCAACCACATGCTTCAGTATCTAAAACAAATGGAACAAAGCAAAATGAAAGGCTCAATTTGGTTTGAGCGTGCATTTTGCTACCATAGACTGTTACTGCAGCACATGCATCCAAACACAGCTCAGGACTGTTTTGGGGTAGAGGTGTGTGTGTGTGTGCATGTGTTCATGTGACTATCTATTTTGAAGGGTTCAAAAGGCCATATTGTTGGTCTTCTGTGAATAATAACTGTTTGCCTGTATTATGCATGGATTGATGGTGAGTAATACACCTCATAAGCTTTTTGGGTATATTGATAAGGTACTCAACTGCAATTTGTTTTGCAAGTTTAGGTGCAATGTTCACACAAATTCAATACATGTGTGTTCTTCTTGCAGGAGTTTACTTATGTGACTAAGTACAGAGGCAAGTCTTTGCCTATATACTTCAACGAAGTGGAGAAGATAGTTGGCAAGAATACTTCGGATTGAAGCCATGTGGAAGGGGGAAGAAATAAGTGTCAATGTCTTACTCAAGGGATCTCGGCATCTCAAGACTGTCTTCCGAAGCATCTAGTCTTTCCTTTCATTAAAGTTCTAATTGTTGTTTAAATCTTTTTCTTTCTTTTTTTTTAATGTTGGGAACATTGTGGGACAAATAACAACGCTGTTTTATTGTTGAATAAGATATATTTTTGAGGTTGGGATATGGACGGTGGTGAGAGAGTTTGTAATCGGTTTAAGAAAAAAGTCATCGACAACCTACTTATGAAATTTAAACACCTATTCCAATTCATATTTGTAAAAAGACTTAACAAATTGTATACCCACAATAGTTAAGAAAATATATTGATTTCTATTTTTTGAGACAGTCGATTATGAAACTAGTGATTTGGTACATAATATTGAATTGAGGTTGTGCTTGACATTGTCTACAGACTGCTTCAAGTTTAAGGTGCAATGAAGTTTATCATGCAACATCTGCTTCAATTGATGTACAAATATTTCTTTCTTTAGAACGCTTCTCTCACTCATCAATAGAACTCTCATAACACTCTCTCTTTCTCTCTCAATCCAACACACTTTACTTTCAATGGATATTGTATCTCAAAAACTAATATTATACAAATTAATAAAAAAATTCAATTGATATTGTATCCCAAAAAATAATATTCTACAAATTAATAAAAAATAAATAATATCTAGGTCTCAATTTTAACTTTTTACATCTTGCTTATTACTTGAAGCAAATCTGATACAGATACCCAGTTCTTTAACTTCCTAAGTGGTTATCTAATACAGAAACCAGGAACTTCTTAACTTCCCAAGAGGTTATCAAACACAGAAACCAGGAACTTCTTAACTTCCCAGGAGGTTATCAAACACAGAAACCAGGAACTTCTTAAGTAATTTCTAATTTAGAGTTCTTTAGGAACTTCAAATTTACAGTTCATGAACTTGCATCCAGTTATCAAATAGGCCCTTATAGATAACTAGTTAACTAATCCAAGTATCAAACTTGAGGTTACAATTTCTACAATTCACTATAGAATATTTCTGAGTCATTTAACTAACATTATTCAAGGTCTAAACTAATGACAGCAATTTTTATTCACATAATCAATTGGAAGATACATGTCTTCCATGCTAGCTGTTGTAGCAAGAGTCTTTAAATTAGCATAACAATTACCAATATATTATGACTTCTAAGAACATACAAACTCCCAAAAATCTATCAAGTGGAAAAGATTACTCAATACATTGCTGACGCAAGACTACAAGAAAAGGGAAAACCACAAAATAGCTATTTGAAGCATGAAACATGATAAACAAATGGTATTAAATTATATCATCATACCTAGTATAACAACCAACTGAATACCCCTCTTTCCTCAAAATATTGGATATGAATGCTGCAGTCGATCCCTTTCCCTTGGTACCAGCAATATGGATAGCCTATTAAAACTGCTAACTGAATGAGGAACAAGATCATAGACAAAAACAAGCATATTTTAAGTATAAATTATTAGAAAATAGAAGTCTTTATCACATTATTGTGCTAGCATTTAAATGAGCGAAACAGGTTAATATTTTTATAAAAAGAGAAATCAAAGTCGGATGCTACCATGGTGAACAAAAAACATAAAATGGATATAGCAATTACATGAAAGGATAAGTGAAGGGGGCAAAAGCGTGAGAAACTTCCCAACTAGGAACTCTCTAGGAAGAGCCCTAGAAAAGTAGCCAGAGAAGGATCAATCAAGATTGTGAATAAGTGACAGCAAACAACTTCAAAGAAGCCAGACTGAACTAAGAATATTGTCAAGGTCAAACAAGCAACACTGATTATATTATAACGTTTGTTTTAGGAATTCATACCCTCAAAGATAAACCAAATAAACCCATAGGTTCCTAACAGAAAAGCAATATAGTCAATGGAATAAAAATCAATGAAACTTTGGATAACCTTGTTCCCAAAGGCATCATACTGAAAAGAGTCCATTCTTACCAAGACAAAAAAAAGGGAAAGAGGCTAAGAACTATGGCATAGTTGAAACTAGGACGTGATGATCTTGATATGTGCTATGCCTTTAGACTTGAGAGTAGGTTTCCAATAAATCTACTATGGCAGATGAGCAAGCATCAAAACAAATTTCTCAAAAACAAAAAGGAACTAAACATCTGGATTATTGTATTTAAGGCAGTAAAGAATAAACATCTGCTTCATTGTTTCTACAAAATAGAAAAATTATGTAGGTATTTGATGAAGTAAACAGAAAATTAAAAATTTCCAGCAAAGCACAAGTACAAGTTGAGAGAAACCTGGTTTCCTTCCCAAAATCCCTAACTGTGGCTCCAAACTGAAGCTCCATTTTTTCTTCCCTAACTCACGTGAATGACCCTAGGCCCTTCACCTTTATTTATATTTAACTTGAACACAAAATTCATAATGAATTTACAACATAGTGCCAACTTGAACACAAAACTTGTAATGGCATTTAACCTAAGATAAAATAAAATACTCCATAAGCACTCAAACTACTTTTCAAAACAACTCTCAAAATCCTAAAAACATATATATATATATATATATATATATATATATATATATATATATATATATATATATATATATATATATATATATATATATATAAAACAAAGAAAATCCCTAAAAAACTTCAGACCCTAAAAATAAAATCTAAAATTAAAATAAACATCTTTTGAAATTAAAAAACAATTAAAAATAAGAATTATTTCGTCTTGCACCTCACTCCCCTAGCGGAAGAGAACTCGTTATGGAGTTTTGAAGTGTGTGAAGATGAATTCAACATCAAAACTATATTCTTCAACCTTCTTCTTTATTGGCTCAAACATTATTTGTAGTAAAGACGAAATCCTAAAAAATGGATCCTCATTTCTATAGTGCGGAATTTATCCAAATTTATCAAATTCAGCTATCCCTAAACTCGCATTGAAAAGCGTGTAGGAAACTTCAAACCCAATTTTATGGCCGTTAAGAGGCTTCTCGACATTAATTTTATTACTCTTTAAATCCAGGACCATAATTTGCGATTTACGAGTCCACCATGCCTCCGTTGTGCTACTCTGATTCCAATGCTTACCTCACTTGAATATTCTACCTCTTTGATATCCTTGAGATCTTCAGTGGGCCTTGATTTTGATTAGTTCTGCTACTGCCTTCTCTTGATATTCTTCACAGGCAAGATCCTCTTCCAAAACATCTTCATCTTCATCTTGTACCTTATAACAGATCGGTTCTCCTAAAAGATCTTGTTGCTGATCTGAGCATGTATTGAAGATCGGTGGAGAATCCTAGTCCACAATCTACTGTTTTTGGATAGAACCTACGCAAAATCAGCAAGCTATCAGGCTAAGTACAAGCAACAAAAAAAGAACCCTAAGGTTCGTCCTCACATCCAAACTAGGATTTCAAGTTAGAGACTTTGCTCTCTTCCTTTTGCTATAAATCACGTTGAAATGATCTTCTCCATTAACTCCACCAAAGAAAAAAGGTTAGTACAACTCTCATCTAATCTGGAGGTACTTTCCTTCTTATGTGGACCTAAAACCCCCATCTTTGACAAAGAAAGTGTTTTTAAACTTATCATGAATAGTGCGCATGTCATACTGCCACAACCTGCACAATAATAAATGACACGCATCCCTAGGAATGACATCCCCTCATATCTCATCTTTGTAGTGCTTTCCAAATGAAAAAGAAACTAGACAACTTTTAGAAACTATTACCTCATTTACTTTCTTGAACCAAAATATCTTGTATGGCGTTGAGTGGTCTATGGTTTTCTATCTAGAACTTCATCTAGTCTATGATCACTTGAGAAACAATATTTTCACCAACTGCCCCCATCAATGATAAGATTGCAAACTTCGCATAGGTTGTGCATCGGATGTGAAAAATATTGGTGCGCAACCAATCTGCCTCATCTGCTATTTGGGGTGTAATCATGTTGCACAAGATCATGAAAGCCTCACTATGGTCACTAAATCTCCCTTCTAGCTCTTCTTTCTCAGGTTCTTCAGCATAAACATGGTCTCCATCAAAAGATAGGTAGCTGTCTTCTTCAAGAAACTCCTCAACAAGGTTCACAAATTTTCTATTCACGCGCTAAGAAGACGTATCTGATTCCCGAACATTTGACACACTTAGTAATGTTGAAATTTCAGTGATTCGGGCAACTAGAACCCCCCCCCCCCCCCTAACCCCTTCCCCAATGAAAAAAAAAATCTAATATCCTGCTGTTTAGATGAACCAGCAGGTCATGAGGTCTGTCCAACCACCACATACCAATTTCTCCCTTTAAAAACACTTCCATGGCCACTTGTACCACACTGCGCTGCGCCCACCTTGATGATGGATGCCTTTGCTGAGCTTCAATCTTAATTGCAAGGTTGTAAACTTCATCTAAAGTCCAGTAACATAGTAGCACCACAACATCTTCTATAGATGTTCTCAGCCCACTTAAATTCATTTCTCCTTGATGAAGGTTATTCATCCTATGATAAAGGGAGGGCAGATAATTTTACGGTAGGTATTTCTTCTTTAATTTCTCTTTTATCCTCTACCAGATATTAATTTTGGGCTGTAACATTCTCTCCCTTGTAGCCCCTAAGTTGTTCCCACCATGCCGAGGCACCTTCAACTTTATGGCAATAATTTTTTACTTTTTTATTTTCAGGGACCTCCTTCTAATAAAAAACTTTTCTTACAGTATTTAACCAGTCTATAAACTCCTTGGTTTAAGGCTAACAGTCAAACTCAAGAATATCCATATTCAAATTGAAAACTCTAGAGTGATATCCCCCACATCTAGGGTCTTCTATCATTTTCCTCTTCACTCGACTTCTGACACAGTGCACGTCAGTGAAAAGGGTTGTACTCGAAATCTTCGAAGGGGGAGAGATCACCGTCTTGCGTATGATTGATGCCAACAAATTGTCGTGCAAGCTGCTGCACCTACCTCTTGACATCCTTAATCTCTCCATTTCTAGCATCACGAGGTAGATGTAGGAGAGCACCACTTCCACATCTCCTTCTTGCTACCACAAGTTCGTCGAAATCATAATCATCATTATCTGAGCCTTATCCTAACGAAATTGGGGTCAGCTGCACGAATCTTGTTATTCCATTCTGCACTATCAATGGTCACACCCTCCGCTAAACTATAAGGCACCATATTTATTCTCACTACTTCCATCCATATCCTTTTGCGCCTTCCACTTGAACCAAATAGCCCCTCCTAACTGATGTTGTTCTAGGTTGACACCACCTCAATCTACTTTCTCTTATCTTATCGCCTATTAAAGTCACCCCTAAGTTTCCTTGGATGAATTCACACTAAATTCTATCCTTTTTTATCTTGCTACTCATCCATCTCAGCATCCTCATCTCAGCTACACTCATTGTATGGATATATTGTTTCTTGATTGCCCGACATTCTATCTCACAAAGCATGGCTCGTCTCACAGTTGTCCTACAAAACTTCCCCTTTAGTTTCATTAATATGCGACGACTACATAAAACTTCGGAAGTACATATCCACATTTTTTTTAAAATCTTCCTCAATTTCTCCATTTTCATGAATTATCGAACCCTGATACCAAAAAAAATCTCTTTTAGGTACTTCTTGGCCGTCAATTTTGCTAAACTTGCATTTCATATACTTTACCTTAATCCGGCTAATTTAAAAACATTTAGATTCCAGAACACCCCTCCAAAGTTCTAACTTTATGTTGATGCCATCTCTAATCCCATAAATCAAAACTACATCATCCATAAACAATATACACTACGATAATTTATCCTGTAGATGCCTACTTAACTCATCCATAACCAAAACAAAGGGCTATGGGCTCAACACTGACCCTTAATATAAGTCTGTTGTCACTAAAAACTCACTTCCTTCCACTAGTTATCCTCACATTAATTAGCGCTCCTTTGTATATATCTCCCACCATGTTGATATATCTTCTAGAGACTTATTTCTTTTCCATCACCCTACCAAATTAACTCTCTAGGTACCCTATCATATGCTTTTTCTAAATCAATAAAGGCCCGGTGCAAGTCTTTTCTCTTCTCCTTAAACTGCTCAATCAATTGCCTAAATATAAAAATAGCCTCAATTGTTAACCTCCCATGCATAAAACCAAATTGATTTTTTGATACACAAGTTTCATGTCTTAGTTGCTGCTCAATCGTTTTCTCCAACAGCTTCATTGTGTAGCTTATAAGTTTGATGCCTTGATAGTTCAAACAATTTTGTATGTCTCCTTTGTTCCTATAACTAGGTAATACAATACTTTGACTCCATTCATCAGACATTTTTGTTCTCACCATCTTGTTGAACAGTTTGGTCAACCAAAATATGCCAATCCACCAAAATCATAAACCCCTATGCAAAAAAAATCAACATTCCTAGGATGAAATCAATAAATTCCAAGCTAAATTCAGTAAACCTTGGCCTAAAATCAACAAAATCTTGGTGGAAATCAGAAAAAGGCTGGTCTAAATTCAGCAAACCCTAGACTTGACCGAAGATTTCCGCCCTTGCTTCCCACAAAGGCAGCCCCACTAACTCCATGCGAAATCTTCACTAGTCATTATCCGTCCCTTGACTATCTTAGAGTATGGGGATGCTCGGCCCATGTCCTAATCCCATACCAAAACCGAACCAAGCTGGATCCTAAACCATCAAGTGCATCTTTATAGGATACCCAAATCATGGTAAAGGCTATCGTTTCTTCAACCTAGAGAATGGAGCAGTCCTAGAGAGTACGGATGCTCACTTCTTCAAGGATGAGTTTCTCGAAGCAAGATGTAGTCGCAAGAAAGTCGATCTCTTTGAGATAGCTAGTGACAAGGTTGAAACTCGAGAACCCGAACCACAAGCCCTTAGGAGAAGCAACCGAATTAGAAGACCACCTGATTTTTCACCTGTCTGGGGGAACACTACGAAAGAATTGCGGAAGAACCAGGCGATGAGCCTTCAACCTATAAATAAGTATTATCCAGTCTTGAAAGCACCCAATGGTAAAAGCTATGAATGAAGAATACCTCTCCATTATTCAAAACTGGGTTTGGGAATTAGTGCCTCTACCTCATGACCGAAAGTCTATAGGATGCAAGTGGGTGTTCAAGAAAAAATTGAACTCTGAAGGAAAACTAGAGAAATACAAAGCCAGACTTGTAGCCAAAGGGTTCACCCAAAAGGAAGGGATAGACTACAATGAAACCTTTTATCCAATTGCTAAATTCCGTCCAATTAGGATCCGGATTGCCATAGGAGCCCATTTTGACGTTGAGCTCCACCAAATGGATGTCAAAACAACCTTTTTGAATGGGGAGCTTGAGGAGGAAATTTATGTGCAACAACTTGAGGACTTCAAAGAGAAAAGAAAAGAGGACTTAGTATGTAGACTTAGAAAATCCCTTTGTAGCCCTAATCAGGCTTCGCGATAGTGGTACATAAAATTCCAAGAGGCCTTGCCTAGGGCAGGATTCGTCTCCATCCAGGAGGATTACTGCATCTATGTTAAGGCAAGTGGTGTGGCTTTTATCTCATTATATGAGGATGATATGTTGATTGTCAGTAGCTCAATGGCTCTAGTTAGGGAGACTAAGGATTTCCTTTCGCAACACTTTGGTATGAAAGACTTAGGGGAAACATCATATGTATTGGGCATAAAGATAACAAGAAATAGACAAAAGCAGACCATTCAACTTTCCCAGGCCACCTATTGCAAAAGGGGGTGTTGGAAAAGTTTGAGATGGACAAATGTCAGCCCATATCTACCTCTATAGATAAAAAGACCAAATTAAGCCTGCAAATGTGACCGACTAAAGAGTATGAGAAGAAAGCCATGGAAAGAGTGTCACATCGCATCGCAGTAGGGTCACTCATGTATGCAATGTCAGGAACCAGACCCGACCTGTCATTTCCCATGAGTGTGATTAGCCGCTTCCAATGTAATCCTGGATTGGAACATTAGAAAGCAGTTAAGAGAGTACTCAGATATTTGAGAGGGACTGTAGACTATGCACTCACATATGGAGGGGGACGGACATAGTTATACAAGGGTACTCAGATGCGGACTATCAAGGAGACCTTGATGACGCCAAGTCGACATCTGCGTATGTCTTCATGCTAGCAGGCGGGGCAATTTCTTGGATGTCCAAGAAACAATATGTGGTGGCACTATCCACTATGGAATCCGAATACGTGGTGTGTTGTCAAGTAGTCAAGGATGCTGCATGGATAAAGAAGTTTCTCAATCAGCTTATGTTGAGCCTGTGATATGCCCGTGTATGAGAATCTTCTATGACAACCAATCGACAATATGTGTATCTAAAGAGACGTTTCCACAAGAAGTCCAAGCACATCAAGTCGGCATACTATTACATTCGGAACGAGGTCGAACTTGGAGAGATAGAGATTGTGTATTTCCCCACAGAGGCAATGATTGCGGCCCTTTAACTAAGGGGTTAGTGGCGAATGTGTTTGCTAAACAAGTACATGGAATGGGGTTGAGAGAAAGTGATGAAGAGAGACTGCAAGGCCTTCAAAGGCCAAGTGGGAGACGTTAGGATTTTGTAGCCATTTAAAGGCCTTATGAGAGCATGTACTGAAAAATATATAATGAATTATTGACTCCAGTGGGAGTATGGTCCAGCTTGGACTGTGGGGCACTAACAATGCCTGAGACTCACATGAGTTTTAACAGGCTATGACTCAATGTGAAGTCTAGTCCTAGGCATCGTGTAAGCACAACCGATAAAGGTTTCGATGTGGGGTTATCCCTAGATGAAGTTGGAGATATACCCAAGATAGTTGGCCAAAGAACATGGATTTGACCCCTATCTGTGATGGATGGCCTGAGAGGACAAGGGTCTAAATCCTCATCATTACCATCACACAGCATGTACACTAGATAGCCGTTCAGAAAGCGACCCTTTGAATAAGGGTGTGTAACGTGTACATGTACGAAAGAGATGACTCCCTGTAAGCCTGGATTGTGCTGGAAGGACCTATGAAACATACTGCTGAAATGGGCTATGAACTTGTCCTCAGGGAGGGACCTATAATCCATGGTCTAGGATAGTATCTTCTCTACTTATTGGCTGTCTTTGATAGTCCAATCATGAACCCCTACGATGGGTTGTGGGTCATGGAATAGGTTGGGTCAGTTTGAAAAGGTGCAGTGAGAGGGTGGAGTTCTCAATGTTTTTGTCATAATCCTAACTCAATAGATCCAATTCCCATCAAACTTTCTTAGATATGTTTTAAATATTTTTCAGATATTAAAATGAATTTTTAGACCTTTCTAGGTATTTTATTTTATTGAAATATGATTTTTAAATAGAGAAAATTCAATTTCCTGGATTTATTATTTTTGGAGTTTTTATAAAAATTATTTTATTATCTCAAAATTATGTTTAGGGTATTGGGAGCCCATTGACTTCATTGGGTCCACCATTGTGGGGGTGTAAGGCCCACATGGCGACCCACCTCCTCCATACTTTCCTAAAATAATGGCAATTATGCCATATGTTGACTTGATATTTTAAGAAACCTTTTTGTGTAGAGATTTTGATTGATTTCAAAAAAGAATGGTGTAAGAAATTGAATGTGATTGATTTCAAATTAGGAATGTGTAAGAAATTGATTGCTTTCTCTACACAAAAAAATTTGATGGGAAAGGATGGCTGATTTAGGGAATGAATGATTCCTTTAATCATGATGGCTGATTTAGGGAATCAATGATTGAGATCTCTTCACCCCATAGGTCTCCAAGATCAAACGTCAAGATTAAACTTCATGATGATGGCAAAACCCTAACCTTAGAAACCCTATAAATACTAGCTATGGGGTTCTAACTCTCACACTCTATCTCTCTACCAAATCTCTCTCTCTCTCTCTCTTATTTTCTCATCCAAATTAGGGTTTAGGAAAGAGTTAACCCTAAGGGGTGGCGCGTCCAAGCCACAAAAGCCCTAGCACTAGGTCCTTGCCTCATGCTTATGCGTTGAGCCTTGGTCAAGGAAATCCCATGTGATGCTCTCTAAGGATTTTGCCTAGGTTTCCCCAATTGTGAGGTGTGTTCTTGAACCAAGATCTCATGCGCCATTGATGGAGGGGACCTGGATTGGGGTGTACGAAGTCCTTGGGGGTAACCTGAGGCAAGGTACACGTAGTTTTATACTTCGTGCTTCTGTTGCTTCCATTTCTTTCTTATGTAATTTTCAGTTTTATATGATGAATGTAGTTTTCCTTTAATGGCATGCAAGTGAAAGGTTTTGAATATTTCATTAAGTCAAATTGTATATTTGGACACTTGTAAGTGACCCAGGTGGCAATACGTATAAACGAGTAAAAACAAAAAAAATTAATCGGTAATGACTTGCCCAATCACCTAGTCCACCTTTCACACACATGACCAGCCCACCGAAGTCTACTCTCTCTCATCTTATCGCCCATTGGCGCCACACCTAAATTTTCCCGAGTCGATTCATTTTGAATTCTATCTCTTCTTGTCTTGCCACTCATCCATCTCACTATCCTCATCTCCACTACACCCATTCTATGGGTATATTGTTTTTTGTCTGCCCAACATTCCGCCCCATAGAGCAAAGCTGGTCTCTGAAATTAAACAAAAATGAAAAATAAAAATATTTTTTTCATGTATCAAACAGACAACAATCCTATTTGGCCTTTGAAAATAACCTTCCAGCAAAGAATGTTATCTACCATCAAAAACATTCAAATTGATGCCCCGATAGGGGTCTCTAGGAACCACATCTTACGCATTTCTATCAACCTACTAACATAGTTAACTAACCCAATTAACTCTTGTTACCAAAACCGCCTGGTCCTTCCCTTCCATTGTGTCCAAAGAATAGACTGGAAACAACAATCAGCTTGCTTCCTTGATGAGGCCCAAACTGCTTCAAGTTGACAGAGTAATGAGTATCTTCTGTGGGAGCAGCAGATTCCTCATAATTATCGCGTATATTTGGAAGATGTGAACCCTAAGAGAACTACATAGAAGAACAAGAAGAGCAAGTATTTCTTGGGATAATTTTCTAGCTATTTTAGGGTTATTTTCAGCTTTTTTAACTGTTATTATTTTTCTAGACCAATGGGGACTTTCTAGTCATTTTATTTATAGTCAAGGTCATTTATCTTAAAAGTCACTCAAATTAGGACATAAGAGTCAAAGTATTATTTGCACGCACACTTAATGTCTTTTACACATTAAATAAAATGCAAATAGTGCTTCGTGTGGGGCATAGGAGGTTCATGATGCGGGAGAAGGAGAAAGAATATAACAAGCCAAAAAGTATACGAAAAAATAAAAGATTGAGATATTATACCCTCTCTCAAGGTTTGCAAGGGAGTCTACACCAAATATCTCTTCAAAAGACCCAAAAACAATTTTCTTACTTTAATTCACCAAGTTCTTCAAAAAGAGACCTCTTCCCTTTAAATACAAACTAAAAAACTAATTAAAAAATAGAATAAAAACCATAAAAACTCCTCACCCCAAAACAATAGAATAAAAACTATAAAAGATTGAGAGATTATACCCTCTATCAGGATCTGCAAGGGACTCCACCCCAAAGATATCTTCACAAGACCCAAAACAATTTAGTTGATCAATTAACCAAGTTCTCCAAAAAAGAGCCTCTTCCTTTCAATACAAATTGAAAAACTAATAAAAAATAGAATAAAAAAACCACAAAAAACATCTCTTTCCCCCACCCTCCCCCCCCACCCCAAATGTTTTCTCTCTCTATCTTCCTCTTTTTCCATCACGTGAAGACCTGTGAATTTAAGAAGCCCCCACCTAGACTAAACACATCATTATCCTCTTTTAACATGTCCTAACCAGTTCATCATTAAAATAAAATATATTTTTCAATTCTACCCCTCAAATCTCTACAACACAAAAAACAAAAAAAAACCCGAAACCTAAAAACTAAAAATAGTAAAATAAAAATAAAAAACTCATTACATCAGTTCATTTATGTGACTTTCCTGGAAACAAAGAGAGAAAGATTTGGCTTTTGAAGACCTAGTTAGGCTTTGAAGAAAAAAACTTGGGTTCTTTTTTTTTGCTGCTTGAGATGGACTGGAAGCTTGTTGATTTTACGTTTTCATTCAAATTTCCTATATCAATTTGGTGTTAAAGCTCATGTTTCTTCAACAACCAAGCCAAGGAACTACAACCAAGTCCAGGGTATGTTGATTTTGGTCAGGGTTCAGCCTTGATTTTGCTAATTTCAGCTAGGTTTTGATGATTCTCAACCTAGGGTTTGTAACTTCGATGAACCCACAATAGTGAGAAGGGGTTGTGGTAGAGGGGATTTCATTAGGGGGTTTTGATGATTCTTTACGTAGGGTTTGCAACTTCGGTGAACCCATAATAGCAAGAAGGGGTTGTGGCAGAAGGGTTTTCATTAGAGGTGGCAATTGGTTGGGTGGGCCAGCCTGGGCTGCTTGGCTCGGCCCAAAAAAACTAAGGCCTGGGCCACAAGATGTGGCCCAAGGCCCGGGCAATCACAGCCCGAGAGTAGGGTTAGGCCGGGCTTCAGCCAGGGCCATGACAAAGCCAGCCCGGGTCATTTTTTTTCTTTATTTCTTTCCTTTACTTTTCTTTGGTTTTATTTGGCTCGGCTTGCCACTAGGGCCAATGTCGGGCCTGGGCCTAGGCCACTTTGACCCAGCCTAGGGACTAGGGCCGGGGGCGGCCGGCTCGTTGCTAACCTTAGTTTTCATAAACCTACTTCGTGATCCCAGAGCGGAAGAGAATGAAGACCTTAGAAGCGAAGTTCAATAGCTTACACAACAATTTGCAACTATTAATCAAGTTAACCTTTTCCTTAAAAAAAAAAAAACTCAAACTATCAATCATGGGCAAGACGGTAATCTTTCAGCCAAGAAGATCTCGAGTACAACCCTTTTCACTATCATGATCCGCTTATGGATTCAATTGATAAGGACAATGATAGAAGGCTAGACATGGGAGGCATCAATCTAGGGATGTCGATTTGAAGGTGGATATACCTGATTTTGACAGTATGTCTCAACTCAACGAGTTAAATAAAATACTGTAGAAAGGGTTTTTGCTTAAAAGAAGGTTTCCGATAATAGAAAAGTAAAAATTATTGCTATAAAACTGAAGAAAGGTGCCTAGCTATGGTGTGCTTGGGTTTGGGGCATTTAAAGCCCATGAGAGCATGTAAATATAACAAATATAGTGAATTGTACACTTCTTGAGTGTATAATTGGTTAGGTGGTCTACGGCTTGGGTCATTTCAAAAACCCTTTTCATTAGGCACTACCATTGAGGGTTTCTGGAGGGTCATACCTTGTGGAAGTCCGAGAGATGCCCAAAGATGGTTTGTAGGCAGGAGAACAGGAGAACTTTGTGATCCACTGTGTGAGATTATAGGCTAATGGGAGCAAGGACTATAAATCCTCAACAGACTTCCGCATGACATGTACATATGACAGCCGTAATCTGGGAAGCAACCCTGTAGAAGGACACGTGTATATGTGCATAGAGAGAGTCCCCCTTGCACTATAGCGATATGTGCATCAAACTTTCGTTTTTGTTTTTTGTGGGGGGTTTGGGGGGGAGGGGGGTGGACTACAATCCGCATATTGGAATCGTAGTTCCACTATTTATTGGCCAGCTTTGACGACCCATTCATGAGCCCCTGGGCATGACTATAGGTCATGAGATCCCATTGGGTTGGTTTGAGAAGATAGTTGTGGATCATGGTTTCTAACTTGGGCAGAGTGCTCTGACAACTGCTTTTCTTGACTCATCGGCATCAATCCACTACTAGACGCATTTTTGAGTTTTAAAAAAAAAAAAAAAAAATTAAGAACCTTAGAAATACTTTTTTCATCTTTAATTATAATTATGCATTTTTTTAGTAATTTGAATTTTTTTTTTGAAAAATTATTTTTTGTTGTAAAAATCTAGAAAATGTATAATTAATATTTTACAATTCAGTAGGCGCCTAGTTTTAAGTGGGATCCACATCCCAATTGTGGATAGGCCACATAGAGGTGGGACAGGGGGCCCACAAAGGCCACACATCTCACACACAAAGTGAGAAGCCCATATTTAAATTTAGAATATTAGTTGTTTTAAGGATCCTAAATGTATTAGGAGTCCTATTTGGATTAGGATTCTTACTTGGACCAAGATTCCTACTTAGGTCAGAATTTGTATTAAAATATTATATGTCTTAAGGTGTTCTGATCGTATTAGGACACCTGTTTGGATTAGGATTCCTACTTAGACTAGGACTCTTGCTAAGATCAAAAGTCATATTATTAGATTATTAGTTTTAAAGAGTTATAATTGTATTAGGAGTCGTATTTGGGAATAGGATTCTTACTTGGACTAGGACTCCTACTTAAATTAGAACTCAAATTAAAATAAGTCTGACTACAAGTTAATATGAGTCAAAGACTCATGGGATAAGGTTCCTATAATTTCTCCCTAAATTATGATGGTTGATTTTTTGAATGGATGGCTCAAATTTATTTTTCGCTCTCACCTCACAGATTACCAAGAAACTTATTGGTTAAATTGAACTCCAATTAAGACAAGCAACCAAAGACCTCTCGAAAACTATAATTTGTTTTTTTGGGTGGACGGGCGGTGTTCACCCCTTATTTCATTGATTCAATTTTCTAACATCTCTTGGTCTCTCTCCTCTCCATGCCTCATCTCTCGATAATTTCTCTCTCTTATCTCTTCCTTGGAGGGTCACATGCACAACCCAAGGATTCCTAGGGTGGCACGCCAACCCTAGGGCTAAACAAGGGGAGTACACCCGGCCTGGGTTTTAACAGGGTGGTGCTCCACAATGGCATACACTAAAAGTATTCAGAAAAACCCTACACCCAGTTCATGCTTTCACACCCCAGTTCTTTAAAGGGTATTGCCTAAGGAGTTTCCCAATATATAGAATTCAGCAAGACCAAAGGTTCAAGAAGTGTGCTATCCTGAACGACCAAAGAGAACTAAAGAAACCTCCCTTGTATTGAGTCCGGGGTGACCCTAGGCAAAGTTTCGTAACTCTTCCTTGGCTAATTTAGTTGTTTTTCAAATTAGAAGGTCTAAATTTCTATTTATATACAGAAACCTTGTTTGTGTTAGAATTCAACTTTGAAAGTTTGAATTCAGTTTTTTTAATAAAGTTTTATTTTGGCAGTAAAAGTAAAACATCCTAAATTGTAGTAGTTTTTATTATTATTATTATTATTATTTGTACATTATATTGTGGCAATTAGAAGTAGAAATTCCAGTTATTAATAAAGAAATTTTATAATTGATAGCTTGAAATTCTACGTAGCCACACATTTCATGGTGGGAACAACTAAGGTTAGAAGGGTGAGAATGGGACAGCCCAAAATTTATACATGAGAGAAAAATAAAGAAAAATAAAAAGACAAACACCTCCCTTACAATTTTGACACAACGCATATGAAGTCCTTTTTAGTTGATTATTGCTATTTTGACAAGCATTTATTATTATTATTTGATTCCAAAATTTATTTTTCAGTTTGGACAGCTTGGTTTAATGTGCCCAGGTTCCTCACAGTAGAGCCATGCCTCATCAGATGAATTACGTAATGGCTTCTTTTGATTTTTCAAATTATTCACCTTACCTTTATACCTATTTATATTGCTCTGCCCATTATTGTTGAGTTCTCTAGGATTTTAGGAATAGGAACTCTGAGCAAAGGGGAGGTCATTGGACTTCTTCCTAGCTCTTCTCTCAACTTCAACACTAAGGTGCATAGGAAGGTTTAACATGGTGATGCCATGTGATGAGTGGTTCAGAGCTATAACCACTGACTCCCAAGATGGGGGAGTCATATAACCATTTATCTAGTCTTCTTTTGGCTCGACCATTAGCATTAAATTCTAAAGTTGGCAGATTGGACTCAAGGACATAATCGACCCTATCTTGGAATAATGTGTATCCATCATTTCTTTTCCACATAGAAAAGTTTGTTCCATAAGTTTTCAAGTTTTGATAATTACGCTATTACTAAACCCAAATGCCACTCCTTTTATATGCTAGAATTCTAAAATAAATAGACAACCAAAGCAACTAGAAGTAAACAACAAAAATAAATTACTTAGATTAAATCTTGGAAAAGACTGACACGATAGTGGAATCAATGGGTTACAAAGCAACCATCAATTTTGGAGTCAAGTTTACCCAAAACCAGCAGCCAATTTTGGGATCTCTCAACATCATATCGAAACCAAAATCGGCCTAAGGACAACAGCAATTTTAGGTACCAAACTGCAGCAAAGCGAGGCTTGAATAGGTCCTAAAACATCAGCAAAACTGTGGGTTAAATAGCAGAAAAATGTGCCTTGAATGGACCCAAAAAAAAGCAGCAAACCCCAGTAGTCGAATAGTAGCAAAATAAAGCTCAAATCGACCCAATAACAACAGCAAACTTGACGATCGAATAACAGGCAAATGAGGCTCGAATCGACCCAATAACAGCAGAAAACTTTATGGGCCAATTAGTAGCAACTTGAGGTTGCTTATTTATTTATTTTTATTTGAAAATGAAGAGAGAGGAAACACCAAAATTGGGCGTAGAGAGAGGTGATTGATAGATCTCTTTAGTTACATGCAATTCTAGAGAAAGAATATGCGAGAGTGATAGATGGATAGACGTTCACCTACCTTATCGAGAAATAAAGAATGGTCATGGCAATAAAAGTAAACTTATGAAGCCATAAGTACACAGAGACGAATGAGAGAACCGATGATGAATGGTTAAAGAGAATGGAAGCCAAAAAACGGAACCAGAGAAAAAAAAGGAGGCAAGGATATACTCTATTGATGCTTAGAATCTTATCATCTCTAAGAGAGAAAGTCCATCTAATATATATAGGGATTGTATACTATAAAAACGTGTACTTCTAATACTTGGAAGTCACAATAAATTCTAGCCATTGGATGTGTGTCACAAAGTTCAAGGAATTTTATTTTGGACCTTGTGTCAATTCAGTGACATACCTTTAGCCATCCAATTTCACATCCAACGGTCAAAGAGATTTGTGACCTTCTTGTACTAAAAGTAAATGGTCTTATTGTATATACTTCTTCCATATAACAAATTTATTTCACTTATGGTTCTAGGAAGGAGGAGGAAGATGGTTCATATTTTTACATCAAAGAACCAAAAAGAATATTATCATCTCTATTGATGATATACTCTATTGACGCCTAGAATCTTCTCATCTCTAAGAGAGAAAGTCTATCTAATATATATAGGGATTGTATACTATAAAAACATTTACTTTTAATACATGGAGAACACAATAAATTCTAGCCATTGGATGTGTGCCACAAAGATCAAGGAATTTTATTTTGGACTTTGTGTCCATTCAGTGACATACCTTCAGCCATCCAATTTCACATCCAACGGTCAACGAGATTTGTGACCTTCTTGTACTAAAAGTAAATGGTTTTATTGTATATACTTTTTTCATATAACAAATTTATTTCTCTTATGTTCTATGAAGGAGGTGGAAGATGGTTCATATTTTTACTTTGAAGAACCAAAAAGAACAGGAGACCAAGACTAAAACAAAAGATAGAAAGGGAAGAACATGGGACTTGAAATATATAAAGAAAAAAACAAGAATGGAATAGGAGATCGTGGAATGGGGAATGTAATAAAGAAATTCAATAACAAATGAACAAAATCATTATCTTTATCCAAAAGATCACACAAATCAGCGAAGGAACATTGAAGAGCATAGAACCCAAATGACTCTCTTTCATAAAGGATTTTTAGTTACTCCAACATTCAGATGTCCCTGGTATATCTATGACAAAGTGGCCCTTAAAATATGGGATTATAGGAGTTATCCACTAACAGTTTGGGAAGGCATTTCTCTCTCTCAAAATCCTTCATAAAAATAAATAATAAATAGACAATATTTTTAAAATAACATATATTCAGGTAAAGAAAATATGTGGCACATGTGAGGTCTGGTGGTCACACTTATCAAAAGTTTGAAGTAGAATGTCCAGCAGTCAATATCCCTCTCAAGGATGTAACTCAACAGGGAAAACAAAGAAATAAGAATGAATTGATCATATTAGCTTTTTGAAGTCTCATTACATTTCCAGTTAATCAACCAAGGAAATGGTTAAGTTAGTAGATATAAAACCATAAGAAGCAACTAAACTCTAGTTTCCCAGAAAGGGAGCAATTAACAACATAGACCAACATTTCTAGACAAAAGAATAAGACCAATAACAACGTAAATGAAGAATATTTTTCCAGAGATAGACAATTATCAGCCCACATTAACACCAAAAGAGAGTTTAGCTTCAAGTTTTTGCTAACACACAATTCATCGAAAAACACAAAATATCCATCCACAATCAAATTGAGAACTTCCTTTTCATTTTTGTCCTACAAAAAACAGACCACAATCTTCAGAAACAAATGAAGCAAAATCCCTTACCTTGAACTTAAGATGGGGATCCCCAAGGCGATGAAGCAAGCGCCTCATTCTACCAAGATCAAACCCATATTCTGAGTCTGTTCCAGCACCTGTGGGTACACCCAACCTCTCATAGTTTTTCAAGGTTTCCATAAAACCCATGAATTCTCCCATTTCTGGGACCTCTGAGTCAGGAGTGAGAGAGTAGTAGCTCCTGAGACCACCCATGATCAAGTTTTGAGTTGCTGTGCGAAAAATTTTCAATCTATGGAAGAACCCATCATTGCAGAGAAATGATAGAAGAGGCTTGTGCACCACCATCTATGTTATGATGTTGCAGAGATAACCCCTGTTGGGAAAAGAGTCCTTTCAAGATTAGTCCAATTTTTGTACTAGGAGGGTAACTTGTAGGGAAAATCATAGATATCCCAAAATCAACTTTCTAGACATCCTATCCCCAACGCCTTCAACACTGGTTTTTTTTTGTATTTAACCCCCCCTCAAAAAATCATAAAGTTTAGAACTAAAATGCCCTTTTTCTCTCTTCCCCTGTACTTTTGTATTAACACTTTTTTTTAAACCTCTTTTTCTCCCTACCCGCCCTTCTCTTACTTCCTCAACCTCTCTCTCTCTACCTATCCTCTCTCTTTCTCTCTCTACCCGCCCAACTCTTACTTTTACCAAGCCCATCTGCCAAATAGGTCTCCAACTCCATTGCCAACCTGGTGGCTCGAGTGGTCTCGATTAGGAGTTCGACAAACACCCTAATAAAGGTCTCAGTGATTCTAACTATGGCGAATTCAGGGGATGCACAGAGGTTTCTTCGTCTGAGAATTATAACTGCACCCAAAAGGGCTGATAAACTACCAGCATAGCCATACATTTTGCTGTCTCTTAGAAAGATTGTGAAGATTACCTATGGAATTAGGGAGATGTAACGAACGGCTCCCTTGTTCCACCCATGCTAACGGCTACCACAATGCCTGCCCAATAGCCATTGTCTCTGCTGTACAAAACGCCTAAGAGGACAGAGAGGGCTAGAGGGAGAGCCCTTGAAGCCCAAATGATTGATTCTTTGTTTGTGAAGGAGAGAGAGTTGCAGAGAGCAGTTTTGATGGCTAAATTATGGTTTTTGTTTTGTGGGTTCGTGGGTTCTTCGACGGTGGGGCGCGATCTTTGATCAACTTGATTGGGGGTTTTGAGATGGGATGGGGGTTTCTGAGTGGAACTGGCCGAGGCAATAGATGATAAAGAGAGAGAGGTGGGTTCTAAGGTCCTGAAAGAGCTTGGCAATGGAGTTGGCTGATGGGCTGGGTAGCGAGATAGAGAAAGGGTGGGTTGAGAGAGAGTGTGAGAGAGAAGCGGGTAGAGAGAGAAAGTGCTGCCATAGAAAGAGAGGGCGGTAGAGAGAGAAAGAGAGTGGGCGGTAGAGAGAGAAAGTGTTGCGACATTTGAAAAACGTAGGAAAGCCGAGAGGGAAAGGATATTTTGATCTTAAATCTCTTATTTGTTTGATTGGTGTTATTAGAAAATTAATTTTGAGTATATTTTTTTTTGGGGTGAAAAGTTTTACTGCTCCCTCGAGAACACATTGTCCATTTGCTTCCTGCATTAACAAGAGCATTTTGACGGACATGTTTGACAAAAAGAAACCACACCCTTGAAAGAAAAATATTTGAAAATGAGTCTTTTTTTGTACTTCGTTTTTCCTTTTGTGGTTCATCGTATGTTATCATTCAGATCGAACAAGCCAGTTGCAACATTTACCTTTTCTTTTTCTTTTTTTTAGTTTATAAAAGGTTGCAACCTTCTTTGTAAAAAGAAGGTTACCATGGTCTACACCATGTATTTTTTAATTGAACAACGTAGATTTGACACATTCTAAAATAATTTATAAAAGCTATACATCTTTTACGATAGTGTCAAGTCCATACTATCTAAATAAAGGGTTAGGTTTGCATAAGGTGTCCACCTTATACTTATACTATACAAGTAGTTTGAGAATTGGTTGGGGCCTTGGCGTTAGTACCAACAAGTTCTATAATGAAGTATTTGACTCCATTCTCACCAAATGGTAGGGGCCCATATCCTCATTGATTTTCTCTTTTTTTTTTCCTTTGTTTTATACTATACAAGTAAGGTGCACATCTAAATTTTGCTTGAATAATTAGTTTTGATGTTGGAAACCTTATAATGGTTGGAATATCCATATCAAACTCAAATTATGAAATTTAAAATTTCAAAAATAGTGCAAATCAAGCTGATCTACATGCACTTCAAAATTTTAAAATTAGATGTTCTAGATATCTTGTTTCTAGATCCACCATTTTTCTTTTTTAATGTTCACAGCAACTTTCATTAATATAGAGCGGAGCTCAAAATTACGATAGAAAAAAAAAGAAGAGAATAAGCAATAAAGAGACTAAGCTCTATACTCCAAATATGACCCATCTAAGACTAACAAAACACAAACAACCCTTAACACCTACGGGCCCCAAAACACATGCAACCTCATAATCCTTGCTAAACTATACACAACAACTTCCACATGCGACAAACTCCATAGCATCCCACTCAAACTAAACCACAAACAAGACCTTCAATAACAAACTTACCTTTCAACAGAAACCTCACAAGCCAGGGTTGGAATAAAGTACCAACCAGCACATGAACAACGACACCCAAGAGAATGACAATTCGAGCTTGGCAGCGTCGTTGTGGGGGTTGGGCACAACTAGCGGCCGAAATGCAGGGTTTAAAAGTGAATGAAAGTGAAAAGAGAGTCAAAAAACTAAAGTGAATGAAAACTGGAGAAGAGTTGTGAACAAGCTTAAAGGAAAAAACCAAGACACTAAGAGAAAGGGGACAAACTCAATTAACTATTCAAAAAATTTTACCATATTACCATACACAGGATTCATCAAGGTCAAGAAACAGACCATCCCCCATAATAGGCATTAGCCTTGGCAAGATACAATGGACTTCAAAAAATGAAGTCAAGGAACATGATGGCTAACCCCCCAAGGAGGGTAACCCTGTCTTAAGCTTTAACTTAAGCGTGGAGAGTTAAGAGTCGACCAAAAGGGAGAAGGCTGAGAGCATAAAAAAAAGTCATAGATGATGGTGGAGGGTGAACAAAGATGGGCAAAGATAAAGACAAGGCGATGGAAGGGGTGGATAGGAAGGGGGGCGGGGAGGATTCTGTCCCCCCACCTCCCCAACAAAAAGCTCGCTCTCTCTCTCTCTCTGTTTCTAGGAGGCCTCTCTCTCTCTCTCTCTCTCTAGAGAACCAAAAGGTGGTGGGCAAGAGAAGGAAAGAGCAATAACATAAGCCCAAAGATTAAAGGAACAGAGCTCAAAAAAAACAAGAAGGCTTGGGGCACAAAGAAAAACGAGCTAGCAACAGAGGGAGAGGAAAGAAAAAAAAGGAAGAAATGATAGAAAATCTCAAAAAGATAAGGGACCAGAAAAGGCTAAAAAGGAGAAAAGAGAGCGAAAGAAAAAAAAGGAAATGAACCTAAAAAAGAACAAGAACAAAACTCATATATGAGAATAAACATTCAGATTTGAAGCAAAAGCCTAATATTGAAGTCAAAGAGCCCATAGATCTAAGGCTAGAGGAAAAATAAGAGACACAGAAAAACATTAGACAACTCCAAGGGGGAAAGAGATAAACTCCTTGGTCATTTGTGTCCTCTGGTTGTCACAACAGGACACCGGAGGGCTCTAGGTCGTTGGTCAATGCTCTTTTTGAAGGTCACTCACGCAGTAGCAGTAACCGAACACAGGCACACAAAACTGGGAAACTTTAGATCCACCATTTTAATGGCTGGAAATTCTTATTTTTCTTTAAATTTGTACATCTTGAGGTCGAGATGAATGATTTGAAGGTTTTCCAACTTCAAAACACTCTCTTTTGTTGGATTTTTTGAGTTACACCTTACTTCTTATAATATAAATTTGCAATATTGTATGAACTTTTTCCTCAAATAAAATGATTGGAGTAGATTAATACAATATTATTTGTACAAATAGGGTTGCAACCTGATATAAATCTTTTCCTTTTTTTTCTTGAATGATGCATCGTCTGCCGTATAACATGTAGTACTCTAATTGTATGTTATATGTAATCTCTACCTTCTATTCCGAATGACAACAATGGCTTTGATTGTTCCTCTATTCGAATATACATACATGAAGGAATGGTTCATCTTTTCTCGTGGATTACATACAATACATTAAGGTTTTTCTTTTCAAATTGAGGAAAGTACTACAATAAGGCTTAGTTTGTGACATGCCATTTACTAATAATGGAAAATTTATCAAAATATCTTTAAGAGTTGATCGATTCAACTATCACATGATCATATATCTTTTGCGGGGAATGTAGACTTTGAGACCTATCTATTTTTGGTACGGAATAGTATACGAAGAGACCATTTACTTTTAGCACTAGGATGTCCAATCATTTTTATCTTTTAGATTTCAAATCCAATGATTATGAGCATGAAATAAACTAGTCCAAAAAAAAGTCTTGAAGTTCGTGATGCATCCCAAACCATTCAATTGACATATAACGGCTAGGAGTAATTGCCACCTCATTGTATAAAAGATAAATAGTCTCATAATATACAATTCATTTTTTAATATAATAAAATCACAATCATTTTTAACTACTAGATTTAAAAATTTGGACGCTAAGAACAATGCACGAAGTTCAAGAAAATTTTTATTGAGCATTGTGGCTAAACAATTCCCGCAGGTCTTAGATCCGTATTCAACTCCCATCCAAATTCAATTTAAAGCTTCTTGGTAAAAGAGGAGTCCATCTTCCGTTAGGTCAAGTCCTTAAGAAACTTTGATTGACTAGATTTACCAAATTTACCACCATATCCACTTTTGAAATACCCCGGCTCTCTTTGGATACCGAAAACCAACTCCAAAGGGTATAGAAAACCTTACTTTTGAGCTTATCTTTGTTCCATAGAAGGCCTTAAAAGGTATTGTTGTTTCTTTTCTTCCAAATTTCATGTAACACGGCCGTCCAAAAATATCTTCTAAATCGTCCTACCCATCTTAGGCAGGTTCAACTGCGTAATACTGTCTTTGTGGCACCTTTTGTTGGGTCATCACAACCCCTACCATGCAAAAAGCTTATTCCTAAATATTCGAAGCAACTGAGTGGGTAGAGTAAAAACAAATGAGAACCGGTTTCCTCTTCATTTTTATATATTAAACAAATATTGACAAGAATTTTACCTCTTTTTTTTTTAATTATTAATAGTTAGAGTCCTTTTACTTTTCTCAAATGATATCTCATTTTTTTTCTTTCAGCTTTTAGTTTTCTAATTTATTTATTTTATTTTCCCTTCTTCCCAACATCAGTTGGTATCAGAGCCACTCCCTACATCAACAGTGTCATAATTAAAATGGGCCTATGTAAACTTAGTGTTTTGGTTATAAAGATTGATGGTCCATAAAAAGTCTAATATTAGATGATACACTTTCTCATAAATAACTTAAAAATCATATATAAGGATATCCATGTTGTATTGGAAAAAGTTATTTAAGACCACAATTGAATTCTCTTTGAAAATTGAGGATGGGCAAACCATCAAAGTGATTATATCAACTTCGATAATTATGGATCTAAAAGAGAAAACTAATAGATGTTTTTTAACCCCTAAAAATAGTGTATATTATCAAACATTATTTGTCATCTATCTTCAAGTGTTCACAGGTCCAACAAATCTACATGATTATTAGAGCTTTTAAGTTTGTCAGTCAAAGAAGGAAGTAGATTTTCAAGCCATTAAAATGATTTCTAACGCCAACGCTTCATTGTTTTGTGAGGCTTTGAGTTGTGATGTTGCATTATTGTACCATAAAGCCATGTCATGTGCTAACCATACCCGTTCGTGTCCCAAGGATTCTATACTACACGAACAATTCGTAAATAACTACTAAACAAACCATTAATTTAACATCTCAGATAAATTAATTTTTTCTTATTTATATTTTTCCTTTTTTTTGTTGGGGGTTGTTGCCTGGGTAGTTGTTGAATAGCTCATACTCTTATAATGGCGTGTACAAATCTGATTTGGTCAGTGAATGTGCCAAATTAAGACGTTTAAATAACATTTCGGTTAAATCTATAATTAGATTAGGTGGTGAAAATTTAGAAGAGAAATGAAGCATGTTTAGAATCCAAAATAACCAGAATGCCTTTCCCCTCTATTAAATGGAATTTTGAATTTTAAATTTGTGCATAGTGATATTGGTGATTTAAATAGGGGTGCAGTTTGTATAGAGTCAAGGCTTTAAACAATCAAAGTAAAACACACCTTTAAATAGTTTCGAGAAATGTGGTTTAATACTAGAAATATTCATGATAGCCTTAAAATATATTTTCATTTTTAATTATAAAATTTAAAGCTTCAAAAATAGCGTAAATCGAGGAAATTTATTAAAACTTGAAAATCTTGAAAATCTTGAAAATTGACAGTCCAAAAATGCGTTACAAGACGCATTTTTTCTAAAACGTGAAATCCGTTTTTTGCTCATGTCCATACATCGTCAAGATGATCAATTTGAGGAAATTTGGGCATCAAAACAACCTCTTCTAGGGAAATTTTTTAGGTGCGCTCTAATTTGATTGTTTAGAGCCTCAGCTTTATATAAACTTTTTCCTTTAAATAATATTGTTATAAGGGGTGGTAAACAATTTTTTTTTGACAATATTAATGAAATTTTATCAATCAAAGAAATACATATGATTCACACAACAATTAGATAATTGGAAACAATAATAGAATCCAAAGAAATTCCAAGCTTGGCCATCCCATCCGCTAAATCATGGCTTCTCTGTAAACATGATGAAAAGATATAACCATTCCTTGGCACAAATTTATAACTTCAACCCAGATTGAACAAGAGGCGGCAACTAATATTTCATAACTTCCCTTGATGAGCTATCTCACTATACAATGTATATTTGTTAAGGTATAACAATGAAGCTTTTGAATGGTTTAAAACAAGTTGATAATCAACTTGATAGAAAAATTAAAATTTTAAGAAGTGAGTGGATAATGAATTTCAAATTTTGAAAAGTTTAAAACAAATTGATCATCAACTTGATAGAAAAATTAAAAATTTTAAGAAGTTAGTGGAGAATAAATATCTAGTGAGTTTTCTAGTTTTGTGAAAAAAATGGTACAGTTCACCAAATAACTACTCCTTATACCTCTCAATAAAATAATAAAAAAATTACAAAAAACCCTAAAAAATACTTCTCAATAAAATAATAAAAAAATTACAAAAAACCCCCCAAAATACGCTATTTATGTAACTTACCCCCATCCAAACCTTTTCTCTCACTTTTTCCCCCACAATAAGCTTTCTATGCAAATAACCCCCACGTAAAAAGGTTCTTTTTTTGGACGGAAATGCCCTTCTTGTACAAAAAAATCAATTTGGCAAGATTTGACGTCTCACAAGTTCTACTGCCGGAGCGTTACTGCTGGAGCGCTACTGTCGGAGCGCCTGTTGCAACTACCATAGCGCCCGTTGCAACTGCCGAAACGCTACTACCGGAGTACCCTTTGTTACTACCAGAGCGCTGTGTCTCACAAGTTCTATTGCCAGAGCACCCTTTGCAACTGCTAGAGCACCCTTTGCAACTGCCGGAGCGCTACTGTCGGAGCATAGTGTCTCACAAGTTTTACTGCTGGAGCACCCTTTGCACCTGTCGGAGCGCTACTGCCGGAGAGCCCTTTGTTACTGCCGGATCCCGCTTTATTACTACCGGAGCGCCCTTTTCAACTACCGGAGCACTACTGCCTACTGCTGGAGCGATGTGTCTCACAGGTTCTATTGCGGGAGAGAGAGAGATGTGTGCAATAGTTTTAAGAGTAATTTAGTCTTTTTTTATTTTTTTTGGGTTGGGGGGGTTATGTGCATAGAAAGTTTGTTGTAGGGAAAAAATTGAGAGAGAAGGTTAGGTTGGGGGTAAGTTGCATAAATAGTGTAATCTTGGGGTTTTTTTGTAATTTTTTCTAAAATAATTTAGCAACACAATTATTATTAGGTATGGTTTGTCTGTCTTTAAGAGGAGGCCTTGTAAGAAGGTAGCAAATACTCCATATAAACTTTGGTTTAATAAAAAAAACATCGTTAAAGGGATTCTTAGCGTACGTAAAAATTCTGGATAGAAAATCAAAAATAAAATAGAACACTATACATGTAGATGTACATTTATAGGATTATTGCACAAAACAGTAAAACATATGGATTTTTAGAACCAAGTTATAATACCATTGTTGAAAATCTAGATGTTGTGTTTTTATAAAAATTCCATTTCAATTAGTGAAAACAAACTATAAAATTTAAGTAAATTATGAACAAATAGTGAACATGATACTTATGATGAGCGTGTAAATGAAAATGATGTGGTTGTAGAACCAACAATAAATAAGAGAGCAAAAAATAATCCATTATATACTTTTGGCAAAGATTTCTAAGCAATTTACCCCCAGCGTAACTTTTTCTAGCAACCTCCCCCAAAAACCATATTTCCTAGCAAATACCACCCAATATAAAAAGTTCATGTTTTTTAATGAAAATACCTTTCTTGTACGTAACAAATCATTTTCGGATCCTAATAAAAGGAAAAGGAAATGTTAGACCTCACTTGTACAACACCAGACTACCCACTTCAAAACGCCGGACTGCCACTTCAAAATGCCAGACTGCCCCTTCAAAATGCTGGACCGCCACTTCAAAACACCTGACTGCCCCTTTAAAATGCCGGACCGCCATTTCAAAATGCCGGACTGCCCGTTCAAAATGCCAGACCATCACTTCAAAACGTGAGACTGCTCATTACTCCGGTAACATAATCCTCGAACCGCCACAATCAAACATCGGATCGCCCATTCCATGAAAATAATCACCAGACCGCCTCTTCCAAACGCCGGACCGCCCTTTCCAGCGAAAATGATTTGTTATGTAACAGTATTTTAGTAAAAAAAATGAACTTTTTGTATTAGGGGATATTTATTATGAAACATGGTTTTCGAGGGAAAGTTACTAGGAAAAGTTAGGTGGTGGGTAAATTGCTTATAAAGTCTATTTTGGAAGGTTTTTTGCAATTTCCCCTAAAAATAACCAAAATACGGTACTATAAAATATCCCAATAGTGTTTATTATGGAGGATGATTCCACTACATTAAATAAATATTTAGCTTCATGATGTTATGTTTTGGAGAGAAGTCATAATAAATAATGAAATTGAATAATTCTTGTTAATAAACCTTTGAAAATGGTTGATTTGTTCTCATGTTCTAAATCAATTGGACATAAATTGATATTTAGAAGAAAATTAAAAGCAAATGGTCCATTACTAAGTTTAGGTTGATGGAAAAAGGATTTAGACAAAAGGTAGGCAAAGGCTCATGTTGTGAGGATATCTACTAGGTAACTACTACCTGTAATTACCGCAGTTTAAACATCTAATTGCTTACCAAATAGATATTAAATGTGCATTATTCAATGATGAGTTAGATGAAGAAATTTATACAGAACAACCTAAATGTCAGGCCATGAAAGAAAATAAAATTACTAAGTTAGTTAAATCTCTTTATGCATAAAATATATATTCAAGTAAGTGAATGAGATATTTGACAAAGTATTATTAAGTGACTTAAGTAGCAATGAGGTAAATGAGCATATGATGAAGTTATAAATCACTTATTTGTCATTATATGGATCTACATTGATTATTTGTCATTATATGGATCTACATTGATGATATGCTTGGATTTGTGGATTTGTCTTGACCTGGAAATTATAGAGGAACTAAAAAAACTCTCATCTAATATGATGAATTTAGGTGAGAGTAATGTGATGCTCGATATCATGATAGTTAGAAAATATTATGCGTTAGTGTTGGTTGGTAAACTAACCCCACTACCGAATAATGCTTTTGCAACAGTTTTCCTCAGCGCACACGTAGCAATTGTTAAGCAATATGTAAGCCCAATAAAGCCTTTGATCTTCCTAACTTCCCCGATGTGGGACTTGCTCCATCCTTTAGTTCTCCAAGCGTTTTCAAAATAACATGCACCCATAATTATAGTTGTATAATTATAAATATTTATAATATTATTTATTATATGATTATAAATTTAAAATCAATCTAAATTATTTCGAATGTCATGTAGTTTGGCTTTCTACTATGAATATGATCACATTAAAATTATATTGAACGAATATAATTATATAAATATTGTTAAATTATTTACTATGATACATTCAAACTTTTATTTCTATATTGATATTTTTATTGTAATAAATACATTAAAACATCTCATTATTTATTGATGTATTAAATTGCTATGTTATTTAATAAGTTGTATATGTTATTTTCATATTCAATATAGATTGTAATTTCAAATTAATATATTTATAATTTTACAAATATTAAAAATTAACTTATTTTAAATTTTTTATTAGCATAATAACTTATTTTCTACAACAATAAAAATTAAATGCAATTTTAAATTATATAAAGTTGTTAATATTTTCATATTTTTATATAATTATATTCGTTCAATAATGAAAAACCATAATGTAAATTACCGATATTTTTTAAAAAAATTAAGAAACTAGATCTTTAAGAAATTGGCAATTTTTTTAAAATTATTTTAGGCCGAAATCATCTATCCAACCGATGTGATACTAATTTACTTTATATGGAAAATATTATATTTAATCTTATAATATATAAGTGTTTTCTAATATTTTTAAATTATTTTTATACAATATTATAATACTGTATTATAATTAATAATTATACCGAAATCCAACCAGGAACCCAACATCACAGTATTCATCTATTTTTACAAAATAATGAAAATACCTAATACACTACTCCTAATTTTTTTTAAAAACTATAAGAACATTGTTTTTAGAGATTTATAGTGATTTTTTGAAAAACTTTTGAAGCATATTATCGATTTAGCTGATTCTCTTATCCGACCCACATATCCGACACGAGTACGGGTGAGGATGAATTGGGTCACCAATCCGCTTTTTTAAACCTTGGTTCTAAGGTATTTAAAGTGAACTGCTAATTATGATATACTATGATGGTTGTCCCGATGCATCAAAGAGTTATGGTAATGCCAATTGGGTCACATAATTAAAAGATTCACTATCAATATCTGGTACATATAATCACATGGGTCAAAAATGTATCCAGCATCAAGAACACAGATTTGTGCTCCAACACAAAAAGCTGGAACATTAATCAAGAAGCCACGCCTGTGGCTTACGGAATACCACCTTATCAATAGAGGTACTTGGATTTGCGTGTCACAAGGCACTCTATAGGTCAAAAGAAAGAAACAGTTGGAGAGATGCTAGCCAAACTTTGGAAACCCAAGGGTTAACAAAATATCATTGTTCACGTACTTTATTTGTAAGAAATGTATTCAACGAGATCATTTACTTTTAATACTTACAATCATCATTGACTATTAGATTTAAAATCATGTGGTCGACGAGATGTTATTGTTTTCAGGTTTTACAATATAAGACTATTATTTTTGCTACAAACAAATCACAATCAATATTAGTCCAAGAATAAAGATGACTTTTTGGAGTCAAGTTAATCCCCCCACCCCAAATAGGTTTTTTTGCCTTTGGGTAGAAAATAAATGATTTGCCCATGTGAGAGGACCAAACCCTTTTCTGGAAGAAGAAACATGCCATATATGGTCCCACCGAAACCACACAAATTTATACAAGTGGAAATAAAAATTTAAATCAAAATTAAGGCATATACAAAAGTAGCCTCAAATTATTTACATGGACATTCATCTTAAAAAACAATTGTCTAATTACCCTTCCATTACTGCCTCTATTGTTTCTTTTCAATAAATATAACTAAAAAAAATGGAACAAAAAATTAGCAATACTCTGAGTTCCAACTAGATAGGGAAATTCTGTAATTGAATTACTCTACCAAATTAGAGAGGATTTTGCAGTTCAGCAAGAGATAATCAGTGTTCTTTGAGCTAAAAAGAAACTAAAATTTTCTGGAACTTTCTAAAAATCATGAGAGAGAGAGTGTGTGTGTGTGTTTGCACAATGGCTACATATCATACATTCAACATAATCCCTTGGCTTCATTTTGGTCACCTTTTCCCAGGGATTGTGTCATAAAGTCTGTCTCGGCTTTTTATTTTTCTTCTCATCCTCTAAAGACCGAAGCTTGTTCTTTATTGCCATAATTACAGAGCTCCGGCTAACCTCTTTGCCAGAAGAGCTACTGGAAGTTGGGTGCTTCGAGTCTCCGGGTACCCCCGACACAGCCTTTGTGGAATCAAACAGTACAAGCTTTTCACTGGCCAACCGAACCACCAATGGGCGCCCAAAAGCAGGTCTCCCGTTCATAGTCTCCTTGGCCTTCACAGCATCCTGCACCCTCACTTTTCCAATACAAGAATCAGCGAGCCTGAGTGAGCATCATGGTCCTAAATTGCGCCATTTATTTGAAAGCACCAATAAAGCAATAAAAAAACATCATATTTTAGTGGCATGTAAGACTTTTTTCGGGAATTTTAGTTACATTATGTTTTTTGTCCCTTGTATTTTTGACTTTTTACAACAATTTTTTTAGAGAAATAAAATTTGAAATTGAATGCAAAGGTTAAGTTGGAAAAAAAAACTACAAATAAGCTTATAAAAAGTCTTGAGTCAAAGCAAAGGTAGGAATACTTGGGTCTCTCAAATCCCTACTTTCCAAAGAAATTCTCAAGAATATCCAATCCTTTGAAAACCATTACCACAAACATACCCAGAAAAAAGAGACTTTGTACCATAAGTAGCACATGAACAAGGATTCAAATGAAGTAAGAAAAGGGCTCACCTCTTTACAACTGTACTGGATGAAGGCATAGCCACGTGGCTCTCCACGCCGGGGGCCACGAGTGTGCCACAAGAAGTCTTCCGAGACAATGTTTCCAAAAGGAGAGAACATCTTTATCAACTGACACCTGACCAAAGCAACAAACACCAGGTGCACAATGTCATCCACAGAAAAAATCCTTTTATTCAACAGTTTACTTCAGATTGAAAAACTGATTGTGGAAAAAATAGATCAAAATGGCACTCACTCTGTTACTCTTTGGTCGAGGTTACCAATGTATAGCCTGCTCTCGCAGTTCTCATCACTCACACCATTTGTTTCCTGCAGATATTGCAAAAGTTCCGAGATATAGACAACAAAACCTGTGAATAACCAATTCAAATCTTTGGCCTTTTTACAAGTAACAACACCATTTAGCCATGAACACAACATATTATACGAATCAAATGCAGTAGAGTTAACCAGTAATAACAATTTCCTCTTTATATTTTCCTAGAGTCCAATTTCTAGTCACAAGATACTTTTTTTTTCTTCTTTTCTGTCTTTTTTACTTGCCCAATCCAATTGTGAACATTAAATGCATCATTTACAGTGATACCAATCACATAAACGCACATGTGATATTTGAAAGCATCAATACGTTCTAGCATCTTCTATCCATGTGTCAACATTAAAGACGCTACATGCGGGCATTAAGCATTTCTGGTTTTTTACACTATACACCCATAAGAAACCAGATGCCCCTCTGTGTTGTAAAAACACAAAGTGCTTCCTGAAGACTAATTGACAGGAAGTACAACAGAAATGAATAAAGGCACTAGTGTTAAGCATGTTCAAGAAATCAAAACAACTTATGGATCTGCAAAATTGAATGCTCTTATTCTAATCAAGCAACCATATCCTTGAAACACAATTTTCCTCTCATATAAAAGATACCACCGAATTTAATAATAAAAACTCATAAATGAGAATATCTCCGAAAGACCAGAAACCTGATACAAGTACACCATCAGTGGCCCAAACACAACTTGGAAGTAGGATACAATGAAATGCTCTGGCTCTGGGCAGTGGTCACAGACATTGAATAATTTGTTCTGTTATTGAAAATGGTGCCCTAATAATGAGTTTGAGAATGAAAACGAAAAGAGATGCATTAGCTCCATATGAGATGTTGCAAGTCAATCCTCTCTCTCTAACATTTCCTCTCCTCCCTGACTAATCATATCGAACAAAGGAGATGCTATATCAAGGTCCTCGTCATCCCAATCAACCGTCCAAGATAAAGGCATACAGTACTCCCATCGCACTTCCCCTATGGACCAAGCACATGGATCAAACGGCACTAAGTTGACTGCATCATGAGCCCAGTCACCTCCCCCTCCCTCAAGAAGAAGCAGATGGGGTGATGCCATTTATGCCCAAACAGAAGGTCCCCATAAGCATTGATCCCAGCTGTACAGGTTGCCTCAGGAACGGCTGCGATCTTGGAAAATCACATGACTCACACACTATAACAGAGACCATCTCGGCATATATCTCCCACCTCTTCTTCTCTTTACCCCATTTTCTGCCTCTTCCTCTCTCCCTATCCTGCTGCCAGTCCCTCTCCCCCACTTTTCTCACAACTTTCTTTTCCCCTGTGAGTTTCCTTCTGCCTCTCTCAGTCCACATCCAACCCCTTTGGTCTTCATGTCTCTCTTTCCCCTCCTCTCCCAGCCCCCCCTCTCAGCCCTTCTCCCCTCCCTCCCCCTTGCAAGTTCTAATTTTCTTTTCTCCCCTATCTCTAGTCCCCTGCCCCCTGAATCCCCTCTCCCCCTTCACATGCATTGCATAGATTTCGGAGCCACGCCCCCTTTGCACATCTTAGAAGGGCCCTGACCAAGAGACAACACAGCAGACAACCAAATCCTCAGACTTTGAGGCAAAGTCCTTTTGCTCCACCGACCCAGAGGAAATCGTGACAATCGATCGTGCCCACGCCAAAGGAAACATCGCCAACCTCCTGATAGCTATAGGGTTCGAACTCGAAGGACCTATGGGAGAATTAATTGAGGAGTTTAAGAAAAATGCTATGAGGAAAGGTAAGGGATCCCATGAGTTCATAAGCTTATGAAGCAGCATTTCTTATGAGAAGGCTAGGAGCTCCACCAGGATGATGCAACACCCGAGTTCTTGCTCCTAGGAAGAGCTGCCCAAAAGTCGTTCCATGCAACATATCTGCTTCCGCAACCTCCCACCAAATGAAGATTTCCATATGGAGTATTAGGGGTCTCGCAACCCACATAAAAGATCAGCTGTGCTTCACTTTCTTCATCTTTCACTCCTGACCTTCTGCCAGTTTTAGAAATCAAAATCTGACTGTCCTAGTCTTGCCCAAGTCCACAACATTTGGGGAGGCATGCTTTGCAAATGGTCGGCCCTCCCCAACCCAAGGGGCCCCAAAGGAATTTGGTCATCTGGAACCCAATTATTTGTTCAGAATCAGATCATGGTTAGGTACCTACTCAGTTTCAGTAAGCCTCAAATGTCTCTCTGATAGACCACGGTGGAACTTCAAAGACATCTATGGCCCCAACTGCCCAAATCTCAAACAAGATTTCAGGGCTAAATTAGATTTTATTTATGCTATGCTGCCTACCCCTTGTTACGTAGGATATGACTTCAATGCAACCAGATGGTCAGCGAGTGTGTTTGGGTTCTTCGATTTCATCTACTAGAACAGGCTTATAAATCTGCTCCTCTCAGGAGCTTCTTTTACTTGGTTGAACCAAGCTCAGAACCCTATAAGGACCACAATAGACAGGTTCCTAACTTCCCATAAATGGGAACACTGTTTCCCTGGGATTCACTCCAGAACCCTCCGTGAGACTGCCTCGGGACACACGCCCATCTTGCTAGACACAGAGTCAGTCAATCGGTAAACCACTCTGATTCGAGTTGTCCCAGCTTGACAGGAATGAGCTGCTCCAACTGACGACTCAGTGATGGCCCTCCTCCTTGGTCTGTAGAATCTTGGAAAACTTCAGATGTTAAAGGGTTGTCTGAAACAATGGAGTTACCGTCAGTTTGCTAACATCTGAGTGAAGGACAATCTCCCTTGAGGTTAAGGGCTAGATCTTATCGAGCGAACACAATCTCTGTCTCAGGGAGAGAGAAACAGGCGAGAGGAGCTCAAGAATGAACTTCGGAAAAGTCTTCAAACAGGAGGACCTTCACTGGTTTCAACGATCAAGGTTAAGCGTTCGAGTAAGGGAGAACGAAACTTTGCTTTCTTTCACAAAATTGCCAACTTTAAGTGAATAGCCAACACAACTAGCAAAATTATTACCGAATCCAGAGAGTTATCAACCTTTTCTTTCAAAATTTGTTCTCTCAGCTAGGACCTAGGCCTAGAGTGAACATCCTCCAATTCTAATTGATCTGGGGTGAACATGGAGTGTGGCTTGAGGGCCCATTTTCAGATGTCAAAATTAAAAGGGAAATCTCATACATGGGGCAACTCCAGACCACTTCCTGGTGGCTCTCTTCCACCAATTCTCTAAACCAAGGGCCTTCGTCGGGATTGTCAAATCCTAGATGGTGCCCTAATAACTTATGACTGTTTGCATTCAAGATATCAATACAAAAGCCTGGATGTAGTGCTTAAACTAGACTGAGAGAAGCCCATGATCAAGTTGATGGGGAGCTGTTCGACCAAATCCAGTCTAGCATGGGTTTCAGTCAAAAATGGGGATCTTGGATACTCTGGGTACATTCCCTCGGCTCCTTCCTTAGAGATAAATGGCAGTCCCCATGGCTAATGCCAGGTCTCCAGGGGACTTCTGCAAGAGAATCCTCTTTCTCCTTACCTTTTTGTGATTGCATTGCAGCATTCAGTGTCTCAATCTCTAATTTGTATACCCATGGTTTTGCCCGAGGATTCCAACCCTCAAGCGGGAGGGCCCTCAAATATCTCACCTCCAATATGCAAACTCTACATTGCTGTTTAGCAACGCTACCTTGCAGCAGGTGGACAACTTGTGGTTGTATTTACTTTTTTTGAAGTGGAAATTAATATGTCCAAGACAAAACTCATGGGGGATGAGGATCACCTCACCCATAGTGGCTGAACTGGCAAAGAGAATGGGCTGCATTGTTCATACCCTCCCAAGCAAGTACCTGGGATTAACCCAATGAATAGGGAAACCGAAAAATACCTTTGGGATGGCATGGTGATGGTGGAGAGGTTCAAGTGGAAATTGGGTTTGGAACGGACATTTTCTAGCTCTAATGGGGAGTATAACTCTGACCAAAGCAACATTGTCCAATATCCTTTGGTTTCAAATGTCCCTCTTTAAGATGCTGATGTCAATCATCAGTAGAGTAGAGTGCATAGTGGGGGATTTCCTTTGTCAAGAGCCAGTAAGAGGAAAAGATCTCACCTAGCTGAGCGGGAAAGAGTCTGTAAGTCCAAGAGAGATGGAATTCTTGGCACTAGACCACTCAAGGACATGAACACAGCCCTAATGGAAAAGTGGTGGTGGAGATTCACTGTCCAAGAGGAATCTGAAAAAGATATGGTCTTGATGCTTCGGTTGGTTGCCTAAAGGTCGGAAGCCTGGATATGCACTGCATCAGTGCAACCACTTTTTCGTATACATATGATTTAAAGCAAAAACAAGGGATAATATCTGCTTTGGGAGAGACCAGTGGATTGAAGATAGAGTTAGAAACCATGCTGCCCAACCATGAATAGTGGTCTCAAACCAAGATTGTCGCATCTCAGACTCTCACAGCATCCTATGGGGCACACAGTCTGAGAACCAAGATTCCGCATGGACCTCACAGATCAAGAAGCTCATGAACTCAAAGCATTCCTATCCCTACTCAACTCCCATTTCATTCCCAGACATGATCGGGATCAAATGGAGTGGAAGCCTGCTAAATCAGGTCAATTTTCAGTGGCATCCTTTTATGACCAACTCATACCAAGCTCACCAACTTTGACAGAGGCAAGCAAAGCCTGGTTCACCCCTGGTCCCCCAAAACTAGGCCTTCTGCTGGTTGATAATCCATAAGAAAACATGAACTGTGGACCTTCTTCAGATAAGAGGCATGCACATAGCTAGCTATTGCATTATAGTGTGAGGAGTCAGCCAACCACCTCTTTTAATGTGACTGGACCTCCCAACTTTGGCCCTTACTTCTAAGGGCTATTTGGCACTGCATGGGTCCACACGATGGATTCCAACGGAGTCAGATGTCATTAAACTCAACTTTGATGGCTACTCCCTTGGCAACCCAAGATGGGTTCGTACAAAGGGTGCTTTTAGGAACAGTACAAGTGTACAACATCCATATTTATTTCTTTGGTACTTCTTAGGCCCAGTTGGCCTTAAGTTGTAGTTGACCTTTTATAGGGCTCTTCTTTTTTGTTATTTCCTTCTTTTTCTTTTTTCTTTTTTCTTTTATTGTTTGTGGGGGTGGGGGGTTCTTTTTTTTTTGTTTTTTTTTGGGGGGATGGGGGGGCCGGAGAGTGGGTGTTGGTGGAGATTGTAAGAACGTCATTAATTGAGCCAAAAAGAAATCACCCTGCACATGGTTTTTAGAGGATGTTTTTGAGGAAATCGCCGTTGTCAATAGACTCCTATGAATTGCCTTTTGTCACACTTGGAGAGAGGTCAGTGACATCGCTGCTGCCTTGGAAAGGAGGGTGCTGCCTGTACTACTCTTGTCACTTTGCCCCTAACTAAAACTGGTTTAAACACTGGAACGCAAAACCCAGTTATCATTATTGTGCCACTGGTTTTCCCCAAGTCTCTTCCCCTCTCTCCCTCTTCCCCATTCCCTCTTCTCCTTCCCACCTCCCCCAACCACTACCACAGCTTTTGAGGGCCAAACAATCTAGTATTTTGATTTTTATATAATATTTAACAGATTTGACATTCCTTCAAAAAAGAAAAAACAGCTCCATGCATTATACAAAAAAATTATACCATTGTACATACACTGATTCACAAGCACATAAAAGCTAATCATGCAATTGGGTCTGCTAAAAAGGATTTTTATTCAATGCATACAATTGAAATGCGTAAGGTGAACAATGGATATCGACTAGGCAAATTCCAACTATAAGATAAAATTCATCTCTTCCAAGAACTGAAATGAAAAGCTGGAGAACCGACATTCATTCTTTAGCAAGGTGACCTTAACGTAATCTTTTTGCACTTTTTCTCTCACAAATTGGCAAAAGTTCTACCTTTGGTTTTCACATAAAAAAATGAATTTCATGTGGTTTGGACTTCATCAAAATTATCAAAAAAAAAAAAAACATGCCAATTTCTATATGATATGAAGTTTCTAGATGCTTCCCATGGCACATGAATTAAGGGCATGTTTGGATGCCACTCCAAACAATGGTTTAGAGGGCCAAACCATGGATTAAAAAAAATGTTTGTTTAACCATCTAGGCATGTATGCACGCCCATGTCACGTAGAAAAAGAGGTCTGAACCTCCTTTTCTTTTCATCCATAAAATGACTAAGCGCTCTCCCTCTGATCAACATATCTATCTCTCTAAGAATCTCACTCTCTCTCTATCTCTCTCTCACAAACACACACTCACACTCGCTCTCGAAATAGCCCTCTAATTAAGTCATCATCATTATCATTTTAGCCTTTTCCCAATTAATTGGGGTTGGCTACATGACTCCTGGTTCTCCATTCTGCTCTAGTAAAGGCCATATCCTCAATGAGGCCATAAGTCCCCGTATCTTTTCGGACTACTTCCAACCACATCCTTTTGGGCCTACCCCTTGTCTTTTTCAGTCCTTCCACTTGAACAAATTCGCACCTCCTAACAGGTGTTGTACTTGGTCGGCACCACACATGGCCAGCCCACCTAAGTCTACTCTCTCTCATTTTATCACCTATTGGTGTCACGCCTAAATTCTCTTGAATAGATTCATTGCGAATTCTATGTCTTGCCACACATCCATCTCAACATCCTCATCTCCGCTACACTCATTCTATGGGTATATTGTTTTTTGTCTGCCCAACATTCCGCCTAATTAAGTAATAGATGCAAAATCGAAATCCAAATTCTAGAAAAGATGAGCATATATGAATCTTGGAACCAGAGTACTAGAAGAGAACTACCTCCATGTCAAAACCCTAAGGTAGAAAACAACAAATTGTAAACCCCAAGCCTGAAATCAAAGACTTAGTGTGCATGTAAACCCCAGCCATGGAAAGCCAGATGTCAAAGAGGCCGAAGGTGTCTAGTCACCAAGCTCGGTCAGTAGGTCTATGCCCGCACATTGAAGGGCTAATGACAAGGTGAGATGGGATTGTTTTTGTTAAGATTCTGGTTTTTTTCCTGAAAAATTTAAAAGGTGCAAAAGGAAATAGAAGGAGGGACCATGTGGCTCCCCCTAGAGGGAGAAAGAGGGTGTTGACTATGAGGCTGAAGTAGATTTTAAGTGGGTTATTAGTTTATTACTCTTTGAGGCAGTGTTGAGTGTGTGTCCATGATGAGGTTGAGGCGTCAAGAGTGAAAAGAGTAAGGAGTTGCCTGGTTTAAATACATTTCATACCTATACTTAAAGGGGTTTCTTTTCTAGGGATTGAATAATGAGTGTTGGTATGCAAGACTTGGACAAGAGAGTGAGAGATTGGGGGTGGGGGTGGGGGTGGGGGGGGGGAGGAGGGGGTGAACATTTTTGAAACTCTCCCAACTTACCATCTTCAAAGAGCATGGGAGGGAAAAGACGATGATGAAGCCCTAAACCCTAAAAAAAATAACACTCTAAGGTTAAATGAATTTATGCTTATATTACATCAAGCCCAAAGTCCTAGGCTGCTAAGAAATAAAAGAAAAGGAAAGGAACCCTTGATCTGGAAGATAAACTATCATAAGAAAGTATGCCTATAACCACGAAAGAATGAAAACTAGGATTATATGCAATAGTACATCTGGAAGAATATAAGTGTACTGAATGCAATCTTGTCTGCAGCACACTAGAATGCTGAGAAGAACCGCTCTCCCATTGCGAGAGTTAGGTGGAGTAAGCCACAAACAAAACAAACCAACAAAATAGATAAGGACATGGTTTCTATGAGTCATAGGACTTGAGTCCCTCTTAAAAATCCATTTTTGAGATGGATTTAAGAACTAAATTTTATGGAATATATAATATCTAATATGGAGATCATGAATATGTGAAAATAAATAAATTTTAAAATTAAAATGATAATTTCATGAAGAAAATATGTAGACCATTGGTTTTAACTTTTTTTTAGAGGGACCACACATATGCGTTGATCTTTAAGATGGATATTTTATACCTTGGGGGATGCAAATGTAGAAATGTGTCCCCCGATGCATACAACACTTTTCCAAAAGATAAATATCACATGACATAGATTCAAGAAAAGAAGAAACCGAAAAAAAAGACATGAAAAAAAAGGTAATCAAATGAATTGAGGGAAAAATATATTTGTGTTGGATTGGATTCATAGCAAGAACCAAAGATTAAAATAACATATAAGATCAATACCGTGCCACAAAACATCCATAAATCAATAACAAGTGAAACTCAGAGAAGTAATACCATGCAAATAAGCTTGGAATGACAAAAAGAAAAAAGAACAAGTAACCTAGCCCTCAATCAAAGCCCTAGCCCCAAGATATGATGCTCATAAAGTAGGCAGCATACATGGATCCATCTGGAAGGCAAAGCAGTGAAGACAAATAGAGTCTCTAGAACCAAATGCCTTTCTTCAGTTCATCTTGAAGCCCTAGACCCTAACTCTAGCTAAAAGGCAGAGGTCTCAGGTGGTTTTAAAGCAAGAAGTGTAACATTAGGTTTTTATTCCTGTTTCTTTGTCTCTCACTCGCTTTTTTTTTGGTTTTTAAAGAGGGGGGGGGGGGGGTGGGTTCATGTAGAGAGAAGAGTCCAATGCTTGAGAGGGAGGCAGAGGTTTCAGACAATGCAAGAATTTCAGTGAATAGGGAGAGTTTCAAAATTTCAGTGAGTTCCACTTTTTTTCAGTGAATTTAGGCGAGTTTTGATTGCAGGCAGCTAAACACTACTAAACCATACTGATTTGTATGCAGTATATTAATGGCAATCTGCAAAAAGAACATGTGGATTCAATTTCATTTGGAGCCAAACATGCCCTAAACAAAACAAAGTCAGTCACACAAGCAATAGCAGCTTCAGCAATAGACAGAGAAACAATATTCCTGTTTTTATTTTTCCAGGCCGCAAGACCACTTTCTGAATATGTACTACATATCCAAAACGATGGGCTGGGCTCCTGGACCAATCAATACTTCGAGAGCAAAAACTGAAATGATGTCCTGAGAATGTGACAGACAAATAGGGTTTTTTGGGATTTATTTCAAGTAAATTCAAACCCATGAAGGCATAAGCTACACCACGATCAAGCATCTTTGGATTTTGTAAAATCAGAAGCGCGACCTAATTGAGCTACAACAACCCGTTCCCATGAACAAGGAATGAAACATACGCCTGCCACGATCAAAGTAAAGGAAAGTACCATTAGAACAAAGGAATGTCACCAAAGAAGATGTAATCTCTTTGGTTGGAGGGTGGGTGGAATATAATTCAAACCAAGGACATTAGAGTCCAGAGGTAATGATCACATGGATGCTTTTGACGATAGAAATAAGAGGAATTAGTCACAAAGAAGATGAAACGCCTCCTCAGTTGATAAACTAGGTGCATTTATCGGAGGCTTGTGGAGAACCTCCCTTGTCTCTTAATAGTTTTCTTAAGACCTAACGGAAAGTGTTTTAGCATGCATATGATGTGAGAGGAAATATATTGCATATAAATATGACGTGTTTACTTAATTTTGTATGCAATCTGAACAAACAACATTCCAAAGTTTATATCAAAAGCATACCTATCAAATCAAATCTGACCAAAAATTAGATCAAGAGAGGTTGTTTCTTTTAACATCCACATAAAATCCATCATAGCCGCACCATGAAAAAGAGTTAGCTGGATGAGGAACTACAGGAAGAGCTTCCTAGGTTCTTAGCTCTTCATGTCGTTCGATCCTTGGGAGATTTTAAACTTGACAGCTAGTTCCCAGCTGCTTCTTAGTATCCAGTTCCACAACATCCAAATTCCATCAGCACTCATTGCACTTTCGACACATCCAACTTTGTTTTTCCCCGACTTCACCTCTTAAGGAAGCTTCTAACCAATCATGCTTCATCTCGTGGAAGAGCATCACAAAGCATGATTATCTGTAGTCCAATCTCTGATATCCTTAGGAATACAGTACAATGGACATAGGAGTACGATCAACAAAGGAGATGGAAATGTCTGTTGCCCATCATACATTATTTACCAAACTATAATCCTTTCATCCCTATTCCCTAACAAATATCCACATCATGACCCCAATACTCTATCATAAATGCAGAAAAAGAACACTCAAAAAAGAAATACTTCTTGATTGGCATATTTCATTAGAAAGATTGCAAAAAACATAAAATTGGAAGATACAAATTGGAGATTGGGTTGAAATGTCAATACAAAGTACTTGATCTCACTTAAAATCCCACTTTCTCCCGCCTTTAATGGATGCATGAATATTCATGACAAAATAGCCAAATTTGTTCCTGTTGTTTTGACATTTGTATCCATTTGTGCCTTTATAACATAGGTCTTAGACCCATGCCAATGGGAGCCATAGTAAGGCATGAGCTCCCACCCAAGCTAAGTTAGAGCAAACCCCAGGCGAGGGCAGCAGTGCACACCGCAATATGCGGGGAGCATGTCAGTCACAAATTGCTACTCAATTGTGGTGGAGGCAGGTAGTGAAATGCCCCAAAATTCTTTTTTGACCAGTGCCCAGCCAATGATGGAGTCTCTATTATGCTCCTACTTGATGCAAAATGAGCAAGTTCCAAGAGTTGAACAAATACTCAACTGAGATTGGAAGCAACCCAAAGGACGCCAACACATTGCAAAAGAATGGAGCACATCACAAGGTCAGCCCGTGTTGAAGGTTGTCCACATTAACAATCACAACCAAGCAAGTGAGCAAACCAAGGTGAGCTCTTAGTAAAGCAGGAAAGTTGCATGCTAGTCAAAAGGATGGTGCACCAGCTGAGCAGATGAGGGTGCAAACAAACCCATCAATGCCCCAAGGCTACTGTAACTCCAAATCATTTCATCCTTCCTAGAATACCATAAATTTCAATAAAGATTGAATTCATAAAATCTATGAGGTTGCAAAGCAATTGAATCTTCATCATCCACATGACGGCAGGTTAGTGGGAACCAGGTCACTTTCTTTCCGTGTGTTCATAACAATCAATAATATGGTATGAGGGTCAATCAACAAAAGATCTAGAAAGTTTGAAGAAAGGGAAGAAGAGAAATGTCAGGCGCCTTGCCATAATCAAATGTGCTCCCCATCTCCAAAAGAGAAAACTATTACTACGAACATAAAACTTATTCTCCACAGTCCACATCATTCAAAGCTCTCCATATACCAGACATATTGAAGCTCTTCAGGGGTTTCCTGGCCCAAACACAAGATACAACTCTATATTCAAAGCCTATGATATTTTTCCAAAGGTTGTCTCCTTTTTCCCTAAAGAGCTTAAGCAATCTTCCTAATAATGCAAAATTGGCCTCCTTGAGCTTTCAAATATCAAGACCAATGATATTCTCAGGGAGCCAGGCATATGACCATCAGACATGATGGAACTTATGGCCTTTGTGAGTATACTGCCAAATGAATTGGGTGTGATCAATACATGAGAGATGCCACCTGATATCTTGAATAAAAATATCAAATAAAATGACAGAACGAAATTTGAATTCCACCACATGGCCTATGTATACGATGGCCTATCTCCTCTTGAAGCACTCATGATTATACCAAGTTTTTTTCATTTTTCTCTTCTACGTAACCCTTAATCTTGTTTCTAATGGATACCCATTGATTATTTTTGTTTTAGGAGAATGTTAACTAATGGATACCCATTGATTACAGTTCTCCTATGCAATAATCAATATGATGGCTTCACAATTCGAACCTAACCAACAGTACAATCCACTATCTCATCTCATGAGCAATATTCACAAATTAAACTACCCCACTATAGCAAAAACAACATCCTTAATAGTTCTACTGATAACCATCTCACACAAGAAGAATAATTAAATCATCAAGCATGTTCTGCTTCAGACACTGATATATTTGAAGTTTTACTGGTCTAAAACAAACCCCACAAGTCGCCAAATATGATGCACATGTCTCATTTTTTCTGCTTGCACTTGCAAAGACATATTAGCGGGCAGGAGATATCACGCTGGGTATACTCCCTTGGAGCAAGAAAGAAAAGTTCAGTTTTCTCCGCTAGTTTCATTTGATCACCCTCACCAATTATCATATGAGAGAGAGAGATCAGTATGGTTTTCCAAATGCCGAATTGGATTGATGATCACAAAAAAAAACGTGAACAAAATCCAACGAAAGTGATTATTTATTGGAATTATGAAAACCTCACATGGATTGATGGATGTAAGTGAACCCCACATCGAGAAATACTTCATTTCTGAACCCTAAACCCCAAATTCCATTGCAGATAAAACAGAAAATCAAATTAAAGACAAATCTTCAAGCTAAATTAATAATGCAACAACGCACATCACAAGAACCAACAATAAAACAAAAACAAAAATCATATTACAAGATGAACTAAAATCTCGATCGACATGGGTACATCGGAAACCCTAAAAAGGAGAAGAGACTTACCGTAGTGGAGGGTAGAGGCGTCATTTGCAGGTATAGAGAGATTTGAAGCACAGGTTCTCCGAAGACAAAATGGAACTTGAGGCGTCCTTTATTTTGCGAGGGAATCCCGCTTAGATTATATGTTGGAAAATGGTTTGATAGGGCTGCAGCCCTATTTAAATAAGTAAAGCCTCATCTCATAACTGATCGAAAGTTACCATTCAAACGTTGGAAAATCGATCATCTCGGCTTAAACATCATGGTTATTAAGAAAAATTAGGATTTTAAGCTCTAAAAATAGTGTGTATTATAACAACTTATCTAGACCGTTTATGTTGCCATAAAAAGAAGAGTTCATAGACTTCTGATTCAGGGGCAAGGGAGGTCTGAGGATCGGGCTCTGTAGCTTTTTTGGGGTTAGACTCTGTAGGAGCTTCTGAAGGTACCTGGATTTTATGGGATCATTTAATTTTGTAGTCATTTTGTTCTGTTTGTAAAGAAAGATGTTTGCTTGTTGGTTTCAATGGACCCTCCTCAGAGTTCACATGGGGCCTTTTGAATATCTATGGACCAAACTTACCCGCTTTGAAGGAATCTTTTATTAATGAGATGATTGAATTAATTCAGGATTTTTATTATCCTTTATGCTTGGGAGGAGACTTTAATTTGATCAGATGACCGGATGAATCGATGTCTCGACCTCCTTTAAATTTGTCAGTCAAAGGTGTCCTTGGTGGAGTTGAAATTGACTATCTTTTCTCTTGTTGGTGATAAGGCATCGGGCCCTAATGGTTTTTCCATCATCTTCTTTCAAAGGTTTTGGGATCTGACTATAGGGAACCGCTTCAGATGGTTAAAGAGTTTTGTGATCGTGGGGAGATGTTTTAAGCAATAGCTCAAATGATTCACACTCCATTACTATAGAAATGGAGAGAAAGAGAGAGTTTCTATTTGGTTTAGGAAGAAAGGCATCGACCACGTAATTATGAGATTTAAACACGTATTCCATTTCATACTTTTAATATGACTCAACAAATTATAAACCCACAATAGTCAAGAAAACATATTGATTTCAATTTTAACTTGGTTTGCAATTACAAGTTTTGAGACATATTATTAAGAAATAATATTAACTCTTTTGTTATGGTGATATATCAAAGGGAAAATATCTTCATACCCTTTATTTTTAAGTTTCATTTTACAATAAACCAAAAGGTTTTAAAAGATATATTGGGGCATTAAAATTGTAGATTTTATTTCTTCTAATCCCCTGAGCTAATTTAAAAAAAAATTTAGGGCAAACAAATCTAAAAAGACATGTCTTTTCTAAAAGCTATCCTCCCAAACTTCTAGAGAGAGAAGGGCTTCATGGGTGAGAGGTTATCGAGAGGAGAGAGAGAGAGGTGTTTGGAAAAACATGGGAAGAGAGAGAGAGTGAGAGAGACGTAAAAAGATTTAAACATGTTTTTTAGGCCAAACAAATCTAAAAAGATATGTCTTTTCTAAATGTCATCCTCCCAAACTTCTAGAGAGAGAGAAGGGCTTTATGGGTGAGAGCTTACCGAGAGGAGAGAGAGAGGTGTTTGGAGAAACATGGGAGGAGAGAGAATAAGAGAGACATAGGAAGAGAGAAAGAGAAAAGTTTGGGATATATAAGTGAAGAGAGAAATGATTGGGTTTAAAAATAGCATGTCTTTCTCACATTTGTTTAGGTTAAAAAATGGGTTTAAAGTGGCCAGGGGGTTAGAAGATATCTTTTGAAACTTTGGGTTTATCAAGAAATGAAACTTCAAAATAGGGGATATGGAGATATTTTTCCTATATCAAAATATGAAATAAAGTTCATAATAATAGTAATACTAATAATTGAAACTTTGGGGTGGAATTAGGAGATTAAAATGTCATCAATTTTCTTTATAAATCTTCTCCATATAACTATAAAAAATGAATAAACAGTTCAAACTGAGTTGACGGTTCAAAAGTTCTAGGGTGATTCAAACACTGCTACCTAGAACTTGTTCAACAATTAAATCAAACACAGTACCTAGAACTTCCTTAACATTTCAGCAGTTTATCAAATACAGTACCCCATAACTTATTTAAGCCTTCAAGAAGAAAATATTTAACTTTTTAGAAGTTTTAAAAACATTCAACTTTCCAGAAGACATCTTTCAAAAAAACAAATATGCCTTAAGAGAGCTTGTATTCAAATATTTGATATAGTGAAACATAAACTCAATGGAAGTGTGGTCCTTTGTGCACCAAGATAGACAAATGTTATTTGTTGATACTCAGACTTAGCTTGACGTGCTAGACCAGTCAAGTTGGAAAATCCTTATTGGCTAGGCATAGAACAAAATCGATGAGGATTTGCATGGTCATCCCTTGATGAAGTCTGAGTTGCTTAGGAGAGTGAGCCAAGGGACTGTGTGGCTTTGGGTGTGATGGTAGGCCTTTAGAAATGAGGGCCAAAGCCTTATCACTGAACCATCACACGATATATAATATGATAACCATATCGAGAAAGCGAGTCACCATTGAAAGTGAAGCGAATCACCATGGAGGGTGAAGTATGTACATATGCGAGAGATTACTGTTTGATGGTATTTTTGACATACTTGTATCCCCGATGCAAATAAAATAGAAACCAGTGGCAACTTAAGCCCTCATGTACAAAAATACATGTGGACTATAGAAGCCCTAATCAAATAAGCCCTATTTTTCCAAAGCCTTGATAATGATGCCAGATCGGCCCTACATTAGTCACATGGGTCACTCGTGGAAATACAAAACCGCCCCTCAAGTTTCATTCAGTTCTGTTGCAAATCAAATAAAACAAGTAGAAATCAGTTTTCGGCCTAAGCCCCAAATATATCTACGATACACCATAGTCGATATTCTACTCAGAGGCTTCCAGCGACCATGGGACAACCACCGTTGGAATCGAAAGGCCGAAAACAATTGCCACAACAAATTTCAGCTCAATCCGACCTTCTTAAGTCGTACTTTCCATAAAAGGCGAGGATATTTACTATTCACGGATGACCACTTGAGCCAGTTACTATATATAGTAAATGTGCTTTCCAAGGGCGGGATGGGTTTTGTGATGCTCATAACTCCCTCACCTTGAATGCAATGGTCCCCAAATACGGGTATGTCGTTCCCCTCACTTAGACCTATGATTTGGTGGGTGGCACGCACCGTGAGATGAGCCGAACATGGAGAAATTGAAGAGAGAAGTTCCTTCGAAAAGTGACCCAAAATACATCAATTTCTAGCAACATGTGTGCTCATTCTAATGACCATAACTTGAGATTTTGGGCACCAATGGATTAAAAAATCGGTCCATTGCGACCATAGCTCGAAGTGCTTTGTTTTGAATGCTCTTGGACTCGAAATGAGGACACAAAAGGCATCATATGAAGGCTAGAAAGAAATCGCATTTTTTGGTGCCTGAATTCCACTTTTCGACAACCTTCAAAATTGTTAAAGTGATCAAATGAATACCAAATCATAGGATTTTTATCACAAAATGATCCTAATGACTTCCCCAACAATTTGTGATGAAAAGAATGACAAAAAACAAGGCAAAACAAGCATGGTTCAAGCAAGAAGAAATTAATTTTATGTGTTTTGGCTGGAATTTCAAAACATAGTCAAAAATCCATTTCAAACTTATTAATAGGTATCAAAATGATCCCCTCGGCGAGCTCAACGCTTCTACATTGTTTGATCACTTAGAAAGTTGCTAGAAGATGCCAAAAGAAGGCCTGAAGCATGGCTATGGCAAAAGGCCCCTTTTTAAGTGATGGTTTTGCCATTTCCATGTTTGTAACCAAGGGTAATCTAGTTATTTTTCTTAAAAACAGGATTTATCGGTTAAATCTTTTTATTATAATTTTTAGCAATCTTTGTGAGTTTTTAGCTTCCACCAATGTTTGAGGGGGCTCATATATAAACCCTTTTTTTCATTTGTAACCCTAACCAAGTTAATGAAGGGAGGGATGTTAGCTTGAGTTTTGTGTGTGTGTCGCGACTCTTTTCACTTGAGAGAGAGGAGAGAGAATACTTTGCACCCTTGAAAGCTTACCCCTAGAACTCTTCACTTCCACTTTTTAACTCCCCACTCCGTACTTAGAACGTACCACTCCCAACTCCCATATTCCATAACTACTCCTATAGTCCCTAGACCGTCAACCCTATACTCCACCTTAATGAATAATCCCCATTTAGGTTCATGCTCCCTAGACTACTAAAACCACAAGCCTTAGACCATAACCCCATTTTTAACCTCCCATAGACCCTAGCTAACCCAAGTCCACTCCACTTAGCCCCAGTCCTTGGTGCCAAGGTCCAAGCCACCTTCAAGGAGGGACCAAGGCAAATCGAACCGGACCAAGGAACCAAGGCAACCCCAAGCAACCTTCAAGGAGAAACCAAGGCAACTCGGAACAGACCTAGCAACCAAGGCAATTCGGCTCATTGCTAGGTACTCGATCCCCTTCTCCCTCTCTATCTTAATTTTTTCTCTTACTCTATCTTAAAACTCTCTCCTTCTCTCTCTTAAATTTTTCTCCTTTTCTCTCTCTTAAAAGTCTCTTTCTCTCCCTTATATTTCACTTTCCCTATCTTAAAACTCTCTTTATCTCTGGAAATATATTGTATGTGAAATATATTATAGGCGTAATATATTACTGCTAATACATTACCTGCAAATGGATCATCACTATTTGGGTAGTATTTATTTAGATGCAACTTGGGAAATACATAGCTAATGTGTGGCTATGTCTGTAAGAAATATGAGAAAAACATTACCATCCAAATATGAAAAATCTGGCTCTGTTTGGCTAACATGATTAGACTTTGGTTTCAACATGATAAGTCATTGGAATAATATGATTGGAAGAACATGATTTTATTGTGATAAGCTTTACTTTTTTTTATTTTTTATAGAAGCCTTTCAAATGTCTCTCTATATATAATTTCAAATAACCAATAAATTTATGATACCAAAATCAAAATCTTTATGGTACAGGTTAAAAAATGGGAAGAAGTTTGATTAGTAAACTAGAGTGTTTGGTAATTGCAGTATAAAATTTTGAAGCATTGGAGGAGATTTAAGAGGTATCTTATTTCAATTGAGCTTTTACTAATCTCTTATGAGGATTATGTTGTGTAAAATTTTTTATTATGATTGTGTAGTGTAATTTCTCATCGATTACCACGTTATTATTTGTATTTTTGGTTTTATACGAGAGCTGATGGCAGGCTACAACCCAAATTGGAGATAGACGGAGGTAGAAATTTTTTTATTATGATTGCAGAAGAAAATTGTCCCTCATCGACGTCTACAACTGTTAAAATCAATTTAGATTTCTCTTTACTTTCACTTAGCAGTTATTAAAAAATTTTGTTTTTATATGAGTCAGATGATGGCTACGACCCAAATTGAGGATAGAGGGATATAAAATTTTTTTATTATGATTGCAGTAAAAAACTGTCCTCGTTCAAATCAATTTAGATTCCCCATTTCATATCCTCTACTTTCACTTTCTACTTATCTTAATAATTATATAATGCAGGGTATCCTTGAGAGAAGGAAATGTTTTTTTAAGCGGGGATAGGGGAGAGATGCACGAATCAATTTAGATTCCCCTTTTCATATCCCTTACTTTCACTTTCTACTTACCTTAATAATTATACAATACATAGTATTCTTGAGAGAGGGAAATGTTTTTTAAGTAGGGATAGGGGAGAGACACACGCGGAAAATTTCCGAAGATTACCCGTCAACTTCGTAATAGATTTTTCACCCATCACTGCGCGTAATGGATTTCGTGATTTTTTGAGAAATCCTGGGTAATCTTGTGTACTGTCTTTCCATTTTCTTATTATTAAAGTGTACCCAAACAGTGTGAATGTCATATTTCTTGTAATTTATTGTCACGTAATAGATTTCTAAATACCCAAACAGCCCTTTAGGTTTCATTTCTTTCTCTCTCTCTTAAAACTCTATTTCTTTCTCTCTCATCTCTTTCCTTTTTCCACACTCCATTCTTCTCTCTTTGTTTCTCTCTCCTATTTTCTTTCTCTTTTTCTCTCTCACGTCGTCACTGCCGGTCCAGGCAATTTCCCACTTTCCCGTCATCTCCCCTTCTCCCCGCATATCCAAACTGTCTCTCCCTCTACTCCCTCAATCTCTCCCCACTTCGTTATTCTCTCCTTTTCTCTCCCTTACCATACCACCCATCTCTCTTTCTTTCTCCCCTGATTTTTCTCCATTTCTCTCTCCCTCTCCCCATAAAACTTTTTCCTCTCGGTCATCTCTTGATCTCTCTCTCCCTCACGGAACTTCTCTCTCCCCTCAATTGTCTCTCTCGACTGGCCCGAGCACTCCTCCTTAGTCTCTCTCAAAAAACTCAATCTTCCCTCTCTCTAGATTCGTCTCTTCCTCATCCAAATCTTTGCTCCCTGATTTTTCTTCCCCTCAGTCCCTCTCTAAAAAACCTCAGTCTCTTCCCCTTCTTACTGACGATCCGGGTAGTTTTCCCTCTCTCCAATCTCTTCCCCTTTTCACTGACGGTCTGGGTGGTTTTCCAGACACTACCAACTTTCAATGCCTGTTTGGGTGGTTTCCCTCTCTCTCGTATGTGGTTTTCCCTCTCTCTCATCTCTTCCCCTTCTCACTGCCCTATCGGCCTTCACTGCTTTTCCCTCTCTCCCATCTCTTTCGGTCCTGGTGGTTTCCCCTCTCTCCCATCTCTTATCCTTCTCTCCCATCTCTTCACCTTCTCACTGCTAGTCCTAGTGGCTTCCCCCTTCTCCCGTCTCTTCCCTTTCTCCTTGCTGGCCAAACTATCCTTCTCTCACATCTCATCACTCACTCACGACTTTCACTTTTCCCCCTCATCACTCACTCACGGCTTTCACTCGTCCCCCTTCTCACTGCCAAGCCAAACTTTCCTTCTCTCATACCTCAAGGCTTTTACTGTTGGTATGGGTAGTTTCCCATCTCTCCCGTCTCTTCCCCTTCTCACTGTCGGTCTGGGTGGTTTCCCCCCTCTCTCCCATTTCTTCTTTTTTTCTTTCTCTGTTTTCACGTTCTCTTTCCCCCTGTTTTCTTTCTATTTATCCCAATCTCTCTCTCTTTTCTTAGTAAAAGTTCACATCTTAATATTAGGGGATAGCTTTCTATGTCCCCCCCGCAACATAGAAGTTCTATCATCCCCCTACTGTCGAGCCGTCCATTTTTTTATCAAGAGAGCCACTCATCGTTTGATCTTAGATCCGATGTCTCAAAGTATTTTATTTTTAGTTTTCTTAATACAGGTTTTTTTAATATGAAATTTGGTACGTACCATCTTCTCATTGGGGCGAACCTATAAAAAATATTAACAATAATTTTCAATAAAAAATAATGACCAAAATACCCCTTAAAAATTTCAAGGGTATTTGGGTCATTTTATTTTATTGAAAATATTTTTTTTATATTTTTCGTTAGAGCGAGTTTAATAGAGGAATGGACATCCAAAATTTGGTGTTAAAATAGTTTATAAAAAAAATTTAAAATAAAATAGTGTAAAGACGTGACATTGTGATTGGGGCCAATCTTAGCCCTCCATAAAAGAATGGACGGTTGCATAAGGGGGAGGATAGAACTTCTATATTGTAGGGGGACCATAAAAAGCTTTCCCAAATATTAGGCCATGAACGTGATTCAAATATTCAACCAACCTCCTTGTAATAGAAATTTATGTGTCCAATCCATATAACCATTTTTTAAAAAAAGTTCACATCTTAGTATTAGGCCATGAATGTGATTCAAATACACAACCAACTTCCCTATAATAGAAATTTATTTGTCAAATCCATATAACCATTTAAAAAAACAAAAAAACAAAAAACAAAAACAAGAAAATAAAATTGGTCCATCATACCTCTTCATTTGTTTTGCTATCTCTTCCCTGTAATAGAAATTTAATTGTAAAACCCATATAACCATTTTTTAAAAACAGAAACCAAAAAAATAAAATCAGTAATTATACCTCTTCATTTGTTTTGCCATAAAAAAAACATACCATTGATCTTTAAGCACAAGGAGGCACAAAAAAATCTCAGGTATTAAAAAAGGGAAAAGTTTATATAGATCCTAGGCTCTAAAAAATCAAATTAGAGCCTACATCAAAAATTTTACTAGAAGAGGTTGTTTTGATGCCCAAATATACTCAAATTGATCATATTGACATCAAGATGCATGGACATGAGAAAAAAATCGATTTCAAGTTTTGGAAATAGCGCATCTTTTCGATTTCAAGATTTTCACATGTTCATAGATTTGCTCGCTATATAGTATTTTTGAAGCTTTAAATTTTATAATTAAAGATGAAAACATATTTTAAGACTACCACAAAGATCGATGCTATTTGAAGGTAGGCTGTAATTTGATTGTTTAGAGCCTCGACTCTATACAAACCACACCCATTAAAAAATGGTTCTTTCAAATTTGTTAGCACCTATCACTTACTGTCCTTACACTCCATACATATTCATAAACAAATAGCTAAAATATAACCGTAAAATAAAAGGTTATTGAATCATCTTTGCCTATATGACCTTACCATGTAATGTGGGATATATTTCATACCTCAAAATCATGGTGCGGTACCTGGGCTTTTTTTATTATTGTTTTTACTTACTGACGAGCTTTTGTGAACTTGGACAAATAGACAAATGATGAAGAAACATTTGGTCATCATCTTTTATACGTTGATGAAGCATCCACCTCTTCGACCTTATGGATTCTTCCATACATATTAAAAAATACTTTTTCTTCATTCCATCATTCAAAAGATCACAAATTTAATTCTCCCACTGATCTTTAGAATTTCTATGCTGCCACCAAGTATCTCAACATAGCCCTTCTTCATTGGGAAGAAACCAAGTGCTTTCACATGCATTGTGTTTATTCTATATTATGCAATTCTCAGATTCACTTCTTCACATAGAGTGTCATATTTTGTTAACCTTGTATTACTTCTTTCAAAAGGTTTGCTATTAGAAACCATACTCATGACATATTATAAAACTTTTGAATGACCCCTAAAAGAGCTTCAATTATGAGGCGTACAAAGATGTGCCTCAACATGCCATATATTTCAATTTATTGCAGAATAAAAGATGAACATCCAATTATACAAATATGATATCTTTCAACTCATGAGAAGTTCATCTCTAAAAATTTTTTAGTATTGCAATAGACTCAAAAATATAAAATAGTGCTTAGTTCCATCCCTAAATCACACCATTTAGTGAGTCTTCAATTTTGTGACATTCACGTCACAATATAGTTTTCATAGCAGAAATTAGTTGCGCACCTCTCAAAAAAATAATTGTTCCTCTCAATCTACAAAGGATTTCTTCCTGAAACTTTCTCTATTAAAAACTAGACTCAAAATTAAAGCATATCATTATGGTGTGAATCCCAAATAATATCTTTCTTCAGAGAAATAAATAAGTGGCATTACATCATAAAATATTTCATACCGCAGAATTTCAGGATGAACACTATCTAGTAAAATTGTTTATTCTCTCTACCCTCATATAGTTTCCCTTTCATTCTTATTTTGTTTGAAAGTAGACATAGAATGGTAACACATATATTTCCACAAGCCTCATATCAATCTATTAAATAGGCTTGATAAATATAGTTATTCATGGCTTAATGAAGAATACACTAAACTGTTAAAAATTCAGGATGACCTCTCTTCAATCCAAAATTTTTATTTCTCTCTTCCCACATATATTTCTCTATCAAATAAATTTTATTAGAAACTAAATTTAAAATGAAAGTTAAAAACTTGGTATGGGCTTTAAAACATTACGTTAAGAATGAAAATAAATTATGAATTCTAAGGCATCTAGACAGTTTTCATTGTAAAAAACAACACTTGCACACCCTTCAATAAATTGATTATATCTTTCAAATCACAAGGGTTTTCTTCATGAAACTATATTTTTTTTTAAAGTAGATTGAATTTGATGAGTTAGAGTCAAATTTCAACTCAAAATAGAATAATATGATAGGTGAAAAAATTCAAAAAGTCCAATGGATGGTTCCTAGATTTTACAAGGTCAGAACTGACAACCTTAATTGATGAGTCCATAACTCTCAATTCCCCTAGGATCTCCCACTAATATTTTGTGGGTAGATCCTACTCCGCAAAATACATAATATAACTAAATTATGCATTTAAGAAATACCTCATTAGTTTATTCATATCAGTGCTCCAAAAACAACAAGAATACTCGATGATGCAGAGTGCCTTTATGATGTTTGAACGTGAAAAAATTTCTTCCGGAGGTGTATCACTTGACCAAAACAGTCATTAGCTTTCTTATATCTCATTCCCAACTCACCAAAAATAGTGAAATGAAATTAATAGGGAAGTAAGTAGATCTAGCTTTGATTCCAATGAAAGTTGGACTATGTGATCAAGCACGGTGTATGTAAATTAATTTTTTTTCTTATTTTTCTTATTATTACACCGGCAAGACCACTCACAATGCCCAATTACAAACAAATAAATAAAAGAAAATAAACACAGTTCTCACTTGCTACCACTATTGAATACAATTCTTTAAATTAAAACCTTAAATACTCATTGCTTTATGGGAAGAGAATATCAAATCACAAATAAATATTTAAAGAAGTAAAATTGTTGAAGATTACCTCAACATGTCTTAATACACCCCACACCGAGTCTCTTCCTTCTAAAGGTGCTCGAGATCCATAATCGGTCTCTTGATTCTCCTACATTTGGCAAAACTCTCTAAATGGCATATGGATCTCGATTTAAAACTAACTACCTAATGCCTCAATGCATTGGTCTTGTTCAAGCTCCTTTAGTTTGATTTTTGGAGAGATGAGAGATAGATAAAAGAGAGATGGAGACATCTACTAGCAAGGGGATCCTCCTCGTTGTCGCCCAAAAATCAAATCACCATACGCTAGAGAGAGAAGAGATAATAGTTGTAGAGATTTTATGAGGTGAGAGAGCATTTTTTTTTATATAGATTTTCTATGCCTTGGGGTTTGCCTCAATTCGTATGGTTAAATATTGACCGTTGATCTAAGGAGATTTGTGGGGTGAGAGATTTGAGTCATCATTTATTTGATTCATCATCAAGATTTAAAGAGATGAGTTATAGTTTTATCCTCCATTTTCTAGATCTATTATCATCAAATCTTTAAATAAAAAAAAAATATATCTTACTTTTTATTGTAGTAAAGATTTACTAAATATTTTAAATATTCAACTTATCATGTAAGTTGGTTATACCAAAAAAATAAGCCAATAAACAAAGGCATAACTATCACCCAATCTTGGAGAAAAGGTTAGTCCCTATGGATGGGGAGTGCCACCCTTTGGTGGCCACACATGGGCCCCACCCAATCCCACATGTTCCAAATTGGGCCTCCATATTTATGGAGGGTCCCATATAATTTTATAAAATATTTTATTTTATATTTAGAACCTTTAAATCTTATAATTTATTTAAAACATTGGAAAATTAATTTATCTTAATTTATAAATCCAAAATGACAAAAATAAAATATCAGAATATTCACAAAAATTTAAATAAATAATTTAAAAATCATATATCAAAAATTAATTAATTTTAATGGGAATCAGATCCGTTAGATCTAATAATTTATCAATATACGAGAACAATCCACCTTCAACTGCAGACCGCGATCCACCTAGCTTTCTCAAACTGACCCAGCAGTTCCTATAACCCACAGTCCACTGCAAAGGCTCATGATTGGGCCACCAAAGTCAGCTAATAGAATAAGGGATGTAATCCCAATTTATGGATTTCAAGTTCTCCCCTAGAGACAAAAAATCGTGGTCCTGCAGACCATGATGCAACCATGACTCTGTGGTATATAGGGGTAATCTCTCCCATATGTACACGCTTCACCCTCATTAGCACATCTCAAAACTACTATCTATATACATGTCATGTGATGATATAATAATGAGGTTTTAACCTTGTCTATAAAGGTTATTCATCACATGCAAGGGCCACACAATCCCTCGGCTCTCATATGGACATACTCCAACATCATCAAGAGCGAACCCACTAAACCTTTCTTGGTAGATCCCTATGCTCAGGTATCTTGGGTTTTTTCAAACTCCGCTGGCCTAGCTCGTCGAGCCTAGTCCGAGTATCGACAAATCGCATTTGCCTAGTATGATCCACAAACCACACTCCCATTGACTTTATGTTTCACTACATAAAATGCTCATACAAGCTCTCTTAAGTTTTTAAAGGTCACATAAACCCAACACTTAAATCCTCTCTTGAACTCTCCCTCTAAGTTCTTAAGCTCTCTTTATTCTCCATTTCTTTCCCTCATGTTCTCTTCTCTTCTTTCGTTTTGTCGCTTCTCATGGGAGTCACTCTTCCTTTCGGGGTAATCACCATAGGAGGGACTTTCAAGGAATTTGTTTCATCTTCTTCTCTTTTTTCTTCTTCCTTTTCTTCTCTTTTGTATATATACAATCATTAAGGGGCTCTGTTGAGGGTCATCTTGCTAGGGCTTGCCCCATAGTATTCGATCCTCAAAGCATCCTTCGGGTCATGCGAACTTCGATTCGATGCCTTCTCGTGCCACCGTAGATGCCTCCTTGGGGAGGTGGCACTGGAAGGCTGTCAAATTGGTCAATAACTTCACTTTCCCCATTTCCATAACTACCCACTCTTCTTTCTTCTCCGTCGTCGTTTCTCCCTCTCTTGATCAATCATTACCATACATCCTTCCTTCCATACCCATCAAGACCACTCTTCAAGGACAAGCCATAATTAATGAACCCTCATTTATCCAGCTTACATATGTGTGTTTAATAAGGAGCAGTGTGAATCAAGGAAACCAGCATCAGACCAAGCCGAGAGGCAGGGGGGCTTTCGAGTCTGATTTAAGAGGGTTCCTAAGAGCCCAGATGGGTCCACAAACCAAAACCACAACGAGGTAAGTGCCAAAATCACTCACCGCACTAAAATCTCCCTCACTGTTGGTCACCTATCCCCGTGCACCACCGCACGCGGTTTGCCAAGGGAGCGGTCCCCGACCTTGAGTCAAACCTATACACCATAGAGTTGTGGTTGCATAATGTTTGTGTGATTTTGGACTAGTCTCTAAGGGAAAACTTGTAATCATAGGATTGTGTCCCTTGCCTATTGGTTGACTTTGGTAACCCAATCGTGAACCACTACAGTAGTTTGTGAGTTATGAGAACTACTAGAGTGATCAGTGGGTCATAGGAACTGCTAGGTCAATTTGAAATAGCAAGCGTAGATTATAGTCTACAGTAGAAGATAGAGTGTTGTAGCGATATTATAATTCCTAAACCTAGTTGGATTTGATTCCCATCAAAATTATTTTGAATTAGTTATTTTGATGTTAAATGATTTTTGGATTGATTATTTGAATTTTTGTAAGTCTCTGGATATTTTATTTTATAAAATGGATTTACAAATTAAGAGATATTGAATTTTCAGTATTTAAATATTCAAAGTGAAATAAAATTTATTTTCAATATTCTAAAAATCATTTTATGAATTTTATAATTCACTAATTATATGGGGCCTACCATGAGCTATGGGCCTATCATGAAATAAAACACATGAGAACACCTAGGGCGGCACACCCCACCCAAATTGAATCATACTTTCTATTTTGTGATGAAGCAACCAAAGAATGCAAATCAAGTTGAAATAATATATATTGTTTTGAAATAATGGAGGCTTGATTTCAATCATATATTATATGTAAGAGGATTATGGAAAATAACATAAAATATAAAATTATTTTTTATTCTTTATTATTTAATGAGAATTAGGTTTAAGAAGTTTTAGCACTTTCCTTTGAATAATGATAGTTGATTTAAGGATTGGATAGCTTAGATCTCTCACCCCACATCTCTTATATGATCAATAGTCTAGATTTAATCTCTATACCCTAAAAAACCCTAATCTCCTGAAAACTCTATAAATAGTGGCTCTCCCATCTCATTCTACTCTCATCTCTCTCTACTCTCTCTTACCTAGGTTGGCATGCCACCCTAGGGTTTCATCTCTCTCTCATCCAAAAGATCTTTCTCCCCTCTTTAGACTTTAGAAAGAGAAAGGGGACACGCTCCACTTAGGTCAAGAAAGGGGCATGCCATGTGAACATTAGTCATAAATCTTTAAAAAATGATAGAATAAAATGCACATTTATTTTAAAATCCCCATAAGAACCAAAGAAAGGTTTCAGTTTTTGTGTAGTAACGACCTTAAAATTATTTTCTAACTTTAATTTTCCTTTCTTATTTTATTTCAAAAATTCATTAAAAAATGTTACTTACGTATGATTTGATAAATGCATGGGAGTTTTTCCATTTTCTATATACAAGCATTTAAATTTTTTTATCATTTATTTGTCTTGTAGAATGCTTGATTTCGAGCTCTTAAAAAACTGTATGCAAGAAAGGTGATGCTTAGCTCTCAAGACCCAATAGAGAAATTAACAATGATAAGAGAGAACAACTTCCATGTTTATATTATTCTACATAGGGAAATGCTAATTTAAGGGTCTTGCATGACCAGCAAATCCTTTTACCTAATTTATTGCATATATTCAACCATAGTTAAGAGGTGGATATTTATTTTTCAAAAAATATGTACATATTTTAAAATTATTTTAAAAATAAACCTTCAAGATATATTTCAAAAATATAGACTTTCAATATATATATTTAAAAATTATTTTGAAAATATGTTTAAATTTTAAATATATTAAGATTTATTTTTTTAAAAAATAACCATATAAGATTTCTGAAGTTCTTCCACGAAATTTCAAAAGAATAAGGAAACAACATAAGCACACATTTTGCATGAGGGAAGTAGTATACAATGTGCTTCTAGAGAAGCACACTTTGATGGAAGAAAAAAACAAATCGAACAACGAATGGGGCTGAGTCGTGGTAGTAACACCACCTGTGTCTCAGCTACTAGTCTAGATTTCCATTCTCACTGATGCATTCAAAATCTATTAACTATTTCTGAAGCAGGTATGGGCATGTACTCCCCACTAATCGACCCAAAAAAAAACAAAACAAACAAAAACAATATGAACAAAGGTTGGGCAATTAATGAGTTGCTCTTATTCCCTTCATTTTTCTTTGAGAAAATTGCTTATATATCCGTTATATTATGCATTATTACAGATCCACCTTTCAATTTCCATTATTACCTCCATGTCCATTTTTTCACTTTCATAACGAGATTTTTTAAAAAAGACTGTTTTACCCAATTTCGGGTGTTGAACAATCGAAATAAATTTTTTTTTGGTTTTTCAACAACCGAAAACGGGAATAGGTCTTTTAACCTTCCCGCTTAAGTTACAATTGTTCAACAACCAAATTTAGGATTTTCGGGTATTGAAAACCCGAAAATCTAATTTCGGTTTTTCAACACTTTAGTTGGCGCTCTTTTAAAAAAAAACACACAAGACTGTTCTTGGGCTGTTTTGGTCGAAGAACATCCGAAAATACTCCATCTCCCTCATTTCCAATTTTTCTTACATTTTTAACCTAAATAACTATTTAAATTTGGACACTAGCATTTTGACAGAGAAATAACGACATTTGACACATTTTGAGTTCATTTGTTAGGTTCCAAATTTATAGCAAAGGTATGTATGATTTGAGGTTTTTATCATTTTAATTTTGGAATTTTTATAATTGTGAGTTTGTGGTGTTTTTTTAATTTTTGAATGATATACCTGAATTATTGATTTATGTTTGTTTATTATTTATTGTTTAAGAATTTGTAAATTTGGGGTTATTGAGAACTTCAAATTTGGGGGTTTTATTATAAATCGATATCAATAATTGAATATAGTTAAAGGTGTTGTTGTGTCAATGCCTATGACAATATATTTTGATTATTATGAGAGATTTCTATTAATTTTTTAAGCTTTTGGATGTTGTTTGAATCATTTTTCATTTTGGGGATTTCGTTATTCAGTAGTTGAATATGGTTGTGTATTGTGGCTGTATGGAAATGAATCTATATGCCAATTGAAATATGTAGTTGTTATTATGTTTGTGCATTATCTATTGATAACGAATTTGTAAATTTAGGGTTATTAAGAACTTTAAATTTGGGGGTTTTATTATAAATCGATATCAATAATTGAATATAGTTAAATGTGTTATTGTGCTAATGCCTATGATAATATATTGTGATTATTACGAGAGATGTCTATTATTTTTTTAAGCTTTTGGACGTTGTTTATATCCTTTTTCGTTTTGGGGATTTCGTTATTCAGTAGTTGAATATGGTTGTGTATTGTGGCTGTATGGATATGAATCTATATGTAAATTGAAATATATAGATGTTAATATGTTTGTGTATTATCTATTGATTACAAATTTGTAAATTTGGGGTTATTGAGTTTGGGGATTTTATTAGTTGAATAGGTTTGTGTTTTTGTGACTGTACGTAAATGAATCCATTTGTAATTTGAAATGTTTTGTGATTGTATGTAAATGAATCCATCTGTAATTTGAAATATATTACTTAATGTAGCACCCTCTGTTATAATTGAAGATGTATGACTTATGCTATGTAGGACTTGTAATTTCAAATTTAGTAGCTTAATATGGATTTTTATATACTTCTTTGTGTTGTTGGATGTTGTTGTTTGTATTTTGTTATAAATAACATTTGATTTATAATTAAAAACAAAAAACAATAGTTGTTTTTATTTCTTCCCCTTTTAACTAATCTTTTAGTTGTATGAAATGGAGTTATAATGAATGGGTGTGGGTTTTGTAATTCAATATTTCTTATAGCATAAATTTTGACTAGGTATAGAGATGGTACGAAGATGTATAGGTACACTGTCTTGGTTATCATATAAGAACAAAAGTTTTGCCTTTTATACTTCATGCACATTCCATGGTTATTGATATATGATTTACTGATATATGGATTACACACGAGCCCATTCCATTATTAGTGATATATGATTTACTCATATATGGATTACATATGAATTGTAGATGTGTTAGTAATTCCATATATAGTTGGATATATAAATTTATTATCGCATTCTTGTCTTAGAGTAGTAATATACATGAAAATACATAATGGAATTTTAATATGCATAATGAGTTATTGTTGTCTCGATTTCAGTCAATATGAGTAGTGTCCATCCAGAGGGGGGATATCTAGGAGGTTCTCAGGACCCTAGCTTGCTACAGCTTCATCCGAAGCATTCATCATATTACATATGAGCAGGAAAGGTATATGAATATATTCATCTGCTATTTCCATAAGTTTGTTATATTTTAATAAATTTTGTTTGTTTCAATTGTATATGGGAAGTACATGTGTACATATAATGTGACTTGCATGTGTCATATTTGTTATATTTAAGGAAAAACATGAAATTAGAATCGATGAGAAGACATTTCAATTGAACAATTGGTGACTAACTGAAGAACAAGTTCAATTAGTGAACGCGTTTGGGTTAGGTGCTCTGTCTATCGTTCAACCAGGTCGAATTGATCATCCATTGGTTGCTGCCAATGCAGAGAGGTGGCGCTCAGAGACCAATTCCTTCCACTATAAGATTCAAATTGGTAAGATGACACCAAATTTATTTGATGTGTACACGATTTTAGGATTGTTTATGGATGACGAGCCTGTTACATGTTGTCCTATCAGTGATCTACGTAAGTTCATAGAGGACAATTTGGGTATAGTCCCTACTGAAGGCAACTTGACAACCATAAAGCATTTATGGTCGAAGGTTCATTTTTGGGAATTGCCACCTGATGCTTCCCCTGTGCAAATAGTCAGATATATTCGATCCTATTTACTCTTCCTCATTAGTGTTATCATTTTTGCTGATGCATCAGTTGCAACAGTCCCAACAAGGTACCTGCAATTCCTTGAAGATATTGAGCAAGCTAACAAATATGCAAGGGGTGCTGCAGCCCTTGCATATCTATATCGTTCACTTGAAAAAACTTGTACTTTCAAGCGAAGACATTTCAGTGGTTCTGCCACTCTTATGCAAGTAAATTTAATTTTTGTATAAATATAAGCATAATATTTTAGACTACTTTAAAATATTTTATAACTTATCATATCTTGATATAATGCAGTGCTGGTCTTATGAGCATATTATGCATATGAGACCCATACCGCATAATATATCTCCAAATATGGCAAGGGCAAAATGGTAGGAGCCACGCAAGCATTATTATGGCAATCCACACAATTTGATGCCTCCCATTAGACAAGAGTTAGATAATCTCCAACCAAATGAGGCCAGATTGTACTTTGATATTCAATACGTTCAATTATATTATATTATTTGTAATTTTTATATTGACTTATTGTCATATGTGTGATTGCATTTCATATAACAGGTAATATGGAATCCGTACTTCAAGCCTGATGAGGCAAATTTAGGATGATAGGCATGAAGCATTCAAAACTGTAATGTGCGTAACAACTATGATCTTTGATGATATTGCCGAGCCATACATGCCAGATCTTGTTTGCCGCCAATTTGGAGCTAAACAGGGCATTCTAAGAAATCCTTTATCTGTTGGTAAGAGGTCAAGCAGACATGGTGGGCAGCGAGATTGACGAAATGTCGATTCTAATAAGATTCATCATTGGTTATCTCACCATGATCACATGATGACAGATATTGAAGTTGATACTGCGAATGGGTTGCCCTCAAAGGAGTACAAGGCTTGGTACGACCAAGTGTCCCATTCTATCATACGCAATGTCGTTAACCTACCTATTGATATTTTGCAATTTCGTAACCAGGAAGAAGAAGAAGTGGTTCCTGCACGTAAACCACAACATATAATGAGACCTTGAGGTTATGAGGATGATTTGGTATGTATATTTTAACCTACAAATTGCTTTAGTTTTGTATTTGCCAATCAGTTTGTATGTTTATTAACCTACAAAATGTTTTTGCAGGTTAGTGCAGTTTAGGCTAGTACAACCATGTTAACAGAGGCACTTACACTTATACAGAAGTGGTACCCTGAAGTATATAGTCGCGTTAACAACGCGTTTGAAATATTGTCTAAGTTTGTGCCGGTTGACATGGAAGATGTAGAAGCCAGGATGGAATTGTTACTACGTGAAGTTAATGAAGAAGCTATACAAGAAGAGGGTGAACAAGATGTAGTGGGTGAGACTAGTCGGACTGTTGTTGATGACTTGGCTCCATCCACACAACCTGCAATTGAGGAGCGTAGAAGACATAACACAACATAGAAGCAGTATCAGCTGAAGAGAAGGCGACATTCATAATTGTATTTTTTTGGCAATGTAATGGTCATTTTTACCGTTGTAATATTATGAAAAGACAATGTAATGGTCATTGAATACATTTGTATTGTTTCGTAATGATGTTGTAAATGACTCTATCTTTTTGGGAATTATTTATACTTGGTCGTGCTATATATAGGGTGTGGTTTCTATAAGGTTGCAACCTTAAACAATCCAATTAAGGTGCACCTCCTAATTTTATCATAACATGTATTAAAAATGCTTGCGATAAAATGCATCTAAAAATGCACCTCCTAATTTTATCATAACATGTATCTAAAAATCTATTTTCATATCTAATTATAAAATTTTAAACTTTAAAAATATTAAAATCAACTAGATCTATATGGAAATCTTGAATGTTCAAGTAGATCTATAAACATTGGAATACTGTTTTAAATGTTAAAAAATAAATATTCAAGTAGATCTATAAACATAACAGTAAAATACTGTTTAGAATGTTAAAAAATAAAAAAAAATATTTTCTGCTGTAAAATAACCGAAATTGCTCTAATTTCGGTTAACTGAAATTCTGATTTCAGTTGTTCAACAACTGAAATTATAGAAAGTTCGGTTGTTGAACAATTCCAGAAGCTCCTTGGATTTTTACAGTCAGAAATTTGGTTGTTCAACAACCGAAATTATGATTAAACAAAATTGTTCATTTCGATTGTTGAAATCAACATTTCGGTTTTTCAACAACCGAAATCAACATTTCGGTTTTTCAACAACCGAAATCAACATTTCGGTTTTTCAACAACCAAAATCAACATTTCGGCTGTCCAACAACCGAAATCAACATTTCGGTTGTTCAACAACCAAAATTTTGATTCAAAAAAATGGTCATTTCGATTGTTGAAATGAACATTTTTGTTGTTTAACAGCCGAAATAATGATTCAAAAAAATGTTTATTTCGGTTGTTGAACAACCGAAATTCTAGAAATTTAAACAACCGAATTTTTTACTATAAAAATCCAGGGAGCTTCTGGAAGCAATTCGGTTGTTGAACAACCGAAATTGCTAGTATTTCGGTTGTTGAACAACCGAAAGTAGTGAAAGTTCATTTGTTCAACAGTCGAAAATCTTTTTTTTTTCATTTTTTAACATTCTAAATAATATTTTACAATGTTATGTTTAAAGATCTACTTAAACAACCGAAATTCGAAGTTTCTCCGCATACAAGGGGAAGTCATGATATTGTTGTTCATGTGATCCATCTATCATCTCTTTAGCAACCTCTTTTCCCCGTTAAGCTTGCATGTAGGAAAACCTGACGCCATGATCGTGTTGAACATCATTTACAATGTCTTTAGCTTTAATTTTTTGTTGGTCAATAAGTCGGGCTTTAATTTTTTTGGCCACCCAATCACTACGAGCTAGTGGTTGATGGACCTCCCCATTGGACCACTACATGTGTGCTCCTTAACCATAGATTTAACTTTGAAGTAAGTTGTACTGCCAACTTGTAAGCCCCACACTTGCCATGTGCATCCCTCTGCCTTACAACTTGCCCATACCCGTCTCAATTCACTTTTGTCAAACTTCAGAACAAAATTATTGTGAATTGCAAAATCTACAAGATGATGCTGGCATTTTTTGATACTTTCAAAATATTGTCCTCTATTCAATTGAACCTCATTACCAACTCCTTTACATGGGCTTTCTGGTGGTTCAATATCCTCCATATCACGCTCTGGTACAAGCTCAGGGTCAGGCGCCACTTGAATGTTTTGATCTTGGTTAGGTAAAGTGTTACGCTGACTGTTGACAAAAGATATAGTGTAAGATGAAGCAACAATAAAATTTCTATACATAAAAGAATAAATTAGAGCAAATTACAAGTGAAAAATTAAATTATAAATATAACTATTTCTTGAAGATGGACCTTCACCAATAGATTCCCGTTTTGGCTCCATTGTAGATGCAATATATACAATAATTTTCGAAGATTCCCCTCCCAACATAAAAATACATCTACATCATCACTTACATCAATCAAATCAAGCCCACTAGGAAGACTTATGTTGTGGTACATAATAGTTAATTTGTTTGGAGCACACATTGTTAAATTATCAAAATGACTTTTTATTTCCTCCAAAGAACTATTTCCATTATACTTCGTAACCTCTAATTTTCCCCATTTGTAAAAGATACGACCGTCATCTGCATTCGTCTCAAATGACCTCTCATATCGGAATACCAGTTGCACTCCCTTAGTAACTATCGTCAATGCTACTGTATTAAATAAATAGCAAAATTTGTGTCACAATAAATTGATACAATAAAGAATACAAAAATTTTGGATATTTCTAACTACTTTAGGGTTCATAAAAAGTGAGTATTACATAACAAATTCAAATAGTGTACTACTATAAACGGACAAATAATCAATAAACAACAAAAATAACAAATACTTAAACAAACTCCCAATAAACAATAAATATTAACAATATTTACCCAATACAATAAATACAATGTATCAACACAAAATAAACAATACATACTTATACAAACAACAAATAATTATACAAAGAAACACGTTCAGCAATATTTTAACAAATATTACTTATTAATCAACAATACATAAAAATTACAAATACAATAATATGATATTTTATTCTATTCATTGCGAGAAAACTACCAAAAGACAATAAAAAACATAAAGAAGTAAGTACCGTACCAATCACGACCGTGGGCCAATCTTGCGGGATATTGTATTGGGAGAAAGTAAAAAAGGTATGGATCCACTTATGATACTATATTTGCCATTTTTCCCCAACTTTATACCCTAAACAACTTTTCTTACAATAAAAGAGAGCGAAGTATTGGCGCGTACATTTTCGGTTAATCAAAAGCTGAAGTCCAAAAATTTTTGGTTGTTCAAAATCCGAAATCATGTTTTCGGTTTTGAACAGCCGAAAATATAATTTCGGTTGTGAAAACAACGCACTCCACGGTTTCAGATTTTGAACAATCGAAATTCGGTTTTCGGTTTTTGAACAACCGAAATTCAGTTTTCAGGTTCAACACTTGAAAACCCTAATTTCGGTTGTTGAACAACCGTAACTAGAGCACGAAGGTTAAAAGACCTATTGCTGTTTTCGGATGTTGAAAAACCGAAATTTTTTTTATTTCAGTTGTTCAACACCCGAAATTGGGTAAAAATGTATTTTTTTTAAAATCTCGTTATGAAAGTGAAGAAACGGACATGGAGGTAATAACAGAAACTGAAAGGTGGATATGTAATAACGCATAACATAACAAATATATATGTAATTTTCTCTTTTTCTTTTGTTAGTATGCTACTCTAGGAGCATACCATCAAACAAAAAGTATATACTTTTTTTTTTATTATTTTTTTAGAATTTTAGGAACAACTTTAGAAACCAGAGTTAGTTATTTTTTGAGTTATTTACGTATGAACCTTAAATAAGTTAAAAAAATACGAGTTGCTCCCTATATATATGAAAATTACAATCAATGTCAGTTAAGGCGGTTGTTTTTTCCTTAGATTGCAACTTAAGTTTTGAAAACAAAAAGTGGTCCAAGAATGGCATCTTTAGACCGAAACTTAAGTTTTGCAAAAAAAAAAGAAAAAGATATTTGAGAATTTCAATCTCGAACTGCAACTTAAGTTTTGAAAAAAAAAAAAAGTGGTATGAGAATGCCCTCCTCAGGCCGCAACTTAAGTTTAGACAAAAAAAAAGCGGCCCAAGGATGACATTTTCGGACTGAGGGGTAATTTTGTAAAAAAAAAAGAGTCGTGTTGACCGACTTTAATTATAATTTCGGATATAAAGGGAGTAACTCATATTTTTCTAACTTTTTTAAAGTCCGTACGTGAATAACTCTTATTTTTTAAAGCAAAAGTGATCAATGTATTTATTTGAGGGATTATGGGAGCGCACTGTGTACTTTTTTAAGGTTTTGAGATACTTTTATTGGGTTTGGAAGCCCAAGTTCCGAACCCACATATTATCAAAAAGATGGTGAAAGTATATAATGAGACCATTTACCTTTTGTACAAGATAGTCATAATTAATCTATTGGATGTCAAATCGGGTGGCTACATTTATTTTATTGACCGAGCTCAAAGTTAAAAACGAATTTTCTCGAACTTTGTAACATATCTAAGTTATCAGATTTCACATCGAACGGATGAAAGTAATTGTGACTTCGGTCTCATTGTATACAATCCCAAAAAAATATACGTTATTTTGTTTGGAAGTTCAAATTCTAAACCAAAATTTTTAGCAAAAAATTTAGTTCGGAACTTGAATTTGTAGACAAAAAATGGTGCAAAAAAAAGTACCTCTATTCAAAATTCAAATTCTGAATTGAAGACATTTTTTAAAAAATAAAGAAATGAGAAAAAAGGGAGCACTCCCATAAATTTAAGAAATTTGGATATATTTTTTAAGAGTAATGATCCTATAGGACCCTCCCCCACCCATGTATGTAAGACTCTCAAGGATCACCATTAAAATTGGCACAGATCTCTAGAAAAGTTATCACATGGGTGTGGGACTTGACTTTTCTATAGATCCGTGCCAAATTTAATGGTGATCCTTTGGGGTTCTACATACATGGGTGGGGGAGGGTCCTATAGGATCATTTCTCATTTTTTAAATACCAAAAGAAATATATTTGTGTTAACCAAGATTTGAAATCCGGATCGGAATCGTCCGATTCGAATCGAGAATCATCGAAGCCGTTCCGGTTCCTGTCATATATCGAGAATCGGCTTGGTACCCCCCCCCCCCGAACCAACCAGCTCTCTATCCGATTATGTCAAAAACTACCCAGGTTTGTCAAAAACGAATCGGCTAATTCTACCCTGAACTTGTTTGATGAGGGGAATTTTTGTGTTTGCACTTTTAAAATACAATTTGAAGTGGGAGATTTTTTAATATGAGTAATGATCCTATAGGACCCTCCCCCACCCATGTGTGTAGGATCCCAAAAGATCACCATTAAGATAACACAGATCTCTAGAAACGTTATCACATGGGAGTGGGACTTGACTTTTCTATAGATCCGTGCCAAATTTAATAGTGATCCTTTGGGATCCTACACACATGGGTATATATATATATATATATATATATATATATATATATATATATATATATATATATATATATATATATATATATATATATATAGATGGAAGATACTACAAAATACCTATAGGCGAAAATGAATAGTGATTTCGTCTGCCCTTATCACCGTCTAAAGTTCATCCCACGGTCACGATTGTTTGGTAGTATTTTATTTTTCATTTATTTTTTTCAAATCGGAATAATTTGAAATTTGGAGCTTGTGTTTATAAATAATAGACGAATTTATGAAAAATATCAAAAAAATATTTTACATGAAATAAATTGACCAAAATACCCCCAAAAAGTTTCAAGGATTATTTTTAGCAATTTTTTTCACGAATTAATTTTTTTATATTTTTATTAGGTGCGCCTCACTAATATGTACATACGGTCCAAATTTTAGATTATTCCAATTTATAGAAATAAAATGAAAAATAAATACTAGTGGATAATCGTGACCGTGCGATGAACTTTGGACGGTGATAAAGGTAGACGAAATCACTGTTCATTTTCGCCTATAGGCGTTGGGAAGACTTTTCATGTATATATGAGTAATGATCTTATAAGACCCTCCCCCACCTATGTGTGTAGGACCCCAAATGATCACACCATTAAAGTTGACATGGATCTCTTATAGGACCGTCCCCCACCATGTGTGTAGGGACCCCAAAGGATCACCATTAAAGTTGGTATGGATATCTAAAAAAGTTATCACATGGGTATAGGACTTGACTTCTATAGAAAAATTATCACATGGGTGTGGGACTTGACTTTTCTATAGATCCATACCAAATTTAATAGTGATCCTTTGGGGTCCTACAGACATATAGATGAGGGTCCTATATGATCATTTATATATATATATATATATATATATATATATATATATATATACATATATACCAAAACGCGTTGGGATCTACAATAAAAACATTATATATATTGTTTAGAGTAAGTATGTAAATATTAAACTGTTATATTTTAGTATTTCTTGTAAGATTTGTAAAAGTTGAGACAAAATAAAATTATGCAGATGAATGGTAGGATTGATATATCTATCACTAACCACTGTGTGTGGTTGAAATCCCCTATTTTAACACTAAACACTATTTTAAATTGCATAACATCAATATTTCATTCTTATAAAAATTTGTACAAGTACATCGAAAAGAGATGCAAACTTATAACATTACAAGTAACAGACTGTATACAAACTGGTACAAATAACTATCTGTAAATAAACTGTAAAAAATCACACTTACTGTTTACATATGCAATAACTGGAAAATAATTTCCAGTGTTGAGGGCAATAGGAAGGAAGAGAGTGAAGGTATAATGAAAAAGGAGGAAAGATAGAACCTGGAAATCAAAGTGAACTATTGTGACCTGGTATTCATGAGCTATGAGGTCAGGATAGCTGTTGTATAGCAGAATGTCTTCGGGGAAGAGAGAAAGAGAGAGCAGAGAAGCAGAGAAGGGAAGAGATGAGAGGAAGAGGGCTTCTGAAATTTGAGAAGAGAAGGGAGCTTGTGTTGCGACCTACTATTGTGAAGGCCGAAGGTGGCTTATATAGGCGAAGTGATGAAGCTTAAGGACGAAGCAAAGAAAAAAGGGAGACGACCTTGATGGGACAAAAAGAAGAGAGACAAGATATAAAGTAAAAAGACAAGACAAAAGAGGAAAAAACAAAAACAAAAAGCAAAAGCAAATAGTATTTTTTTGTCGGGAATAGGACAAAATGGCATCTTGCAATAGTATCTTTTTTGTCTTCTTGTGTGGGTAGGCTTTGTCGTTTTTCTAGTCTTCTTTGTCTTATATGTCGGTGTGCACAGTGATGGTATCCTGGAATAGTTTTTGTTTGTCGTTTGTGTCGGTGAAGAGCATCTTGGCATAGTCTTATTTTGTCGTATGTCGGTAGAGAGTATGGTGACAGTACTGAATCATGATCGTTGACTGAATTCGTCTGGATCATCTTCTTCTTCAGGGTCTGCTTCTTCCAGAGGAAAATATCTATTGTTGTGTGTTGGTGAGGATTGTACGGTTTCATCTGATGAGACCGGTTTTCTTCCTGCTTCTGCAAATATTTCCTTCATTTGTTGTTCCAAGGTTTCTTTGGAAGCATTGGGGTTTGATTGGAGCATATTTCGTAAATATGTGGGGAAGTCAAAGGAAGTATTGGCTGTATTATGTTTACTTGGACTTGGGTTATATATGGGTTTTTGTGGAGGTATTCTTTTGGGAACTATGGTTGTGGAATCCATATTAAAGATGTCCCACCATTTAACTGAGATGGTTTTTCCCAGTCTTGGAATATAGGTATGGTCGGCTGTATTATTGATAGAGATTGAGTATTCCCATTTCATAATCCATGGGAGTTGGTATAGTGCAACAAAGTATAAGTGATTGTCTGTATTATTATCACTATTATTGAATATCACGAATTGTTCCTGCACTTTTTGGAAAGCAGGAGGTAAAATTGCAGTAGTTGATCCCCAAACTAAAAACCAATTTTTAAACCAGTTGGGGAATCTTTCGAAAATGGGTAATCGAAACTGAATATACCAACTATGAGTATTGTTTGGAGTTTGGTAATAAAACATTTTATGCCATGCTTCTATGTATTCGGCATACTTATAGTATTTGTACGAAAAATCAAGATTGTGTAGTTTTTTGCCTTGAGAAGGATTGCAACCCCACTCATCATAAGAAAGTAATTTTTTGATCTGGATTTTTGAATATACAATTACTCTAGTATTTTGTTGGTAATAATGGACAACAGAGATGGATCTTGTTTCCATGAGGATTGCTTCATAGTACTCTCTAGTTTTCACTCCATTGGTTGGATTCAAATGGTTTATCAGGTATAGTGGAGCAAGTTTGATAGGGTCCATATTCGTATGGTTATCATCGATGGTAATATCCATAAGATATGTTCTTTCAATATATGTAGATCTAGGAAAATTAGGCCTCTGGTTTGGCTTTGATTGCCCTGGAGTATAGGCGGGAGTAAATATATTAGTCTCTGAGTAAGTGATTTGGTGAATAGAAGAAATGAAAGGTGAAAGGGTTGCCAAAGGCGGGTTCTCACCTTCAAATGGTATTATGGTCAGAGGGCGTTTCTCATTGCGAGAAGAATTGCTACGAGAGCCCATGAGAGTAGGTGGATTGAACAGAGTATTATTTTTATTAGCTGCAAAGAGCTGTAGTGCCAGTGATAGTGGTGAATCGTCGTTGGCGTCAGTGTTGCCCCCTGCAAAAATTCATGGGTGAGAAAATCAGGAAGAGAATTAGAAGACCCGGGAAGGTGTTCAATAGTAAAATCAAAAGCGGACAGGATAGCCTGCCAACGAGCAAATATTTGTTTGGCAACAAGATTTTGAACATCTTTTTGCAGAATATCTTTAGCGGCTTTGCAATCAGTTCGAATAAAGAATTTTTTATTGAGAATATCACTTTGAAATTTCGTAACACAATGGACTATGGCAAGTAATTCTTTTTTTACCATAGAATAGTTTTGTTGGGTTGGATTCCAAGTTTTAAAGGTATACCTGAGTAGTTGTTCATGACTATCAATGCGTTGTTTGAGAATACCGCCCAATCCCAATTCGGAGGCGTCACATTCAATTATTTTGAAAGCAGTAGAATGAGGAAGAGAAAGGTAAACTAGGGTTTTAACTTTTTGTTTGATTAGTTGAACTGCTTTAGTATGAATATCCGTCCAGGATGAAGGATTCTTTTTTAATCTATTATGTAAAGGCTTAGCGTTTATAGCAAGATTAGGATAAAAATCATTAACATAATTTAAACATCCTAGGAACCTTTGAAGTTCTTTCTTATCTAGTATTTGATCAGGGAATTTATTAGCAAATTGTATGAATCGATCTATAGGAATAATAGTGCCATGATGAATATTGTGTCCTAGAAACCTAATATTGGTTTTGAATAAAGTCATCTTTTTTGCCGATATAACTAATCCAGCATTCTGGACTGCATGAATAAAGGTATTAATATGTTTAATATGTTCATCTATAGATTCAGAAAAGATTAAAACATCATCAATATAAACTATCATAAATTGATAATAAGCATTAAAGACATCATTCATTATTTTATGAAATTCTGATGGAGCATTTTTTAGGCCAAATGGCATTACATTCCATTCATATTGTCCAAAAGGTACATTAAATGTTGTTTTATATTTATCTTGTTCTTGAATTTGTATTTGTCAATATCCTGATTTCATATCAAATTTGGAAAAGATATAAGCATTGGCTACTCTATCTAATAAATCCTTTTTATTGGGGATAGGATATCTAATCCATTGTAATACTTTATTGAGGGGTTTATAATTAATGACTAATCGAGGAACTCTTCGTTCCTTTTCAGCATTTTTATTGACATAGAAAGCTGCACAACTCCATGGTGATGCGCTTGATCTTATTAACTTTTTTGTTTGGAAATCAGCAATTTCTTTCCTACACATATCTAATAAAGTAGTATTCATTTGTATTGGTCTAGCTTTCTTAGGTATTTGTTTTTCATCAAATTCTGGTTCATATGGTAAACTAATACTATGCTTTTTCCTTTCCCAAAAAGCATTGGGATGCTCACTACAGATAGATGTTTCAATTTGTTGTTGAATTGATTGAATCTTTTGTTGGATCAAAGGATTCAGTATTTGTGCTTCTACATATTTATATTTAATTTCTTGTTTTAAAGTACAAAGAAATTTTTCTTTATTGTGTAATTGACTTTTGACGTTATTGATTTCTTTTAATTTTGGTTTATGAATAAAATCAAAGTGTATTGGTACATTTTGATAATTCGAAGATATTCCTGTTTGATCGATTGATAAGGGATATAGTATTGTAAGAAATGAGACTCCAAGTATAACTGCTTGGCGTAGTCCTTTGACCATAATAAATGGTGTAATGATACATTGGTGATTATTACAAACAGAAGCATTAGATAATTTATAATTGATAAAGAGTCTACTGCCATCTGCAGTATTTAGGATATGAGTTGTTTTGTCAAAATATTTTGATGGTACTAATCCTTCATTGATGCAATTAAAGTCAGCACCTGAGTCTATTAAAGCTGATGTTTAAAAGCGATAATCTTCTGCTATTATTATAGTGACTTGAACAAACTATTTTTGAATCATAATTTTATCTATCAAATTTACAGAAGGAGTTGTTATCAGAAGTGATTTAGCTTCTGAGGTTTCTGGTATATCTTCCGGTGGATCAGGACTATATGTTGTAATAAGATGATTGAATTCTAATTCATCTGTATCTAACTCTTGCTGAGATAAAGTTTGTAATTCTAGAGTTTTAATTCTATTTTTTAATTGGTGAACCTCTTTTTTGACTTCTTTAATTTCATGTTTTAATTCTAAAATAGAAGGTTCTTTTTGTTTTGTAATATGTTGTTCGCTCATTCTTTTCATAATAGAAGCAAAATTGTATTAATCAGGTGTTTTACTAGTAGGAGGTGTTTTTGCTTTTGTTTTAGTTAAAGTAATAAATTTGGTGATTACAGATCTTTTTTCTTCTGGATCAGTAATTTTCTCAATAAGGTCTAAGATCAGGTTATCTTCTTGGGTAAGCATATGAAGATTATATGTAGGTATAGGGTAAGTGCAATTAGATTCTTCTATTGGATGAGATGATTCTGTATCTGTAGAAGAATCTGAAGAATCAGATGATTCTGTCCATAAAATGTCATCATCTTGAATATGTCCGATATGTGATTCAGTAGAATCTGAAGATATAGATTCATAATTTATTATATTATATAATTTTGATTTGATTGATTCATCTAAGTGTAATGATTCTATTTTCTTTTTTAATTTGCATTGGTGTTAGTAATGACCAACTTTTCCACATTTATAACATACTGGAAGTTTCCTTTTATTTTTAGTATTTGAAGAGAATTTGTTTATAAATTTTTGTTTAGACTTTTTATATTGTTTATGTAAGTTATTGGATTTGGATTTATATTTGTCTTTTTTGTATTTTTTCTTTTTCTTATATAGCTTGTCAGGTTTATTTTTTCTATCTAAATGGTATCCAAATTGTTAACAGAAATCACCAAGTTCTTTACGCTTGGTAATTTGTTGTTTATCTAACTGTCTTTTGAGTTTAAGATCAATATATAAAGCTAATCCTTTAGCATATATTATGTCTATATATATATATATATATATATATATATATATATATATATGGAAAACCCACCTCATATTATATTAAGGTATTTGTAAAGTGGACCCCAAGCACTAATTGACCCCAACAACCGAACACGGAGTATGTGTTCTGCTCAAGTAAGAGATATTGAAAGTGTGGCCCGCTTTATAGAGCCTCACCCTCCTTAAACTGCCCGTGGACAATTCCCATACTTCTTACTTTACAAGATGAAAAATCTTCAAAAACCCAAAGGTTTTCATTTTTAATCGGGACAAATCCATGGTACGACCTTACTCTGTTGATTAGGCAATGAAGAGCTTGGTTTTAAAAAATCATTGGGACAAATTTTTTAAAGGGATTAAGTTAAGTTTTTATTTGATAATGAATTATTTGTCAAATATTCGTAAAGTCTTTATTTGAAAAACTTTGGGACAAACTTTTCAAAAATTAAGATTTTGACAAATAATTCACTTTACGATTATTTGATAAATTTCTTAAAGGGATTATCGAACACCAAACATAGTCTGTTTTATTGCAATGAGTTGCATTTTAAATCTATATTGGACCATAAAATAGATGTAATGGATAATAAACACTCAAACATGAGACAATTTCTCCGTATTTATATATTTTTTGTAAAATGATGAAAACTATAATGCAATACTATTATTTTTTGAAAACCTAAAAAAATATATTTTTAAGAAATTCTAGTGATTTCTTTGAATTTTTTTTAATGTTAGATCTTGCCCCTGGTGGATTTTCCGCTCCGAATCGCCAATTCACGGATTTGATATAGTTTTTGAAGTGCCCGATCCCTGTCACCCATCCGTTTTCCAGAACCAACTTTCCTAATAAATGGTCGACAATGTTACTTTTCGATAGAAATCCCATCTAAAAGTTCGCATAAGCAGATGTTTGAGTGGAGACTAAAACATAAATTGCAGTCTCCTAGGACCACTATATTTGTGCCTGTGAACTTAAATGAATGGGATAAAATACTCATGCTTCACATGAGCAGATTCAACTACTCTTGTCCAACATCGATCGTAGCGTGCTCCCACGGGAGCACACTGAGTTCCCCGTTTGCTGTTTTGAGATACTTTTATCGAGTTTGGAAGCCCAAGTTCCGAACCCACGTATCATAAAAAGTTATAAGTAATTTTGTTTGGAAGTTCAAGTTCTCAGCCTTTTTTTTAACAAAAAAAAATCAGTTCAGAACTTGAATTATTTTTCATATGCCAAACAAGTACCTATGTTCAGAATTCCAAATTTCGAACCGAAGGCATTTTTAAAAACATAAAGAAATGAGAAAAGGGAGCACTCCCATAAATTTTAAAAATTCAGAGATATTTTTTAAGAACCAAAAAAAAAATGGATATTTATGTCAACTTTCCTAAAAGTCACTAAGTAGGCTATTAGTGATTTAATTGCAATGAGATGTCGAACTTTTCTATATTAATCATGGTTAAAAGCAATGTTGTCAGGTTTGCTTCGGAGTCTTCTTCGGTTTGGTGAAAAAAAATGAAGCAATTCGACGCTTCGGTTGATTTGAAGGAAGACTTTAGATTTTTTTTATAAAAAATTTAATATAAATAAATTAGATATTTATATATAAAATATATAACAATAATGGAAAAAAATTTTAAAAATTAATTTTTTTTAAAATACTTTTATATAGGTATTTCTTTTCTAACCGAAGCAGCTCGAAAAACACCTGAATCTAACCAAAGCGTCCCGAATCTAACCGAAACGTCAGCACCACGCTTCTCTTCGCTTTGGTTTATGCTTAAAAACCAAAGACTTAAGCCAAAGCGAAATTAATTTGATAACATCGGTTAAAAGTGAATCAAAATTTCATGAACATTAAGATAGATTTAACCCATACGAAAACCTCAGCCTCAATCAAATCCACATCCCAACTTAGCTTCGCCCTATATCCGTAAAAAAAAAAGAAAAGAAAGAGGAAAGTATAAAAAGGGAGGGCGTGCCTCTTATGGGGCCTTTTTGTGGGCCCCACACACTTTCCATATCTACCGCCCCATAGCCCATGGTGGGCCTCTATATATTTAATAATTTATAAAATATATAAAATGATTTTTTAAAAATGATAAATATTTTATTTTTTTTAAATAAATAAAATGCTGAAAATTCAATATCTCTCTATTTATAAATCTATTTTGAGAAAATATAATATCTAGAGACTTTAAAAAATTCAAAATATCAATTTAAAAATAATTTAACATCAAAATAATTATTTTTAAATAATTTTGATGGGATTCAGATCCAACTATGTTAATGAATTATAAATTTTGCTGAATCACTCCATCTTCTATTGTGGACTATAATTCACGCTCACTTTCTCAAACAAATGTAGCAGTTCTCATGATCCATAGACTATTGCAAAGGTTCATGATTCGGCTACCAAAGTCTGCTAATAGTTGATGGGACACAATTTCAGTCTATGGATTACAAGTTCTCTTCTATTTGACAAGTCCAAGGTTATACAGACCTGGTGCAAACACAACTCCATGGTGCACCGGGGTCATCTCTCGCTCATGTATACATACTTTATGGTGACTCTCTTTCGCAATACGGCTATCATATGTGCATGTCGTGTGATGATTCAATGATGAGGCTTTGGCCCTCGGCTCTTCAAGCCTACCATCGCACACAAGGGTCACACAGTTCATTAGCTCACTACCCTGGTCAACTCCAATCTCATCAAAGGATAACTATGTTAACCCTCTTTGATTGCGTTTTATGCCTAAGTAATTAACGATTTTTCAACTCTACTGGCTTAACATGTTAAGCCTAATTTGAGTAGTGGCAAATAACATTTGCCTATTTCGGTCCCTTTGGACCAGAATGTCTTGATCCCTCTAGACCGCACTCCCATTGGAGTTTATTGTTCTACTATAGTAAATTTGGTTACATGCTCTCATAAAGCTTTTAATGACCATAAATACCCAATACACAAAATGCATATGAGTCTACTAATAAAAGGCTAGATTAGTAGCCAAGGGATTTAAACAAAAAGATGGCATAGATTATTTTGACCTAGACGTCCCAATGGCAAGGATATATACTATATAATTGCGTTAGCTATGGCCTCAATTAACCATCTAATTATGCATCAAATGGATGCTAAGATTGCATTCCAATATTTACTGGAAACAATTTATTAGGGGGACTCAGAATATGTTTCTTCAAATTTTTTTTTTCCGCAAATAATTTATTGGGAAACAATTTATTCTTACATGTAAAAACAAGTCAACAAGAAAATATAAGCTACAAATTGATCAAAAGTATTATTTGAAACTTTTTTGGTTCTAATTTTGTCTGCATGGAAATACCAAAGGAAATGACCTCACCAATAATTTCCTCATTATTGTTAAAATATGTTCTTTTTTGATGATTAGAGACTCATTCCGCTGTATGTTATGCATTTCCAATGATTTATACCAGCTTGTCCTAGGGAAAGATAGTGAGGCTTTTACATTTACAACAAAAATTGGGATTTCTATTTGTTCCCTAGTTGTAAAAAAGGCCTATAATTTAGCAAAAGACATTGGGCAAATAGCAATCACCTAAAAACAACCTATTATTTTCATTTTTTGATGATTAAAGACTCATTCTTGTAAGTTTCCAATAATTTTGGACCAGCATGTCCAAGGGAAAGATAGCGAAGCTTTTACATTTACATCAAAAATTGATATTGCTATTTGCCCCCTTGTTGTAAACATGGGTGTTAAGTAAAATTTAGCAAAAGACATTGGCGCAAGTGCAAATAGTAATCACCTAAAAACAACCTATTATTTTCATTATGTAAGGCACTTACTAAGGAAAAAGTTATCTTGAAAACAAAAACAGATCCCAACTCGTATCATGAAATTTGATTTACAAACTCATCCAATTAGCTATCGTAAAAGTATCCATTGCAGACTCCAATTAACTCTAACAAGAAACTTTGAGAGAAACAACCTTTTTTTACTGAGTTTTGCTTTCTTATGAGCTATAAATGCTTACACGCAGTGTTTTAAAACTCGAGTGAGTCTGAGAAGTTAGGAACCAGATAGACTTGGCCGGTTCCTATGTTTTAGTATTATAGCTTGTACAGACGAGTTTTAAAACTCGAGTGAGTCTTTGACAGATTTGATGATGCCTATATGGACGATTCAGAATAGAGATCCTGATGAAGCCGGGATCCGAGCCTTGTTTATGAGCGTTGCTTACATGCATAAATTGATCAAAGATTTCATAAAAACAGTCATCAGAAGCATGAGAAGGTATTCATTGCCTTCATATGATCCACAATGAAATTCCAAACAGATTTAACTACATCACATTTAGTTATGCTGACAATGTAGATGGAAGAGAAATCACAGAATATTCAGTCATTGCTTCAGGAAAGTTACACAAGAGGGTTAAACACCCAATTCAAGAAACTTAGACATGCATTAGGCAGCTTCATAGCCGTTATTACAATAAACTTACCAGGAAGAACGAGTGAGAATCCCATTTGCTTTAAAGGAAAACGTGATATTTGTCCTCCAATCTAATCCTAGAAATGTGGATTTAATCTATGGTAGGAGCTACAAGATGTTACGGTGATTGCCTTCTGGAGTCCAGACTTATAAGAAGACAAAAAGGGCTAGAGAGAGAGTTTTTTAGAGAGAGAAAAACAATGGTGTTTTAAAACAAAGAAAAGGGGGTTAAGTTGAGAGACTCTTGCAATCAAAAAATAAGGTTTTTAAAGGATTTTAGAGAGAAGAAAGTACAGGGCTGCAGCAAGGTTCTTATCACCATTTTAGGCCCATCCAGAGGTTATTTTTGCTATATCTCACACTCAACACTCAGTTGGAAAACCAAAATAGTTGGTGTGCTCTCCAATTGCATCTCCAAGCTATTGAAAGACCATTTTTTGGGGGCTTTTGAGGTGGGAAAGAGATGATCTTATTAGTGCTTGTGAGGTAATTTTGTATTTTTTTCAAGTTATTGTTGCTCTCTCATTTGATTGTAAGCATCAAGTTTTGGGCAAAAACTTGAGAAGAAACTCATATTGTAACACACATTTGATTTTAGTGGATTCCTCTATCGGATTCGACCCGTGGTTTTTCCCTTCACATTGAAAGGTTTTCCACGTTAAACCTTGTGTTATGATTGTGTTTGGTGGATCTTTCCTTTTTGTAATTTGTGATATCTACATTTTTTGACACTTAGCAAATTGCCCATTTTCGATATTTGCACAAACATACATTGTGGGATATATTTTTTTTACCTATGACTCACGCATAAAAGGGAAGGGCAATGCTTCCCAACAACTGGTATCAAAGCACACCAGTTTGGGTTTTTTTTATTCATGTGTGAATAAAAGATGGATGCAAATACCTCAACACGGATAATTAGTTTGAATGGAGGTAATTGGTCAATTTGGAAGGCCAAGATGGAAGACCTTATCTATTCAAGAGACCTCTATTTGCCAATTGAAGGGATAGAGAAGAAGCTAGAAACCATCACTGATGATGATTGGAAGAAGTTAGACCGGAAAACGATTGCTTGCATCCGGCGATGGTTGGATGATACCGTGTTCTGCCATGTATCAACAGAAACTAGTGTAATTATCTTGTGGAAGAAATTGCATGATTTGTATGAGAGAAAGACGGTCAGAAATAAGGTATTTTTAATTAGAAAACTTGTAAACTTGAAGTTTAAGGAGAACAGATCGATTGCGAAACACTTGAATGAAATGCAAAGAATTGTAAATTAGTTGGCGGCTATGAAAATGGTGCTAGATGATGAACTGTAAGCCTTGTTGTTGTTGAGCTCATTGCTTGACACTTGGGAGACCCTTGTTGTATCCCTTAGCAACTCGGCACTAGTGGGGTTATTACAATGAGCCAAGTTACAAGTAGTTTGTTGAATGAAGAAGTGAGAAGAAAATTTCAGATTCCTCCCACTCATACACATTAGTCACTGAAGAACGGGGGAGATCGAAGAATAGGGAAAATCATAACCGAAGCAAATCAAAAGGGAGATCCAAATCGAGAAAAGGAGTGACGTGTTACTATTGCAAGAAGCCCCGACATATGAAGAAGGAGTGTTGAAAGTTCAAAAGAGATCAAAAAGGAGGAAAATGTGGTGATGGAAACAAAGAACATTAGCAAACCACTACAGTTGCATCCGGTGATGTTATAATCTTCTCGACGTGTGGTGAATGTTGTGTTAGTGCAGCATGTGATGATTCAAATTGAGTGATTGATTAAGGAGCATCATTCCATGCTACTTCACACATAGATTTCTTTACCATGTACAAGTCAGGAGACTTTGGTTCGGTAAGGATGGGAAATAATGGAGTATCTAAAATTGTTGGAATGGGTGATGTTTGCATTACTACTAATACTGACTATGAGTTGGTCCTCAAGGATGTGAGGCATGTTCTAGACCTCAAATTAAATCTCATCTCAACAGGAATTCTTGATGATGAAAGGTCTGAGTCATAGTTTGACAATGGAGTGTGGAAGTTGAAAAAATGTTCTCTTGTTGTGGCAAGAAGCAAGAAATGCTGCTCTCTATACAAGACCGAAGCCCAGCTATCCAAAGGTGAGGTGAACACTACCTTTGAAGAATTTCTATCTGACTTGTGACATCATCGACTTGGTTACATGAGTGAGAAATGTTTGGAGATTTTGGTGAAGAGAAATTCACTTCCAAGTCTCAAAGGTTCATCCTTAACCCCTTGTGATTATTGTCTAGTAGGAAAACATCATAGAGTTTCTTTTCATATGCTAAAATTAAACGAGATACTGAAATACTTGATTTAGTTTGCTCTGATGTATGTGGCCCTATGACTGTGAAAAATCTTAGTGGTGCTTTGTATTTTGTCACCTTTATTGATGATGCATCTAGGAAAGTTTGGAGCTTTGCCATGAAGAGCAAAGACCAAGTATTTGAAAATTTTCAAAAGTTCCATGTCATGGTTGAAAGACAAACATTAGAATCCTTGAAATGTCTTTGCACAGATAATGGTGGAGAGTACACCTCAAGGAAGTTTGAAGACTATTGTGCCAAGCATGGCATACGACATGAGAAGACTGTTCCCTCCACACCGCAACATAATGTTGTTGCAGAAAGAATGAATCGTACCATAATAGAAAGGGTTAGAAGCACGCTTTCCTTAGCTAAATTACTAAAGGAATTTTGGGGTGAAGCAATGAATACAGCATGCTACTTGATAAATTTATCTCATTCGGCTCCATTGAAAAGGGATGTGCCAGAAAGAGTGTGGACTGGCAATGATGTATCCTACACACACTTAAGAGTCTTTGGATGTAAGGCTTTCATATATGTACCTAAAGAGCATCGAAACAAGTTAGATGACAAAACAACCAAATGTGTATTTTTGAGTTATGGATATGATGAATTTGGGTACAGGTTGTGGGATCCCACGGCCAAGAAGTTGCATAGAAGCCAAGATGTAATCTTTTGTGAAAACCAAACACTTTCCGATTTTGATAAGGAGGAACCGCCAAAGAGGCTTATAGATGAGCTGTTAGAAGCACAAGCCCTTTTACCCAACATGATGATGATGGGCAGCAAGTTCAAGATCAAGATGACCAAGTTTGGGGTGGTGAGACTCCTCAAATAGATGATGTGCATGATGATGATGTGCATGGTAATGATGTTATACATGGTGATGTTGAGCAAGGGGAGCAGCCTCCTCAAGAAGAACCACCTATGGTCAGAAGGTCACAAAAGGAACGAAAAGCCTCAACAAAATATCCATCATCAGAGTATCTCACACTCACTGAAAGTGGTGAACCATAAAATTTTTAAGAAGCTATGGTACATGAGCAAAATGAACAATGAAAGAAAGCCATACAAAAAGAACTTGAATCCTTTCATAAGAACAAAACCTATGAGCTTGTTGAGCTACCAAAAGGATGAAAAGCTTTGAAGACCAAGTGGGTATTTAGGTTGAAAAATGAAGATAACAATAAGAAAATGAGGTACAAGGAAAGGTTGGATGTCAAGGGATTCGGGCAGAAAAATGATGTTGATTTTGACGAAATCTTTTCTCTCGTTGTGAAGATGACTTCTATTCGCACTATCTTAGGCCTAGCGGCTAGTCAAGCCTTAGAAATTGAGCAGTTAGATGTTAAGACAACTTTTTTGCATGGAGATCTAAATGAAAACATATATATGTAACAATCAGAAGGTTTCCTAGTGAAGGGCATGGAGCACATGGTATGCAAGTTGAAAAAGAGCTTGTATGGGTTGAAGCAAGCGCCACGACAATGGTACAAAAAGTTTGACTCTTTAATGATGAGTCATGGTTTTACTAGAGCCATTGCAGACCATTGTGTTGACCTTAAAAAGTATTATGAGTCTTCCTTTATTATTCTCGTGTTATATGTTGACGATATGCTCATCGTTGATCGATATGCTAATTTGATTGACAGGTTGAAGAAAGAATTGAACAAGGTTTTTGACATGAAGGACCTAGTAGCTGCAAAACTATTTTTGAGTATGACAATCAAGCGTGATGGGAAATACAAAAAGTTGTGGCTCTCACAAGAAAAATACATTGAGAAGGTACTTGAAAGATTCAGCATGAAGAATACCAAGCCAATTAGTACACCATTACCTAGTCACTTCAAGTTGAGTGCCAAGTTATCTCCAACCAACAGTGAAGAGAAGAAGGAAATGGAGAAGATCCCCTATGCTGCAGCCGTACGGAGTTTGATGTACGCTATGGTGTGCACAACGCCTGACATAACACATGCCACCAGTGTAGTTAGTAGGTACTTGGCAAATCCAGACAAACAACATTGGGAAGCTGTAAAATGGATTCTAAGGTATCTAAGAGGCACATCTAAAGTTTGTCTATGTTTTGGAAACTCATCACCCTTGGTGGAAGGCTATACAGATGCAGATATAGCAAGAGATCTTGATAGAAGAAAGTCTACTTCGGGTTACTTGTTTACTTTTGCAGGAGGAGCCATTTGTTGACAATCAAAGTTACAAAAATGTGTTGCACTGTCAACTATAGAGGCAGAGTATATCGCTGCCACATAAGTCTATAACGAGATGCTGTGACTGAAGCGTTTTCTTATGGAGTTGGGTTTGAAGCAAAATGAGCATGTAGTTAGATGTGACAGTCAAAGCGTCATTGATCTGAGCAAAAATGCTATATTCTACTCTAGGACCAAGCACATTGAGGTATGGTACGATTGGATTCGAGAAGTCTTAGAAAATGGGTTCATAAAGATTTGCAAAATCCATACCGATCGGAATCCGTCAGACATGATGATGAAGACAATGCCAAATGAGAAGCATGAGCTATGCAGAGCTTTGGCAGGCATGGGTGCCATGTGAGTATCCAGTATGGGGGAACCCTCCTCATGGGTCTGGAGGGGGAGTTTGTTATGGTGATTGCGTTTTGGGGTCCAGCCCCATAAGAAGAAAAAAATGGTTAGAGAGAGAAAAGGGTTAGAGAGAAGCGATTCTCATGAAGATTTTGAGTGATTTCGTCTTTAGAGAGAGAAAATCTAGGTTGCTCTCACGATTATCCTCCTAGACAGTAGTTGCTCTCATGGTTCTCCTCCTGGACAATGGTTGCTCTCAAGGTTCTCCTCCTGAACACTGATTTAACTATGGAATGAAGATAGTCTTTTCCTGGACAACGATTTAGCTATGGAATAGAGATGAGAGGTCGATGATATTGCCGATGGGAAGACTGGGTCTAAAAGGGTTTACTCAATTGAATTTTGTTAAGGGTTATAGAAGTAACTATATGTCCCAAAATCTGTAATGTAACTTTAATTGGTATAATGGATTTTAGTTTGCCATGCCCATGGATGTAGCTCTCTTGGGGTGAACCAAGTAAATCGTTGTGTTCTTGTGGTGTGTGTGTTTTATGTTTTATTTATCATGTTATGGCTCGTACTCTCGTCTATTTGGTTTATAGCTGGATAAGTATATGATCTTGGTGGGATCCAATATTTGCGATGTCACACCCCAAGTTTTATAACACTAAAATTCTTGAGATGTGATAATCAGTTCTTAAAGAACAAAACCAATTGATTTTTTTTTTTCCTCTATATTGCACCAAAACAAATGTTCCATTAAGGAACTTTTAGATTTATACAAAGTCTATTAATAACTTATAATTAACATGAAGATATATATATATATATATATATATATATATATATATATATATATATATATATATATATATATATATATATATATATATACAACTTTGATAGAACAAAAGTTATAAAAGCGGATTTATCCATAACTACAAACTTCTTCCAAACTATTCTTGTTGTACATATGAACAATACAGTTGCAATTACTTTGAAAAGAATTCACAATAGTTTGATGAGTTTGACTACTCAGTAAGTGACCATCATAATTCAAAAAAATCATGGTTGGAAAATATAAATATTTTATAAAAGAATACATATTAAAGACAATATGAGAAAGAGCATACATGAAGAATAGTTTCAAATTCAGAAACACACAATTTAACATAATTCAGAAGATTTGAATGCATCTTGAACCAGTATGAGGAAGTGCATCTATAAATCCTTCAACAGGAAAGTCCAGTTTAACATGATTCAAAGGATTTCACAAAATACCCTACTAATGACCCAAGTAGGTCATCTATATATCACATCAGCGTCTTGAATGTGTCAACGTAATCCCTATCGGCATACCAGATAGGTCTAGTCATATCTCACCGGTGTACCAAATGAGTCCACTTATTACCTGTAACTAACGTTTTTGGTAGATTATAATTTTCTATCTGCTAAGGTTCTATGAATTCCTTCCATGCTAGTTCTAGTTAGACAAGATCTTGATATCGTAATAAGTAAGACTTATAGTGTATTTCTATTAAGATCTCATAAGAATCCTAAACCTATTATTTTGATACTAAATTAATTCCTGAAGTAGAAGTCCTACCCATCGGGCCAATCAAATCATGATAGAACCTCTATCATTACAATCAGGAGGGAGACACCACCAACAGGTGAATTTGTTACGCATTACCTCACACACGCACATAACCTCAGCGCGCTTTGGGATTTTTGATAGGCACTGGCCTTACGAGACATGACCTTCTCATTTGCCCTTCTGGCGAGAGAACGCTACATTACTAAAAGGGTCCCAATGAGTAGTGCCTCACATAAGTTTTGGGAGAGCGACTACCCAAATATACACACTCCTAACTCTCATCTTATCATAGAGAGTAGAGAAAAATCACAACTGTCGACACAAATATCTCATTAGATCATAACAGGGGCATGTCTCCATACGCCCATATCTCATCAAAAATATGTTACCATGCATACATATCTTATTAGAAGCATGTTATCATGTACATATATCGTATCAAAAGCATATTACCATGCACACATATCTTATCAGAAGCATATCTCATATGTAATCACAAGAAACATCAACATGTCTATGCTATACATATAGTCACAAGGGGCATCACTATGTCATATTATCATGCATATAAATTCAAAAGGCATTATTATGTCAATTGCATTCCATATATCAACGTAGTAGATATCAGGAAACAATAATATCGTATTTTCAAAATATCATTGAAATCATTAACATGAATCCACATGAAACAATTTATAGCAATCATTTGAACATAACACTCGCACATAACACTTACATATAACACTTCCAGTATTTTCAAATAATCATGTTACAGATACACGTAAAACTTATAGCACAGAAAAATTGTTTTTTAGGAAAAGCAAGGCCACTTGCACATAACACTCAAAGTATCTAAACTTTATGTTGGAAATATTACAATTAAATACAGAAATATCTATAAGAATATTACAAAGATATAGGTTTTTCCCAATAATGATTTTACAAGAAAAATGAAGTCACTTACCTATATGTCACTCTGAGGTGGATATGTTGCTATCATTACCGGAGTAGAACTGGAATCAATGGTGTTATACTAAAGGTATGAGAAGAAAGAGCATAAAAATATTATAGAATTATAAAATATGGGAAAAGGAGCATAAAAATATATTCATATAAGAGAGAAAAAATATTATAGAATTATTTTTATGAGAATATGATGTGAGAGAGAAGAACTATTATAAGCTTTTTAATTATTTTTCATGACAATATTTTGAGAACATTATCATGATGAGAACATACTATAACATATAATATAAAATTAAATAAAAATTATAATGAATATTATAATAATATAAAATAGTGAAAATAATATGCATACAAACAATATATAAATGAAAACTGATAATAAATTAAATAATATAATCGTGCAATGGTGACATATATAGTAATATGTAGGTAAAAACTATTCATAACATTATAAAATTAACAAATTAGCTAATTGAACTCCATAATACAAAATTAAGTGTATCATATATAACTGAATAAATCATTAAAATAATATTATGATTACAAGAAAATAATGAGGATATTATGAGTGCAAAAAAATACTATTTTTATAAGAACATCATTATTATGAGAATGATGAGAATATTATTAAAATCATAATATCATTATGAGAGAATACTTCATAAGAATATTATTAAAGTAATAATATTATTATGAGGAAGTAATGAAAAAAATGAATAAAAAAAATAATTGTAATAAGAGAGAAAAAGAGATTTAGGTATAGACAGATGGAAGCTTTGATGAGCTTCATGATTAGCTTATGAGGGGGAGGGAATATTTTGAAAGTGAGAGAGGACACTTCACAACTTACACATATCAAGGTATGTTGTTTATCTTTTTATTTTTTTGTTAATTATTTTATAATGCCACATCACTTTCTATTATTATCTTTTAATATCACATCACTTCTTATCATTTTTTTTTCTCATAATGTCACATTATACCATAATATTTTAATTAAATATTACTCTAGAAAGTATAAATGAAAGGTGTTGTAAAAGATTGATCCCATGGTGCATTAACAACACAATGAACTATCGCTCAAAATCATTTCTTTATATAAATATTTTATTTTGATTTTTATATTATTATTATTACTTTTATTATATTTATTATCATTATTATTATTAAGTTTTAAAAAAATTAGGATCATTTCCGCATCTAAGAAGGTTATGAATTCCTAACACTGAATACTCCCGCCAATGCTCTAAGAATGCACAACAAAACGAACACCGTCAGAGAGGAAACAGTTCACAAAAGCTATTGAAGCAATAGAAATCAAACCATACTACAGTATTCTGCCAAAGTTCGTCACAAGCTCTTATGGTTATGAGACAAGCTGGTCATAATTATCTTATACCTGAATGGTTGATTTGATCAAGCTTAAGCTCAATGCTATCTTCCTATAGAAGTGAGAATTTGCGAGAAGACTTGGCTTGTTGCTAAATCGGAGCCCTCATCGCTGGTATCGATTCCATCCTTTAAGCTGTCAAAACGCCTAGGCTGAGGCACCTGAGAAGGAAACTGCGTGGTCATATTGGTGCTATCTTCGTACGGTTCTCTTTCTATCGAGGTCTGTTGAAGCTGGAGAGCATACTCCAAATTCCAAATAGCATCAGCCATACAAGGTCTATTGACGCCCCGTTCAGCTAAACATTTCTCAGCTGTTTCTACAAATTTTCTCAGAGATCGCGGATTGATCTTACCCACCAGCCTAGGGTCAATAATTTTCTCAATTGAATCCCCTTTTTGCGACTTCATGGCCCAATCAGCCAAGTTTGCCTGCTCAGTTGGAAGGCAGGGATCCAGTGCTGCTCTAGCACAGAGAACTTCAAGAAGAACCACACCGAAAGAGTAAACATCTGATTTCACGGTTAATTGTCGGGTTTTGAAATATTCAGGGTCGAAGTAACCAAAGCTGCCTTTGATGAGTGTGCTCACATGGGTCAGATCACTCTCACCATGGTCCGGACCGAGCTTTGAAATCCCAAAATCTGCAACTTTTGCAGTGAAATTCTCATCAAGAAGGATATTGGCTGACTTAACATCTCGATGGATGATTTTTTGTGAAGAACCAGTGTGGAGATAGTGAAGTGCCCTTGCTGCTCCGATACATATCTCGAGCCTATGTTTCCATGATAAAGCAGGGAGGTCATCACCATACAGGTGATTATTAAGAGACCCATTCTCCATGTATTCATAAACCAGAATCATCTCAGCTTGCTCTTCACAATACCCAATTAGGGAAACAAGGTGTCGATGTCTTATACTCGATAGCAATTTCACTTCTGTTTGAAATTCAGAGACACCCTGTTTTGATCCTGTGCTTGCCCTTTTAACAGCCACTTTTGTGCCATCTCTTAGCACTCCTTTGAATACTTTACCAAAGCCACCCACACCGATGACAAACTGTTCATCAAAGTTGCAGGTGGCGAATTGTATCTCAGAGAAAGAGATGCTAAGGTCGAAATTTAGGTTTCGAGCAGGACATGTGGTGTTGGTTCCAATGCTAAATGACTTCCCCCCATCAATTGCCAATGGAGTCCATTTAACAGATTCCTCCTTTTTAGGCCTCCTTTTCTTGGAACCCAAGAGAACTGCCACCAAAAGAAGAGAGAGAACGAAAAGACCACCAAGAACAGAACCCAATATGATACCCAATCGGTTATTAGAACCACCATGAGAGACCCCAATTGGGTTTGCACTAAGCTTCATGATCTCCAATCCATTAAGCATGGCATCATTGCTCCAAAGGTTGTTAGACACAGAGAGACCAACACTTACACGAAGAGTAGCCTCTGATTTAATAGCATCAGCCACAAAATCTGCATAATAAGGGGCAGCCAAAGTCTGCACTGTAACAGTAGAGAGATCCAAATCCTGAATCGCTAAGAAATCGTTGATATAGACATTGAAATAGAGGTTATTAGGTGATCCATTAAGAATGTCACAAAAATGGAATCTGACCATGTATTGGAAGGTTGGATCGACTGTAAAAACCCAAGTCAGATTGAATTTCTGAGAAATTATTCCCAGATGGACCATATGTTGAGCAGTCGAAAAAACTTTTTCGGGTGCAATCTCTTTGGTAAGCTGAGCACTATAATGGATTGGCTCTGTATAAAATATAGGAGTTGCAGAGCTCTTCAAGAACAAGTATTCAGTATCAGGGATCCAAGTCCTCCACATTGTGTCATTCCAAGGGGTGATTTTGGGGCCACCCATGTTAATCCTATACACTGTCTCCAAAGCCTGGTCTGGTAAATTGGAAAGCCTACGACCCGATGGAACCATACTTACAGAATCAGGAATAAAGTCATTGGGGAGTGAAAAAAGCTCAATGGCATTGACAAATGCATAATTTGCAGAGTTGGGATCTGAGTTTTCAGCAGAGGGAACGAAATTCAGGACCAAAGTATCTGATTTCACAGGGATTATATACTCCTTGAACACAACTATTGAATTTGTGGGGGATTTGAAATCATGGAGGAGCTCAATCCCAAGAGTGGAAACAGAGAAAACAGACAATCCGAGATCGTAGTTCCGATTTCTGAATGGCGAAAAATGGAGGCGAAGCATATGAAGGCCATGCTTGCTTACCCTGAAGGTGTAAAAGAAGGGTCGAGTAAAGACTCTAGCTGAGTTGTAAAGTCCTGGTTGTGAATTTGCAGAGACTGATTGAGAAGGAGAGAAGTACTGATCATGGACGAATACTCTGCTGTCGACGGTGGTCTTGGAGGTCGAACCACAGTTGATTAGGAAGTTATCAATTGGGTCGAAAGCCAGAGAGAGAGGCAATAACCAGAAGCAGAGCAGAAGGGGTTGGAGCTTCTCCATTGTAATGAATTGGGGTTGTAGCAGTTTTCAGAGAACCAAACCTTGAAATTTATACAATGGAAATGTATGCCATAGTTTGGACACTCTCCCTAGAAAAAGAGCACGTCATTAAGCAATTGGGGCCCCTGTTCTTGCGGTCTATGGGTTTACTGGTGACCAAAGTAAATAGCCTTGTCCGTTGCGGGAAATAAGGGGTGCGCTTGGCACATACGGTGTAGAGGTAAGGTGCACCTTCAAATTTTATCATGGTATATAATTTTGATGTAAAATGTTGTTAGGATTATATTAAAATCTATTATTATATTTAATTATAACATTATAAATTTTAAAAAAAGTTACAATCGAGTAGATCTATAAACATATGAGAGGCTCTCAACAATCAAATTAGAGTCCACCTTCAAATAGTGTCGAAAAAGATGGTTTCAATACTGGAAAATTTTTACTAGCCTTAAAATATATTTTTATTTTTAATTATAAAATTTAGAGCTTAAAAAATAGTATAGATCGAGCAGATCTACAAAAACTTGAATAACTTAAAAATTGACGGTCTAAAACTGCGTTACAAGATGCACTATTTTCGAAACTTGAAATTCATTTTTTTCTCAAGTCCATGTATGCTGATGTCGAGATGATCAATTTGAGAATATTTGGGCATCAAAACAACCTCTTTTAGTAAAATTTTTGAGGTAGGCTCTAATTTGATCGTTTAGAGATTAGGGTCTGCATAAACTTTTTCCTTTAATCTTTCCTCCCAATATTTTTCTATATTTTTATGTTCTCTCCCCATTTTTTGTTTCTTAGTATGGGGAACCAATGAGAAACCTTTGTCACAGTCGTGAGTGCTTTGATGCAGCATCAAAAAGTTTGAGAGGGCTTTTTGCTCTTGCTTTACCAATGGTAGCCAAGTCTTGTGAAAGTTTGAAGGTTTTCCTAGCAGCGGGGCGATTGCGTTGATTAACTCAAATTTCTCTACGCGGCCGCACATCTAGTAGGCAGCAGCAAAAAGGACTATTTACTACTAAGAATTTCTTATAAGAAAACAAATAGTTAGTGTGGTATTTAATTAACCGGTTACAAGGCAACACTATACTATTTAAAGAGTGATCAACGGGCTACTTGAGCTCCAAAGGCGAACATCTGTTCGACCAATACAGTAACGTTTACTTTGGAAACTAATGGCACCTGTCCTGTTTTTATTTTTGAGCGATTGACGTACAGACCTTAAAAGTCTATGTATAATACGAAAATTATAAAGAAAGTCGTTTAACCTTTCTAATTTTTTTTTTATTTTTAATTGTCCCTTGCTCAACCTGAATTTTAGTTTTTATTTTAGGTTTTCTTTTTAGTTTTTCCATTATTAGGGCAGTGCCCCAAACTTGAAGGCACTTCCATACTAACAAAAAAACTAAAAAAAACTGAACAAAAAAGTAAAAAAGTAGATTGATCGAGAGACAATTTTGAAAGAAATAAAAAACGAGAGGGGGTGACCGACCTTCTTTGTAATTTTCATATATAAGTGGATCATTTTGTATTTTACGTAAAATTTTAAAGTCCGTACATGAATCATCTTCAATTTTCTAACATCATCATCTTTCGCCCCTCTCAATTTGTCTTTGCCCTTTTATTTGATTTTTACAGACAAGTTATCAGACTAGGGTTCTCAATTTCTATCGACAGTTTTCTATTTTCTATCTTTTTCCTCAGACTTAGTTTTACAGAGATTCTCGAAAAAAATATCATTATTGGTTGGGTGAGGTTTGTTTAAGGTTTCAACCTTCAACAATCACGGTAAGGTAAACCTCAAAATCTTATTAAAAGATATATTTTTGGTGCCAAAACTTTTATCATGGCCTAAAATTCTATTTTTCATCTTATATTGAAATTGAATGCTCTGAAAGTGGTACATTTAGCAGATCTATAAGCATTTGAAATTTTTTGAAAATGAACGGTTAGATAATGTGTTACAAGATACACTATTTTTAGGACTTGAAATTCATTTTTTCTTTCATATCCATATATATTGAGGTCAAGATGATCAATTGTTTTTAAATGATGAAACAACCTTTTTCAATGAGTTTTTTAGGTGCACCTTACTTCTATAGTATAAGGTTAACACCTTATATCATATTTTTAAGGATAATTTTAATAGGGTTAGTTCCGCAATTTTGTTGATTAATGCCGATGCAGCGGTTATGCGTGTTCGAAGAGCCGGGTCCCTTACGTGAAAAATGATGAATTTATTATTCCGAAATTTCCACTCAATCTTCTATGCTTCTAATAAAATAATAAATTTAAGTTTAAAAATAATGCATCTTATAATATATTATAGGAAAAGGTTTATATAGAGCCGAGGCTCTAAACAATCAAATAAGAGCCTACCTCAAAAATTTCACCAGAAGATGTTGTTTTGATGCTCAAGCATCCTCAAATTGATAATCTCAAACATCAAGATGCACAGACATGAGAAAAAAATGGATTTCAAGTTTTGGAAATAGTGTATTTTTTAATGCCTTTTTGGACAGTTAATTTTTAATATTTTCAATTTTTTATAGATCTGTTTATCTACACTATTTTTTGAAGCTTTAAACTTTATAAATAAAGATGAAAATATATTTTAAGGCTATCACAAATATTTTTAGTATTGAAACCACATTTCCTGATACTATTTGAAGGTAGGCTCTAATTTGATTGTTTAGAGCCTAGGCTCTATACAAACCACACCCTATATTATTTGGTCTGCCTATTTTTAAAATTTTTAAATATTTGTAGATTTGATCGATTTTCACCATCATTAATGCTTAAAAATTCATAATTAAAGTCAAAATAGATAATTTGGCTATCATAAATATTTCTGATACCAAAACTGTATCTTTTTACAAAGTTTAAAAGTACGCTTTACTTTGATTATTTAAGGTCTAACACCAACCTCACGTAAAAAGTATAATTCTAATAAATATGGATGGTTCAAATCAGAATTTGAAAGGCCAATTAATGGAGCCTTCTAGGTTTTCGAATTCATTGTATTCATAAAATTGATTTTAGAGGATAAGAGAATAGATTTTTTCTTTAAAAAATAAAGGAATATAGCCATGTCAGGGAAATGCCCGATATAATATATGACGATGTCGGATGGGAAAATCTAGAATCTATATTGGGTGTCGTATTTTTATTTATTGGAAAAAGTATAGTTGGAGAGAGATGATTTAGAGAAGAAAGGAGTAAGAGAGAGAGGACACGGAAGCAAAAAACAATGTGAGAGGTGAACTTCCTAAAAAAACAGGTTAAGTGAACTTCCATGTGGGAATGGAAACTACAACTACTCATTTTTAAGAGCCAGATTCCTATGGAACTTCTTGTTATCAAAAAAGGATATTGAACTTCAAGCTCTTAGAGTCATCCGATGAATGCTTAGCCTCTACCAACGTGTGCATGGTTATGACAGATGATGCAATCCGGTACACTGCGCCCCACCATATGGTTATGGTTGATCCCCTACGTGCAAGAACCGACCAGAGCAATTGTATGATCCCCTGCGTGCAAGAACGTACTTAGAGGGATTTGTTGGATCCTAAAATTTCATATTATTTTTTATTCATTGCAGCTATCAATTTATACAAAAAGAGCAAGACCATTAAAATGGTCAGAAGTACGCTAAAAAATCAATGAAGTAGTTAAATTGACAATACTTTGGACAATTTTCTTACTTTTGCAAATCTTTTCATGTAGATACCTCCTCAAGAATTTTGTAAAACAAATTCCATAGGATATTTTGGTAATTTGACCTATTTAAGTCACTTAAATCAAATGACATGAATACATGTACTGATCTTGGTGCAAAATCCCAAGTATATTTTTTTAAAAAAAAACTTGATCTGAGTTTGAAACCTAGAGCAAGTAGTGTTTTGGTAATTTAGCCCAAATTATGTCACTCAAGCTAAAACATGTAAGTATCCTTGAGTGTTCTGGGTTCCAAACCCAAACTAATATTTTTAATGAAAAATATGTTTTGATTTTGGAACATGAAACAAAGGAATTTAGGTCATTTCACTCAAGTAATTTAGGTGACCAAATTATCAAAATGCACTCATTTTTTTACAGGCTATGACCTTGGAATCAGAGCATTTTTTATATATTTTTCGACAAAATTCTCAAGGAAGTTACTAAGTGAAAGTAATTTTAAAAACTAACCGCCTTTTAAGTTGTATACCCACCCCATTGATTATTTTTTAGATTATTTGATCATTTTATTGGTATTTTTTGTTATAAAGAAAGAAAAGATTTGCACCCCAAAAGTAGTCCAAAAGAAATATGCTCCAACCAGAGCTATATAGAAGGTCGAATGTAGGTTTGCAAAAACTCAAAATCAACTTTTTTTTGTTCTGTTTAAATTTTTCATCAAGTCAAAGTTGTTTTGGAAAAGGGGCTAGGGTGCAGTAGTGACACACTCTGCTCTACACTTAGTGATTTTTATTCCCACCAACGCATTAATATTTTTTAAAAGCTAACTTTTAATCTACTTATAAAAAAAAAAAAACAAAATAAAAATAAAATAAATAAATAAATCCGGTCATTCTCACTTAATTACCCAAAAATAAATAAAATGGTGGAACTTTCCTTAGTTCCTCACCTTCAAAAGTAGTTTTTGAAGAGGGGAGCATAGTACTTTAATGTTCTCAACGACGTACTGAAAGTTTTCTTCTCAAATCAAAATAGGAAACAGCTGTCCAGCATCAACGACTCAAAGTCTTTCCTTTTTATTTTTCTTTTTCTTTGTTGTTTTTTCTATTTAATTTTGTAGTTTGTGAAAGAAATGAGTCAAAGGGAAAAATAATTATTCTTCTCCTGTGCTGTGGAACGACCTAACCATCCCCATCTTCTAAAGGGCTCCTAAAAGCCACCATGTAGAAGGATAAGGCCTATTTTTCTACTTCTTTTGTTTAAATATATTCACTTTCCACATTAGGGAAAGCTTTTCATGGGGCCCAGTGACAAATACCCATAATCTCAGCTGTGGAGTAGATGACTTGAGTTTATTTAAGTCACAATTTCAAAAGGTGGCTCTATAGCTTCGGATCTTGATCCAATGGTTTAGAGTGTTTTATTTCTAATTTTTATTTTATAAACCATTTTGCAGCAAAATTTGGGGTATACATACATCTGATAGAGGTACACATGATAAAAATAATAAAGAAGATTTTATGTGATGAAAAATTACCAAAATACTCCTAAAACATTAAGGGACGTTTTGATTATATATTTTATTAGAATTATTTTTTCATATTTTTATTGGGTGCTCCTCAAGAAGGAGATGGGACGTTAATTTCAGCCAAAAAAGGTATTATAAGAAAATTAAAAATTAAATTATAATTTGGCATGATACTATAACATGAGCCATCTTAATCAAACGGCTGAGAAGTGGGTTCACTTATAATGTACGTGTGCTTGAGGTCATACAAAAAGCTTTCCCCCATGAAATTATAGTTGATGGTGAGAATAAGCGGGATTCAAAATTATAGTTGATGGTGAGAATAAGTGGGATTCAACTCGCGTAGGAGGACTGTATGGAGATGGAGAAGAAGATGGAGATTTTTTTTTTTAAGTGGGGAGAGGGCCTTTGCCTTTGGTGGGAATTGAGCTTAAGATATATCGTCGTAAATCGTCAAGCGGAAACCAATTAAGCCCGGGCTCTTTTCCTAAGATGGAGACTTTAGGGTAGGGTGGGGAGGAGACCTAGAAATTGCGAAACTAGATTAAGACGGTGTGGCTGTGGCGATGAAGATGGTGGTTTTAGGGTTGGGTAAAGGAATTCTACGTGTTTGGATGGCTTTCAACGTGATTCAATTAAACTTTTATTTTTTATAAGAAATGTGAAACGTAATGTGAAAATCACTTTTTCTAGCTATAAGATCGTGTGGCTATGCTCGATCTACATTATTTACGTAGTTTTAAATTTTATAATTAAAGATGAAAATATATTTTAAAGCTATCACGAAGATTTTTAATATTAAAACTATATTTCTCAGCACTATTTGAAGGTGCACTTTACTTTAATTGTTTAGAACCTCAGCCCTATACAAACTGCACTTTTGTAAAAAAGATATGGTTTCTATAAGTTGGCTGGCTCATATGTACACATGTGGCCCCCCAAATTAGAGCGCACCCCCAAATTTTCTATAAGTTTCTATAAGGCTGCAACCTTAAACAATCTAATTAAAGTACGCCTCCAAATTTTATCATAACATGTAATTTTAGTGCAAAAAATTCTTAAGATTATTTGACAATCTATTTTTCATATCTAATTATAAAATTTTAAACTCCAAAAATGATTAAAATCAATTAGATCTATAAACACATGAAAATCTTGAAAATGGATGGTTTAGATAATGTGTTTCAAGATGTACTATTTCTGGGACTCAAAATCTTTTCTCTTTTTTTTTTTGTTCATATTTATATAACTTTATGTCGAGATGATCTATTAAGGGGTTTTTTTAACATTAAAATAACTTTTTCCGATGGATTTTTGAGGTGCATCTTTAATTCTACATTTTAAGGTTGCAATCTTATATAAACTTTTTCCTTTTTTCAAAGTCCCTAAAAAATGGATATTTACATTAATTTTCCTATTAAATACTTTATTAAAACTTAACTTGGAACATATAACAAGAATTATGATTGAGAAAATAACCTCTCTCATTACTAAATACTTCATCTAATCCAAACCTACGAGTATTATGCAATGTTTTAAAAAGCGGCTCAGTGAACAGGATCACCAATCCGAAAAACTAGGCAAAATCGGCGAATCAGCAATTCGGATCAGACATTCGATAAGGTTTTAGCTTAAAAAACATTTCAAAAAATAACTAAAAATCTATAAAAAAATCAAGTTTCTTATGTTTCCAAAAAATTTGGGGGTATTGCACTGCAAATTTTTATTATTTTATAAAAAAATATGTAAATACTAAGAATTTGTTTCATGCTCGAGTGTTTGTTGACCAATCCATTACAATAAAATGGATCTCTCTAGTGAAAAATAAAGTTTAAAATACAATCCATTACAATAAAATGGATCTCTCTAACTCAATTTTTTATCTTTATAATTTAATAATCTCCATTATCACTTGTTAAATATAGGAGATCATGTCTACTCATTTCTTATTTTTCATTTTTTATGAAAACTAATTAATTAATTAATTTATACTCATATTTTTATTTTATTGAGGTGATTTTTTCTCATAATTTCCTATCTTTTTTTTTGTGGAAATCCCTCATTCGCTACATCACAATGTTTTTTTTTTCTAAATTTTTTTTGCTTATCTTTCTTGTCCTAGAATAGCTAGTTAAAATTTCTTTTTACTCAATTTTTCTAAAACAAATTCTTTCCTATCACCACTCTAAGCTGCTTGTTGGCCTCAATTTTATTTCGCCATGCTTTGATTTGAATTGCTTAGAACATGGTGGCTCTTGAAATACACGATGCAAATCATGAGGGACCATATTGTATGTAAAGTCTATGCACAATATGGTTCTTGATATTACGTACACGCGTCGCAAATAATAAGGAATATGGTGGCTCTTATATTATGTACACGAGTTGCACTGTTTACACTTTATATTTTAAGGTTGGAATATTCAAAGTAAAATGCATTTTTAAGTTTAATAAGCATAGTTTCTTAAATAAATTTGGTTTTGAAATCTCAACGCCATTTCCAAAACTTTTTCAGATTGCCATTACAAATAAGAAAAACTTGAGCCCCCATGAAAATAATTTTCAAGAGAATGGTGTCATATTTCATTACTATGTAAATATATATGGAAATCTATCTTTGTTAAATAGCTAAACTTTTTTATGTAACATAATCATTATAGCGTTTTATTCAATTATTTGGGATTGACTACATGAATCATGTTCTATCATTTTGTTTTATCAAGGGCTATAACTTAAGTGAAGCTATAAACCCCTATATTTAAACTTATCTAACAATTTTGAAAAAATTGAATGTGAGGAACAAAAGACATGGTTGATGAAAGCTCTCACATTTGGGGAGTCCAATAGAGTTTCGAGTGTGGTGGGCTATAAAATCCTCTGTAAGGGTATGTAAGTGCCTTCCGGCTCGTGAGGTTGGGTTTTGGTGGGACCACAAATAGGGTAATACCACATTAGTCCCATAAGGATAGGGGTGGGGTGCTCCTCTTCTTGTATAAACATATGAATACAAACTTTAAGAGTACAAAATATAAAAATAAGCAAATTAAAAATATAAAAATAAGGGAAATGGGACAAGTGGCAGGTTCTCGATATTTTACTGAAATCCATTTGGTGTGAACAATTTTCGATCTAGATTGACCAATTCTAATCCAAATTACCATTTTTTTTTAAATATAAAAAAATATTTTCTATTTTTTTAATAAAAATAACATAATGGGTTGTCTAGGACCTATCATATGGAAAACCTGATTTTGCACACCTAGGTTTTGACACAAGTTGGGATGTTTGGATCTACTTTTACCAATCAAAACCTAGTTTTGGCTAACCCGCACTCGAATTAGCATATTCGAGTATTGGGAAAACCTAGCACTGGCCTCGAATATCATGCCGCCCATTGATATCTACTCCTTCCTTATCCCCCTTTTGTTCCCCATGTCAACCATTGATTGCACCCTTCTACCATGTCACCCTATGAAATAAGTGGCAAAACTGATTTAACAGTAAATAACCAAAACCTAGTTTTCAACTTAGTGGCAGCTAGCCAAGCATATCCAGGATTTGTGTATCCAGGGACCCAAACGATAAACGTTCAGGTGCGTTTTGCTAGTGTGTAATAATTATGTAATTTAGGTTGGAGACTCAGCAAATAAGGTAGACAACATTTTGTCTATACATTCTTACTACTAAAATAAAGTCTGAGATCATCAGCATAACCCCTATGAACAAACTACTATTGACTCTTTGAAAAATTAGATTCAAAATTGGAGCAAATTTCTATATAAGTTTGTCCATGAGTACTAGAAATTCTATTGGCTAAGGTGTCCATATGGCATCAATCTGTACATTTGCCCCCTAAGGAAAATACAAAGGAGTTTTTGAACATTTTAAAACATGCATGACTTCAACTTGTGATCAATTTCAAAAAAATAAAGAATTATTTTTAGTTCTTAGGAACCTCGGTATGATCATCCATCAAATAGAAAGTCCAATCTTTGGAGAAATGACTTAGAGCATTTTTTGAGCGCTAAAACATTGTTGATCATTGCACTCTTGGTTTCTTGACATTCAAGAACTAGAGTTTAAGGAAGGAAAATATTTTGATAGGGCTACAACCCTATCAAAATAAGTAAAGCTTCACCACAAAACTCACTAAAAAATTGTAATTTTGGCATTGGAAAACCTTCAAATCGATTATCTCGGCCTTGACCATTATGGCTGTGAAAAACATTAGGATATCAAGTCCTAAAAATAGTCTATTATAACCAATTATGTAGACTATCCATTTCTCCCTAAAAATAACTTTTCACGAATATGCAAGATTTGTACCATTTTTTAGCTTTACATTTCATTTTTGGTGTAGAAAATTGATTTTAGAGCTATCATGGCCAAAAGTGCTTTCTGGCAAAGGATTTGAGGTGCGGTTCGTATAGAGCCGAGGCTCTAAACAATCAAAGTAAAGCCCACCCTTAAATAGCGTTGAGAAATGTGGTGTCAATACTTGAAATATTTGTGATAGCCTTCAAATATATTTTCAGCTCTAACTATAAAATTAAAGCTTCAAAAATAGTGTAGATCGAGCAGATCTATGAAAATCTTGAAAATTGACAGTTAAAAGACGCATTACAAGATGCACTATTTCTAAAACTTGAAATTCATTTTTTTTCCCATATCTATGCATCTTGATGTTGAGATGATCAATTTAAAGATATTTGGGCGTCAAAACAATCTCATCTAGTGAAAATTTTGAATTATGCTCAAAACCTCCAAAACTTTTCAGGGGTATTTTGCTCAATTGAAATTTTGTAAATTATTTTTTAATATTTTTATTAGGTGCATCTTGATGAGAAGAATGAACCCTTAAAATTTCAAGTAATTTGGATATCAACGACGGTGGAAGATTGAGTTGGTCAACATAAAATCACGCATCAGGTATCCACATACATGGAAGGCTGGGAGGCGAACTCTAGCGCATACCAGAAAAACTTGCCTTGAGCCACAAAGTTTTGACCTAGGGGTCATGGCTGGCCTGGCCCGGGTTACTATTTCCTTATTTTCTTTGATTTTTAGTAGTTGACGAAAGCATAACTCGGCCTTAGAACCCAGCCCTAGGCCTGACCGAGTCTAAGTAACTCTACCCAAGTTGGGCAGGTCATGGCCAGCCCAAAAGTGTTCAAAAAATAAAAAATACAAAAAAAGCAATTTGTGACTTGATCACCAAACTCGGGATACTCAGGCGAGTCTGTGTTGGCTCGCCCGAGTAGTCAAATGCTGGTTTTTAATTTCCATTAGGCCTGGCTCGAACCAAGCTAATGCTAGGCTGGACCACCTACATGACCCTCAAGCTTGGCCTCGGCGAGGGACCTTCCATCAAGCCAAGCTCAAGCAAACCCTGGCTTGATGCAGCCCAAACCCGTTGCAAGCCCTAATTAGGTATAAGAAATGCAAGTACATACAAGCAGTACCTTCCCATAATCATATACAAGTGATACTAACACAACTACTGATACAGCCTGAGTGGCGAAAAGGACGTGTTGGACATTTTACGGCAAAGTTTTGATTAGTTTTGTTTTTCTTATTCAGTAAGACGGGAGCTGAAACCTGCAACTGTGCAACAACTGAGGAGGGGGCAGAAGAAGGAGAACCAACTAATGTAAAATTTTCCATTGTAAACACCAATTAACTCCAACAAGAAACATTGAGAGAAACAAACTTCTAACGGAGTTTTGCTTTCATATAAGCTGAATTCTGTTTTCTTATAAGCTATAAATGCTTACATGCAGTGTTCTATAACATGAGCGAGTCTAAGAAGACAGTTACCAGCTAGACTCGACCCGTTCCTATACTTAAGTATTATAGTTTGTACAGACTTGTTGAATCTTTGACAGATTTGATGGAGCCTATATGGACAACTCAGAATAGAGACCCCGGCCGAAGCCGGGATCCAAGCCTTGTTTTTGAACATTATTGATTTGGTAAAAACAGTCATCAAAAGCATGAGGAGGTATTCATGGCCTTCACATCATCCACAATGCAATTCCAAACAGATTTAACTATCTCACATTTAGTTATACTGAATGTAGGTGGAAGACAAATCACAGAAGATCCAGTCATTGCTTCAAGAAAGTTACACGAGGGTTAAACGCCCAATACAAAAAACTTGAGACCTGCATTGGGAAGCTTCATAACTATTATTACAATAAACTTACCAGGAAGAAAGAGTGAGAATCCCATTTGCTTTAAAGGAATACATGATATCTGTCCTCCAATCTAATCCAAGAAATGTGGATTTAGTCTGTGGAGACTATATGTTAACTATGTGACCTACAAGAGAGATATATTCCGAATGCACCAGCCAATGCTCTAAGAGCGCATAACAAATCGAACATCATCTGAAAGGAAACAGTTCACAAAAGCTATTGAAGCAAAAGAAATCAAACCATACTATAATACTGTGCCATTATCACTACTTCTTCTACTTGAGACAAGCTAGTCATATAAGAGTACGGAATTATTCTATCCCTGAATTGTATATTTGATCAAGCTTAAGCTCAATTCTATCTTCCTAGAGAAGTGAGAAGTTGCGAGAAGACTTGGCTTGTTGCTAAATCAGAGCCCTCATCGCTCGTCTCGGTTCCATCCTTTAGGTTGTCAAAATGCCTAGGCTGAGCCACCTCAGAGGGAAACTCTGTGCTCATATTGGTGCTATCCTCGTACGGTTCTCTCTCTATTGCGGTCTGTTGAAGCTGGAGAGCATATTCCAAGTTCCAAAGAACATCAGCCATAGAAGGTCTATCGACACCATATTCAGCTAAACATTTCTCTGCTGTTTCTCCAACTTTTCTTAGAGAGCAAGGATTGATCTTACCCACAAGCCTAGGGTCAATAACTTTCTCAATTAAACCCTTCTTTTGCCACTTCATAGCCCAATCAGCCAAGTTAGCCTGCTCAGTAGGAAGGTAGGGATCGATGGCAGCTCTAGCACAGAGAACTTCAAGAAGAACCACACCGAAAGAGTAAACATCTGATTTCTCAGTTAATTGTTGGGTTTTGAAATATTCAGGGTCGAAGTAACCAAAGCTTCCTTTGACGAGTGTACTCACATGGGTCTGATCACTCTCACCATTGTCCGGACCAAGCTTTGAAATCCCAAAATCTGCAACTTTTGCAGTGAAATTCTCGTCAAGAAGGATATTGGCTGACTTAACATCTCGATGGATGATCTTTTGAGAAGAACCAGTGTGGAGATAGTGAAGTCCCCTTGCTGCTCCAATGCATATCTCGAGCCTTTGTTTCCATGACAAAGCAGGGAGGTCATCACCATACAGTTGATGTTTAAGAGACCCATTCTCCATGTATTCATAAACCAGAATCATCTCAGCTTGCTCTTCACAATACCCAATTAGGGAAACAAGGTGTCGATGTCTTATACTAGACAGCAATCTCACTTCTGTTTCAAATTCAGAGACACCCTGTTTTGATCCTTTGCTTGCCCTTTTAACAGCCACTTTGGTGCCATCTCTGAGCACTCCTTTGAATACTTTACCAAAGCCACCCACACCGATGACAAACTGTTCATCAAAGTTGCAGGTGGCGAATTGTATCTCAGAGAAAGAGATGCTAAGGCCGAAATTTAGGTTTCGAGCAGGACATGTGGTGTTGGTTCCAATGCTAAATGACTTCCCCCCATCAATTGCCAATGGAGTCCATTTAACAGATTCCTCCTTTTTAGACCTCCTTTTCTTGGAAACCAAGAGAACTGCCACCAAAAAAAGAGAGAGAACGAAAAGCCCACCAAGAACAGAGCCCAATATGATACCCAATCGCGTATTAGAACCACCATGAGAGACCCCAATTGGGTTTGCAATAAGCTTCATGATCTCCAATCCATTAAGTATGGCATCCTTGCTCCGAAGGTTGTTATCCTCAGAGAGACCAACACTTACACGAAGAGTACCCTCTGATTCATCAGCATCAGCCACAGAATCTGCATAATAAGGGGTAGCCAAAGTCTGCACTGTAACAGTAGAGAGATCCAAAACCGGAATCGCTAAGAAATCGTTGATATAGACATTGAAATAGAGGTTATTAAGTGATCTACTAAGAATGTCACAAAAATGGAATCTGACCATGTATTGGAAGGTTGGATCGACTGTAAAAACCCAAGTCAGATTGAATTTCTGAGAAACTATTCCCAGTTGGACCATATGTTGAGCAGTCGAATAAACTTTTTCGGGTGCAATCTCTTTGGTAAGCAGACCACTATAATGGATTGGCCCTGTATAAACTATAGGACTTGCAGAGCTCTTCAAGAACAAGTATTCAGTATCAGGGATCCAAGTCCTCCACATTGTGTCATTCCAAGGGGTGATTTTGGGGCCACCCATGTTAATCCTATACACTGTCTCCAAAGCCTGGTCTGGTAAATTGGAAAGCCTACGACGCGATGGAACCATACTTACAGAATCAGGAATAAAGTCATTGGGGAGTGAAAAAAGCTCAATGGCATTGACAAATGCATAATTTGCAGAGTTGGGATCTGAGTTTTCAGCAGAGGGAAGGAAATTCAGGACCAAAGTATCTGATTTCACAGGGATTATATACTCCTTGAACACAACCGTTGAATTTGTGGGAGGTCTGAAATCATGGAGGAGCTCAAACCCAAGAGTGGAGACAGAGAAAACAGACAATCCGAGATCGTACTTCCGATCTCTGAATGGCGAAAAATGGAGGCGAAGCATATGAAAGCCATGACTGCTTACCTTGAAGGTGTAAAAGAAGGGTAGAGTAGAGACTCTAGCAGAGTTGTAAAGGCCTGGTTGTGAATTTGCAGAGACTGAGTCAGAATGAGAGAAGTACTGATCATGGACGAACACTCTCCTGTCAACGGTGGTGTTGGAGGTTGAACCACAGTTGATTAGGAAGTTATCAATTGGGTTGAAAGCCAGAGAGAGAGGCAAAAACCAGACGCAGAGCAGAAGGGATTGGAGCTTCTCCATTGTGATGAATTGGGGCTCCAGTTGTAGCAGTTTTCAGAGAACCAAAGCTGGAAATATATACAATGGAAATGTATGCCATAATCTGGACTCTCTCTCTAGAAAAAGAGCTGATCATTAAGCAATTAACACACTTTCTCTCTCTAAATCCATGTAACTCCTATTCTTTCTCTCTCTAAGCTGTAACTCCGATTCTTTCTCTCCATTTGATTAAGAATTGGTATCACTAATTGAGGGAAATGAACAGGGGTTAAATTTGATGATCTTTATGGTTGACGTTGACTGCAGCATCCTTGCGTAATCCATCGGGTAACTCGTAACACAAATGTAATTAGCCTTCTTCTTTGACCGAAACTACGAAATGGTCCCTCTTCAATGAATTTCCTTGCAAATACTAAAATGCCCTCCGACCAGATCCCGCCCTTACGGTCGAAATAAGGTTTTGTTTGGTACCTCGGAAAATAGAAGAAAATAGACTTCCACTTCAGATTCGGCCCTTATTGTGGAAAGAAGGTATTGTTTGCAACTGAGAAAATAGAAGAAAAAAAACTTTTTTTTTTTTTTTTTTTTTTCAGCTGCCATATTTTCCGCTTTTTGAAAATAGAGAAAAGTATGAAAATACAAAATCTCATACTTTTTTATATTTATATGTTTTTTCCTGATTTTAAAAAACTGCAGTGTAATACCGTGAGAAGGGCAAAACTTTAAAAAAAGGTTAGGGTCGTGGTGATAGCACCCAATACTTTACTCTAATCACCACATTGTGGTTTCCATTCCTATTACTAATACCACCCTACTAGATACATTAAAAAAAAAAAAAACTAACTTCTAATCTATTTGAAAAAATAGATAGATGCTTGTCTTACTCAAAAAAAAAAAAATTAAAGAAATAAAAAAAGAGAGTAAAACTCCCTGGGTCTCTTTTTTATTTCTCTAACCTCATGATCTTTTCCCTTCTCAATATCTCTTTACCCAAGCCCTAGCCCAAACTTTATTTGGTTGTCTCGTACCGATTATCAAACTAGGGTTCTCAATTTTTACCTACAGTTTTCTACTTCCGACCTTTTTCTCGTGCTTCCAAATTTTTATGGATTCTAATAAAAAAACAGCTTTCTTGGTGGCCAAAAGTAGCTCGAATTTTTAAGGGTAATGTTGAGGGTCAGTTCAGTAATTTTGTTGAGTAATGCCAATGCGGTAGTTCCGCGTGTACGAGAATCTGGGTCCACTAAGAGGAAAATGGTGAATTTATTATTCCGAAATTGCCATTCAATCTTCTACACTTTTTCTTTTTCATTCCGTCATCATTGAACGGTCCAACAAATTTATTTATTTTCTTGTCATCTTTACGATAGAGACTAATCCCAAGTTGCAACGACTGGCAAGGTGGTGTCTAAGTATGGTCCAGCTGGTGTATATTTATCGGGAAATGTTTACATACAGCTGGTGGTGTATATTTATAGAGAAAAGTTTATATAGAGCCGATGTTCCGAACCATCAAATTTGAGCCTATCTCAAAAAATTTATTAGTAAAAAGTTGTTTTGGTGTTCAAATATCTTCAAGATATATCATCTTTATATTAAGATATATGGATATTGAATTTCAAGTTTTGAAAATAAGGCATTTGAAAACGTGTTTTAAACTGTTAATTTTCAAGATTTTCAAGTTTTTATAGATTTGTTGATCTACACTATTTTTTAAGCTTTAAAATTTATAAATAAATATAAAAATATATTTTAAGGCTATCACAAAGATTTCCCATATTAAAAAACCACAGTTCTTGATACTATTTGAAGGTAGGTTCTAATTTGATTGTTTAGAGCCTAGGCTCAATACAAACTGCACCCATATTTATAAATAAAATAAAAAACTAAAGTTCAAAAAGTGATGCACCTCACATAACAAACATATTATTTGAAAGATTGTCTACAAAGAAATAATTTATCTTTTGTATATAGAGGTTACAATCATTCTCACTTATTAGATGTCAAATTGGATGACTTGGCGTAGATCATGACGTTCGAAAAAATTTGCAACGTTGTGTCTATTCAAAGGCACACTTACAACCACCTATTTTGAGATTTACGGGACAAAGAATGATTGTAACCTTATATTTTTAAGATTTTCAAATACTTATAAATGGAAAATTGTTTTATGTGGGTTGGAGTGTATTTTTACAATATGCGGTCATAAGGTATGAAGCAACCTTAAAGATAGATGAAAATAGGTGATCCATCTAAAAACAATTGAAACTAACGGTCCAAATATTTTCTTAATAGAATTATTATTTTTAATTTTCAAAATTTATTTATTTATTCATATTCATAATCTCCATGTTAGAGATTACATGTCCTTAAAAATTGGATCTGAAAATCTATCTCAAAATCATATTTTTAAAAGGTGACTCATTTCTATATGGACTCATAGAAACTGTGTTTTTTATGGCTTTGCTTGATTTACACCATTTTTAAAACTTAAAAATTCACAATTAAGGTTGAAATAGATCGCATGGCAATTGTAAACATTTTTTTCACCGAAACTCCATCGTTTTACAAACTTTGGAAGTGCACCTTATCGGTTGATTATTTAAAGTCAACACCCATTCGAAAAAGGGTATGGTTTTGATAAGGTTGCAACCTTCAACAATCCAATTAAGGTGCACACTCAAATTTTATCATAACATATAATTTTGATGTAAAATATTTTTAGGATTATCACAAAATCTATTTTCATATCTAATTATAAAATCAAGTCAATATGAAAATCTTGAAAATAGATGGTCTAAATAATGTGTTGTAAGATGCACTATTTCTGGGACTCAAAATATGTTTTTTTTTCATAGTCATACATCTCTACGTCGACATGATCAATTAGAGGATTTTTCAACATTAAAATAACATTTTTCCGATCGATATTTTAGGTGCATCCATAGTTCTACATTTTAAGGTTGCAACTTTAGATAAACTTTTTCCTTAGAAAAAAAGATATAAGTATGATATAGCATCTATTGCAATCGATGGTCCAAATCAAAATGTTGAAAGGTCTGTCATTAGAGCCTTTTAGGTTTTCCAATTCATTCTTTTCATAAAATTGATCTTAGAGGTTAAGAGAATGGATTTTCTAGAAAAAAGGAAAAAAAAAAAAAGGAGCATAACCATATCAAGGAAAGGGCCGATATAATATATGATCATATCAGATGTGAAATCTGTAATCTGTGTGGGTGCGTTTGATATCGGAGAAAATAGGGGAAAGCCTCACACTCTCTTTTGAAGTGTAATTTTCACCTGTTTGAGAATAGTAAAATTCGGGAAAATCAAAACTTATTTTTTTTTCCATTTTACTATTCCCTGCAGACTATAGGGCACCCCTAAACAACCATTTTTTTTTTTTTTTTTTGAACGGAAGAGGAAGCGATAACTATAAAGCCATGCTGTGGCAAGTGTTCCTACGTGCCACTTTTGGAGAAAGTTACAAACCATCAACAAATATAATAATATTATGATATAGCATGTACAATTTATTATATTATAGATAATATTTTATAATATATTAATATAATATATTATAATATATTAATGTGTTATAATATGATAATATATTATTGTAATATAATATTATCATATTATATATGTAATAATATATATTATAATAATATTCTTATATATAATTTATTATATAATATATTATAATATAACATAATATAATATATTTAATAACACTACTAGCTTTTCGCTACGATGGATTTTGGAGGGAAGACTCACAATAATAGATGAGTCGGCCGACTCATTGAAACCTTGTATTAAAAATATTGTGTTTAAGTGAATGGAGTTATAACACATATAAAATGATAGTCTTTCATTAAAAAATATAAAATCCAATATATAGGGCTTTATAATGTAATAATAGCCCAATAGTTTAAGGGGAGAAAGGGCGGTAATGGTGGCAACGCGCTGGGTGGCCCGCCCTGGTCGGTTCTCCCGGCCCTAAAACACTCCTGGACCACAAAATGTGGCCCAGGGCAAGGCCACCAGGCCTGTGCCTTTCTTGAGGCAGCTAGCATTACTTTTAAAATGGATGTCAAAAGTTGGTGGTCTGACCAAAATTTATAAGTCAACACGCTAAAAAAATATATCAAATTTTATACTTATTTTTAAAAAAAAGTATAAAATGAGATTATTTACCTTTAGTACAAAGTGGTCATATTAATCTTGATAAATGGATGTGAAATTGGGTAGCGGCAATTATTCCATTAACTAAGCTCAAACTTCAAAAAGAATTTTATCGAACTCTGTGACACATCCAACCTCTCGAATTTCATATCGGATGGTTGTAAATAATTATGACTATCTTGTATCAAATGTAAATGATCTCACTGTATACAATTCTTATTGTAAATTTTTTTTTATATTCACATTCACGCTTTGATTTTTGACCTCTAGGATCCAAAATTTATTGCTAAGATCGATTTTGAAGAGAGGATTCACATGAATAGATGAGTTGGCCAACTCACATAAACCTTGGACTTAAATTATTGTGTTTAGCTAAATGGAGTTAGAACACATATAAAATGATATTTTTTCGTTAAAAAATATAAACTCCAAGATATAGGGCTTTATAATGTAATAATAGCTCAATTGTTTAAAGCAGTGTTTAAAAAATCGTCGAGTCAAATCGGAGAGTCCGGTTCGACTCGGGAATCGCTACAAAACGCACCGAATCGACACAAAAAACGAGAATCCCCCGTGTCTAGAGAGAACCGGACGATTCCCAATAATAGACTCGCGATTCTGTCTGAGTCCCAATAGTAGAATCGCGAGTCACCCGGAAGAACAAGGGCTGAACAGTGTTCTTCACAGGATTTCGATTTTTTTTGTCTTTTTTTTATCGATTTTCAACGTTTTCAGCCTTATGAACGAATATTACAGGCTTTAATTCAAATTTCGAATCAGTTTCACTCAATAAAAGGAATTAAAAACCACCGTTTTTTATCAACAAATTTGGTTCGCAAAGTGAGTTTTAGGGTTTCCGCCATTTTCACGATTTCAATCGAAATAAAGCTTCATTTTTTGTACAATTTCAGGCTTAGTGATTGTAAGAGTGTTGGTCAGAATTTTGTGTTCATAATTTGTAATTATCTTGGAGGAATACATATCAATTTTGAGTTTGAAGGCACGGATGCATGAAGAACAGGTAAAAACTCAGTTTTTTTTTTTTTTTCCCCATTTGATCAAATTTAGTTAATATTTTACAAATCATGTATTAAATTTATAGGGTTTTTATTCTTTATAGTGTTATTTATCATTAGATATATTAATTTGATTATATTTATTCAATTTAAGTTGGATTTTATAGAAAATAAGAGTGATGTCTGTTAACAAAACAGTGGACTGTTTTTTGTTTTTGTTTTTTTTCCGCCATTTCACGATTTCAATAGAAATAAAGCTTCATTTTTTGTAAATTTCAGGCTGAGTGATTGTAAGAGTGTTGGTCAGAATTTTGTGTTCATAATTTGTGATTATCTAGCAGGAATACATATCAATTTTGAGTTAGAACGCACAGATGCACAAAGAACAGGTAAAAACTTAGTTTTTTTTTTCCCATGCGATCCAATCCAGTCAATAGTTTACAAATCGTGTATTAAATTTATAGGGTTTTGATTCTTTGTAGTGTTGTTTATCATTAGATATATTCAATTTGATTATATTTATCCAATTTGAGTTGGATTTTATAGAAAATAAGAGTGATGTATGTTAAAAAAAAAGTGGATTGCATTTTTTTTTTTTTCTGCCATTTTCACAATTTCAATAAATATTTTGCAAAAAATGTGCTAAATTTATAGGGTTTTGATGCGTTATAATGTTGTTTATCATCTCATGCATTCAATTTTATCTGATTTATTTAATTTGAGATTGAATGACTGTTGTCTGTGAAGAACTGGGTTTTTGTTTTTTTTTTTATTCATGATCAATTTTTTTGAGCAATCATGATTTTTCAAAAAATTGTTTTAGATTATCATGAGGAATTAAACAATATTTTTAATTTTTATTGTTAAATTTCTAGTTCAAAAAATTACATGTTGATAGATTATTTATGCAAAAAAATACATGTTATTATATTTATAATGCAAAACTGTATTTTTTAATTTGTTGTTAATGCAAAAAAATACATTAACAAATAAATGTTGTTAAACTGTATTATATTTTTAATGCAGTTTTGTATTAAAAAAATATTTTTAATTTTTTAAATTTTTAATACAAAAAATATGTGTTGTTAACCTGTATTATCATGAGGAATTAAAGTGAATATCAGTGTAAAAAAATCGTGGCATGTTGTTATATTTTTAATCCAAAACTATATTTTTTAATTTGTTGTTAATGCAAAAAAATACATTAACAAATACATGTTGTTAAATTGTATTATATTTTTAATGCAGTTTTGCATTAAAAAAGTATTTTTAATTTTTAAAATTTTTAATGCAAAAAATATATATTGTTAAATTGTATTGTCATGAGGAATTAAAGTGAATCATTGTAAAATATCATGTATGATAATTATATTAGCTTGCAATTATCAATTTTATTATTAAATTTTTAATGCAAAAAATGTATGTTCTTGATAATTGAGTTGTAGGCATGTTTGGAGCTTACTTTTTTTATTATATTATCTTGCATATTTGTAATTGAGATGTATGAATATTTGGCATATGTGACTTATACAGACTTTTTTTTTATCTATAATGTTGCATAAATGTTTTTTTTTTCTTAGTAGGAACTAATTCATATTTGTCGAAACGAAGATTTGTGACAAGTCCATATGTATTAGCATTGTGAATTACTATACTATTGTAAATATTTTTTTTATTGATATTATATCAATGTAAATATATTGTTCTTTATGTAGTGGTTGATATAGGTTATTTTTATCTATAATGGTGCATAAATAAATTATTTTTCCCAGTAGAAATTAAAATATTTTTGTCAATTGAAGTATTTTGCATTAACTAACAAATATAACTTCATGAACTACCCCTACATATTATCACGGCACATGGTGATTATTTTTCATGTTTAACTGTCAGGTTAATTTTTAACCGTTTACATTTTAAAGTTGAACAATGGCAAGATCTGCAAAAGACCCTGCATGGCAACATGGGGTCAGACTTGATCCCAACAAAAAAGATAAAATTATTTGTACTTACTGCCAAAAAGTGATAAGTAGTACTTGGCAAGGGTTAAGGGAGATGTTCAAGCAGCACTTGGCAAGGGTTAAGGGAGATGTTTTTGCGTGCAATAGTGTCCCTAATAATGTAAGAAAGCAGATGGCGGCATTTTTCAAAGCTACCAAAAAAAAAGAATTGCAAGGTAGAGGATGGATGAGGAGATAACTAGTTTATATACGCCATCAAGTGGGAATAATCTAGAAGAGCAATATAATAATGACTTGGAGATGGCTACAAGAATGAGTTTACATAAACATACCAGAGAGGGAACGGGGGTTTAGAATGCCTGGTGGTTATGATATGGGCAAGCATGGTGGGCCTAGCTCAGACATGCATGGCGGGCCTAGCTCAGACATGCATGGCGGACCCAGCTCAAGCATGTACGGCGGGCATTTATCAAAGCTACCAAAAAAAAAAAATTGCAAGGTAGAGGATGGATGAGGAGATAGCTAGTTTATATACGCCATCAAGTGAGAATAATCTAGAAGAGCAATATAATAATGACTTGGAGATGGCCACAAGAATGAGTTTACATGAACATACCAGAGGGAACGCGGGTTTAGAATGCCTGGTGGTTATGACATGGGCAAGCATGGTAGACCTAGCTCAGACATGCATGGCGGGCCTAGCTCAGACATGCATGGCGGGCCCAGCTCGAGCATGTACGACGGGCCCAACTAAAATATGTATGGAGGGGTTGGTGACAATATGTATCACGAAGAATCAGACGTTAAAGAAATTGTTTCTAGATTACCTAGGAGTGCTAGTATTGCAGGTCATGGTCGTATAGACCTATTTCTCTCAAAGCCTAAGTCACAACAGATGACCTTAAAAGGCATGGTTAAAGGTACAAGAAACATGTTGGAGAGATATATTAGTAAATGGTTATACGATAAAGGGATTCCCTTTAATGCAGCCCAAAGCCATATTTTCCACCTATGGTCAGTGCAATCCAAAGAGCCGGGCCCGGTGTAAAACCCCCGACGACATATGAGCTCAGTGGGCCAATATTAGATGAAGTGGTGCAGGAAGTTACAAAGTGGATTAAGAATATAAACAGAATTGCTCAAGGACAGGCATTACTCTCATGAGTGATAGTTGGTTGAATAAACTTAGCAAAAAGGAGTTTTTAAATTTCTTGGCCTATTCCCCAAAAGGTACTGCTTTTTTGTATAGCAAAGATGTATCAAGAACGAAGAAGGATGCAAACTTCTACGTACGACTATATGATCAGATCGTTGAGGAGGTGTGAGATAAGCATGTAGTCTAGTTTATTACGGACAATGCGCGTGCATGTGTTTCTGCGGGCAGCAAGTTGATGGATAAGATGAAGCATCTAGTATGGACCCCGTGTGCTGCACACGACATCGATCTTATGTTAGAGGAGATCGGTGAGATGAAAATTGTGAGGGAGACTCTAGAGGAAGTAAGGTTGGTATTGAGATTTATATACAACCACTCTAAAATATTATTTCTGTTTAGAGAACACTCTAAGAAAAAAAAGATAGTCAGGCCTGCCATAACCCGCTTTGGGACCGATTACTTAGCTGTGGACTCCATTCGGGAATCTGAAGGTGCATTAAAGAGATTGTTTACTTGTGAAGAGTGGTTAAATGACTGCCTCTCGAAGTCTAGTACCGGTATAAAAGTAGACGGCATAGTCTCAAATAGGAGGTTCTGGTCTCGATGTTCCAGTGTTGTAGAGGCCACTGCCCATTTGATCACGGTGTTAAGAATGGTGGATGCTGACAAGAAAGCTACCATGTGCATCCTTTATGAAGGTATCGAGAAGGCGGAATCAGCTATTGGGGAGAATTGTAGTTTTGCTAGCAAAGTAATCGAGATTATAGAAATGAGGTGGAACACCAAATTTGGATGTCCAATTCATTATGCTGGTAAATATATATTTATATCATTAGAATGTTTAATTTTAAATCATTTTTTATGAAATTGTAAATGATATTTTTCTATCTATATAGTTTCTAGGTTACTACTTCAACCCAAAATTTTTCTATTTGACACCTGAACATCCCCACAAGATTATGGAAGGGGTCAGATACATTATTGCAAGGTTGGAGAATCAAAACCAAGTAGCAGCAATACCTGAGATATTATTTAACGTTTGGGTAAGAACTTCATTGAGTTGTTATATTTTTGAGGAATAATGCACTAAAACGAAATATATTTATTTTAGCTTGCTATGTATAGGGATGCTATAGGATCTTTAAGAACTAGACTTGCCAGGAATTCTCGAACTAAGATGGATCCAGGTTATCCCCTCGCTAATATTTTATTCATTCATATATTTAATTGTCACACCCCAAGAATTTACAATACTATTATTCCTGAGATGTGATGGACAAAACATATATACATCTATTGATAGGACAAATTTACAGTGGCGAGGTCTTACATAGTAAATAAAGAAAGCTAGCACAACAACAGTATCTTCCAAGGTTGATCTTGACTAGCACTCAAAATGAATCCGTAGTTATCCTGAAAAAATGTTTACCATAGTTTGATGAGTTTGGCTACTCAGTAAGTGATCATCATAATCCTAAAACTAATCATAATTGAAAGATATCAATATTTTCCAAAATGAGATCTATTAACAGAAATGCATCAATAGTTTCACTTTCAATAAATGCATAATTAAGTATAATCCGAGTAATTGAAATGCTTATAACACTTTTAACGGCAGTACATAATTCAAAGGATTTCACAAAATACCCTACTGGCATCCCAAATAGGTCACCTACATACCCCATCAGCGTCCTGATGGGTCCACTTAATCCCTATCGACGTCCCAGATAGGTCCACTTAATCCCTGCAGGTCCACTTATACCTCACCGGCGTACCGGATGAGTCCACTTAAACCCTACCGGCGTCCCAGATAGGTCCACTTATACCTCACCGGCGAATCTGATGAGTCCACTTGCATACTTAAATTATTTCTAAATCTCTTTAAACATTTGAAAGCAGCAATATCATGTACTCAACATATCATTGAAACCATTAATATGAATTTCACTTAAACCATTAATAACAGTTACTCTCTATAACATTTCAAAAATAACCAATCAAATATTTTGGGCTCAAATTTAGAAAGGTAGCAGTTTGTAAAGGCATTCTAGCATAATTGCCAATTTAATATGTATAGAAAAACTCTTATAAAAATTCAAGAATACGGAATTATCACAATTTATGGAATATCAATTCACAAATAAACATTTCACAACAATACTATAATCAATTGCAAAAATGTCAATTTTTAAATAATAAGGCAGTCATTTGCACATGAATTTTACAATATCTAAATATTCAAAACAGTAGAAAGAAATATCACAATTTTACTAAAAGCAGAAATGTCACATTTATTTCTAACAATAGACTAGAAAAATAAATAAATTTATTTTTCTAATTTACAGCATTCAAAATTTCTAACATAGATAAAATATCACAATTTTTATTAAAAAGATTATTTTTCAAGATAATGAGGTCACGTGCGCATAAAATTTATCGCGCCTAAAATTCATGCTAATAAGAAGAAATAATTATTTCATTTCATTTTTAAAAAGAATGGATTATTTTTCGAGACAATGATGTCACTTACACACAAAACTGATAAAATAAAGATCCTAGACGGAAATATCACTATTTATTAAAAATAGACTATTTTTCAGAAAGACGATGTCACTTACACACAAAACTGATAAAATAAAGATCCTAGACGGAAATATCACTATTTATTAAAAATAGACTATTTTTCAAAAAGACGATGTCACTTACACACAAAACTTATAAAATAAAGATCCTAGACGGAAATATCACTATTTATTAAAAATAGACTATTTTTCAGAAAGACGATGTCACTTACACAGAAAATTGATAAAATAAAGATCCTAGACGGAAATATCACTATTTATTAAAAATAGACTATTTTTCAGAAAGACGATGTCACTTACACACAAAACTGATAAAATAAAGATCCTAGACGGAAATATCACTATTTATTAAAAATAGACCATTTTTCAGAAAGACGATGTCACTTACACACAAAACTGATAAAATAAAGATCCTAGACGGAAATATCACTATTTATTAAAAATAGACTATTTTTCAGAAAGACGATGTCACTTACACACAAAACTGATAAAATAAAGATCCTAGACGGAAATATCACTATTTATTAAAAATAGACTATTTTTCAGAAAGACGATGTCACTTACCCACAATTATTTGAGAGGGAGCTTCCGATAAAAAAATTCTGTTCGAGAGAGAAGTTCACTGTGTTTCGACCAGAGAGAGATCTCAAAGTTTTGTTTTAGGGTGGGAGTGCTCACATTCCCTATTTAAATTCTTATAACGTATTATTATATTGTTTTATTACGCTCTACCTCATATCTGAGGTGTCGCGTTAAAAGCAAACTTTTATCGTACGAAAACCACGTCCGCTAAAGGACGTTGCCAGCTGCAAGCAGCAGGAGGCAAAAGCAGGCAAAAGAAAAAAAGTAAAGGCAAAGGCAAATCTTTTGAAAATAGTGATGGTCCTCAAGGACCATCATATTCAAACAGAACATCACCTATTTAAAAGCATATTTTCTCCTTTTCTTTTTTTTTTTTTTTTTTTTTTTTTTGAAATTTTTGGATTGTTACATTAATCTTATGAATTGTTCTTGCCTTTACAATGCTTTTTGCATTTCAATCCAGTTGAATGGTGTGAGATATATGGTACTGATGCACCTCACCTAAAGAGGATAGCAATCAAGGTGCACACCCAAACATGTTCTGCTGCTGGCTGTGAGCGCAATTGGAGTACGTTCCAATGGTTGCACACTATTAGGAGGAATCGACTCGCTTCATAAACTAGTCTACGTTCATTATAACTTAAACCTCCGAGAGTGACAAATAATAAGGAAGCTTGAAGACTATGGGCCACTAGACTTAGACACAATATTTGTCACAGACACAGCAGACCAATGGGTAGTAGAAGAGGAGAAGCCAGTGCTGCACAAGAAAGCGTTCCTTGAGGCTATCGGTGAGGAAGATCTTGAAGAAGGTGATGACCACCAATGGTTTAAAAAGCGGATCGGTGACCCTGATCGGGCACCTGAAAAACCGATCCGGATCGGCGAATCGGCTATCCGGATCGGGAATAGGGTGAATCTGTCAAATTAAAGCTTAAAAAAAATCCGAAAAAATTATTAAAATTCATTATAAATATTGTTTTTTAGGAATTGAATAAAAAATAAGGGTACTCCATTAAGAATTTTCATTTCTTTGCATGAATATGCGAATATTGATATGTTCTTTCCCTGCATGAACTACTATTTGCCATTTAATTTATGTCACACAAAAGGATAAACATAGAATTATCATGGAATAAGTATATCAACATACATGGACGACAATAAAGCATACAATTAGTAACATATGATCTAAAAATAAAATGACAGACGACGATGTTCTTCTTCTTGGTCACGCTGGTACCATTGATTGAATTCGTTTGACAATTCATTGATTCGATCTAAAAACGAATCATCGATATAATCAGGCATCTGACTATATCCAAATCCCTGAGTATTAGTGTTCTGTTGTGTTCCCAATCCAAAATCCTCGAAGCTTGTCCATCCTTCAAGCTCACCTACACTGTTAGGCTCATCCCTACCCTGTTGCAGTTGGGACTCGATATGTGAATAATATGGCTGGGATAGGGTAGCCTCGGAATCATCATCTCTCTCATTTTCCCTTAGACCCCCTTCCCACTCTCCCTCATTAGGTGCATTATCACCGACATCTCCGACGATTTGTGGATACGTTGGCTGACTGCTTCCTCTTTCATGCTGCTCATCACCTTCTTCAAGATTTTCCTCATCGATAGCCTCAAGGAACGCTCTCTTGTGCAACACTGGCTCCTCCTCTTCTACTACCCATTGCTCTATTCTATCTGTGACAAATATTGTGTCTAAGTCTATCAGCCCAGAGTCTTCAAGTATTCTTCTTATTTATCGCTCTCGGAGGTTTAAGTTGTAATGAACGTAAACTAGTTTATGAAGCTCCTCCGAAGCGAATCGATTTCTCCTTGTAGAGTGCAACCATTGGAACGTACTCTAGTTGCGTTCACAGCCAGTAGCAGAACATGTTTGGGAGAGCACCTTGATTGCTATCCTCTTTAGGTGAGGTGCATCAGTATCATATATCTCCCACCATTCAGCTGTATTAAAATGCAAAAAGCATTGTAAGGGCAAGAACAATTCATAAGATTAAATATATGAATGAACAAAATATTAGCTAGGGGATAACTTGGATCCATCTTAGTTAGAGAAATCCTGGCAAGTCTAGTTCCGAAGGATCCTATAGCATCTATATACATAGCAAGCTAAAAAAAAAATATTTCGTTTTAGTGCATTATTCCTCACAAATATAACAACTCAATAAAGTTCTTACCCAAACATTAAATAATACATCTTGTATTGCTGCTACTTGGTTTCGCTGGCTTCTCTCCAACCTTGCAATAATATATCTGACCCCTTCCATAATCTTGTAGGGATGTTCAGGTGTCAAATAGAAAAATTTTAGGTTGAAGTAGTAACTTATAAAATATATAGATAGAAAAATGTCATTTACAATATCATAAAAAAATGATTTAAAATGAAACATTTTAATGATATAAATATATATTTACCAGCATAATGAATTGGACGTCCAAATTTGGTGTTCCACCTCCGTTCTATAATCTCGATCACTTTGCTAATAAAACTACACTTCTCCCCAATAGCTGATTTCGCTCTTTCGATACCTTCATAAAGGATGCCCATGGTAGCTTTCTTGTCAACATCCACCATTCTTAACACCGTGACCAAAGGGGCAATGGCTTCTACGATATTGGAACATCGAGACCAGAACCTCCTATTTGAGACTATGCCGTCCACTTTTATACCGATACTGGACTTCGAGAGGCAGTCATTTAACCACTCTTCACATGTAAACAATCTCTTTAAGGAACTTTCAGATTCCCGAATGGAGTCCACCGCTAAGTAATCGGTCGCAAAGCAGGTTATGGCATGCCTGATTATCTCTTTTTTCTTAGAGTGTTATCTAAACAGAAATAATATTTTAGAGTGGTTGTATATAAATCTCGACACCAACCTTGCTTCCTCTAGAGTCTCCTTCACAATTTTGATCTCACCGATCTCTAACATAAGATCGATGTTGTGTGCAGCACATGGGGTCCATACTAGATGCTTCCTCTTCTCCATCAACTTGCTGCCCACAGAAACATATGCACGCGCATTGTCTGTAATAAACTGGACTACATGCTTGTCTCCTATCTCCTCCACTATCTGATCATATAGTCGTACGTAGAAGTTTTTGCATCCTTCTTCGTTCTTGATACGTCTTTGCTAGACAAAAAAGCTGTACCTTTTGGAGAATAGGTCAAGAAGTTTAAAAATTTATTTTTACTAACTTTACTCAACCAACCATCACTCATGAGAGTAATGCCTATCTTTGGCCAACTCTGTTTATATTCTTCAATCCATGTTGTAACTTCCTTCACCTCTTCATCTAATATTGGCCCACTGAGCTCATATGTCGTAGGGGGTTTTACCCTGGGCCCGGCTCTCTGGATTGCACTGACCATAGGTGGAAAATATGGGCTATTGGATGCATCAAAGGGAATCCATTTATCGTAGAACCATTTACCAACATATCTCCCCAACATGTTTCTTGTACCTGTAACCATACTTTTTAGAGTCATCTGTTGTGACTTAAGCTTTGAGATAAATGGGTCTATACGATCATGACCTGCAATACTGACACTCCAAGATAAGTTAGGAATTATTTCTTCAACATTTGATTCTTGTTGATACATACTGCTACCAACCCCTCCATATATATTTGAGCTGGGCTGGCCATACATGCTCAACCTGGGCCCGCCATGCATGTCTAAGCTGGGCCCGCCATACATGTCTGAGCTAGTCCCATTATGCATGTCTGAGCTAGACCCACCAGGCATTCTAAACTCACGTTCCCTCTGATATTGTTCATGTAAACTCATTCTTGTGGCTATGTACAGGTCATTATTATATTGCTCTTCTATGTCATTATTATATTGCTCTTCTGTATCATTCATGCTTGATGGCGTATATAAACTAGCTATCTCCTCATTCATCCTATATTTGGCAATTTTTTTACCTTTGTTAGCATTAAGAAATGTCGCCATTTGTTTTTTTACATTACTAGAAATACTACTGCATGCAGAAACATCTCTTTTAACCCCTGCCAAGTGTTGCTTGAACCTATGTACCCCACTACTTATCACTCTTTGACAGTAATTACAAATATTTTTGTCTTTTTTGTTGGGATCAAGTCTGACCCCATGTTGCCATGCAGAGTCTTCTGCAGTTCTTGACATGATTCAACTGTTTTAATATGTAAAAAGTTTAAAATTAACCTGACAGTTCAACAAGAAAAATAATCACCATGTGCAGTGATAATATGTTGGCGTAGTTCATGTAGTTATATTTGTTATTATTTGTTATTGCAAAATACTTCTATTGACAATAATTTTTTCATACATATCAATTACAAACATACAGGATAATATAATACAAAATGCAAGCTCCAAACATGGCTACAACTCAATTATTAAGAACATACATTTTTTTGCATTAAAAAATTAATAATAAAATTGAAAAAATACAGGATAATATAATTGTCATATATGCCACAATTTTTTTACAATGATATTCACTTTAATTCCTCATGATAATACAATTTAACAACATGTATTTTTTGTGTTCAAAATTTTAAAAATTGAAAATACATTTTTAATGCAAAACTACATTAAAAATATAATACAGTTTTGCGTTAGAATTTACAAATAGAATAACATGTATGTTTTTTGCATAAATATTCTATCAATATGCAATTTTTTCAACAAAAACTTTAACAATAAAAATTAAAAATATGGTTTGATACCTCATGATAATCAAAACCTGGTCACTATTTTTCACATCTTTTTCGAAAAATCACGATTTTTTAAAAAAAATCGATCATGTACTAAAAAAACAAACAAACAAAAACAATTCTTCACAAAGCCACCGAACATCAGTCATTCCTACTAAAAAATGCATTAACAACAAATTAAAAAAATACAGTTTTGCATTAAAAATATAATAACATGCATTTTTTTGCATAAATAATCTATCAACATACAATTTTTTCAACATAAACTTTAACAATAAAAATTAAAAATATGGTTTAATACCTCATGATAATCAAAACCTTGTCTCAATTTTCACATCTTTTCGGAAAATCATCATTTTTCAAAAAATTCGATCATGGATAAAATAAAAAAAAGTACAGCAAATTTTCAAAAAATTCGATTATGGATTACAAAAAAAAAAACCACATATTTTCAAAAAATTCAATCATGGATTACAAAAAATTCGATCATGGATTACAAAAAATTCGATCATGTATTACAAAAAATTCGATCATGGATTATGGATTACAAAAAATTCGATTATGGATTACAAAAATTTCAATCATGGATTACAAAAAATTCGATCATGGATTACAAAAAATTCGATCATGGATTACAAAAAAAATATAAAAAACAATTCGATAATGGATTACAAAAAAATATAAAAAACAATTTGTAAAATATTGTGAACAAAAAATCGAAAGGCGGAAAAAAAAAAACAGCAGAAATTTTTTTTCACATACATTACTGTGTTCCTCTAAAAAATCAGGCTGTAATTGAGCAAATTAAATAAAATTGAATATGTTAAATGATAAAAGACACAATAAAGATTAAAAACCCTACAAATGTAACTCATTATTTTCAAAATATGCGGTGAAATTGATCATATGGCGGAAAAAAAAAAAAAAAAAAACTCAAAGTTCTTACCTGGTTTCGTGAACCCGAGCCTTCAATCTCCAAATTACTCTGTTTTTCTCAACGATTATCACAAATTCGTAATAGAATTTTTTGATGAACAACTTTACGATCAAAATGCCTACAAATTTTCATAGATTCATGCCCTATTTGGCGTGAAACACAAGGAAAGGCAGAAACCCTAAAAACGTAACTTTCATGATCCAAAAACACGAAATTTCTCCACCATTTAATCCATGTAAAGGCTGAAAAAAGCTGCATAAAGCCTGCATATTCGATCACATGGAAAAAAAAACAAGAAAAATTATCAAAAAATGACAAATTTTAAAGAATCCTGTGAAGAACACTGTGCAGCCCGTGTTCTTCACGGGACTCGCCGATTCTGTACAGTAAATCGGCGAGTTACTTTACAGAATCGCCCGGTTCGCTCTGGAACCGGGCGATTCCGTGTAATTTGCTCGAATCGGCACGTCCAGTGCCGATTCCCGAGTCGAACCGGGCAAGTCCGGTTCGACTCGATGTTTTTCAAATCACTGGTTTAAAGGCTCTATAATGGTACGAGGAAGGGCATGATTAGAGAAAGAAAGGAACTAGAGAGAACTAGAGAGAGGAGGTAAGGGTGGCAATGGCCGAGTGGCCCGCCTTGATCGGATCGTCCGGCTCTAAAAAACAAGAGCCTGGGTCAGGCCACTAGGCCTGGCCATAACATGGTCAGGCTGGTTCGTGGCCGTGGCCGACCGCCTTTTTTTCTTTATTTTCTCATGAGCTATTATTATTATTATTATTATTAATCTAGCACAGTCTAGCTTGGATAAGGCTTGAGATTAAGCCTATTTGCCCCAGTCAGAACCAGGCAGGGCTTAGGCAGGCCTTATGGGGACTAGAGCCAGGCTATGGCCAAGGCCAGCCCGTCCAAGACCTATTCCATTACCAGTCCTAAGAGGAGGAAATGATTTAGTGAGAAAGGGCACAACCAAATAAAGAACGCACATGGTTAGAGAGAGAAATTTAAGAAATGAAGTTAGAGAAAGGAAGGTATCAAAGAGAGAAAGAGCACGTTGAGAGAGAGAGCAGATTTGGAGAGAGAGAGAGAAAGGAGTTAGACATAGGAAAAGTATGGTTTAAAAGAGATGATTTAGAGAGAGAAAAAGGCGTAGTTTGAGAGAGAGAGAGGACATGGAAGCGTAAAAGAATGTGAGAGGCAAACTTCTTGAAAAACAGTATAAGTGAACTTCCATGGGGATTGGTAGCTAAAACTTATCATTTTCTGTAAGCCAGATTCATGTAGATTTTCCTATTATCAAACAAGAAAGTGCTACAGTAAGTTTGAACTTCAAGCTCTTAGAGCTGGAACTTCCCATTACCAAATGTGCCCTAGAAATGTTAAACCCATTTTGGGCATCCTACGGTGACCGGTTGGGCACTGAGATGGCATACTGGCCATGATAAGTAACCTTCATTTTCGTGATACTATGGCACACAGTAGCTGTGTGCAGTATGTAGTACACAGGCACGGTGTTTATCTTCTATTCATGACAAAGGGTGCTGGAGACTATTTAAAACTATAGAGTAATGAGAAGCTTAACCTCCAACTTTTACTGTACTTGTTGTTTTGGAAAAATGCCCTGTTTTATTTCAAAATAAAAACTCCCTTCTTTCATAGAGTTTTGGAAAGCGTAAGCCATTAGAAATTTTGTCAGTCTTATTTGTATATACAGAAGTGTTGGGTTATTTGTCCTATATTAAATTGTGGAAGAGAGGAATTTTGTATATATATATATATATATATTCTCTTCACTTATGTTTTCAGAGCAAATGGGAGAGAGGGCCTATGCAAAACACGTGAAAGGACATTTAATGACGAACTTTGCATTTCACTCACTCACATCCACACATGAAGTGCCCCTCGCACGTATACGGTTTGGGCTCATATCTCGTCTATCTTTTTGTTGCTATACACAATGCTTCTAGTAGAATGACCTTTGGTAGTTTATATCATCGGATGAATGCTTAGCCTCTAGAGGTTTATTGTCCGGTGATTTGTGCCATACCAATGATTTCCATTACCGATTTGTGCCTTGCCACTGTGTGCACGGTTTCAGAGGGGTGATGCACTCCAGTAAACTGCTCCCCACCATATGGTTTTGGTGGATAATGTGTTTCGATGATTGTGCCCCTCTAGTTGCAACACACTCCTCCGATAGTTTGGTGCATTCGTACTTATGGCCTGACAGTGAAGATGTGTATGTATGTGCGATGATTGGTCTTCTAAAAATCGACGAGGCACGATACGGTGGTTATTTTTGGAACTCGAAGAGTCACTGCACCGCATTGATGATTGAGATATCAAAAACGATAACACTCAGACTTTTGAGATCACATGTCTCTATAAATAAGGACTTGTTTCCTACTGATTTGACATTCAGAAGCCATATAACTTTTCAAAGTGTTTTATGTGAGAACTTTTTCTCTATAGAAAGAGGTAACTTTGGTCCTTTAGATTTTACAGTACTTGCTTATTTGTAATGATGAGAAACTTTCTCAATCTTTTGTGTTTATGTATCTTGAAGACAAATTTCATTTCACCCTCCTATTTGCAACATCTCTGATGTTGGAAAATAACAATAGATGCCCTATTTTCCTACGACAGGAGCAATTGTATGACGTGCAAAAACATAGAAGGATTTGTTGGAAAGTTTCATATTATCTTAAATCATTATAGCCATCAAATTATACACAAAGAGAAAAGATCATTAAAATGGGCCAAGTAGACTAAAAAAATAAATGAAGTCGTTAAATGACAATAACTTTGACAAGGTTCTTACTTTTTTCCAAGCTTTTCATACATGTATCTCGCCAAGAATTTTGTAAAAAAGTAAAAATTCCAGGTTTGTAGGATATTTTAGTAATTTGACTTATTTAAGAGACTTGAGTCAAATGGCCTGAATACCTGTACTTTATGCTTTGTGCAAAATCCCGAGCATATATTTCATTAAAAAAACCCTTGCTCCGACTTTGAAACCTGGAATAAGTAATGCTTTGGTAACTTACACCTGATTAAGTCACCCTATCTAAAACATGTAAATATTCTTGATTGTTCTGGTATCCAAACCCAAAAAATAAAATTTTTAATGAAAAATATGTTTCGAGTTTGGAACATGGAACAACGGAATTTAGGTCACTTCACTCAAGTAATTTGGGTGACCAAATTATCAAAATGCCTTGGTCTGTTTTTTTTTTTTTTTTGGTTATAAACTTGGAATAAGTGCATTTTTTATTTATTTTTAACAAAATCCTTGAGGAGGTTACTAAGCGAAAATAATTTTAAAAAGTACTCCCACGCTTGATTTTTTTCGAAATTATTTGATCATTTTAATGGTAGTTTTCGTATGTAAAGAAAGGAAAAATTTACATCCCAGAAGTGGTCCAAAAGAAAGATGCTCCAACAAGACCTTATATTCGATAGAAGGTCGAATGCTGGTTTTGCGAAAGCTCATAATCAACTTCTTTTTATTTAATTTTTTACTTGTTTAATTTTTCATAAAGTGAGTCAAAGTTGTTTTGCGAAATTTCATATCAAAAAATTGGTGGATCTTTCGTTGGTGTCTCACACTCGTAAGTATTTCTTGAGGAGGTGAGCATAGTATTTTAATGTTCTCAACAACATATAGAAAGTTTTCTGCTCAAATTATAGATAGAGAGTGAAGCTAAATTGATACGAAGCATTGCATATAGCGTTTGAAAAATTACTATTAAAAAGTAACTATTTTTTTTTTTACAGAAATGAAGTTGCAACAATATACGTCATTTATTTTATTTAGATAGTATAGATTTGATATGTTTTAAAATCATGATATTTTTTTATAATATTTTAAAAATAAAGTGGTATATATTGAGACCATTCACCTTTAATAAAAAGAGGTTTGTAATCATCTAATGTATAATCTGATGGTTTCCCTATGTACAAAGTTAAACAAATATCTAAATTTTTGAGCCGAATCAGTGGAATAAATATTTTAGTCCAATTTCATATTTAACCGACAAATTAATTGTGACAGTCTTGTATTAAAGACAAATGATCTACTTTTCCTTTAAAAACCCAACACTTATATCTTTACTAGAAAAAGCATCCCTTGGCATATAATTATTCTCCTAGACCGAAGGGTACCAAAGGTAAATTCCTTTACCACGTCATCATAATTAAGTGTACCCTTAAACGCAATAAAGACCCTTTGGAAGGGTGTTTGGGACTAGGGTTGTCCAAGAAGGTGCGCAAAGGGTCCCATGCATTTATTTTTGTACGTCAAGGGAAGGGCATCTCGGTATGCATAAGGCAACGAAAAAACAGAGGGGACAAAGACCAATGGGGAAGCAACAGACGCTTGTGGATAATGTTTCCAAACAGCTGTCCAACACCAACCGCTCAATATATTTCCCTCTAATTTTTTTTTTTTTTTTTTTCATGTTTAATTTTGCATTTTGGGAAAAAATAAGCCACAAGGGAGAAAAAAAAAAAAAAAGGGATTGCATTGAAACCATTTACTTTTGGGTACCATTTGTATCGAGCTTAGGCTCTAAATAATCAAATTAGAACCTATTTTTAAATAGTATCGAAAAATATAGTTTTAATACTGAAAATATTTGTGATAGCCTTAAAATATATTTTCATGTTTATTTATAAAGTTTAAAGTTTAAAAAATAGTGTAGATGGATAGATATATGAACACTTGAAAATCTTGAAAATTAACAGTCCAAAAATACGTTACAAAATATACTATTTTCAAAACTTGAAATCCATTTTTTTTCTCATGTTCATGCATCTTGAAGTCGAGATGATCAATTTGAAGATATTTGGCCATCAAAATAACCACTTCTAGTGAAATTTTTTAGGTAAGCTCAAATTTGATTGTTTAGAGCCTTGACTCTATATAAACTTTTTTTTTTATTTTTTTGGTATAAGAAAGTCAAAACTACTAATAGCCATCCCATATGAAATCTAGTTGCTTGAGTTTATCACAAGATTTAAAAAAAAAAAAATTTGAACTTAAAGCTTTGGTCAATAAAATAAATGCAACCTATTCTTTTTCTTTGTTTTGGAGTAGGCCTAACCATCCCTATCTTATGAAGGGCTAATGACAACCACGATGTAAAGGATAAGGCAGCCTCTAATCTAGTTTTCTACCTTCTTTTGTTGAAATATATTGACTTTCCACATTAGAGAAAGCTTTTCATGTGACCCATATGACATTGAAAATTATTTGAATACTTAGGGCTGCAGCCCTATCAAAATACTTCGGGATGCAATCCTCTTCACTGTCTATTATTTTGGACGGTGACGATTTACCAAAGTGAAATCCATTATCAACGACTTCAAAAGAAACCCCTTTTTCCTACGTAACACTCTTCTCTCTTCCTTTTTTTTTTCTCTCTCAAAATCGATGAAGCCAAGATTTGCAAAATCATCTATGACTGGTTTCACTTTCCTTGAGACTTTCTTCACATCTGCATCAATGGATGGTGAGATTTAGGGTTCCTTTGGCTCATCAGCACGACTGATGAATTTTAGGGCTTGCATTTCTCCCTCATCCAGTTTATTTATTTAGGTCGCATTTCTCTTTCCTCTGCTTTAGACGAAACTGTTGTTTAGGAGCGTTTCAATCTCTATTAAAACCCACATCAAATTAGAACTCACAAAAAAAATTTCACTAGAAGAGGTTGTTTTGATACCTAAATATGGTCAAATTGATCATCTCAACATCAAGATGCATGGACATGAGAAAAAAATAGATTTCAAGTTTTGAAAATAGTGCATATTGTAACGCATTTTTGGACAGTTAATTTTCAAGATTTTCAAGTTTTCGTAGATCTACTCGATCTACACTATTTTTGAAGTTTTAAATTTTATAATTAAAGATGAAAATATATTTCAAAGCTATCACAAAGATTTCCAGTATTGAAACCACATTTCTCGATATTATTTGAATTTGCGCTTTATTTTGATTGTTTAGAGCCTCAGTTCTATGTAAACCACACCCATATCTAATATGGGACAGAAAAAAAATATCTCTTGTGATAAAAAAAATATTAAAATATATTTGAAACTTTTAGGAGTATTTATTTATTTTTTTTGTTTTCATGATATATATATATACACACTAGGTGCACCCTGGAAAAGGAGATGGGACACCCTAAACTTCAGCCAAAAAGATGTTATAAAAAAAGTTAAAAATCAAATGGTATTTTGGCAAAACATTATGACATGAACGATCTAAATCGAACGGCTGAAAAGTCAGATAACATATATAATAATATGTGGTTGAGGTCACACAGACAGCTTTTCCCCATTAAATTATAGTTGATGGTGAGAATAAGTGGGATTCAGCTGGAGTGGGACTCTCGCATGAGGCCGACTTTAGGGTTTCGGTAGAGGGATTCTAGAAGTTGGGGTGGCTTGCAACGTGATTCAATTCAATTCAAAATTTTTTTTTTTTATAATAAATACGGAAATTAACGTTAAAATCACTTCTTCTTTTTTTTTTATAGCGATTTTTAAGAGAGGTCCCTCACATTTGGAAATTTATATATATGTAATTTTTTTTTCTTTTCTATTTTTCCCAATATACCATTATTTCGATACACTTAGTTCTGAACCATACTGAAGTTGGTTTTTACAAAAAATTTTGTTCGGTACCGAGACCAACAAATATATTTATGCCCTTAATTAAGTTCAATACTAAGAGTATCAAATAAATTTATTTTTTTACATGTTATGTTCGAGACTCTTAGTACCCAACTATTAGTTTTCTTGTATTCGGTATTGAGAGTACCAAACACTTCTATTTTTATTTATTTTTACTTTATTTGTTCAATAGTATTGAACTTTGTTAAAGGTGTTAATATGCTTAGTACTCTTAGTACCAAACAATATTTTTTGCAAATACTAGCTTCAACATAGTTCAAAACTGAGAACCAAGAGTATCAAAGTAATAAGAATTTCAGTAAAAAAAAAAAAATAGAAGAAGAAAAGGGACAACTATAAAAAATTAAAATTATGATGACATTGTTTTAAATAGGGAAAAGTTTATATAGAGCCGAGGTTTTACGCAATAAAATTTGATCCTACATCAAAAACTTAACTAGAAGAGGTTGTTTTGATGCCCGAATATCATCAAATTGATCATCTCGACATCAAGATGCCTGAACATGAGAAAAAAATAGATTTCAAGTTTCAGAAATAGTATATTTTGTAACATATTTTTGGACCGTTAATTATCAAGATTTTCAAGTTTTCATAGATATGTCAATCTACACTATTTTTTAAGCTTTAAACTTTATAAATAAAGATAAAAATATATTTTAAGGCTATCACAAAGATTTCCAATATTGAAACGACACTATTTGAAGGTAGGCTCTAATTTGATTGTTTAGAGCCTAGGATCTATACAAACTGCACTCTTTTAAATATCAATAGAAAAGGGATATTTACGTTTATTTTCCTAATAAATACTTTACTAAAACTTAATTGGAAACATAAAACTAGCATTATGATTGAAAAAAGAAACTCTCTCTTTATTAAATACTTCATCTTATCCAAACTTATGAGTATTATGCTAGGTTTTAAAAAACAGCTCGGTGAACTGAATCGCCCATTCAAATAACTAGGTCAAATTCGTGGATCAGCAATCAGGATTGGAGAATCGGTCGATTTCAGCCTAAATTTTTTCAAAAAATAACTAACAATCTAGTGTCTTATGTTTCCAAAGAAATTAGGGGTACTGCATTGCAAATTTTTGTTATTCTATCAAAAATATGTAAATGCTGAGAACTTTCTTCATGCCCAATTATTTGTTGACCATTCTAATCCATTTTATAGTGAAAAATGAAGTTTAAAATGTAATTCATTGCAATAAAATGGACTTTTCTAACTCAAATTGTTATCTTTAATATTTTAATAATCTCCATTACAATTTGTTAAACACAGGAGATCTTGCCTACTCATGTTTTATTTTTTTTCTTCTTTATAAAAATTAATTAATTAAATTACTTATTTATTTTTACTTATATTTTTATTGCATTGAAGTTGCATAAGTCTAAGGATCAAAACATTCAGGAAAGGGGTTGGAGTCGCGGTGATAGCACCCCACACCCTAGTCACCACGTGGTGGTTTCCATTTCCACTAATACCACGCCAATAACACCTTCAAAAAAACTAACTCCTAAACTATTTGAGAAAAGTGGGTAGGGGCCTATCTTTCCCATTGAATTACGAAAATAGAAAAAAGACCAAAAACATTTTTTTCTGATATTTTCTATCTTTTTTTGTTGAAATCCCTCATTCACTACATCACTATGTTAAATTTTTTTTTGCCAAGTTTTCTTGTGCGTCATTGTAACTGTTCTTTCTTGTCCTCAAATAGCTTGGTCAAATTTTCTTTTTACTTTATTTTTATTTTTATTTTTTTCTTTCCTGTCACCACTCTAAGCTTCTTGTTGGCCTCAATGTTGTTTTGGCGTGCATTGATTTGAATTGCTGGTGAACATGATGACACACGATGCAAATCATAAGGGACCATATTGTGTGTAAAAAGTCTATACACAATATGGTTCTTGATATTATGTACACGAGTTGCAAATCATAAGGAGCGTGGTGGCTCTTATATTATGTACACCAGTTGCATCGTTTGTACTTTACATTATAAAGATAGAATATTCAAAGTAAAATGCATTTTTAAGATTAATAAGCTTAGTTTCTGAAATAAATTGGTTCCGAAATCTCAATGCCATTTTTAAAACCTTTTCAGATTGCCATTACAAATGGGCAAAACTTGAGTCCCCATGAAAATAATTTTGAAGAGAATGGTGACATATTTCATTACCATGTTGATTCATCTTTGATAAATAACTAAACTTTTTTATGTAACATCATCATCAACATAGCTTTCTTCCAATTATTTTGAGTCGGATATATGAATCATGATCCATCATTCTGCTCCATCAGAGGCCATATCATTAATGAGACCATAAATCCCATATCTAAACCTTCTTATATAACAATATTGAAATAATTGGATGTGAGGAATTAATGATATGATTGATAAAAACCCTCAACCTTAGTCCCACATTGAGCAGCCCAAGAGAGTTTCGAGCAGAGCGAGCTATAAAATCTTCTGTAGGAGTTTGAAGTTGCCTTCCGGCTCGTGAGGGTGGGTTTTGATGGGACCACAAATAGGAGTTTTAACATATTAGTCCCACAAGGAGAGGGTGGGGTGCCCCTTTCTTGTAAAAACATATAGCTACAAACTTTAAGGGTACATAATATACGAACAAGGAAAATAAGAAAGAAAAAATATTAAAATAAGGGAACCGGGCGATTGAACCGGTCATTTCCCAATGTGTGACCGAAATCAGTCCGGTGTCCCCAATTCTTGATTTGGATTGCTGGTTCCAATCTCTATTGTTGTTTTTTCAGTTCCAATCTGGATTGTTGTTTTTTTTAAACATTGGTATTATGTAAAGAAAATTCTCTCGTTTTTTAAACAATGGTATTATGTAAAGAAAATTCTCTCTCTTTTTTTTCTTTTTGGAGGAAAATAATTGTCGTGAGAAGCCTAATCAACCATTCTAAATATTAAGTAATATGTTTAAAGGAAAATAATACTTTTTGCATTTTTACCATCTCCATATTGTAATAAGAATAACAATTTAGTCGTTTGGGACCTATGATATGGAAAACCTGATTTTGCACATCTAGGTTTTGATACAGGCGTGGCTGTTTGGATCTACTTTTACTCATCAAAAATTGGTTTCGGCTAAACCTATACGCTCATTCAAAAAAAATAAAATAAAATGAGCATTTTCGAGTATTGAGGAAACGTAGCACTACTATTGCGGTTACCGCCTGCACCCTTCCACCATGTCAACTTATGAAATAAACGGCTAAATTGATTTTCAATGGGATTTTTCATATACTGGGTTCTTCCAGTAGCAAGCCAAACAACATTGTTATGAAAATTAGGTTTTATACGTACTAGAATCTGCATAATCAGGTTTGAAGGCAAATACAGGATTTGTGTATCCATGAACCCAAATGACAAACGCGCAGGTGCCTCTAGCTAGTGTGTAATAATTTTGTAATTTCGGTTGCAGACTCAGAAAATAAGGTAGACAACTTTTGTCTATACATTCATATTACTAAAATAAAGTTTGTGATTATCATCATAACCCCTATGAACAAACTGCTATTGACTTTCTGAAATATTAGATTCAAAATTGGAACAAATTTCTCCATAAGTTTGTACATGATGAGTATTGGAAATTCCATTGACTAAGGTGTTCCTATGGAACCAATTTGTACATTTCGGCCCCAAAGGAAAATATAAAGGAATTTTTGTACTCCTATATACAAGGTTATGCCAACATCCATGACTCACCTTGTGTTTCAGAGGAGTCAAGAATAATTTTTAGTTCTTAGGAACCTCAGTTTGATCATCAAAGTCCAATCTCGGGAGAAATGACTTACAATATTTGTTGAGCTCTAAAACATTGTTGATCACTGCACTCTTGGTTTCTTGACATTCAGTAACTAGAGTTTTAAGAAAGGAAAATGTTTTTATAGGGATGCAACCCTATCAAAATAAATGAGCCTTCACCACAAAACTCGCCAAAAATTGTAGTGCCGGAATTGGAAAACCCTTAAATCAATCATCTAGGCCTTGACCATTATGGTTGCGAAAAAAAGTTGGGATTTTAACTCCTAAAAGTAATGTATATTGTAACACATTATCTACACCACTCATTTTGCCTTAAAAATAAGTATTCACGAATCTACAAGATTTGTACTTTTTTTTAGCTTTAAATTTCATAGCTGGAGTAAAAAATTGATTTTACAGCTATCATGAAGATTTTCTATACCCAAAGTGCTTTTTGGACAAAGATGTGAGGTGGGGTTTTACTTTATTTTCATGAAGCCTGAGCGCTATAAAAACTGTATCCTTTAAGAAAGGGTGCGATTCTAATTAGGTTGCAGCCGTAAACAATCCAATTAAAGCGCACCTCCAAATTTTATTATAACATGTAATTTTGGTGTAAAAAATTCTTAGGATTATCTAAAAATGTATTTTCATATCTAATTATAAAATTTTAAACTCCAAAAATAGTTAAAATCATGTAGATCTATAAACATGAGAAAATCTTGAAAATGGATAGTCTAGATAATGTGTTGCAAGATGCACTATTTTTTACGACTCAAAATCTTTTTTTTTACACATTCATACATCCCGATATCGAGATGATCAATTAGACGGTCTTTAAACATTAAAATCACCTTTTTCAATGGATTTTTGAGGTGCATATGTAATTCTACATTTTAAGGTTGCAACTTTTCCCTCTAAAAAATGCTTAGAAGTCTACTTGTTAAGACGCGTGGGTTGTTACACTATTTGAATATAAGAGCTTGTTATTGCTGATTACTCCATTCCCCATTAACACTTCATAAAGAGAGAGAGAAGGAGAGAGGGACTTTTTACTCCTCATCAACATAACTCCCACCATTAGATATCAACAACTGTGGAAGATTGAGCTCATCAAAAACATCACGCATCAGGTATCAACAAATATGGAAGGCAGAAGTGTCCTTTTTCCACTTAGTCCCTCCACTACAATCCTTTGCTGACATGTTACAGCTAGGGCTAGTAATGGCCAGGAGGCGAAGCCTGGCACAGGCCAGAAAAACTTTGCCTTGAGCCACAAAATTTTTACCTAGGGGTCATGGCCGGCCTCGCCCGGGTTATTATTTCCTTATTTTTCTTTGGTTTTTAACAGTGTAGGAAACCACGATTTGGCCTTAGAACCCGGTCTTGGGCTTGGCTGAGTAACTCGGCCTTGGACTTGGCTGAGTAACTCGGGCTGAGTCTGAGTAACTTTACCCGAGTTGGGCAAGTCCTAGCGAGGCCAAAAGGTGTTAAAATTTTAAAATATAAAAAGTTCCTAAAATATGGAAGTTTTGTTTTGAGTAAAATTAGATCAAACATATCTATATGAGGTTAAAAAATAGTGAAAAAATGGCTTTTGAAAAAATCAATTTGTGATCGGAGGCATTTTTTAAATAATTCAAAAAGAAGGGAAAATGTAAAAATAAACATTCATGGCCAAAGCACTTCTCAATCTTTGCCAAAATGATAGAGAACATAAAGAAACATATTACAAATAAATTATTTTTCTTTTTTATATTTTTTTTGAATTTTTATTTTCAAATCTCGATCTTCAGGCTTTCCAGGGTTACTTAGGCCAGTCTGAGTGGGCTCGCCCAAGTAGTCAAGCACTGGTTTTTAATTTTATGTAGGCCTGGCCCTAACCAAGCTAATGTTGGGCCAGACACCTACATGACCCTCAAGCCAAGCCTTGGCCAGGGCCCTTCTGTCGAGCCATGCTTTGTACTCCTATAAGTGATGGGGAATGGGCACGTAAAGAATAGAGATGATGAATAACTGTTTACTTATAAAATGATGGTGCAGATGTGCTACCGAAGAGGATCAAGGAGGTGTACTCTGGTGAAAATATGGATTGAAAAAGGACAATGATACTGTTGCAAAAGATCTTAATAGGAAGCGTGGATGTGAGATTGATTGCAGGAAAAGGAAAAAAATGTAGATTTTGGCAACAAAAGCAGATTTTGGCAACAAAAGGGGATAGAAGACAGGCCTTTGAATATTCAAATTCAGGAATTATTTTCAAAAACAATTTCAAACAGTCTGACAGTAAAAAAAAATGATGAAAAGAAGGGTTACATAAGACTGACAAGAGACATAAAACTCAAATATATAAGAGTTAATGAGAATGTGGCAGAGGAGTACATTCAATAATTATCTCCGTTTCAGTAATATTATCATTGTCGTGAAAAAGAGAACGTTTGCATGGGAACTGAGTACCAAAGGATTGTTTAATGTTGGTTAATAGGGGTGGCAACGGGTCAGTTACGGGTTCGGTTCCTGCTAGACCCTGACCAAATAGGCCGAGATGGACCCGCAACCTAGACCCTAACCCTATGGGTCAAGAGAACCTTATACTCGTACATATACCCGTACCCATAATGACAATACGGACCCAAGATCCGACCTGTACCCAGACTCCAACCAATCTCAAATAGATCCGTTTCATTTGTGTTTGAACTCAGTGGGTTCTTAAATATGCAGAAGAGAGAGATATATAGGAGAGCGAGAGGGGGAGAGAGAGGTATAGAGATGAACATTAGCGCCCCTTGGCAGCAGAGCAGATAAGTGCCCCCTGGTAGCATAACACAGGAAAGGGATATGAGCATGAGCTCCACTTCAACGGTTCTTACTTCTTAGGATTAAAGCAAGGTATCCTGATTGGATGCTTGAGAATTTGAGGGGTTTTGTGAGTGAGTTGTTCAGTTTGTGAAGAAATGTATTGTGCTTTTCAGTGTTGGTGAAGAATGGGGTTTTGGGGCATACAAAGAACTTGGTGATTTTAATGGAGGATGAAGTGAATCTAACTGGGCAGGCCTTGTTTTCCACCATTAATGAGGGATTTGAGCCTTGAGTGGTGCGGGAGATTGGTTATTTTCTATGTAAATAGCTTGAATTAAAATTTTGACGGTGGACAATATAAATCGAATTTCTTTGCTTTTCAACCATTGACGAGGGCTTCAAGGTCTGCAGGCTTGCATTTTTAAACCCACAGATGACCTCTCTCTCTCTCTATATCTCTCAACTCTTCTTTTTGTATTTCTCTCTCGAGTTTTATGTCTATCACCCAATGGTTTAAAAAACGGATCGGTGACCCGGATCGGGCTTTCAAAAAACAGATTCGGATCGACGAATCGGCGATCCGGATCGGAAATCGAGTGAATCGGTCAGAATAAAACTTAAAAAAAATTCAAAAAAATTATTAAAATTCATTATAAATATTGTTTTTTAGGAATTCAATAAAAAATGAAGGTACTCCATTAAGAATTTTCATGTTTTTGAATGAATATACGAATATTGATATGTTCTTTCCCTGCATGAACCGCCATTCAGCATTTAATTTACAGTATTTCGTGCTCATCCCTACACTGTTGCTATTGGGACTCGATATGTGAATAATATGGCTGGGATAGGGTGGCCTCAGAATCACCATCTCTCTCATTTTGTCTTTGAATAATATGGATTAAAAAAAAAAAATAACAAATTTTCAAAAAAATCGATCATGGATTAAAAAATAAATCACAAATTTTCAAAAAATTCTATCATAGATTACAAAAAAAAATTCGATCATGGATTAAAAAAAAAAAATCACAAATTTTCAAAAAATTCAATCATGGATTACATAAAATTCGATCATGGATTACATAAAATTCGATCATGGATTACATAAAATTCGATCATGGATTACAAAAAAAAACAAACAAAAAAAAACAAAAAATTCAATCGTGGATTACAAAAAAAGAAAAAAACAGTTCGATCATGGATTACAAAAAATTCAATCATGGATTACAAAAAACTCTATCATGGGTTACAAAAAAAGCAAAAAACAAAAAATTCAATCATGGATTACAAAAAAAAAAACAAACATTTCGATCATGGATTACAAAAAAAAAACAAACATTTCGATCATGTATTACAAAACATTCGATCATGGATTACAAAAAATTCTATCATGGGTTACAAAAAAAAAAAAAAAAACAAAAAAATCGATCATGGATTACAAAAAAAGAAAACAAACATTTCGATCATGGATTACAAAAAATTCTATTATGGGTTACAAAAAACCAAAAAATTCGATCATGGATTACAAAAAAACAAAAACAATTCGATCATGGATTACAAAAAAATCGATCAAGTATTACAAAAAAATCTATCATGGATTACAAAAAAAAAAAAAAAAAAAAAAAAAAAAAAAAAAAAAACCGTACGAACTCGCCGATTCACTGTTCGGACTCGCCGATTCCGTACAGTGAATCGGCGATTCACTGTACAGAATCGTCCGGTTCTCTCTAGAACAGGACGATTTCCGATTTTTTAAGCGATCCGGTCCCCTTTTCACGATTTCCGAGTCGAACCGGGCGAGTCCTGTTTGACTCGGCGTTTTTTAAAACACTGCTATCACCACATTTTTTTGGGTACCCAACCTGTGCCTATTTCGGGTCCATAGAGATGGCCCCGGACCCTACCATCGGGTTCAAGACCCATTCCCGGTCAGGTATACCCGACGGGTCCCGGTTGGATCTGGGTACATTGCCACCCCGATCCTCGGCCTAAAAATATTTGAGGAATTCAACTTTATCGGTCAAAGATGCTTGACGAAGTTTCGGAGCATTGGCCTTTTTAAGATGGATAATGTATGTTGGTTTTATTTGGTGTTCAAACCAATTTTTTTTGAGAAGGAAATCGGGAAGAAATTTTTCCATGGGTCAACACTCAAGCTTAATCAGGGCATAACTTGTGTTTATGACTGAGTTTAGGGTTATTTCAAAATTGATTTGATTCCAAAATTTTGCTATAGACTCATTCGCCGTAGTTGAAACACAACTCTGTTTAGAGCCTCTTAGCTGCGGTTTACAGGGTACACTCGAGCTATTGCTCGTAGTTGACTGTCAACCAGGTTGGATTGACTTGAGAACTTGACATGCTAACCCTAAACTCAGGTCCGGGGTTCGGGTGTAGCTTCTGAACCTAGGGGTCGTGTCCAGTCGACGTATGGACTTAAGAGTCCGGTGACTCGGATCTGATCCAGGTCCACCTTCAATCTAATCAAGTAGGGTTTGGACTATGTCTCCGTCGGTCTTACTTTTAAGGGAAAATTATATAAATATCTGTTTTATTTTTTGTTATTATTAAAATACCTAAAAATTTCTTTTATTATTCATATGTTCGTTTTTTGAACTTCATAACATTTTTTTTTAAAAAGATCGAATTGCCCATTTTCGATTTTTCAAAAACCGAAATGGGCTCAAATTCGGTTTTTGAAAAACCTAATATAAGGGCCTGCATCCCACGCAAGTTTCCAAATTCTCTCTCTTGTATTTCATCCTTGATTTTGGGGTTTTAGTTTTTAAGAGAACAACTCACAGCTCTGGTTTTAGTAATCATTTGCACTCCAATTGTACTTTTGCTTTATCTACTTCTTCCTTGATGATTCTCTCTCCCCTTCCTCAATTAGCCTTTTTAGTTTCTAGTGACCATGGACTCTCTCTCTCGAGAATGTTCAAAACTCGTCCAACTAAAAGATTAATTGTTCAAAACCCAAACATGCCCAACTAAATCTCTCTCTCAAGCCGATATGAAATGCTCAAAACACAAAAAAGCTCATATAAAAAGCCTAACATCCACTGCCACATTAGTTGTTACACTGGTTCGGAGGATCTCTCTTTACTCTCTATCTCTTCTATCTTCCGAGGTTGATTGATACAACCAATGGTTTAAAAATCGGATCGGTGATCCGGATCGGGCTTTTCAAAAACAGATCCGGATCGGCGAATCGGCGATACGGATCGGAATCGGGTGAATCAGTCAGAATAAAGCTTCAAAAAAATCCGAAAAAATTATTAAAATTCATTATAAATATTTTTTTTTAGGAATTCAATAAAAAATGAGGGTACTCCATTAAGAATTTTCATGTTTTTGAATGAATATGCGAATATTGATATGTTCTTCCCCTGCATGAACTGCCATTCAACATTTAATTTACATCACACAAAAGGATAAACATAGAATTATCATGGAATAAGTATATCAACATACATGGACTACAATAAAGCATAAAATTAGTAACATACGATCTAAATTAAGATGTAAAAAGTTTAAATTAACCTGACAGTTCAAAAAGAAAAATAATCACCATATGTAATGATAATATGTTGCGGTAGTTCATGTAGTCATATTCGTTGTTATTTGTTATTGCAAAAGGACAATAATATTTTCGTACATATCAATTACAAACATTTAGAATAATACAAAATGCAAGCTCCAAACATGGCTACAACTCAATTAACAAGAACATACATTTTTTGCATTAAAAAATTAATAATAAAAACAATTCTTCAAAGAGCCGGCTAACATCAGTCCTTTCAACTAAAAAATCCATGAACAACAGATAAAAAAAATACAGTTTTATATTGAAAATATAATAACATGCATTTTTTTGCATAAATAATCCATCAACATACAATTTTTTCAACAAAAACTTTAACAATAAAAATTTAAAATATGGTTTAATACCTCATGATAATTAAAACCTTGTCACGATTTTCACATCTTTTCGGAAAATCATCATTTTTCAAAAAATTCGATCATGGAAAAAAAAAAAAAAAATTTACAGCAAACTCAAACAATAAAAATTAAAAATTGGGTTTAAATGTTTAATACATCATGATAATCAAAACTTTATCACGATTTTCACATCTTTTCGAAAAATCATCATTTTTCAAAAAATTCGATCATGGATAAAAAGAAATAAAAAAAAAAAGTACAGCAAATTTTCAAAAAATTTGATCATAGATTAAAAAAAAAAATTAACAAATTTTCAAAAAGTTCGATCATGGATTAAAAAAAAAAAATCATAAATTTTCTAAAAATTCGATCATGGATTACAAAAAATTCGATCATGGATTACAAAAAATTCGCTCATGGATTACATAAAATTCGATCATGGATTACATAAAATTCGATCATGGATTACAAAAAAAATAAAAACATAAAAAAACAAAAAATTCGATCGTGGATTACAAGAACAGAAAAAAACAATTCGATCATGGATTACAAAAAATTCAATCATGCGTTACAAAAAAAAAAAAAACACAAAAAATTCGATCATGGATTACAAGTAAAAAAAACAAACATTTCGATCATGGATTACAAAAAAGTCGATCATGGATTACAGAAAATTCTATCATGGATTACAAAAAATTCGATCATGGATTACATAAAATTCGATCATGGATTACAAAAAAGTCGATCATGGATTACAGAAAATTCTATCATGGATTACAAAAAATTCGTTCATGGATTACATAAAATTCGATCATGCATTACAAAAACAAAAAAACAAAAAATTCGATCGTGGATTACAAAAAAGAAAAAAACAATTACATCATGGATAACAAACAATTCAATCATTGATTACAAAAAACTCTATCATGGGTTACATAAAAAACAAAAAACAAAAAATTCGATCATGGATTACTAAAAAAAACAAACATTTCGATCATGGATTACAAAACATTCGATTATGGATTACAAAAAATTCTATCATGGGTTACAAAAATAAAAAATAAAAAATAAAATTCGATCATGGATTACAAGAAAAAAAAACAAACATTTTGATCATGGATTACAAAAAATTCGATCATAGATTACAAAAAATTCTATCATGGGCTACACAAACAAAAAAAAAAAAAAAAAAATTTGTTCTTCACAGAGTCGTTTTACATAAGCGATTTTAACTCAAAAATTCACCTCCAAGTGAATAAATTACATCCAATTGACTATATTTTCTGATAAACAACAATATAAGGAATCAAAAACCTAAATTTTTAACACATTATTTCAAATATATCATGAAAACAAAATCAAAAGACGGAAAAAAAAAAAAAAAAACAGCGGAATTTGGTTCCGCAGGCATCTCACTGTTCATATCAAATTTCTTGCTGTAATTAATCAGATTACGTAAAATTGAAAATTTTAAATCATACTAGACACAATAAAGATTAAAAACCCTAATTATTGAACTCATTTTGTTCAAAATATGCCGTGAAATAAATCAAATGGCGGAAAAAAAAAAAAAACCCAAAGTTCTTACCTGTTTTTGTGAACCGAAGCCTTCAATCTCCAAAAAACTCTGTTTTTCTCAACGATTATCACAAATATGTAACAAAAGCTTTTGATTCACAGCTTTAAGATCAATATGCCTACAAATTTTGAAAGATTCATGCCCTATTTGGCATGAAATTTCAGAAATGGCGGAAACCCTAAACCCCGAATTTTTCTTGATCCAAAAACAACCAATTTTTCCACCATTTAATCCTTGAAAAATCTGAATAAAGCTGTTTACAGCCTGAAAAACAGATCACATGCCGAAAAAACAAAAAAAATGATCAAAAAATGACAAATTTGAAAAAATCCGTAAAGAACACTGTGCAACCCGTGTTCTTCACGGACTCGCCGATTCCGCACAGTGAATCGGCGAGTCACTGTGCGGAATCGTCCGGTTCTCTCTAGAACCGGACGATTCCCGGTTTTTGAACCGATCCGGTACCTTTTTCGTGAATTCTGAGTCGAACCGGACGAGTCCAGTTCGACTCGACGATTTTTTAAACGCTGGATACAACCATCTAGTTCGCCATCAACCAAACCAGCTCTGATAAACGTTACCCTTCCAATGGCCTGATCTAAGTGTCACCACAAAGGAAACTTGCAAAAAATTGCGTCATTTTGTTGCCCTGATATTGGGTTTTCCAAAACCCTAAAATCAACGATGAAACATAAGAGAGAGATTGTGGAAACTTGCATGTGATGTAGGACCTGATATTCGATTGTTCAAAAACCAAATTTGGGCTTATTTCGATTTTTTAAAAACCGAAAATGGGCAATTTAGTCTTCTTTTTTTTTAAATCATTGAAACGGACATATAAGTAACAACGAAAAGTTTTAGGTATTTTAGTAATAACGGAAAATCAAATAGATATTTATGTAATTTTTCCTATTTTTAAACATATATTTTGTAGTAAAAAAACATATATAATATTTTTAAATTTGTATATTTTCACTTGTACCGTATCCAACCCGATGGTTCGGGTCAGGGTCAAGGTCATTTGAACCCATCCACGTTCGACCTTGAACTTACGACTAGACCCGACTCGTTTGACCCTTTGTGATCTTCACAAGATTCTAAGAGAGTACAGCTCTCAAAAAAAATAAAAATAAAAAAATAAATAAACAAGAGAAAAAGAAGAAAAAAACCTTACCAAGTGCTTTTCTAGGGTTAATTGTATCGGGGAGGTATACTCGAATGAACTCGATTGCATCTCGAAGCTATTGAGGGTAGGACGATGAAAACCTTGAAGACGATGAAAACATCCTGTACCTCAGGATCAAGAGTTCAAGCACAACTAAAATTGTTTTCAAAAACTTAAGTCTAAAACCTGTTATTCGATATTTAATTTGCGGAGACGCTGGGGTCTGGAGATCCGGAGGTAGCTTTGTTGGCTAAGCATATATGCGCGAAGCGTGCACTCGGTGAAGCTTCACTTTACTGCACCTTTCTCCACTGCAACATTCCTGTAAACGTGGTTAAGAAATTGATTTCTTACCTTTGTTAGGTCGAAAACTTCAGAGCTATCAAGGGAGATTCAGTGACTTCCGTATAAGTGAGTCCCAAAGTTCAGCATTGCCATCGTCTTAAATTTTGACACAAATGGTCATTTGCAGAGTGTCTCTGTGTCTTTTCTTGTGGTAAAGAAAATATTCATTTGTTTTCGAAACAGCTTGGCTGGAAACATCTCTCTCCGATTCCGGATAAGCCAACATCAACTCTACTGCATCTATAAGCGAACACGATTGCCATTTCGATCTTTGGTCATGGTTCAATAGTGGCCACGATTTTTGTTTGCGGTTAATATGCAAGTGTGGTTTCTGGCCTTTGATAAGTTTGCTTAAAGGCAATTTAAGCCCCAAATCCTTCGTAACTTTGCTTTATAGACCTGTAGCCTACAATTTCAAGGTATTAGTTCATGGCAAACAAGATCATGTTAAACGCGATCAAGTTCATGATCAAAGATCCCGTTCGTTTCGATCACTTTGATGGCTCAAATTTCATGAGACGGCGGCAGTTAGTTATCTTTCCGTTGAGAGCTCTCAAGTTTCCTATTTGATCACATAGGCATGCTTGGATCCTTCAACTACTATTGAGCCTATGATCACAGATTCCCTTACTGATCTTGATGCTGAGTCCCCGACATCTGAAACTCAACCACAACCTCCGACCACTCTTCGTCTTTGATCGAAGAGGCACTCCTCAGCCATAGTCGCACTGTGTTTCTACTCGTACGACACAGCTGCTCATGCGGAGCCTATGCAATCGGCAGCGCGGACTGTGCACACACATTGAGCTTGCACTCTGCAATCAAAACCTTCAAAAAATACTTTCTTAACAGGGATAAAATCCATACTACGTTTTTGGATCAGAATATAATGAGAGTTCTTCCTTTCCCATACAAAAATTATGAAGCGTTCCAACACAATAAAAAACATTAGGGAAGAAAATGTTTACCACCGTTTTTATAATTGTAATTTCAAATAAACCTCGGGTTCAAAAAAGACCATGAACCCCCTAAAACGTTTTTATAATTGTAATTTCAAATAAACTTCGGGTTCAGAAAAGACTATAAACCCCCTAAAAGTTGAAAGAAAAGGTGTTTAACCCAATATCTATTTTTTATTATCTAAATTGCAATATTTAGCGCTTCTAATAATTTTATTATATAAATAAAATTTGAGATGCCTATTTTGACCTATTTGTCGGGTTTATAAGATGTGAGTGCAGGGTTCCAAGGGAGGTTGAGCGAAAGGGAGGGGGAGGAAGGGGTTCAATGTGTTGGGATGTGATGCCAAATCACAACCCCATGGTATTTTTATTTTGACGAGGGTTATTTTAATCATAATGAAAATGTTCTTTCTCATAAGGCTTTATAGCTCATTAAGTTGGGTGGAAAGGAGAGTGAAAGAAAGTGAAATTCGTGGAGATAACGTTGGGGAGAAAATTTTGAGGTCATTTGGGTTCAAATTGAGCCATTTTGTTAGCATTTCTTCGCGACATCGATGAATAGAAAAAAGAAGTCGATTGTAGGTGATTTCGTGATAGGAAGTTCTTTTGTTTGAGCTTTTCCTTGAGATTGTATGAAGTAACTCTATATAACCCCAATCTTGTAAGTTTTCCTCTTGATAGTTAGTATATTTTTGCCGTCTTGCTTGTGGATGTAGCCCATCTTGGGTGAACCATGTATATGTGCGTGTCCCTCTCTACTTTTACTTGTGTTGTGCTTTGAAGTTTTTTAATATTGCTTGTTTTATTGTTTTTATATTTTTCTCAATTATATTGCACTTATTATTGTATCTTGGATACGTTAGTTGAGTGTTGAAATCATTGTGGTATAAAGCTCATTACATCTAGTGAGATTTGAAAATATTCTGTTTGCTCAAAAAGGGTGATTGGGTTATCCCATTATTACAAGACAATGGTGTGAATGGTGAGGGAGAGAGAGAGGAGCGCTTTTGTAGGGTTTGGATGTCAGGATCATTAGAAAAATAATAAGGATAAACATTGTAATTTAGACAAAGAAAAAGATGTAAAAAAAGTTCAACATCTTCGTTTCTTTCTTTGGTTTAAAGGCCGTCTATAGACTTTTCATGAACATGAGAGCTTATTTGGGATTATAATTACATAGAGGGAGGTATATGTCTTTTGCCAAATAGTATGAAGTGCTTGGTAAAAAGACGAGCTCAACCTTTCCTGCACCCATTCAAAGTCCAAACTACAACTTAAATATATATGAACTTTCCCTCTTTATTGAAAGGAAAAGTTTATATAGAACCGAAGCTCTAAACAATCAAATTAGAGCCCAACCCAAAAACTTCACTAGAAGAGGTTGTTTTGATAACCAAATATCTTCAAATTGATTATATCTCGACATCAAAATGCATGAATATGAGAAAAAAAATGGATTTCAAGTTTTAAAAATAGTATATCTCGTAACGCATTTTTGATCCGTCAATTTTCAAAATTTTCAAGTTTCTATAGATCTGCTCTATCTACACTATTTTTTAAGGTTTGAATTTTATAATTAAAAATTAAAATATATTTTAAAGCTATCACAAAGATTTTCAGTATTGATATCATATTTCCCGACACTATTTGAAAGTACAATGTACTTTGATTGTTTAGAACCACGGCTCTATACAAACCGCACCCTTATTAAAATGCTTCTAATGAGGCGTACTGCCCTTTGTAATGAACCCACGCTCTCTTTTCTTTTCTTTTTTTCTTTTTTGTGGTTTTGGGTAGCCCATCAATAGACATTAAATGTGACTTGTAGCATTGCTAACATCAACTACTGATTCTTTATTGTTTCAAAATACACCCTTGTGGTAGAGAACAACTAAATTTCACAATTTATACAGAAACATGCTTATTGCAATACACACGTGCCATACTTCTTACTCGTATCCAAACCCGAAAGAGGCCCACACTCAATACAAGCATTTACTCTACTTGTTTGTCTTTTTCTTTTTGTCACAATTATACACCAAAAATTCCCACTCTTAAACAAATGCAGGTTTCCATCTTCATCTTTTATGGATCGATTGGTCCGAAAGGCATTTTGATCTTTGATGCAGGTTTCCATCGTCATCTTCATCTTTGATGCATCCATGCTTTGGAGTTAGAAGGTGAAGTTGAGGGACTCAAAGTGGAAATTGTAGGCCAAGGCAGATGAACAAAATGCGGCTGCTTCATCACGCATTGAATCTGGGCCGCATACCATCACTCCAATACTTGATCCATCGCTCGCCTCTCCATATGACTCCAACATCTCTGCATGTCATAAACCAACTCTCTCAAGAAAGCAATTTTGCCAACCCCGCTTGGATGTTCTCATCATAAAGCCTTTCTGTTTGACAAAGTCTCTCTCTCACCCATTACCCAACATTTTTTTTTCTTTTTTTCATCGACACCGAGGGTGCTTTTCAGCTTTATTATGACAAAAATACCTTTATTTCTCTCTGTTTTTTCTCTCTATGCTTACATTCCCGTTCACATTCATATCTCTCTAAAAATGTAAATGTATCAGTGTGTCTCTAGGTTTGGGATCTACTTAGAGAGAAAAAACAGGAAAGAAAGAGAGAAACCAACAAACCCGTTTATATTTTTAGAGAGGGAAACCAACAGATTTATTCATATTTTTAAGGAGATACCGACAAACTATGAAAAAACTTTAGAGAGAGAAACCAACAAACCTATTTATGTTTTTAGAGAGAGAAAGAGAGTGAAATATGAATGAAAGGTGGGCGATAGAAAAAAAAGGAAAGGGAGAGAAATATAAATGTTTATTTTGACTTTTACAGGAGACATTAACAAGAGTATTTTTGTTACAAATATTACTAAAAAATACCATAAGGGTATGTGAGGAAAAAATAAAATATTTTCCTGCAATGGGTGAGAAAGACATCAACAATGGAGACTGTAATGAGAGTATCCAACCTGGGGGGTTCTAGTTATTTTCCCTTCTTTTGATATATTTGGGGCTACACGTAAAAGAAAAAAAAAGTGGTTTTGGTGTTCACTTCATTGATTTTCTTGGTTGTGGCAAGCTTAAGAGATTGAGAGAGAGTATGTACTTGTGAGATCGGGCCTAGCACCGATATGGATATTTGTGGCCTGTAAGAGCGACTGTTGCGGGAGACTCTCGAGCTCGCGGTCTGCATTGTACGACCAGGCACTCGGGGACGTCGTCGGTGTCGGCAACTCCAAGTTCTGAATTTGTTTCATCTCCATGGGACTATGCCTTCTATTCCACATGACCGCAAGCGTGGCCATGGTAGCTATGCTCACACACACAAACAACACATTAAGCATCGCATGAGCCCCTGTCGGATACACATCACCGGTGTTGTGGTCAATTGGGTAGACATAATAGCGCTCGGTTATGCCAAGAAGAAGCAAAAACATTACAAAAGATGAAGATATAATAGCCCCCATCCATAACCAACTCTTAGTAGGACCCAGGATTGCCGAAACAGGGGCCTCACTCCGGCTTGGTTTGAACCACACAGCTCTAAGGAGCTTGTCTTTCCTGTCATTTCCTTCTGACTCTGGTTTTCCTCGGGTTATAAAAGCCTCGATGCGTAAATCAAGGCCGGAGATGCTCGGGCTCGACGGAGGGAGGAGGACGTCAAGCATGGAGAGGCCATCTGAATTCCTGAAGGCACAAATCATGAGGATGCTGGGTACAGGGGAACCCAGAGTGCCTGACATCACAACCAGCTCGCGCACCACCGACATGAATGGCGTTATGCCACTCCCTCCACTGATCAGGACCAGTGCATCGTGCCTGCACCATTTTGATGGAAAATTTTTCAATTTAGGGATTTTTGGTAACATTTGCCTAATTTAGTCTTTCTAGACAAATAGTCTGTTGGGCTTTTACTTAGTGGCAGACAGACATAGACAGTAGCACTTCAAGCAACATACCTTAAGAAGTGGCAAGAGGAAGGCCCATAGGGACCTTCAATGTGCACATCAAGGTGCTCAAGGGCAGGGGCCATGGAGACCGTGTCGAAGAGGCGACGAGACCAACTTCCTTCGCTCTTTACGACAACACTGAGCTTATCGACCTCCATCTTTGAGTTGGAAGTCACAGTGAAGGGGTGCCATTGCAAACTGGAGATGCTAGGCACGTTCACAAACACCATGCTCAAGGGATTATACTTCAGACCTAAACACAATCTCAAGAGTGTTCAGATCGTTTTAGATTGAAAGAGAGAGAAAGTGTTAGAGGGAAAGACAACATAAAGAGATATGGAGAGTGGACAGAAGAAAGAGTTAAGAGAGACTCTGTTTATGATAGTTAAAATGATGAAGCACCATCACACTCACCCGGCTGCTTAGTGAAGGTGAGCTCCACGGTTTCGCAAGGTAAAATCCGGGAAGAAATGAGCCTGACCTTTCTGCGAGATTGAAGGAATCGAAGGAAGCGATCGATGAGGAAGAGGTAGACTCCAGGGAGAATCATGGTGAAGAAGAAGGCACCAACGTGAAGAACATAAAAGAGGATGAAGACAAAGTAGAGATGGTGAGCATAATAGAATAGCTCAAACATCCTCTCTCTTATCTGCTTTAAAGTAGTGACCCACATAACTATTCCGGCCGAAAGAGCAACCACTCCGGCCACAATCGACACGCCAGTCTTTTCCCAGTCCCCCAACTGCATGTACCATAAACTCTATCCTCATTTTACAGAATAATTTTCAAGTCTTCGAACTTTCGAGGGGGAGATATCCATCAAACAAACACAAACTTTTACAAGGAAAGGAACCGTCAATACTGCGATTTAATGATATAAACTATTGCCCAGTTTTTCATTTTATAGAACAAGACTAGAAAGAGTTTTGGCCATGAATACTTATTTTTGCATAATTCCACTTTTTTTTAGAACACTTTGAAAATACACGTGGGTACAAATTGATTTTTTAAAATCTTTTTTTTTTTTTTTTCACTACTTTTACTTCATTTGAATGTGTTTTATTTAATCATATGTAATTATACTTTTCATAATTTTGTTTTGTATTTTTTAATTTTTTAAATATTTTTTGGACTGGTCAGGACCTTCCTCAGTTAGGTCAGTTGACCTAGCCAATTTATCGATTACTCGGACCCACCCCTGGCCAGTTTTTTAGGTCGGTTCAATATTACGAACACCGCTTGTGCCCATTGAATTTGCCATCCAACAAGTAATCACAGTGGGCTTTTTAATGCAAATCTTTATGGGTAATACTTGCCCATGGTTTGATTTAAAAAATGCACCAAATAGATAAATTATTTAATATCTTAAATATTTATTTTGATTTAATTTCAACAAGCCCATCAAAATACGATGTAATCATGAGTTAGAAGAGTCGAAAATGAGTGAGATGTTAAATGGTCCATAAGCTGGATGTATTCAGAGGAATTTCAATGAGAAATGCCTTCAAGTTGGGCTCGCTTGGGGCCAAAAAGGTTGGAGATTGGCTTATTTAGGGCGTGTCCAACTTGAAAAGGTTTTGCCAGTTTTTCAAAACCTCGCAGTCGACCCGGTCTGGGAATCGACTAGGACCAAATCGGTTCCCCATAAAACACCTTTTTATATATATATATTTTCTCCTTTCAGCTTATCTAATATTTTTTTAGGTCCTTCTTAACCCCCGACCTAAACCCCTATTTCATTTTTTTTATTTTTTACTTTAGCATATTTATTAAGTCACGATCATCAATTTTGACTAATCTAAATCCACAGATTTTGAAACACCTAAATTTACCAACCTTAGCGAAGTCGTAAAAACCCAAGAAACATCCATAAGGAAAGAGAAATGCGAAAGGTAGATATTTCCTTCCCCCATCCAGCATTTCAATTTAGACCAAGTGAGTAATTGATAGTTTGATCTAGATCTAATGTCTGAAAGTATTTTATTTTTAATTTTTTTTATAAATTATATGATTATGAAATTTAGTACGTGCTATGTTATCAATAGGGCAAACTTAAAAAATATATTAATTTTTTTTATATAAAATACAATCACCAAAATACCATTTGAAATTTTTAGGGGTATTTTGGTCATTTTATGTTATTGAGAATATTGTTTTTATATTTTTACAGGTGCAACTTTAAGAGAGGAGTGGACGCCCAAAATTTGGCATCAAAATAGTTTGTAAAATGAATTAAAAATAAAATAATACAGAGATTGTGATTGAGGCCATCTCAACCGTCTATTCAGAAGAGACGGTTGGATAGGGGGAAGCTTATAAGTTTTATGTAGGGAAAGCATAGAAAGTTTGCCCAATAGAAAAGGATGCAGTTCATGGTTAATGTTAAACAAATTAAATAAATAAATAAAATAAAATAAATGGTAAGATTTTTATGCTTCCCCTACAGCATAAAAACTTATATACTTCCGCTTGTCCGACTGCCCATTCTCAATGGAGGGCTAAAAAATGTCTAATCACAATGTCACGTCACTACATTATTTTATTTTTAATTTTTTCACTACACCAAATTTTTTCCGTCCAATCCTCTATTAAATTGGCACTCGTAAAAAATATAAAATAAATATTTTAAATAAAATAAAATAACTAAAATACCCTTAAAATCTTTTATGGGTATTTGGTTATTATATTTTATCGATAAATTATTTTTATTATTGTTTTGTAGGTGTGCCCCGAATTTCATATACAAAAATTACAAATAAAATACAGAACTAAAATCAAACGGTGAGTGGCTAACGTGATCAAAATTGGATGGCTGGATTGTAGGTGATGTATATATCTTCAATACGGTAGGAAAATTATAAAAACCTTTCCCAAAAAAAAAAAAAAAGAAGAAAAAGACAGGGATGTACGAAAAGAGAGAAGCGTAATTCATGGAAGATTGGAGAGAGAGATAGGGGGGAGAGGCAGGTCAAAAGGTATAAGAGAGAGGTCAAGCATAATTTTTTAGAGGGAGAGTGGGATCTACTTAAAAGGTCAAGAGTGTTTACTCGTAGACTATGTTGCAGTGATCCAAGGCATGCGTTATACAAATATTTAATGAGAGAGGTCGTCAAAAAAACGGTAGAAGAGTGATCCAAGGCATGTGTTACAGAAATATTTAATGAGAGAGGTCGTTAAAAAAACGGTAGAAGAGTGATCCAAGGCATGTGTTCGAGAAATATTTAATGAGAGAGGTCGTTAAAAAAACGGTAGAAGAGTGATCCAAGGCATGCGTTATAGAAATATTTAATGAGAGAGGTCGTTAAAAAAACGGTAGAAGAGCCGAGTACTCCACCATGTCCGTGCTGAGTACTCGGTCCAAGTTGGGCCAATAACATTAAAAAAATAAAAATAAAAAGTTAAAAAAATACAAATAACATCTTAAAAAAAAATGTTTAAAGTAAATTTAAACAAAAAAATATTTGGAAAATGGATTTCGAAAAAAATCAATTTGTAGCCATGGGTATTTTTGAAATAATGCAAAAAGAATAAAAATGTAAAAATAAGTATTGATATCAAAATATTTTTCGATCTTTGTCAAAATAGAACACAAAAAACATGTTACAAATAGATTTGTTTTTTTTCTTTATATTTTAATTTTTTATAAATTTTTTGAATTTTTTTTTTAAACCTCCATTATTGAACACTCAACTCGGGATACTCCAGTGAGTCCGAGCGACTCGCCGAAGTAGTGGAACACTGTGAGAGAGAGAGAGAGAGAGAAGGGATACACTTACAAGCTCTAACTTGTGTCCTGCAGCAAAAAGGATAGAATAGGAAAGACCATGTGCCGTGAACAAAGTCATGGTTATGTGTCCCAACCAAATGTGATACTTCACTCCTGCCTCATTACCGATACCCAGAACCTGCAACAACACTGAACCTCTCGCCACAGGGATGAAGAGAAACGCCGCACACACATTCCCAACCAAACCAAACCTCAGCGCCACGCTGCTCAGCTTCGCTTGCCACCTTTTCATCCCAAAAAAAAAAACAGTAAGAGCGAGAGACAGAGGTGTGGTTATGTAAAAAAGCACCATGGGGTTGATTTTTTACATGGGGTTTTGGCCTGGTTTTAGCTTTGAGAAACTGATGCTCAAGTAGGTGGAGAAGGAGTAGACGAGGAGAGCCACAAACATCAAGAGACAGGCAAGCTCCATGGCTGAGACGATCCCCAGGGGACCCTTCACAATTACAGGACGAGACCATGCTTCCAATCTCTGCTTCTCACCCCTGTAAAACATGCACATAACAAACATCCCCATAGATAGAGAGACTAGCTCAAACAATCTCACACTTGGCGAAATTTGTGAGAAATTGATAATATAAATATGTTGGTTAAAACTAGTGGTTTAAAAAATCGATCGGTGCCCCGGATCAAGCATCTCAAAAACCGATCCGGATCGACGAATCCGAGATCCGCATCGGGAATCGGGCCGAATCACTAAGATTAAGCCTTAAAAAAATTCAAAAAAATTATTAAAATTTATTATAAATGTTGTTTTTTAGGAATCCAATTAGAAATGGGGGTACTACATTATTAACTTTCATTGTTTTCATCAATTTATGAATATTGAGATGTTCTTTTCCTGTATGAACTTATGTTGACCATTAAATTTACATCACACAAAAGAAATCATATATCTAATTTAAAATGTATTATTGACAACTGTAAGAAAAATAGTACACTACATGATTTATAATACAAAAATTAATAAATAAAAGAAAAGATTTGGTTATCAATGTAGAAATTATAAGAATGCGTACCAATTTTCTTTAATTTTTAAGGTTTCTAGAATAAATTAGTAGAAAAGATTGTTAGCAGAAAGGGAGATTTCAAATGGCCTCATTGTATGAATCCTATCTTTAAATTAATATTACTAAATGTATGTTAAAGACCATCACGTTATAAAAATAAAAAATATAATTAGACCATTTATTCCTAGGCTGTATTAAAAAATACCTTTTATTTTTTTGAATAGAAATACTTATTGTGTTATCTTTTTTTTTTTTTACAAAAAAAATATGATACTTGTTGATTATCTTCTTCTTTTTTTGACAAAAGAAGAAGACATTGTACTACATTTTTTTTTTGCTTGTTGTACTACATTTTATTTTTTTTACAAGAAAAATAAAAAAATGTTACTACCAGAGTACATTTTAGTTTTTTATGCCTTTTGTTTTATTGTTTTGCAATAAATACTTGTTATATTACCTTGTATTTTTTTTACAAGAAAAATAAAAAACTGTTGCATTATATTTTTTATATTTATCTTGAAAAGCCTTTTTATTTTTTATTTTTTATTTTTTATTTTTTATTTTTTATTCTTTATTTTTTATTTTTTATTTTTTATTTTTTATTTTTTATTTTTTATTTTTTATTTTTTATTTTTTATTCTTTATTCTTTATTTTTTATTTTTTATTTTTTATTTTTTATTTTTTATTTTTTATTTTTTATTTTTTATTTTTTATTTTTTATTTTTTATTTTTTATTTTTTATTTTTTATTTTTTATTTTTTATTTTTTATTTTTTATTTTTTATTTTTTATTTTTTATTTTTTATTTTTTATTTTTTATTTTTTATTTTTTATTTTTTATTTTTTATTTTTTATTTTTTCTATTTTTTTACAACAATATTTTCTGCCTTTGTTTATTTTTGTTGTGAAAATTTTTTTTATGCCTTTTGTTTTATTTTTTTGCAAGAAATACTTTTTATATTACTTTGTATTTTTTTTACAAGAAAAATAAAAAACAATGTTGTATTATATTTTTTATCTTTATCTTGAAAAGTTTTTTATTTTTTATTTTTTAAGCTTTTTTTACAATAAGAAAAGCTTTTTATTTTTTCTATTTTATTTCAACCTTTTTATTCATTATCTTGAAAAGCTTTTTATTTTTTATCTTTATCTCTATTTTAATTTTTTTATCTTAAAAAAATGTTGTATTATAAACGATGACGCGCAGGGTTCGAACTCAAGACGTCTACCAAAAATTCAACTCAAGACGTCTACCAAAAATTCAAGGTTGTCAACCAACACCACTACATCACCTGATGTGATTCATTAGCGTCTATAATATAATACACATCTTGCCTGAATGATTTTTTGTGGGAATTAGCTTACATCGAAGGATGAGCAATCCTTTTTTCTTTATAAAGTGTTGTGTACTAGTCAATCAGCTGCGCATGTAGAAAAGTGAGAGGGGGTATACGAGTGAGGTGAATTACCATGTGTAGAGGATTTTTAGATGCCACGTGTTGCTCTCGTGAGGTGGCCACGTGTAAACCCAAAAATTTTCGGTGAGACTCGCGATTCACTATTGGGAATTGCCAGGTGTCACGTGTTGCTCTTGTGAGGTGGCCACGTGTAAACCCAAAAATTTTCGGTGAGACTCGCGATTCACTATTGGTTCTCTCTGGACACTGGCGATTCCTGATTTTTTAGTGGAATTGGCACGATAGCCGACGATTCCCGAGTCGAAGAATCGTCGAACCAGGCGAGTCTGGCTCGACTCGACGAGTTTTCAAACTCTGGTTAAAATTGTTACGTTGAATATTATTTTGATATTTTAATTTTCACATATGTTAAAAATCATTGTCAATTTTACCGTAGGACTGTATAACACCATTTATCTTTGATACAAGGAGGTCACAATTGCTTCCAGTGATCCGATATGAAATCAGATAGTTTGGGTGTGTCACAAAGTTTGAGAAAATGTCTTTTGCACTTGAGATTGATCAATAGAATAAATCCAGCCATTAATTTATCAAAGATAGATAGTCTCATTGTATATTTTTCCTTTATAATAAAAATGTCTAAAATATGTATATCTTAAATTTTATATATTTTGAATTCATATTTACTTGTGTTAACGGAAAATTATTGAAGAAATGATACATTAATTTGATATTTTAAACCCCAAGTGATCACTCAAGAATAACAAGATTATAATATCCTAATAAAAGTCCTTATCCATCATATCTGACATTAGTATCATAGGAACAAATATGAGTTAGGATATTATGGATAATTTTCACTAAGTCATTCGTATAATAAGAGCATAATGACAGATTAGGACTCGGACCTCAAATAGTTAGAAAAATGTTACGTACGAAGATCAATGACACTTGTGTTATAGAAATAGAACCTAAAAACCATAAATAAACTTATAAAAGCCATAATGTGGTGTCTTGTAACTGTTTGAGTAATCTCTCACCTTTTGAATGTCTCTTTGAGATGCTTCTCCCTTAAATGGAGATATATGCAACCCAATACCGCTAATAGCAGGATTGGGAAAGTGAAGATTAAGAGAGTAGGTCCTGCATCCAATTAAAAAACTTTTGAGATTTCCTTGTAAATAAAATAAATAAATAAAAACTGGTAAGAGAAATGATTTTTTTTTTTTTTTTTCTTGAACACAACTTGAGTTAAATGATAGCCGAAGTTAAATGACTAGCGTGGTTCGCAACGCTAAATCTCAATCTCCATTCCTATACCAGAAGGCCATCTCCCCACCGACTTATCGAAAAAAAAAAAAAAAAGATGTTAAATGGAGAAAAATAGATAAAGAAGTAAAAGATTAACCTTGAAATCCAAAGTTGGTAGAGAGGGTATGGGCACTAATTTTCACCCACCAGTTTGGCATCCAAAGTTTAGTAGGCATCACAACCCAAATCATCATATAACCAACAAATATCAAACCCATAAACACTTTAAGAACATATTCAACACCCATGTTTCTCCCTCCACCATTGCTGGCTTTGGTGGGAACTGAATCCATTTCCCCCTCTCTACTTTCTCTCTCTACAAACCTTAACACTTGTTGAAGAGAGAGAGTTAACGAAATGGAGAAATATATAGATGTGTCTTCGTTGAATAAGAGGCAGCGTGCAACGCATCCCCCATCTCAAGCGAGTCCCACGCCAATTTTGGAGTCCGCGTGTCTCAGCTGAAGTCAACGGTGTCCACATGCATGCTAAAAGGTGGCGGATATCTTGTTGCCTTCTTTGAGGTGCCAATTTGCCTTTACGATTTTACTTTCTCTCTCTAGGTTCCCTTGTACTTTTGTGCTCTCTCCCTCTTCAATTCATATAAGGTTTAATGAAAATAAAATAAAACCTCACCCCAGGAAACCACTTTTGGCAATAAAAATCTCCAGGATGGATCGAAATCAATTCCAATACTGGGATTCAAATAATGGTGGAGATTTTGCGGATCTATAAATACTTATTTTTAAGGTGAAATAAATGGTTTAGATAATTTATCACAATATATACAATTTTTAGAACTTAAAATCAACTTTTTTTTTTACAACTAATTTGCTCAAGTTGAGATGATTGATGTAAAGCTTTTTTAGTGCTTGAATTGTAATTTTCAAAGAATTATGAAGCGAGATTTACATATTTTGAAGAGCAGTGATTTTATGCAACGGCTGTATCATAGTATAATGCAACCACACTTCCAAAAAATCATATTAGTAGTATTTGTATGACCCAAAATTTTGAACACACGCGCTCTTCATCTTAATAATCAATCCAAAAAAAAATTCAATTTGAACCCTAGATATGGTTAAAATGAGTCCCCTCTAACAACGAATCTAGACCGTTCATTAAGTGAATTTTTAGATCTTAGCATTTACAAATTAAAAATTATTTTTTTCTTTCCTAATATTTTCATATAATAATAATAAAGCATCTAAAAAAATTTAAAAGGAAAAAATCCTTCTAAGTCCTAGATCTAAGCATCTTATCAAAATGGACAGCCTATGTTAATTGGATTAAAAAAATACTTTCTGGGTTTCGTTTTAAAATTTTCCTTTTTTACGATTGTACATTACAATGAAAAGTGTATATATTTTAACATTTGCATCAAACAAATGGCCTTAACATAATTTTTGAAAGTTGTTGCATCATATTACTATACAACCCTTGCATTAGATCACTGCCCTATTTTGATAGAGCTGCAACCCTATCAAACTATTTTTCCATTAAAATATATCATCTCTCTCTCTCATTGTACTCCCATTTATCCTTTTCTAGTTTCTACGAGCCTGGCGTTAGGATAACAATGTAAAGCCTCACCTCAAATCTTTGTTCGAAAAGTACTTTGGGCATTAAAAATCTCTATGATGGCTCTAAAATCAATTTACAACAATAGCTATGATATATGAAGCTAAAAAAAAAGTAATGATCTCGCAGATCTATGAACACTCATTTTTAGTAAAAAATAAACGATCTAGATAATGTGTATAAATTATTTTTAGGGTTTAAATCATTTTTATGATGATTGATCTGAAGCCTTTCTAACACGAGAGGTGCAATCTTTTGTGAAGATGAGGTGAGGCTTTACTTGTTTTGAGAGGAGTCCATTATCCCTATAAAAACATTTTCCCTAATATCTTTCACCTCTCTCTCAGTCTCATTGTACTTGGCTTGCGGACCCATCGCTCTCTCTCTCTCTCTCTAATTAAAATATCCCTTTCTCTCTCTCTCCCACAGTCTCATTGTACTTGCCTTATGGGCATATCCCCGTCTCTATCTCTCTAATTAAAATCCTTGATCTCTCTCTTTCTCTCTCTAATTAAAATCTTTGATCTCTCTATGATTAAAAATCTTAATCTTAACAAGCGACATGGGTGTTGCCGAAAAAGAAGTCGTCTTCTTCATTTCCTATCTTTAATGATTAGTGTTCAAGGAAGAATCTTGTTTACTTTTGAGGCACACAAAGCAAGTGATTCGCACAATTCCCTTCGCACGGCGTTTATTACTAATCGCCTCTTGTTTTATATGCTTTTGAAAAACCTTTAAGACCGGCCTTGTCCGTTACCGTTTAATAAAGGGCCAGCGCGTTACAAAAGAGAGCATTCCTTCAAAATGTTGGCTGTTGTTTCCATTATTTTGAAATGCAATCCGTTATATCCACTTTCATTATTAAAATTGCAATCCTGTGCATAACATTATGAGTAAGAGTTTAGGGTTATAACGGCCGATATTTCCGTTAGGACGACCTTTTTAAAACCATGCTCCTACATAAAAGTCTTGAGCTCGTATCTCTTCAACACAATTGAATGTAAAATCATTCACTGATCAAATCTACATTTTTACCCATATCTCAACTTCCTAACATTATTTCATTATTACAGTTGGAAACCCGATACATGAGCTCTAAGCCGTTACATAATGATCGTTACACCAAAATACAATCAGCATTTATCATATAAGCCGCTTTTACATCCCTCCCCGCATCATATAACGATTATATAACATCATGGGTAAAAGTTTCAGCGTTATAACGGCTAATATTTCCATGACCGCGTCTATTTTTAAAAAGGCACGGTTTGTGTAAGGCTGAGGCTCTAAGCAATCAAAATAGCACACACCTTTAAATAGTGCCAAAATATGTTGTTTTAATATTAGAAATCTTTATGATGGCCTGAAAATTTATTTTGATCTCTAATAATAAAACTTAAAGTTCGAAAATAGTGTAGATTGAGCAAATCTATGAATACTTGAAAATCTTGAAAATTGACGGTCTAGATGATACATTAGAAGATGCACTATTTTCAATACTTGAAAACTTTTTTTTTTCTCACGTCCATACATCTTGAGGTTGAGATGATCGAATTGAGGGTTTTTAGCATCGAAACAACTTTTTTTAATAAATTTTTGACAAGCGCCTTAATTTGATTGTTTAGAGTCTCACACTTTCATAAACTTTTTCTTTTTTAAAATCATGTTATGAACGCTAACTTGTCTAATGGAATGTAAAAAGTCATTGTTCATATTTATATTCACATATTATCATATTTGATTTATGGGAAAAGTTTATAAAAGGTTGCAACCTTAAAATGTAGAATCACAGATACACCTCAAAAATCTATCGAAAATATTGTTTTAATGTTGAAAAACTCTCTAATCGATCATCTCGATATCGAAATGTATGAATATATATTAAAAAAAAAAATTTAATCCAAAAAATAATGCATCTTGCAACAAATTATCTAGACCGTCCATTTTCAAGATTTTCATATATTTATAGATCTACTTGATTTTAACCATTTTTAGAATTTAAAATTTTCTAATTAGGTATGAAAATAGATTTTAAGATAATCCTAAGAATTTTTTACAACAAAATTACATGTTATGATAAAAATTTTAGATACGCCTAAATTGAATTATTTCAGGTTACAACCTTACAGAAACCGCACCCTTCGATATATTATATTCCCTCTACTAGGACATGGAGTGGTACGCAATACATATTCGTTATCTGCTTTTTCTATATTGTTACAACGGCATGGAATTTGAAGTGTGTTTTTTAATGAAGAAAGTACAACGGCATGGAATTTGCAGTGCGTTTTTTAATGTCGTCCTGCATTCTTTCTACAATAAATAAATAACGGCGTGACGTAGAATGCATTTACTAAATAACATGTGCCTTTTGGCCGATTGGTTAGGCACAATGAGAGAGGTCTATGGTTTGAACTTTAAAAAGTTGCTGTTTTTTTTCTTGACCTTTTGTAATGTTGACTTCGAATCCATATATCGTCCCTCAAATATCGTATGGTTTCTATAAAGGATGCAAAACCTTAAGCAATCCAATCGCACCTTCAAATTTTATAATAATATATAAAATTGGAGAAAAAAATTCTTAAGATTATATGAAGATTTATTTTCATATCTAATTATAAAATTTTAAATTTTAAAAATAGTTAAATTAAAAAGATCTATAAACATATAAAAATCTTGAAAATGGACGGTCTAGATAATATTTTGCAAAATGTACTTTTTCCCTCGAATAAAACTAAGAAAGCTTATCCCTTCAACTTGTCCCAACCACCTAAGAAATATCTCATCAGAACCTGCTCTACACAAAAGATGTACAGTGCAAATCCCCTCTTTGGTGACACCACTGTGAAGATAGACCAGCTTGACAAACAAAGATGGACTTTTGAACGAGTTCGAGTGGTAAGAAGTAGATGTTGGACATTCGGTCTCATATGGGTTTTTGTAGGTCCAGGGTCTCGTATGCGAATTTCCCCTCGGAAGAAAAGGGAGAAGTACATGTTTTTTTAAGCTTGGGATCTCGTATGCGAATTTTCCCTCGTAAAAAAAAGGAAGAGTAGCTCTAGGCAAAGGTGGTCAGGGTGACAGGTACCACAACTTAGTGGTTAGAGTTCTATTTTCACCAAGTCCCGAGCTAAAATTCAAGACAACATGACATATAAGTCTCATTCCGTGTCTCAAGCAAACATTAATAAAGGGAAAAAAAAAAAAGTATAGGGGACGTATTAGAAGGTCTCTAAGCAGAGGCTAGAGGCCCTCTACTTTTTAGGATTTCTACATCTTCAAACGGGTTGGCTTAATCATCTCTCTCTCTCCAAAGCTCCCACGTAAGGTGTAAGCTTCCCAATGACTTGTCCCCTAGGTCATTAGGCCCTTTCACATAGGGGCTAATGACACCAGGTCCCATCTGTGAAAGGGCCTAATGACACCAGGTCCCATCCCCTTATTCAAATAAAGTTGGGGTCCCTCCTCATGGAACGGGATCCCAATTATCTCCCACTCAAATCCAATAAGGAGGGATCTACATAGCTCCGGTTTATTTTTAGGTAGGGTCTTCGTCATTATATTTGATGCATTTTTATCAATATTGATCTTTTCTAGTTGCAATAACTTCTTCTCAAGGCCATCTTGAATCCAGTGGTAAACAGAAGCTTGAATTCTTGCTCAAGTAGATTGCACTTGACTGGTACAGAGGACGATATACATGTCTTATTTCATGTCGAATCTTGGAGGAACTCTTCGTCCACAACATCGCCTTGCAAATATTTGTGACAACGTATTCGGCCTGTACAGTTGACCGAGCTACACACTTTTGTTGCTTGGACTCCCACAATGTAGCTCCATTTGCAAAAATGAGTAGTTATCCTTCTCAGTGTTCGTAAAATCGAACCAGAACGGTTAACTGTATATGGGTTGGGAACGGTTTGAACTGGAACCGGACTAATCGGGACGGTTAACAGGACTAACCGGTCAAGCAGATTTTTTTTAAACAAATGGATCCAAAACTCTAAAAAAATTAATAATAATAAAATAGAAATACTTAGATTAAGTGTATAATATCTTATTACGTATATTTATCTTACAAAAAAGAAAATTGAAACAATTTTTTATAAATTAATATTTGAATACTATGGTCCTGTACATGAAGATATCTTAGGATATTTTTTGAAGATATTTTTGTCATGTAACATATTCTTCCGAAAATTAACATATTTATGCCAAATCTTACATTGAAAACTTTCTAGTTTTTTTTGTACAAAAATCGCTCACAATACGAATGAAAGTTTATGCACTTTTTTGCAAATAACAAAAGTAGCTTGATGCTATTAAATCAAATAAGAAAGCCAACTAATTAAGACAAGAAATGGAAAGGACCTCTTCCATATAGTTAGATAAAGCATAATTCATACAATACGTTTTCGATGAAGTTAAATAAGCATACTTCACAAAAAGTACATCTCATGATATGCAACAAAATGAAACATCAATGCACTGCATACTGATATGTTCTATTGTTCTTATATGTATCTGCCATATCTATATCAGCGTATTGTGCATTGATTTTATCAAAAAATAAGAACAATAGAACGAATAATTTTATTAAGCAAAATAGAAAAACACTTCCCATATTTATCATAAAACATAATTTTATTAAAAAACAATAATTTTACCAAAAAATAATTTTACTAAGCAAAATGGAAAACCACTTCCCATTTTCATCATAAAACATAATTTATTAAAAAACCATGATTTTATCAAAAAAATAATTTTGTTAACAAAAATAGAAAAACAGTTCCCATAATGATCAGAAACATAATTTTTTACTAAAAAAATAATTTTATTTGAAAGATAATTTTATTAAGCAATATAGGAAAAAAACTTCCCATATTGATAAAAAATATATAATTTTACTAAAAAAAATGATTTTTTTTAGAAAAATCAATTTCTCAAAATGTGAAGGATGATTTGAAATTAAGATCACTTTTGTAAATTCTCTCTCCCTCTCTCTCTCTCTCTCTCTGGAGTCGGGCAAGATCGAGATTGGCCAATGACCGATCCCGAGTTAGTCGGTCGATTTTTAAAGAATCGGCTATCTTTTAAATGCTCATTCCATAACATTCCAAAAACACTAATAGAAAATATATATAATAAAAAAAAAATAGAAAGAGAAGAACCAAGCACATACAAGACGATGGTGTAGTGTTTCATTGAACATGAGGCAACCAAAATATTTACATGTACTTAAAAAAACAAAATGTCCCATTTCCATCATCACAAATATAACTATATCATTGCACTTAAAAAAAAAAATTAAAAATCCGGGCAACATTGTCATGCACTTATCAAAAAGAAGAATCAATTCCATCAAAAATAAAATTTTATTAAAAAGAATAATTTTATTAAGCAAAATAGAAAAACACTTTCCATGTTCATCAAAAAAAAAATTCATTAAAAAATCGTAATTCTATTTAAAATAATTTTATTAAACAAAATAGAAAAACACTTCCTATATTCATCAAAAAACAAAATTTTATTAAAAATCATAATTCTATTAAAATTAATTTTACTAAGAAAAATAGGAAAACACTTCCCATATGCATCAAAAAACATAATTTTAGTAAACAAAATATATTTTTTTAAAAAATCGACTTTTCAAAAACCCAAAAAATCAAGCAACATTTTTAGCAAGAAACGACCCTCAATATTTGGATAATCGAACAAATAAACATACATGCATTGTAAAGGCTTCAATCATCTTTCAAACGTACCAAATATCATAAAAAAATATTTGATATTTTTAATTTAATTGAAAACAAGGCAGAAATTTCAGATCTATGAAATTTTCGTGAAATGATGCAACGAAAAAATTCATATAAAAAAATTTACTCAATTATAAATAAACATACCAATTTTATTTGAGATATGAAGCCTCAATGATCTACGCAACCAAATTTGATAAAAAAAGACCAATAAATGGATAAAAAATCTACACTTTTGGGTCAAACATAGGTTCTCTGAGCAGTAGCTTTTCGGGCAAAAAATAAACCCTTGATTTTTCGTTTTTTGAACAAATTAGGACTTTTAGTAAATAATTCGAATAGCAATCAAAACCTTCAAATTTATTCAAGAATCATTATGTATTGAGGAGATTATTGATAGAATGGCGGAAATTTTCAAAAACCTAAAAAATCCGCCATTTCAATCCAAGAAACTCCTCTTTTTTCAATGTTTAAATCTAAATTACTTGTTTTATATTCATTATATAGTGATTTAAACCATTAAAACACAAAAAAAAACCAAAACATGGCCTCAAACCGAATAAAAAAAGGGGAAAATTTGGATTCATGGTTTTCCTACTACATATAACGGTCCCTATTTCAAAATAACGTTGTTATTTATACGTAACCATTATTTGCTTAAAAACGTCGTTATATCGTCGAACCGGTCCAGTTAGCTGAAAACCAGCTCGTTGACAAAAATGCGGCCTGTTCGACCCCTAAACTATTGGTACTACAAAAACGGGTCTAACCGGACTCAGAACCCTAGTGGTTCCAAGCTAAGCATCCGATTTTGCAAACAATGATCCTGATGTTGACTATCTTGAGCCAATATCTCCAATCATATATATATATATATATATATATATATATATATAGAGCAATGATACTATGAAACCCTCCCACACGCATGTGAGAATGACCCCAAAGGATCACCATTAAATTTTGACACAGATATCTAGAAAAGTTATCAATAAATCCATTTACTCACGGCATAACTTTTCTAGACATCTGTATTAAAGTTTAATGGTGATCCTTTGGAGTACTACTCACATGGGTGTGGCAGGTTCTCATAGTGTCATTACCCATAGATATATATATATATATATAGGCAATGATCTAACACAGTGGTTGTATAATAGTATAATGCAACCACATATCTACAAAATCATGTTTGTAGCATTTGTATGACCCAAAATTTTACACACATACTCTCTTCATCTCAATAATCAACCTCAAAACAAAAAAAAAGTTTGATTTGGATCCTAGATATCTCAAACCCTCCAACAATGAATCTAGACCATTCATTTGGTGAATTTAAAGATCTTAGCCTTTACAAACTCAAAATCATTTTATTCTTTTTTAACATGGTTCATCTAATGATAATAAAGCCATATAAAAGAAAAAATCCTTCTAAGGCCTAAACAGTGTTTAAAAAAGCGGACCGTGCAGCGTCTAGGCTGTCGCCCAGACGATCTAGAAAGCATGTGCACATCGCCCACGCCTATGCAGCCAAATTAAGTGGATATCCCTGCGTGCCCGCCCGGGCGGCCACCCAGGGCATGCGCCCCGCCTAGGGGCGGAAATACGATTCCTTGATAGTATTTTTTTGTCATTTTTTTTAATACTAAAATGGAAAAATTATGGGTTTTACGTTCATTTGAAACCTAAAACCCGTTAGAGGCTATTTTAGAGAGAGAAATCCCAAAACAAAAAATTTCTACAAGGCTGCCCAGGTTCTGGGTGCCCGGCTACATGCTGGGCAACCTGGAGCCCCTCGACCGCCTTGGTGTCGCCTAGCGCTTTTTGAAAACCATGTTTGTGGTATTTGTTTGACCCAATATTTGCACACACACACTTTTCATCTCAATAATAAATCCCCAAAAAAAAAAAATCAATTTGAAGCCTAGATATAATTAAAATGAGTCCCCTCCAACAATGAATCTAGACCATTCACTTGGTGAATTTCAATATCTTAGCCTTTACAAACTCAAAATAATTTTTTTCTTTTTAAAAATTATTCATCTAATGATAATAAATCCGACTAAAAAATTTGAAAAAGAAAAAATGTTTTTAAAGCCTAGATCTAAGCATCTTATCAAAATGGACAGCCGATATTAATTGGGCTAAAAAAATATTTTCTAGGTTCCGTTTTGAAATTTTCCTTTTTTGTGATTGTTCATTAAAATGAAAAGATTGTATATTTCAAATTTTGGATCAAACAAATAGCCTTAACATGGCTTTTTTAAGGTTGTTGCATTATATATTACAATACAACCATGGCTTGTATATATATATATATATATGTGTGTGTGTGTGTGTGTGTGTGTGTGTGTGTGTGTGTGTGTGTGTGTGTGTGTGTGTGTGTGGAAAATACTACAAGATGCATATAGGTGAAGTTGTACAGTACTTCACCTACGGCTTTATCACCATTCAAAGTTTATCATACAGTCACAAATGTTTGATAGTGCTTAGATTTTAATATTTTTTAAAAAAAATCATAATGATCTAAAATTTTGTAGGTGTGTGCACCTTAGTGAGATGCACATTTATAAAATATAAAACAAATAATTTGAATTACAAAAATTATGTAAACTACCCATATAAAGTTTCAATGGTAATTTTGTCATTTTATTTTATGTCTATTATTTTTTAATATTTTATTTTTGTGAAACTTGGTCATATATACACACACCCCGAATTTTAGATAAATCTAATTAATATAATAATTATAAAAATTCAAATACTACCAGACAATTGTGATCTTGTGATGAACTTTGAACGATGATGAGGTGTAGGTGAAGTATTGTACAACTTCACCTATATATTATAAAAATTCAAATACTATCAGACAATTGTGATTGTGTGATGAACTTTGGATGGTTATGAGGTGTAGGAGAAGTACTGTAGAACTTCACCTATATGTGAATGGAAAACACTACGCAACGCCTATAGCCAAAAATGAACAGTGATTTCGCCTACCCCCATCACCGTCCAAAGTTCATCAAGCGATCATGATTGTCCGGTAATATTTTATTTTTCATTTTTTTTCTACAAATCGGACTTAAAATTTGGAGTGTGTATTCATCAAAAATAGGGGAATCATTAAAAATTATAAAAAAAATATTTTACATAAAAAACATTGACCAAAATACTTCCGAAAAGTTTAGGGGGTATTTTGGTCAATTTATTTACAGATAATAGTTTTATATTTTTATTAAATGCGCCTCAGTAAGATGTACATACGCTCCAAATTTCAAGTCATTTCGATTTGTAAAAAAAAATTAAAAATAAAATATTACCGGACAATCGTGACCGCACGATGAAATTTGGACGGTGATGAGAGTAGGCGAAATCACTATTCATTTTCACCTATAGACGTTGGAAAGACTTTTTCTATATATATATATATATATATATATATATATATACCTTATAGCACATGTTTACCTCCCCCAAAACTTAAATATACTTAGGATGACTCTTGAGATACCTTAGTAGACACTTGATTGTTGCCCAATGCTCCTATCCACAGTTGGGATAGACCATGTTGGCCACTTGGCCCAGCTTGGTTGGCCTGGTCCTAAAAAACTAATTTTTTTTTTCCATATTTCCTTTATTAATCTTTTGTGCATTTAGCCTGGCCAGGGCCAAGGCCTATTCCGCCCGGTTTGCACCAAGACCAAGCTCAAGATAGCTCTGGAGGGACTAGGATTGGCCCTATAGGACAAGGGGCAGAGTTCGCCCTACCCAGACTCGGCCCATTGCCACCCTTAAGTCGGGCTGGCCGTTCCCTCTCAAAATCCATGGTATGACTCCTTTTAAAGAACATTTTTGAAGGCTTCACATAATTTGTATCCACAGTGGAGAACATGGGTTTAGGTACAACATTCTTGTCCTATAGAAACCGAGCCATTTCCAACTTCTCTTTGGCATATCTGCTTTAGCTAATCATATAGGCTAGCCCTTTTTATTTATCAAAAATGAATATTTTGGGCTAGTTAATAAAAGAAAAATATCACCCCAATAAATTTAGGATTTAAAAGTATTTCTGACGACATAGAGATCCCACGTAGTATATCTTTTAATCTTTTAGATCAATTACTCTTTTGATTGCACCTTTTTAACCCAAACAAAATGAAAAAAAAAACCTTTCTAAACCCCTCACTCTCTATCTTTCTCTCTCTGGATATTAAGGGGAGATGGGCAAAAAGAGAGAGAAAAAAGTTTGAGGGTGAAACAAAGGGAGAGAGAGAGAGAGGGAGAGAGTGAAACTCCTTATAAAATCAATTCAAATCGTTAAAAGATATATTTTGTTAGATCTCTATGCCGCCAAAAATATTTTTTCAAACACTAAACCTGTTAGAAAATAAAACCTCAAAATAGATTGTACAAAAATATTTTCCTTTAATGAAATCCCTGAGATAACTTCCACACACTGCTGGGCTGTCTTTTTTATAATTAGCTTGGAGCTTTGGACACCCTTCAAAAGACAAGTGCTATCCACACTTTTTTTAACGACATTGAAACCACGTTTCTCTTTTTTCATCGAACGTAACTTCGACAATTCGACTCGGCGGTTTTCAAATAGGCCCTTGGCAATGGCCCTAATCGGGTGAAAAACTCACATTTTCTGAAACCATTGGACATATGTAAAAAGAATATTTTCAACCAATATTCTTTCATTACTGCAATTCTATAATTGTTTTTAGAGAAAATATCTCCGTACCCTCTATTTTCAAGTTTCATTTTACAATAGACCCAAGGTTTTAAGAGATATCTTCAGACATTAAAATTGTAGATTTTGTTTCTTCTAACCTGCTGAGCTAATTTAAACATGATTTTTTAGGCCAAACAAATCTAAAACGACGCGTCTTTTCTAAAAACCATCCTCCCAAATTTCTAGAGAGAGAGAAGGGCTTCATGAAAGTGAGAAGTTATCGGGAAAAGAAAGAGCGGTTTGAAAAAACATGGGAGGAGAGAAAATGAGAGACATAAGAAGAGACAGAAATAGAGAAATTTAAGGTATATAAATGAAGAGAGAGAAAAGATTGAACTTAAAAATAACATGTTTTTCTCACATATGTTTAAATTAAAAAATAGATTTAAAGTGATTGTTAAAAGATATTTTTTAAAACCTTGAGTTTATCAAGAAATGAAACTTAAAAATAAGAGATATAAAGATATTTTTCTTTGTTTTTATAGGATAACGTTTTGTCATTAGAAGTTGCTTTGCGCCGTTTAGGGATATGTCATCAAAGTTGTTCTTGCAGCATATTGCCATGCCACATAAATTTTGTATTTTACTAAGCATGTTATGCTCCAAGCAAGCATTTAGCATCTTTTTATTTCCTTTTATTTTCATTTTTTTATCAGTGCAAATATTTATTTCATTAAAGTCTTAGACGTTGCAAAAACCTAGAATAGTGAATCTCACAAACATTATGAATACTGTTTGATCAAAAATGGCTAAAATGTTCATAATTTGTTAATCTCAAAAAAAAAAAAAAAAAAAATTGAATACCGTCTGATCTGATGTCTCAAAAGTTCATAAACTTGCACAGGTCATACTCATTGGCCACAATCATTTGCACTCCCACTCTTCTTTGCATCCTTTGAAGTAAATAACACATCCAAAACATTGCAAATATTGTATGATATTCTTAGATGCTCATTCTTTATGAACTTTGTTGGATGATGAAACTTCATATGAGGTAGTTGAGGCATGCCAGACAATGAAGGAACTAGAACGTTACAAATTATCCGTGAGAAGGACACATAATCATTCTGGGGTTACTTGAATCTAATGAAAACAAACTCGATGCATTGAACAACTTTGCATAGATACAGCCAGTGGCCAGCATTGAAGTGTGAAAATATAGTTTTAGATGCAATAAACTCTTGTACCTTACAGCACGGCAATACCCACCATTCATCTAAGATTGGGTCTAATAGAGAACAAATGGATCAATCAAACAAAGTTCAATGTCTAGAGATTTTTGTGGGGCAGCATATTATACATATTCAGCAGAAGAATTGCACTATGAATACGAGTTTTAATTAACCATGAAAAACCCTAAGGAGTTGTGTATCCATGTGTGTGCAATCGTGGATAGGAGTTGAATGGCCATGAGCTTGTCGTAGGTGTTCATGTAGTCATGTGTCCTTATCTGCCTACTCTGTCCAATAAATTAATTACTCCAATTGGATCTTAAGAACTCATGCTTGTAACCTGATCTTTGCTACCAGTTACATGTGATTGAGGACAAGCCGAGCAGTTGTGCAGGTGCATGAGCACGCATGAGTCTTTTGAATACCTGTGCTTCTCACATTCTTGGAATGATCACGAAATGGGCGCCATGAGACCCAGCCTAATCAAATCATCTCCCCGCAAAACAAAGGCAGCTGACTTCTCACAAACTACATAATTCCCACATCTCACCCAAAGAAACACCCGACAAAATATCAATGATTTGATGAGCATGAACAAAATTTCCCATTGACGGTAGGTAATCAATTTGTTCAATTAAGCCACCCTGCTTCTCTGCACATTTGCTGAGGGCATTTTGGGCAACTCTCGAGGTGCTAATAAAGATTTTACAGGCAAAACCTAATCCGCAAGTCTCATCTCAGAACGACTTGACAGGAGATCCAGCCAACAGACCATAAGAACAAGAAGATGCGACTGCATTGAGGACTCAATGCCATTCTTACATGATTATGATACATGCCTAACTGAGAGAATATATGTAAGCACAAACTCACAGGAATCTTGTTAGATATCTGAATTCCTCTCCAAACTTGGAACATGAGAAAGCTGTTCTTCCAAGATATTCAGCAGATCATCGTACTCAGCAAAAACGGAGTTCGACTGGAAACACAACAATGAATTTAGAAGAAAAGCATGGGACGGTGATTCATTACAAATAATTATTTTTAGAATGATTTAATGTTGGGCAACTCATTGCACGCCACCTTTTTTAAACCACTTGTTTTCATGGGGAAGTTGACCAAGAGCAAGCCTATAATTCATTACAAATATTAAAGAGGACTATATATATCATTATCATTATCAGTGTTGTTTCTCAACTATCTAGGATTGGCTACACGAATCCTGATATATCATTCTGCTCTATAAAACGCCAGATTATATATATATATGGAAAATGCTGAGACTAACGAACTAGCTCATATGAACAAATGAGCCCAACAGCCCAGATTGAATATGGGCCGATCTGACAGTCACAATCTCATTTCGTATTAAAATTTTTAGTTTTTTCTACAAATTTAAATAACTTGAAATTTTAGGCATTCATTCTCCTCATCAAAGCGCACCTAATAAAAATATTTAAAAAATAATTCACAATAAATAAATTGATTAAAATGCCCCCGAAACATTTCAAGGGTATTTTGATCAACTTATTTCTTGCAAATTATTTTTTTGATATTTTTATTAGATTATCCTATTTTTAAAGAACACACGCCTAAAATTTCAAGTTATTTGGATTTAGAGAAAAAGAAATAAAATTCAAATATGAAATGACGTCGTGACCGTCAGATCAATCCAGATTAAATCTAAGTCGTTGAGCTCATATGAACTAGTGGAAGATGTTACGGTACACCGATTCGTGTACTGCTACAGAAAACGCCTATCTGGGCCGATCTGACGATCACGAATGTTTGATAATGTTTTATTTTTCATTTTTTGTCTACCAATCGGAATGATCTGAAATTTAGAACGTGTGTTCATAAAAAATAGGTGAATCTACCAAAAATATCAAAAAAATATTTTACAATAAATAAATTGACCAAAATACCCCCAAAAAATTTTAGGGGTATTTTAGTCAATATGCTTTTTACGAATTATTGTTTTTATATTTTTATTTGGTGCATCTCACTAAGATGTACACACGCTCCAAATTTCAGATAATTCCGATTTGTAGAAAAAAATTCAAATTCAAACACTCTCGGACAACTGTGACCTTCAGATCGACCTAGATTCAACCTGGGCCATTGGGCATTTACTATAACGATACGCAAATGGGCACACAGGAACCTTTCTATATATATATATATATATATATATATATATATATATATATATATATAGAAGATGCTAGGGTGAGCCCACTAGCTCACAGAATAATATAAGCCCAATGGTCCAGATTAAATCTGGATCGATCCGAAGGTCAAAAGTGTTTTGACTTTTAATTTTTTTTTTTTTCTATAAATCCAAATCACTTGAAATTTTAGGTGAATGTTCTTATCATCAAGCCGCACCTAATAAAAATATAAAAAAAATAATCTATAAAATTCAAAATGACCAAAATACCCACAAAATTTATGGGGTTATTTTGGTCAATTTTTTTCATGTAAAATATTTTTTTAATAATTTTCGAATATTCATCTATTTTTTATGAACACAAGTCTAAAATTTCAAGTGATTTGGATTTATAAAAAAAAAAAATCAAAATTCAAACACTATCAAGCATCCGTGATCGTTAGATCGGCCCAGATTCAATATGAGCCATTAGGCCCATTTTTTCTTGTGAGCCCATTGGCTCACAGAAGCCTTTTCCTATATATATATATGGAAAAAGCTTGGGTGAGCCCACTAGCTCATGGAATAGTATACGCCCAACGGCCCATATTGAATTTGGGCCAATCTGAAGAAAACGGATATCTAGTAGTGTTTGAATTTTAATTTTTTTTTCTACAAATCCAAATCACTTCAAAATTTAGGCGTGTTCTTCTCATCAAGCCGCACATAATAAAAATATTAAAAAAAAAAATCATGAAAAAGGAATTGATCAAAATACCTGTGAAATTTTTCAAGGGTATTTTGGTAATTTATTTCATGTAAAATATTTTTTGATATTTTTCGCAGATTTACCTATTTTTTATGCACACACACTCCAAATTTCAAGTGATTTCGATTTGTAAAAAAAAAATTAAAATTCAAATACTACGGACATCCGTGATCATCAGATCGGCCCAAATTCAATCTAGGCCATTGGGCTCATTTTTTCATGTGAGCTAGTGGGCTTACCCTAGCATCTTCCTATATATAAATATAGGGAAAGTTGCTAAAACCCCCAAGATGGATTTTTTACCCACTTTACACCCACCCAACGTTTCCTAGCAACTCCCCCCAAAAATTAATGTTTTCTAGCTAATACCCCGTGCACAAAAAGTTCACTTATTTTGGATGAAAATACCCTTCCCATACATAACAAATTATTTTCATTAGAGAGGGCAGTCCGACAATTTGAACAAGCGGTCTTGCGATTTTTTTTCTGCTGGAATGGGCGGTCTTACGTTTCATGGTGGCGGTCCGACGTTTCATGGTAGCGGTCCGGCGATTATTTTTTTGCTGGAATGGGCGATTCAGCATTTGGAAGTTACGGTCCGGCATTTTGAAGTTGCAGTCCGGCATTTTGAAGGGGTAGTCCGGTGTTTTAATATGGCAGTCCGAAATTTTGTAGGGCAGTTCGGTGTTTCGAAGTACGCGAGACTGAGCAGTCCATCGTTGTACAAATGCGATCGAACGTTTCCTTTTATTCGGATCCGAAAATGATTTGTCATGTGAAGGGAGGGTATTTTCATCAAAAACGATGTAACTTTTTTAGTTGGGCGGTATTAGGTATAAAAGATGTTTTTTGAGAAAAATAAGTGAGGAAAGTTTAGGGTGGGGGTAGAGTGTATAAAAGCATATTTTTTGGGGTTTTTAGCAATTTTTCCTATATATATATATGGAAAAAGTTCTTGTACGCCCATGTGCGTACCGCTACAGTAAACGCCCAACAGCCCAAATCTGATGGTCACGATTATCCGAGAGTATTTTAATTTTAATTTTTTTTTCCTAAAAATCGGAATAATCTGAAATTTGGAGCAATTGTACATCTTAATGAAGGCACCTAATAAAAATATAAAAAAATAATTCGCTAAAACATTATTGACCAAAATACCCCTGAAACTTTTCGAGGGTATTTTGGTTAATTTATTTCATGTAAAATATGTTTTTTATATTTTTCGTAGATTCGCCTGATTTTGAGTAACACACACTCCAAATTTCAGATCATTCCAATTGGTAAAAAAAAAATGAAACACTACCGAACATTTGTGATTGTCAGATTGGCCCAGATTCGATCAGGGCCGTTTGACGTTTACTGTAGAGGTACACGAATCAACGTATATATATATATATATATATATATATATATATATATATATATATATATATATATATATAAACCTTACAATAGCTGGGCAGCTATAATGAATAATAATATAGGTGGAATCTCAACCATCTAATCTTCATCGAGTGGTTCAAAATACATATAACTATTTTAATTTTAATTTTTTTTCAATAAATCTGATTAAGATGAAATTTTGGGTGTATATACCTAACACTATTGCGCAACATATAAAAATATAAAAAACATTATTTTCAATATTTTAAAATGACCAAATTACCCTCATCAATTTTCAAGGGTATTTCTATCATTTTATATTTTCTAAAATATTTTTTTATATATGTTTTAATAGTGTGCCCTATTTTTTAGTACATACGTCTAAAATTTCATTTTGATCCGATTCTAGAAAAAATATTAAAATTTATATAGTAATGTGCAATCTGAACCACATGATGAAGATCTGACAGTTGGAATTCCACCTATATTACTATTCATTATAGCTGCCCAGCTATTGCTAGCTTTTTCTTTTATATATATATATATATATATATATATATATATATATATAGCGAGAGAGAGAGAGAGAGTACCCGCAGAGCAGAGTTGTAAGCTTTCCATAACCGCATGTCATCTTGGAAAAGATCGACCAAAACCTGCAACACAAGTTTGATGATGAGAACACAACTTGATGTAATCACACGTTTCTTCTACTTTACTGGAATCCACTAGAAATGATGATGCTACTGCTCAAATTCCGTTCTAACTACTGCATTCCACGACCGTTTTCCCAATAGCACTTGATTAGCCACTAAACCCTAACCAAGCTGCTCTGTTGGAGTGGAAAATCTGCTCCCATTCAGTAAGAGAGAATTCATGTCCCTTGCCCCTACCCACAAAGCCCACTCCAACGTGGCAACAGTAACAATTAAAGTAACAATTAAAGTATGCTACTCGACTCCTCTGACGTGAACACTAACATATTAAAGTAACAATTAAAGTATGCTACTTGACTCCTCTGACGTGAACACTAACATATTAAATTTAAAGAATGTACATTCAGTTTAATCAAATTGTACAAGATGCATTGAAGCAATTTATCAGGGTCATCAAAAGACATGCAAACAAGTGTCGATAAGCTTTGTAATGCAAGAATCATCTATTCAGGTAAAAACAAATTACTAAAAAGAGATTAAAAATACATTTCAAATTAAAAGGAAAAAAAAAAGACATCAGGAAGGCAAGAATATCAGAAAAAGGCATCAGGAAACAATTTCCTGATGCTTATAGGTTAATAAAAAAGAAAAGGAAGTAATAAATTCAAATATAAAGTACAAACAAAGACATCAGGAAGCCAAGAATATCTAAGAGCAAGCTTTACATATGATTATTATGCGAGAAAGAATGCACAAATACCTCTGCCCGTCGTAAAAGAGTAGCAAGTACCACAATCCATTCTTTAAAACTGACTGTACACATATGTGCAAGCAGAAACTCAGCATCTAACCGACTCTGTAGAGTATCCATTTGAAGCTGCAAGGTAAATGAAAAGCAGTTATCTATGCAATTATATGCTTGCTGTGCTGTATTTAATAGGGTAGCACCCATCCATTGGAGTTCAGGTGTAGATATATGTGCTGACATTCAGTAAACAATAGGCACTTTATTTTGAGAAATGTTGACTAGTAAACAATAGGCACTTGTGATTGATTTAGCAGTTTTCAAGAATATATATATATATATATATATAGGAAAAGTCTTTCCGCCTATTGGCGCAAATGAACAGTGATTTCTCCTACTCTCATCACCGTTCAAAGTTCATCACGATCACAATTGTCTGGTAGTGTTTCATTTTTCTTTTTTTTTCAACAAATCGGAATGATCTGAAATTTTGAGCGTGTGTACATCTTAGTGAGGCGCGCATAATAAAAATTTAAACAAAATAATTCGAAAAAATAAAATAGACCAAAATACCCCCAAAACTTTTTTGGGGTATTTTGGTCAATTTTTTTTCATGTAAAATATCTCTTTGATATTTTTCGTAGATTCGCCTGTTTTTTTACGAACACACACTCCAAATTTCAGGTCATTGCGATTTTTAAAAAAAAAATAAAAAAATAAAACACTACCTAACAATCGTGACCGTGCAATAAACTTTGGATGGTAATGAAGGTAAGTGAAATCACTGTTCATTTTCGCCTATAGGCGTTTTGTGGTTTTCTCTCTCTCTCCCTTCCTCTCTCTCCCTCTTTCTCTCTCTCTCTCTCTATATATATATATATATATAGAGAGAGAGAGAGAGAGGGCGAGGGAGGTGGAGACAGAGAGACTTCTGAATGATATTCAACAATCCCATTCTGCTTCTAGTACGCATAACCAAATTTCCTGCACCATGCTGTCCAAATAACAATGAAGGAAAAAGATATCATTTAAAAATGAAGGGTCCAGATTCCAGTAAGATACTGATTTTGATGGCAGAACGTCATTCTACGTCCACTGTTAAGATTTTTTATTGTATAACCCCGATATTGGATGCCTACATGGGTTTTGATCATCATGCAGTCCGTGCTCCAAATAAAGGCTTCAATTCATGAGTTGGATGAAAACAGGTATTTTCAGTTGTCATCCAGCTCACAAAGTGGGCATTTTATGGGTGAACTTACACCTGAACCGGGGTATAAAGTGGCATCCAAAGATGCCACTTCAGTCATAGACAGATTGCCATCCCAAATAGCGCTAACATGGTTCATTGGGACATAAAGACGCGGCATAAATCTTTACAGTAAAGAAATAAAATCTTTATGAAGTTACATGTGCCTGTAGCTCATACCTTCTGACCAATGAGCTCCAGTCCTGAAGCAAAATTTTCCAGACGAGCACTCCCACGGCGTTCCCTTTGCAGGTACTCCTACAATTGATTAGGGAAATCCATAATACTAATAGCGATAAGATAAAAATAACTGCATGAAGCTTAATACAAGTGGTGCCCTTACCACCAAATCAAATTGTGTGCCCTTTACAAATGCAACAAGCTTGGAGAGTTCTTTTCCAGACATCAGGTAGCTCGCATGGTTCTCAAGAATGTTCTTAACAGAAGCGATGTGTGCACTTTGCTCCCTATTAGAAAAACTATTGCTGCAAGGAAAAGGGAAAATGCTCCACTAAAATTGTCACTTCTAATCACAATAGTAGATAGGGGATACCATAGTGATAACATTAAAGAGGGAAAATTGCTATAACTAACAGGATCAGCTACACAACAACAAAATCATTTCTATAAAGGTCTATCAGATGTCAGTAAAGGCAGACTCCAGACCATGCATTACTGAACAATTCATGCCAAATAAATTATCCATTTATTGAAGATAAGGACTACCTTCTCAGGTCCTGTTTCCGAAAGCTAGGGCGGAAAAGGAAAGAACCTAGAAATCTTGGTGAGAGCCTATCAGATTCTGCAGATAAAAGATCATAATCTCTTCCAGATCGCAGCAAAAATCGAACCTGCAAATTTGAATACCTGAGAAAATAATGGAAAACAATTCTAAGGCCAATAAGCCGACGAATAAGGATGGATAAAAGTTCTACCAGCTCTCCAGCAAGTTCATATAAAGATTCATCCAATGTTGCCTACAAGGAAACCAAAGCATTAGTGACATTGTTCTTGATGTTAGAACTAACACATTCTGAAACTCCACACATTATATATTATTAAGCCAATCATTACGGCACCTGTAATAAGCGCAAGGCACTGTATTGGCTCACAGCAGGCCCTTCAAGCTTTGCAATTACCTGTAGACCACAATCACGGTATCATGCATTCTTTTAACACAACCAGTGTCATGGATTATACATGAAAAAGATTGAGCAAAGACTCGGTGTGTGTGTGTTGTGCGCTTGAGAGGAGACATTAATATTCCAAATGGACTGGACCCTTATTCTGACAGGTAAGATCAATAAACTATAAATTAACTATAATTAATAAAAAGCACACAGTTCTGATTCAGTATTAGCACATCGACCAGTAGCCCAACAAAATGACAGCTGAACATAATAACCAAAACTAGAAATAAGAGAACAAACCTGCATATATCTCGTGAGCACAGGAATCAGTAAATTGGCATTACATCTTGATCATTCATAAGTGAAGGATTAATTTCTTGAAACACCACCTCAGCACTTTACCTTTCTCTTTTTCCTTTTCTTTTTTTTCTTTCTTTTTTTTTTTTTTGGTGGGGGGGTGGGGGAGCAAACACCACCTCAGCACTCCCTAGTTTCTAAAGTATAAGGGTGATGAAATAATAGATTCAGCAGACAAAATACTCTTACTATACCAAAAAAGAGTGTCCGCAAATAAATCCAGAGAGGACTCTATCCATAAACCCCTAAAACAGCACGAATTGAAAAACGACTTACCTTGGATCCAGAATTTCTACTTTTGGATTAGAAGCTATGAGAAGATATTTCACAAAGCCATCAATCTACCCAATATCAGCTCTTGTAAGAATAGCCAGTATGCACGGTCATACTAATACATTTCCCCAAATCACCTTTCATTTGTCCTTTACCTACACAACTCTCAGAGTCTTTCACGTTCGGTCAATGTGCGCGTTAGATCTGCCCCAAAAATATGCTTCCTGTAACTGGATACAAGCTTACATTTTCTCCAAATGAGCTTTCATGTGTCCTTTTACGGCTTTACCTATCCACGTCTTATGTCCTATGGTGTATATGATCAGTCAATCTGAAGGTTAGACCAAACTTTTAAGAGCAGATTGATCTGCCCTAAAATACTTTTCGTGAAACTAGATACAAGAGCAAACTGTAAAGGCTCCAAGTTTGGGAGACACTAAATTTGACTAGTTTTAGCAAACTTGGAACTCGGCATGTGTCCGGAGCAAGTCAGATCGGTGAGCCCCGAGTGGCCCGCACAGTTTTTTCTGAGCTGGATGAGTTGCCCTCATAAATAAAATTGGGAAAATAAAAATTAGAAAAACAAAAAATATAAAAAAATTATAAAAATCTAAAATAAAAATTGATTTTATGGCTTACGTAGTGTATTGATTTCCAAAAAATAATAAAAGGTTAGGGTAAATAGCGTTTCGATTATCAGAATCCTGTAATATGAGGTTTTGAGTATATTTGTGATATATAAACTGATGATTCGATAAAGAACGTAAAAATAGGCTTAGATAACACATGTCAACCAAGATCAAGTTAGGTTTGTAAAGAAATAGGACGTTTTCAAACTTCGGCCAAGCCCCAGTTCAAAACTCTCAAATTCTAGAAATTTGACTTTTTTTTCTGGAATCTGATCTGTACAATGGATAGATCATGTGAAAATGACCCTATGCACAAAAACTGAAGTGATCCAATCAATGCTTGAGGAGAAATGACCAAAAGGGGGGCTTCGTTTTCTGCTCCCCACTTTGTAACTGGAAAATTTACCGCACTCAGAGGTTCTAACAGACTCGCTGAGTCTGTGAGAAAATCACCAAATCTCTGACAACTCTCCTGAGCTACAATGGTAACAGCCCCATACCAAAATAGGAAGTAGGTGGCTTCTGAGCCTCATAGGATGCTAAGCCCGAGTGACACTGAACTTGACTGAGCTTTGTTAATTGAGGCGAGCATTGACGTTAGGAATTAGCCTTCCCAAAGAAACCTTGAATAGAAGCCATAACATTGCCGATGATAACCCAACATTCTAAAAGTGACATTACAAATTAGCCTTCTCTAAAGAAACCTTGAATAGAAGCCACAACATTGCCGATAATACCCGAACATTCTAAAAGTGCACGAAAGCAATCTGGGTAGGTCGAACTATACCAAGGGCAAACCATCAACATTCTAATTTCATCTGACAAAGGAAGAGTACACAGAACAAGAGGATACTCATATGTCACTAACCACTACAGAACTGAAACATTAGGACACAGTTCTCCATTTAACAATTAATTATAATACTTGCAATTACTCAAATATTTTCATTGCTTGATTGCACAACTCCTTTATTATCAACAATCTTTCAATGGAGGTTCTAATCCAATGCACCAAAATAAGTTGAAAAAAACCAAATTGTCATGGTGCCCCACCAACTACCATTTAGCTTTCGAGTTCCATTGCCAGAATGCTCGCCGCATACGAAGAAGAGAAGGCAGCTGAATAAATGTGATCCTATGCATACTCAAAATTGAGCTTCTATAGAAAGTGACTTTCTCTTAGATTCAAGATCCACATCAATTAAATACTCTGATCACCTGGTACATGTGAACAATGAAACGTGTCTATCTGGGAGTTGTCTGAGAAGTTGTCATCACCACAATACGCCATTCGGTAAAACATGTAAAAGATAAAAGATAAATACAAACTAGACCTAATATTATTAATAGAATTAGCATAACACAATGATTAATATAACAGTTTTTTAAATACTTTTTAATAAGTTTGATATGACATTACATCACATCACATGACAATGCATGACATTACGCTCTATTACATGACATTACACTGCCTTCCATTAATACCGATCAACAAATGTCTTGAATTGTTGAGAGTCACAAGATGTCAGAACACAAAAAAAAATGGGTTAATAGTAACTCCAACGAATCCCTAAAAATTGCAGCTTCAAGACAAGTTTGTTTGACATTGCAGTTTTCCACAAAAATTCTATTAGACAAATTCCCATGATGGTAAACTTGTTCTCCATGATCAATACAAATATATGTCAAGTTACAAAAAATGGAGGTACAATTTCAAGAAATATAACATTATATGAGGAACCGGGCTTGGGCTTGACTGGTTAGCATTTGACGTTAGCAATGCAGTTGACGTTAACAACGCTACATCTCAAGTTCGATTCCCAAAGTTGAACTAACCAAAAAAAAAAACATTTATTTTAGATAAATAGAAATTTAGATGGCTATGAAGTCCCGGAAAAAATCAATAAATATTTTCATGTTAATATCCTGCCAAAACCATTTTGCAATGGCATATAACATAATAAACAAATGGACTATTTGGAAGGTTTGGGAGGTATACCCTGCCGCCAAAAGAATCAAAGCAAGGGAAGTTTGACTTAAGCAATATATTGAATATATACAATTTTAGAAAAATTAAAAAATGTAGAATATTTATGTTGCAGTAGATTCATGTATATCCAGAGAACCCATCCACGAAGACAATATAATAGTGAAAGCCAAATATATGTTCAACATGCAAAGTTCCCCACAAATGAAAATCCACAATATCGACCAAAAAAAAATTAAAGGAAAACACAATGAGGAACAGTAATTTTTTCATACAAGTTGAACAAGTGATTCATTACATTCAAAGACAAAAAGTTACAATCAGTAAAAAAACGACAATCAAAATGCAGAAGGCCTAATCCAAATGCCATAAGAAATACTTTGGAATTAGAGTCATGTTTCCCGTCCTTTTTTAGAGATTTCTTCTTCAAAACATATCTTACTTTTTGATGTAATTAAAAATTATATCCATTAATGAATTGAATGGAATAGATAATAGAGTAATGCAGGCAAAACCAGAATCTATCAACTGTACTAAAGAGCAACTAGAGTAATGCAGGCAAAACCAGAATCTAGCAGCTGTACTAAAGAGCAACTTCAATTAGTAAAACCTGCTTCTGAGTCAGAAGACCAAGAAAAATAGAATCAAAGGACACATTTGACAGTTCATACTTACAAGTATATAACAAGCTGCAGTGCGATACCAACGACGTTGGAAGCATTCCTCAAATAGTCTGTGAGAAATAATATATGTATATATATAAGAACAGTGCATCTCACAACATTAAAACCAAACAAAAGGGAACCACCAAAAAACGAAGAATCCATGATGAGAACACTCTCTTGCTCACTCTATGAAACTCCAACAATCATTTATGCAAAGCAACAAATCAATCAATGGAAGATTTTTTAATGATGCAAATATGTCTAAGATATGGACCATATGATCCACAAAAAAGTCAAGAATAAACAATTACCACATTTCTAGAAATGAAACCAATTCCAAAAGTTAATTTAATCCATTATATGACGGAAAAAGGTGAGTTCAACACTAACATGCACTGCAACTACTATTGCATGGACATGGGTACATGTGTGAGTGGCTAACACTGGTACAGGGTGTCGGATTCACACTGGTATAGGGTGTCAGATTCCACATGTAAGGAAGAACATGATTTGGAGATGCACGTATATTATGAAGAGAGAACCAAATCCAACAATGTTTTACCAATATTTTATTTTATGATGAGTAGCAAGAAGAAATCAATTATACCTTAGTTGGCTGAACCCAATAATATTCTCAATGTTCAACGAACATTTTCAAAATTCATGTGTGTCTACTGAAAATTGAAAAGAAGATCAAGTGTCTAATGAAATCAATGGTTAACAGACAAGAAGAATCCAGAAGAATCATTAGTATATGTGTTGATATGCGTCCAACATGAGAACAGTGGCGATACAAATGAACCAATATAGACTGCAAGCCTTTGTATGTTGTTACATTTCCATAAATACAAGACAAAAAAAATAGAATAATAAAGGATATCCCTGCTTCTTTCTTCAACTAGAATGCATATGCCACCCCTCAACTACGACTTCTATGATACACTCACATGAGAAATAAAGAGAGAAACTTCACAGGCTGAAAGTAGCCAAGACAAAACTCTCCTAATTTTTAAATTGTTTACCATAAAGACAAAGAAAAAAGTAGGACACCTAGGGTCACTGCAAGCATAGAAAGGAGTCAAAAGACAAGTTCTTTTCTTAATTGTAAGATGAAAATGGACATAAATAAATATATTTGAATAGAGAGCCGATTACATTTTCTAGGCCATTGGAGCAATCCTACAGCAACAACATTCTGAGAGAAAATAATAGATGTCTCACATTTCCTGAACTGGATCAAAGGAAGCATGATAACAGATGATTGACATATGAACAGGTATACCCAAAAGAATAAACCACTGATGAGCATCCGTCCACACAATCAACACAAGATTCACACTATTATTGATATAACGTATGGAATAACCAGATCAAGATGCGATAAAAGGGACTCACAAAAAAGCCCCATACTATATCCTTGCAAGAGACAAGTGAATGTGTTAGCAAATAAAAGAGCCACATGTATCAACAAACACTTCATCTTATATCCTTGCTAAAGGTAGAATATAGGGAAGGAACCCGAACAGGCATACAAACTAAATTCCCCAAGAATCATAATACAACAATTCAAAGGAGTTCATCAGCCACATTCCAAAAAAATAAATTACTTGGAATGTTCATTACAAAGGATGCAAAAACAACCGCAATTTCCGGGATAAGAAAGAGAGACCTTACTAGATTAGAGATTTTCATCCAATGGAAGTTATTCTAATGCAAGGCCAAAGAGAATAGATGTGATTTACATCCAATGGAAGCATTCTAATGCAAGGCCCAAAGAGAATAGATGTGTTCAGGAGTAACCAGAGCTGAATTCGTGGAACCTTGATATCCATTATAAAAGACAAGGTGCATTTGTGAAAGAATTGGACAGTAATATTGCATGTTTGTACTATCAAGACAAGATTCACACAAAATATAGGAGAGACGACTTAATCAAAAGGTCATAATAATTAGGAAAAATTATGGATACCCACCTAAAATGCACTTCGTAAACATTCCACCCCTTAATACTTTTAGTATCACACCCATAACCCAGTCACTGTTTTTTCTTGGTTTTACCCCCCAGTCAAAAAGTTAACGTTTTAAAGATTAAACTACCCCTCCCTTATTCTCTCTCTCTCTCTCTCTCTCTCTCTCTCTCATATTGAGAAAATGCAGTCCAGCAAAAATTTTGCCGGACCGGTCAAAAGGCTTTCGAAATTCCAGAAACCGGTCTCTCTCTCTCTCTCTCTCTCTCTCTCTCTCTCTCTCTCTCTCTCTCTCTCTCTCTCATATTGAGAAAATGCAGTCCAGCAAAAATTTTGTCGGACCAATCAAAAGGCTTTCAAAATTCCAGAAACCGGTTCAGGACCGAAGCAAAACAAAAACAGTCCGGCACAAAAGTATGCCAGACCGGCTTCTGGAATTCCGAAAGCCTTGTGGCTTCACTTGTATACTTTTGTGCCAGACCAAAGCAAAAAACATTGGTCGGGCACAAAGTGCAACAGACTAGCCACATGGCATCTGGAATTCCGAAGCCAGAAACCAGTCAGCACAAAAGTATGTCGAACCACCTTTTTTTTTTTTTTTGCTTCGGTCCGACACAAAAGCATGCCGGACTGGTCATGAGACTTATGGATTTCCAGAGGCTGGTCCGGCACACTTTTGTGCAGACCACATTTTTCAATGTGAGTATGAGAAACTAATATTGGGCAAAGAGCGCGAGAGAGAGGGAGAAATTAATATTGGGCAGAGAGAGAACAAGAGAGAGAAACTGATATTGAGCAGAGAAAGAGGGGGAGAGGCTAATATCGAGCGAGTAGAGACAAGCTGATATTGGGCAGTTAGAGAGAGAGAGACTGATATCGAGCAGGTAGAGAGACAGAGAGTTTTAACAGGTACGGCAAGGGAGGGGAAGGGTAGTTTAATCTTTTTAATATTAACTTTTTGACTAGGGGGTACAAGCAAGAAAAAATAGTAATTGGTTTATGAGTGTAGTACTAAAAGTATTGGGGGGTGGAATGTCTACAAAGTGTATTTTAGGGGGGCATCCATAATTTTCTCTAACAATTAACCCAAAATGCAATAACACAGTCCCAAGGACATGAAACAATAGATGGAGAAGAACAATTCAAGACAAGGAATATATGCCCAGGCAGAAATCTCATAACCAGATACCCCAGCAATTTAAATTCCAAAAATAAATATAGGGATTTGCATTCTTCTATAAAAAATTCTAATAACTTGACCTGGCCTCAAGTAAGATATATGGCCATTGCTTCCCAAACAACAAAGACTGATACCTTATGTTTTAGTGGACAAAGAAGAAGATTTTAAGATGACTTCCCTATATGAGGCCTTAACCCTGCTGACTCCTACCTAATAGATGGTATCTATTATCAAACTGAACATCATAAGTTGCAATCAACTACATTATTGGTTTCTCATATTTTGTTACAGCCACAGGGAACCGTTGAACTAAAAAGCCATTTTCCTTAAACTGGATGACCAACAAGAAAATATAACATGTATACTATGATGCCAGAGGTTAGTTTTCAACTAACAGCCAACCATATAAAATCACACTTGGCACCACAACTGAACAAATTAAAAATTACAAGAAAATGCATGGATAGATCCAACAGCATGACAAACCCATAAATTTGGGACAAATTTGAGTTTAATTTCAAGAAGCAGAAGTTTTAATAAATGGTGATTTTTCATTTCATTCTAGGTTTCCGAAAGCCGAGGAAACTTCAAGTTTCAACGTTGGAGCAGGGTGGACCTAATCACGTTTCAACATAACATGCCTAATCATAAGTACCTAATATGCACTGGTCTAATAGGTCCAACTCTGATTCATGTTTACTTGAATATGCCCCAACTCTACTTAATGCCATAAATGTGGATACACGAGTGAGTATGACCATGCTACGAATAATATAAGTCAGTTTAATAATATGAATGCCTGTATATAAGCACATACAAACACGTATAAGCGGGAATACACACACACATACAGTTTAATAATATGACCCTCAGGAATATAGTTAGACAGCTATGGAGTCAAAACAAACACCATAATTTTGATCTGATGGATGCAGAAGACAGCAACAAAACTTAAGAGGTAAAACTGTTATATTTAACTCTCTGAGGTTTGCAATAATTAAGAAAACCATCAAAACATATTACTCCAAGCAGTCAAAAGGTTCAAAGCAAACTTGTAGAACTGTAAAGGGTAAAATACAGAAATGATAGCATGCTAAATGTAAAGAAAACATACTCTGTAGATCTTCCAGCTGCAGCAAAAAGGTTAGCCCAGTGTCTCCCATCAGTCTTCCTTGCAACACTTACAACTACATCCAGATATTCTGGGAAGTTCTGTAACAAATCACATGTTTTCTCCAAAAGAGAGGAACCCATGGACTGTTGGGGACCTGATGACTGATTCTTGCTCATATTTTGCCTACAACCAAAATTTTCCATTACTCCAAATTAACAGAAGAAAATGCACATGCAAAAGCAAGAATACAAAAAATTAAAATTAGGATACATCATCAAGAGCACAAATCTACCAATGATATCCTGCTACTTTGAATCCAAGATGCAAAAATAATAACCAACATCAAGAATCTGTATTTTTGAATGCCAGCATGAAACCACGACTAAATGACAACACCATCATGGCTCCAGAAATCATTCCAATGCAAAACAAAAAAAATATATATGAAGGTCAATGGAGAAATGCCAAAAATATTTGCGAAGTTGTCATAAATATGAATTACAAGATGGTTGGGGTGCAGAATTTAGCCCATGAATACCCTCTTTACAGAAACATTCGCACGCATACTTTTTCATGTTACTTGCAGTGAAAAGAGGACGACTAAACTGTATGTCAGATTATTACTCATGTTTTAATTTATTTTTGAAACATAAATTCTTAGGAAATATGAGCATCAGAGTGTTTCGAAATTGCAACCCACAAATGCATAAGGGGCACTAAAGTAATTAACACTTCACAATTTTGTATTCAAAAGAAGGCATTAAATTAGTTCTAAAAGCACTAGCATATGTTCATCTTAATGATTAGGGTTCTTTAGGCTTAATTGTTTCAAATTATATGGAAACAAAGGATATCATGCTAATATAATCGCTTTGAGCTTGGAATTCCCATCACAACTTCAACTTGTGGATCTCCACTTCAACTTCAATTTCTCTAGAGAACACCGCTCTATGTTTGTCCAAACCGCAGTTCGAAAAGTCAAACTTGGGGGCCAAACTCAGACTGAGCCACAACCAGGTAAACTCATGATTCTAACAAGTATACTAAATGAGTTTCCAAATACAAGGATTAACAACTCCTGAGAGAAACTGAAAAGTGAGAAAGCACCAAACTATTAAATTCTGAACCTATTAAATCTGAGAACTAGAAGGAGCTATGAAAACATGGAAGACTCATGCAAGTCAACTGACAACTCGTCAGAGTTTCTTTGATCTCTGGTGAACTGTTATTTGTGTTCAAAAAGTGGGATTCAACTCAATTGACCTCAATCAAATAAATCATATCAGCAAGCTCATCATTCTTGAAATCAGCCCAAGGATATCATCCAGATTCTTATTTAGAATGCTAACACTAAGACAGTTTAGGTAAGAGTTCAAACAAGCTCTCAGGGCTAACTTAGATCTATGCAGATCTATTGTATGGATTTTGAACATGAGCTATATTTATTTAAAATGCAGTACTCTGAAGTTCCCTGATAATGTGGCACTCGCACGCTTGATGATATAATCACGTGTAATAATGCTCAGGCCATAAATTAGCAACCCCACATCCAACATGCTGCAACGTGGTTGCTAGCAAGGAATTGAACTTGCATGAACATTATCGAGGATTTTTGCCAAAGTAATTGTTGGGATCTCTCAACCTGGGAGGCGATCACGCTCTAGAATCTCACTTTCGAGTTTCAAAAAAGGGATCTCCAAAGGATCCCGATTTTTAAATATCGGGATCTCAATCCCCACCTTAAAGACCAAGATAACGACCAAAATGATGATTTTCAAGCTAGCTAGCACTGCAATTATATTTCTAATATAGTTGCATTGCTTGCTAGCCATAAACAAAGAGATCCCTACTTCAACGGGTATGTATAGTCATAAAATATATATATTTTTTATGATTTGGAGCAAAATCCTCAAAAGGTTGGGATCAAGATCCCAAAAGGTCAGAATTGAGATCACAAAAGGACGATATTGGTTGGGATTGAGATCCCAAAAGGACGATATTGAGATCCTCAAAAGGTAGTGACGCTGACTAGTAGCATGGAGTTACGGTTTAAAAAAGAAGATAGGGAAATTCCCAAATTTAGAGAAAGATTCAAAAATTAAGGATAAAAGAAGTAGCACTTGCTGCTCTAGGGTTTTGAATAGATTTCCATAACAAGGTGCTTCATTATGCTTGAGTACAACTCTTATATAAGAAAACCCTTAACAAGACTTAATCCTGGTTATCCATCTAATTTAATCATGGTCATTTATTATAACAGACTTTAAGTGAATAAAAAGATATAAAAGAATCTAGAAATTACTACTTCTGCCCCTCAACATCATCATCCAAGCTTTATCCCAATGATTTGGGGTCGACTTCATGAATCATGCTCCTCTATTCTTCTCTATCAAGGGTCATACCTTCAGTAAGACCAAAAGTCACCATATCTTTTCTCAATACTTCTATCCATGCCCCTAAGTAAGTAAAATGACCTAAGATATAATTTAAAAACATAAAAGGATATGTTCAATTACTATTTTTCCCTTCTGTAACTCCTCTTGTAAACTTTAAGCTTATCACTCTCTTCTAGACACTCGAGAGTAGTATTCTAGGCTGCATCAATGCCCCCTTCCTCAAAAGAAATTCACCCTCGAATTTGGCAGCTCGGCGTTAGAGGTATCGCCATGATATGAAATCAGATGCTTGGCATTAAAAACATCAGAAGAGTGAATATGGCTGGGAAGATACAATTTCTAAGCATTTATATTTATCTTCTACACCACTTCACAATCTCTAATCTTGCGCTAACTCAACTTATCATATTCATAACAACTTGGTCTAGAACCATGAACGAGAATAGGAGGGAAGCGTCTTGAATCACTTCAAATCATACGTCCTCAGTGATATCCATTCAAAATAACTTTGTAGGAAATCTCACCTCTATGGCTTGTAAGACTAAGCGTTAAATCCCCCAAAAGGAGATTGTCAATATTGCAATGAATTGATGAAAGTGTAATGCCGGTGCAAAGGTTAAAGCCAAACCTACGTTTCATAGCTTTAACATAGGCCTGCTGAACTGCTTCCATACTCTCCAATTGTCCACTACGCCATTTTGATGTCACTTTATCAACAAGGGTATATTGAGAAGACCATAACCCAGAGTTCTTCATCTCTTGAAAACATTGTAACTCAACCTTAAAGATATACAATTCAAAAGAACAAAAGATCAATGTTTTACAAGTTAAGGTACCTCTCATATACATCTTATCCATCATGTTTTGTCCAAATTGAAAGCTAACACTGCTTCGATGCAAGTGCACAACACTATCGATCATGAACATACCTGAGGAAAACTCTTCTCTGAGAATGCAAAAAATAATTTGAATTCCGCGGCTTCCCCTAGCTGAATTGTATGAGGTCAAGACGCAAATATTTGGTTCCTCCGGTTTAGGTTTTGGGGGAAGAAGATAAGAAAAAGATTTGGTTCTTCCATCGAAGCAAAGTAACAACTCAACCTGAGTTCTCTCATAGAGAATGATTTGAACAACCCTTTGGTGAGCATCTCCTATGCTAAACTCACCAATTAAAAGTACAGGGAAAAATACCTTGAACTCTTTGGTGTGTCCTCATGTGACACCCTAAATTCAGGTAAAAATCCAATAATAATAACATCATCATCATTACCTCCGTCAACACCATTCTCCTCGCTACTTTCTCTGGGGACTAAGAAACCAGATACCTCTTCTATTTGGGAACAACTCCTTAACATTCACCCTCTCTTCATCGAGAATAGGAGAATCCACAAAATCCTCTCCAATGGTAGGATCTTCTTCAAAGTCCTCTTTATAGATTGGGTCACCATTAAAGTTATGGTCACCCACTTCTTTCACAACACCCAAATCTTCATCCAAGTACTTGTCAACGATAGGTGGCGAGTCCGAATCCACAACGTGTTGATCTTGAGAGCCATTTGGTGAGAACGAAATTTCTCCATCGTTGTCCTCGGATAGACTTCCATAACACTCCGGGATCTCAACCTTGAGACCGCCTACTATCCCTCACAATATGAACAGCTACCTCTCCTTGGAGCTTGATCATGGAAAGGATTTATGGATTCCTATCTGCCTCGATCTCATCCTCTTGGGATGGGGCTTCCAACTACGTAAAACGCAGAGCTAGGGTTTCAATCAATCTCCTCAGATTTGCAATCCCTTCTTACAAACAACCATCAAAGGCTTCTATGGTTGATGTTTTTCCTCTATGTTGAGGCATGGTTGTTGATCTAGGCCACAAAAATCGATGCTACATTTCCATCCATACAGTGCTATAGTATCGTCCGCATAATGTTACAGTACGTGCTGCAATACCATACATTGATACAATATGTGCTATAGTATCATACGATGCTACAATACCATCCGTATAGTGCTACCATATCGTGCTACATTACCATACAGATTATCAGGCTCTGATACCAACTTGGCGCAAACCTAGTAGCTTGAAGCTAAGGTTTAGCAAAGAAGATAGCAAAGATCCAACATTAGATAAAGACTAAAAAACCAGAGATAAAAGAAGAAGCACTTGTTGCTCTAGGGTTTTGAATAAAATTTTATAACAAGATGCTTCATCATGCTTAAGTACATCTCTTACATAAGAAAACCCTAACAAGACTTAATCATACCCATCTATCTAATCTAATCATGGCCATATATTATAAAAAACCTTTAAGTGAACCCAAGAAATAAATAAAAGACATGAAAGGACATATTCAATGACTATTTTGCCCTTTTGCGGCTCTTGTTATGAACTTTATGCTTGTCTCTCTCTTCTAGATACTCGAGAGTATTCTAGGCTGCATCATGTAGGGACTGAATCCCAAGATCCCTAATACATAGGGATCTCGATCCCCAACATATGCATTGTACGGATACTGCTCCCAACCACAGGGTCTTCTAGCCTTTCGTGATGCCCCAACTCCCCATCCCTATCCAGCTCTCAATTTGCTCATGCTCCCAACAACTATGGAGCAAACATATGCAAGAGTTGACCACAGAGGCAAATCTTATTCTCATGATGCAAGGATAATCTGTTAGGGATGAGTGAGAGCCAATCAACAAGTGACACTAGCTTCTTCTAACCCAATAGCAAATAGGAATGTGGCTAGAGGATTCTAACCACCCAAACATCACCAGGCATAATGATTCTCATGTGGTAAAGTGATGAGCCATTAAGCATTTGGCAATCATTTTTTAGCAGTTATTGCATTTTTTAATTTAGCATATTCACTCAATTCTAATCTATATAACTCGGCAACATATGCCCACAGTTTGAGGCACATGTCAATACACCACTTGACACAACACGTGTTAATACTTAGAAACTCGAACTTCCCTTTTTTGAAATGCCACCAATAATTAAGTACTCAAAGTTACATCTCGAGGTTGGCATTTCTGATACAGGTGTCCCTGTTGTTGCCACTTGGGTCAATGTCTTTGAAACACACATTTCAGATAATGGTGTCATGACATTATCATCAAGCATATCTAGAATATGTAGATTCTAATTTCTAAATAGTCAGGTAGGCAAACAAGAAGTAGTCTGTAGTATTTTAACGGAGGTAACATCAGTGCCATTTAGGTTAGATGTTTCCCTACTCGCAAATTTAAGTAAACAAATATCAACTCCTACCCCCTTCACGGAGATAACATTAGTGCCATTCCAATAACCAAAGATCATAAAATTCATGTGAGACCATCATCATCAAACGAGCCTTATCCCAATTATTTGGGGTCCGCTATACAAATTCTATTCCACCATTCTACACTATCAAGCACCATAGCCTAAGTTAGACCATAAGTCACCATATCTCTTCTCATCACTTCCATCCATGTCCTTTTAGGCCATCCCCTAGCCCTTTTAGAGCTTTCCACTTGAAACAAATCGCCACTCCCAACCAAAGTTGTATCAGGTTTACGTTACACATGGCCAGCCCACCGAAGTTTACTTTCCCTCATCTTATATCTTTTTGGAACCACCCCCAAGTTCCCTCATATGTATTCATTCAAAATTATATCATTTCTTGTCATGTCACTCATCCATCTAAATATCCTCAACTCAGCTACACAAATCCTATAGACATGTTGTTTTTTGACCGCCCAATATTTCTTCCCATAAAGCATGACTGGTCTTGCAGCCGTCTTATAAACGTTCCCCTTTAGTTTTATTGGTCTGCAGCGATCACATAAAACTCCGAATGCACATTTCCAATTTCCCCACTCAGCTCTAATTTCAATCAATCAAAAAATACAAGACATATTGTCCTTACATATTATTATTGAGGTAAATTATTTCCAATACTTCAAAACATATTATTAAGGTTGATTGTCCTTACATATGCGATGAATGACATGATGGTATTATCCAACTTAACATATAGCCACCATAAGGTAGTTGATTTGACTAGTTTACGGAAGCCTTAATGAAAGACATCACCTAGTAAACAAACTTTCAACCATCATAATAGATGGTCCATTTAGAGAGAAAGAGGTGTTGGGAATGTTTGCAAATAAGAACAACCAGTTATTTGAGTGGGTCTCAATTTTTTAAAATTATTTATGCATGTGTTTCCATGAAAGGTATTTCAATCCTTTGTATACATGCATTACTACATAACATACTTAAGAATTCATTTTAAATTGATAAAAATCAATTTTTTTCCCAAAATATCGCATTTTGGAGTTGGATCTGTTCTGAAGGTCCATTTGCTCTATGTATCCCCATATTCAAAAATAATGTATCGACCTTGATCATTGAAGAGATTTCCCATCCACATGTCCTCTTTTCTCAAGAACACCATTAGTGAAAGAAAAAACAAAAAAAGTTTTCAAAACTAGCTTGGTTTAGCATGTGATCCACTATCAATAACTGAGCCATTCAATGAAAAACAACCACTTCTATTTAATGTAGTCAACAACCGTATAAGTTAGTAGAAGAATACAATCAGACACACAAATCCTTGTGGGCAAATTTGAAAATAGTGAGCAAAATTTGATATAATCAAGTTGAAGATAATTGTATTAACTGGTTAAATATCATCATCATCATGCAAGCTTTATCCCAAGTATTTGGGGTCGGCTAATAAGTTCAGGATTTGGTCTAAAGAAGGGTAAGGACCTTAAACTTTCCCTTAACCCATCCCAAGCCCAGGTAAAGGAGGTGGGTTGTGTTAGGTAGACAGCAAACGTAAAACTTTGCCAAAACTTTCCACGAATCATGAATAGCCGACCCCAAATAGTTTGGAACAGACTTCGATGATGATCATGATAATAGGTTCAGGATTCATGAAAGCATGTAAAGTTTTACGCTGGCTACCTATCTAACACAACCCTCCTCCTTTATCCGAGCTTGGGACTGGCATGACCGGCTTGGGACTGGCCATGGCAGAGTTGACAGGTTAAATAAAGGAGAAAAATGGTATGCTCTCTACTAAAGAAATAAGGCCACCCTGAAATTAGAATGGCACTGGCAGCCTATATGCTAAATGATAGATAAATGGCTTCAATCATAAAAGCACAAAATAAGAGTAAAAGTAAGTAAACCCAATTCACCATGGGTGTCAGTGAACTAAGACTAAGCTAACCTAGACATACCTTGAAAAATAGATGTAGTAGTAGCCAAAACATGAAACCTTCTAAAGACTCAATATGCAACCATTTTAATGATTAAAATCACGATCTCATTTAGTACTCGTGAATCTTCTTCAAAAAAAACCATTTTACATGGTTCAAAATAGAACAATTGTAACCTGGATATTTCAGCATCAAAGACAGTGAATAGAAGCCACTCCAAACAATGAGAAAAATGAGGTTTCTCAGCTGATAAACGTGCCAATTGCAAAGCTTCCCCACTCTTGTCCCTCTGGAAAATAAGAACGAAGTGAGTCAATAACTAACATACAGAAGATATACTGGTATCATCAGGAAGATAAGTTATGAAAAGATTCCTGAAACTTTCTAAAGCCAAAATTATGTGTTTATAAATGGAATACATTATGACATAAAATTCAGGCATTAAGTACTAGGTCATAGTACCAGAGCGCCAATTTTGGCTCCTCACGTATCTCGGCACTTTTGAAGAACCAAGTGAATGCCACGTACCATAAATAGAGGATATCTAAAAGTTATGATAGAAACGCAAGGATAAAGAACTTAACAAGGCCAGAAGCTCTTCCAATACCATGCAGCACCCACATTTCTATAATATACAAAAAAAAAAAAAAAAATTGCAAATATATCGAACACCAGCTTAATCATTGAAAAACAATAGATATCCCACAAACTCAAAAATAAAATTCCATGGGTCCAATAAAGGTACCTACAGTTTCAAATAAATGAATTTCGCCTTTGTCTTCTTCAAGAGAATGCGAGAAAAAGACTGTGAAAAAGGAACATTAATACGGAGGTCATTTGTAGATCAAAGTCATGCTAGAAGTTTGGGAGGAATCTGAAAGAACGTAAAAATGCCACATTGATTAGATGGTCTCTTTACTTGGCAGGCATGAGCTCGAATAACATTAAAAAACAAGGTGCAGATGATAGAGAATGGCATGTAAAGGGAAAAGTCAGGGAGGTCCATTAATACCCTCGTGATGATTTTGAAATGTGTGAGAACTGTCAAGATGGTCTTTATTTTGATGTGGATAAGAGAGAGATTATGCTTTTGGAAGGATTTTTCACACGGGGATGCTATTGTTGAAGAGTATTTTCAAAACATTGCCAATATTGCTAGTGTCTTTCAAGTAATTGGGATCTCCTACAACATTGGGATAGCGTCATACTTGAGGTTTATGCTTGTCAGTTATTTCTAAAACAACTACTGTAATTAGTTTTCTTTCCCAAAATCGTGATACTTCAAAAAAAGAAAAAAAAAGAAGAAAAGATTTGAGCTCTGTTAAACAAATGATGTGCTGAGAAAAGACAATCAATCTCTAAACTTCAATACAAATTCCATAGTATCAAATGACTTTGATACCCTAACAAAAATGACCAAGACGTATATGCTACACGGTTCCACACAAAGTCCTTGGATGCACAAACAGGATAATCCTAATCTTCATATGTATAATCCATGGTCCCTCTCAAACTAACAATGGGAAAGAGCGTGTTCGCTACTAGAAAATTGCCTCTCAATGAGATCACATCAAGGGTAATAAGACCATCTAAAGCGTGGTCGATAAGTAGAAAGAACACCAAGATAGTCAAGAAACAATGTAAAAAATGTGATTCATCGTGTCATGAATGATTGATTTGTTGCGATCTAGAAACAACAAGTGCTGTAATCATTCTAGAGATTTGGAGATATCACGGCAATCCCGCTCTCTTGATTCTAAGTTTGCAATTTAAATTTAATCATCTCACTACAGGAAGTATATATCCAACTTCATCTTGAAATATGAAAATAGTGTCCTATCTCAAGCAAATCAAAAAGGGTGAACCCAAGAAATGCATAATATGGTAGTGGACCTTTACCTGCTTTCTTTAGTCCAGCTCTACAATCAAAAAGTCAAAGTTTTGGTGAATTACAATAGATATATGAACAGATGATAGAGCTCTACTATGCCTACAGTGATGACCAACCACATGTGTATGAGCACATCCCTTTTCAGGTAAATGAAACACTAAAGAGGTCAGTCTTGTCTATTTGTTAGAAAATCCAAGAGATCCACTAAAGAAGTCAACGTGGGATGGAGAACGAAGTCGCTGCTCAGGTAAAAGTTTAATAAAATTCTAATTCAAGTCCTATCAAAAGCCTGAATAACCTATAATAATTCTTGTATTAGATAAACTTCTTATCAACATCTAATAGTTCTAACATTATCAAAAAAAATATCTGATACTTCCAATATAGTTTGCTCAACCAAAGGGAAAGAAAATTCGACTTGATAGAACGTATTGGCAAAGTAATACAACAAAGTCTACAACATCTATTTAGTAGATTGCAACAAGAGGAACAAGAATATGAAAAGGAAGATCTCGATGCAAAAGACGATGACGAAAACCCAAATGTGTAAGAAATTTTGAAAATCAATTTTGAAGAAAAATATACGTGTTGCAGCTTGTGAAATATCATCCAATGAGCCAAAAGGAGAAATCAACATTTAATTTGGTATTTCAAAGTTCGATGTCTCAGATTTACACTACAAATCATGTTGGATCAATTGTTTATTTGAAGAAAAAAAATATCAAGATCTTTTCACTGAGCTCTGGAATATACCAAACAGAATATTGATTTCTCCTTCAGGCTCACAGGGTGATATTTGACAAGCTGCAACACACGTATATTTTTCTTCAAAATTGATTTTCGAAATTTCTAGCACATTTAGGCTATCAACATCGTCTTTTGCATCGAGATCTACCACTTCATATTCTTGTTTCTCTCGCTGCAATCTACTAAATAGATCTTGAAGACTTTATTGTATTACTTTGCCAATACTTTCTATCAAATATTATTTGAGTCGTTCAAATGTTTGATCTAATCGCTCAAATATATGATCTATGCACTCCATAACTAGATAAGAAGTTGTTTGTGATCAGCAAAGATATCAAGGCTCTAATACCAACTAATGAAGAAAAAATAATAATAAACCAGAAAAAAAATGAAAATAAAGGTTTGAGAGATTATACCCTCTCTGGATCTACAAGGGAGTCCACCCCAAGATCCTTTCACACTATCAAACTCGTCTTTTACTCTCCAATTACTCTCTTTACACAGAAGGACCATTTTCCTTTTAAATAGATTATTAAAAAAATAAAAAATAAAAAAATTAACAAACTAAACTCTATCCCTCCCTTATCTCTTAAAAACAAGTCTAACATATTCCAACCAACCCAACCACACTAATTCCTATCCATATCCATCTTTTAAATAAATAAAAAACTTCCAAGTTTACCCCTCAAATCCCTACAACTAAAAAAGACAAGAAGAACCCTAAAAAAAAAAAAAAAGCAAACGTATATCTAAAATCTTAAAATAGTAAAATTAAAAGCTTAAAATTAAAAAAGCCACTGTATCATTAACCATGGCTGAAGACAATCTATGATTGCTTTCAAAATCTAACGTTATATTGGCAATTGACTGGATTCACCACCATTGGGTATCTTAAAGGATGATTTTGAAGGATGCATTGAAGGAAATCCACATCCCATGAGTCTTAGTGGAACTGTACATAATGAAGAAAATGAACAGCGAACACCAAACCATTGTTAGTGGAAATTGGGAGGTATTAGAAACCCATGACTGTTGAAGATGATTCTAAAATGTTAGGAGATAGATTAAGAGAGGACAACCTCTTTCATGGCAATTGACCAGAAATTTTACGAAGAGATCATATTTATTATCCACATTTCATGTAATTTATAAATTTCATATTCCAAGGAAAGGGAACCCTCAGTTGGAGAAATTTACAAATAGGGGTGTTTAAAGGTAATTGTGAGAGTTATGTGGTCCTATGTGTCCTCAACTTTGGTATCAGGTACTTTGTTCAGGAAGTTCCATATTGATCAAAAAACAAACATAAAATTTTGTCTGCTTACACCACCTAGATTGAATACTCAAGAGACAGAGTCTGCTGTACATGCACTTGCTTGACGTGCACAACTCCAAAATTATTCCTAAATCACACTTTCACTTGAGAGCACCAAACTTCTAAAACTGCACCTTGGTTCAACAATAACCCTTGCTAGGTACTTGCCATATTAAGAAAAATTGTGACCAACTAACAAACTACCTCTCCAACGATCTAACTAAGAATAAAATCATGTCATCATTAGACTTGACCCAAACCTGCAGTTCGAAAACAATAGCATTATCCATAATTGTGCCCTCGAGGGTAAATGCAACAAGTATCCCTAAAAGGAAGTAGATCAAAGCAAGCATGCAATCAACTACCAGCAACAAAGTCTACCATGCTCTTTCCCTAAGAACACAACACTCCAAAAAGAAATCCAGCCTATAATGGATGCCCTTAATCATGAACATACTTAAGAATTCCAATGACCCATGCTGCAACGAATGGTACTGAATTATGAACAACCAATTAACTCAAAAAATGATGATCGCTGCTTGAGCCCCACTGCTCTCCAAAAACCTCAAATAAATCCCACCAACACTCTCATCATCATCATCAGAGCCTTATTCCAACTATTTGGGGTCAGCTATACGAATCATATTCCACCATTCTGCTCTATCAAGGGTCATACCCTCAGTACCATAAGTCTCCATATCCTTTCTCGCTATTTCCATCCATGTCCTTTTAAGCCTTCCCTTACCCTTTTAGAGCCTTCCACTTGAACCAAAATTATACCTCCTAAGCGACGTTGTATCGGGTCTGCACTGCACATGGCCAGCCCACCAACAACACAATAAAGAATAATAGTACACCCCATATGGATATACAAACAGTTTCCTGCTTATCTGAAAGGGCAGCGAACAAATAGAATACTCAGCAGTGTGTCTCAATGTCGGGAAGCAGAAAACAGTCCATTGCATAAACTAGTTACTACAAAGCAGATCATGGGATACCGAAAGGTGGTAATGGATTTCCGTAAGATTGAAGCAACACAGTCCCACTGCATTTTGGGAAGTCAATCATTATTTCACAAACTATTGATATATCCTATAGAAGTCAATATATACAAATGGCACTTCACCCTCACCAAAAACTACCGACATTTATGCAGTAGACCTATCATCTACTAATTTTACTTTTTAGCAATGCTCTCATAACAAGGTTAACAAATGTGGGATGTAGTGCAAGGCCCTAGGGTGTTCAATGCAGATGTATCACTTCCGATGTGATGCAGATGTATCACTTCCGATGTGAGCAATAAATATAAAAATTTATGAAGTTAAGAAAGCTGTAAAAATACAAAGAATAACATGAATATATGATTACGAGATGGCACACACTTTAATTTAGCACTTACCCCTAACATAGGCTATCTGAGTTGCCAATAGAGAGTAACAAAGACATTTAGACTCCACTATCTATCTATCTATCTATCTATCTATTGTCTAATATAATTAACATGTACCATAAAATGATCCAATCCACTCATGAAATTCAATAGAACAAAAAAGAATATGTCAACATACCAAACACTTAAGAAAGCAAGCATGGTATGATAAATTAAAAGAAATTAGAAATCAATTTCAATCAGTCAATTTCTGAATTTAACATCCTTTAAAGTTGAAACCCACAATAACTCGATAATACCCCAAGCCAAAAAAAAAAGGAGTCTTCCCCACTGTTTTGGGGGGGATGACATGTTTTTACCCCAGCTTGGTGGCTATGTGCCACCAAGGTCGATGCACATTCTATGCACATATTGGTGGCCCTATGCAGTGTGACAAGGGCTACACCAATTCGATGCAGCTGCATAATCATCTGTTAACAAAGCAGAAATCAAGATACAATTTCCTTTCATGCAATCTCTGACAATAGCCGCTCCTATTGTATCCAGAATGCCACTAGAGAAAAACTATAAACTTTTTCATAAGAAGGATAGGATTCTTGGACATTACCTGAAGAAGATGTCGCAGTAAACAATGCAAAATTGTCTGAGCTTGAGGAGTAGGCTCAAAGCAAGGAAATTCCGAGCATGCTGAAAAAGACATTCTTTGGGAGACACCAACGACAACTCCAGCATTAGGAAGAAGCCCTAGAGGGTAAACTTCCCGATCAAATTCTAACTCTGGATCCAACTACACAAAATAAAAATAAAAAAGTCAACAAATCAATAAACTAGACTAATAAGCTGGTTAACTTATCAAAAGATGCACAAATGAAAATTAAAAAAAAAAAAAATGCATTGATATTAAGAAAAATGAAGGACACACAAGGCAAGATTCTGTGTTTGAAGCCAATCAACGAAATCTACCAATAAGCCCAAAAGGCAAAGTTCCCAATTACAGTCTGATTATGGATCTCGTGAAAAGAAAAGAAAGAAGAAATATGTAGACTCCAAATATTGCTTGTTAATATACCACAGGTAGAAAGCCTAAACATGAACTAAATGTTAGTGGTGTAAATAGATGATAGGACCCACCAGGACCTGACTCGACAATGTCTAAGGGCCGGACTGGACCGAACCGGACCCTGTTGATTCCAGGTTGATTGGACCCGGTCCAGGTCAAAATACAGTGTACACACGCATGTAAGCACATGTGGTGCGCGCGCACACATACACGTGCTTACACACACACTTGGTTGGGTCTAGGGTGGACCCAGCCTGACTGATTGGATCTAGGCTGGACCCAGCCTCAACCCGATTCGACTATCTGGGCCATACTTCAGGACCTGGACCCGACTGGTTGGTCTGACCAACCTATTTACAAGGTCTATCAAACATGGGGCCCTTCTAAATAAAGTGTAGATAGATGGAAAAGCTAGAAGGAAAATATCTTTTAAGCCAATTTATGCATATCAAAAACATGTGATCCAAACATGTGGCCTTTCTGAATAAAGTTAAATCATATCCAGTCAAGTCATGTACTACAAATAACTAATCAAGTGGCACAAAAAAGGCATACTCTTAGAGAGAGAGAGAGAGACTACACATATATGTCATCCCCCATTACCTTGATACAAGGATTCCTTAAATTTCTGCCAGTGTTATCCAATTAATGTATCATGATCATGTTCAAATTTTTTCATTACAATAAAAGCTAAAACACACCTAACCACAAGCAAAATAAGGAGAGGACATGCAATTTTTTAATGTGCAACATCATAGAGTCCTAAGCAGAACCTAAATTCCGAGCCACATGAATAATAAAGATAAAACTCCTCAAGTAAATTCCTTTGGCTGAATCTCAAAAAGGCATAAGCAGTGACTGAAACTTCAGTAATTGCAAGCAGGTGTCAGTGTCACAGCGAACCATGCAAAAATCAACCCAGAAAATACATGGGAGGGTTCAAGCATGTAAGACGTCTAGGATAACAAAGGAAAAAAATATACAGTAACTATTTGAGTCACCTAGTTTATCTAAAGCAATACAAGAACTAACAAACAAAAATAACACAAATGAGAAAAAAATTCTCCTTTCTTTTAAATTTTAAGTGGTAAATGGAAGCAAAAACAAATATATCGCAGATAATATTTCCTTCAGGTCACAAATAGCCTACCGAACCACCTTTTGGAATACAAGTCAACTACACCACTGCTAAATAAAGTGGAACAAGCAACAAGTATCAGGCCTTCTTTATTGGATCCAACTGATATTGTTCAGTGAGTATGGCTTCCAAATCAGGCTTCCATGGAAATGACTAGGTATATTTGGATTTATAATGCAAATGAACATGAGCCAGAATAAAGCAATTCAATCCCAGATTTGTAATATCCATGTGATGATTTGCTTGTAGATAGTTTATCTGATCCTCCAATTGCCAGTAAAACAGAAACCATGCACACTAGCAGAGGGCACTGGCACATCAATTTGAGGTATGACCTTCTCATGGGCATTGTCTACGAACCAGTGCAGATGCCTCGTGCAAGAAAGTTCCGCAGATGGTGCTGAACGAATCATGAGAATGATCCAGAGGATGCAAGGATGTTGAAAATACCAGTATTATGTATCAGCGATTTGAATGAAGTGAGGGTTACACCTACCCCTACATGTAGCAGAATCAGCAGGTCAGCCATCAGCTGACATAAATACTTGTGCATCATAATGAAAACACAAGCAGGTCAAAGCACGTCGCCCACCACTCATCCCCCAGCCACCACGCACCGGCAGCAAAAGCGGGAAGGAACAACCTATTGCAATTCAAATATAAGACATGGTTGGAGACCTTTTCAATAGGTCTGAATCAAACCATTCAGACATGTGCAATGTAGATACCTCAAGGCAAAGGAATTGCCATCAATAGCTAATTTTATTTTTTACTAAAGATTTAAGACCAGAAACCATGGTTTTTACTTCAGTCCATCGGTTATGTTGTTGGAGAGAAAACACTGCAGTAGGTCCAATCAAATACACTGGTCCCAATTATTAGACAACAGAGGAGTTAGGTCATAACCATTGTTTTAAAACTCAAAGAGACAGGTCAAAGCACGTCTCCCACCACTCATCCCCCAGCCACCACGCACCGGCAGCAAAAGTAGGAAGGAACAACCTATTGCAATTCAAATATAAGACATGGTTGGAGACCGTTTCAACAGGTCTGAACCAAACCATTCAGACATGTGCAATGTAGATACCTCAAGGCAAAGGAATTGCCATCAATAGCTAATTTTGTTTTTTACTAAAGATTTAAGACCAGAAACCATGGTTTTTACTTGTTCAGTCCATCGGCTATGTTGTTGGAGAGAAAACACTGCAGTAGGCCCAATCAAACACACTGGTCCCAATTATTAGACAACAGAGGAGTTAGGTCATAACCATTGTTTTAAAACTCAAAGAGACCTATCCATTGTTTCAAAACTCAACGAGTCAACTTGCTTGGGAGAGTCTCAGTGTTTAGAAGAAGAATTGCTAAAGTTTTGTTATCCTCTATTAATTTTTCAAGAGAGTCAACGGAATCTTATCGACACTTGACTAAGTGGACTGGATACGAGTAAGTTCAGGACCTGCTGAGTCCCTACGGGCGTCAAGTCTAAAATAAATGGTCCGACAATCAGGAGCTCATATTTTTTTTATTTACTTTTTTTCAGTCACTTTACAATATTTCAAGTAACTACAGCACTTCTATCATCCGCCATTTGTTAACAATCACAATACCAGAAACATCATAATGAAATCACAGTTTAGGCTCCACCTTTTCAAATGGGAAGATCACATTAAGTTCTATAAGTTCTATGATTCTTTACAAGATAACAAACTTGAACATCCGCAACCAACTCTGAAACACTTAGGCTCCTACATTTTTTTACCCTTCTTTGCATCCTTTCTATTCTAATCATACTCTATTGTAAGGTGAAGGTTTTACTCAGTTCCAAATCCCCTCCAAATAAGATTTAATTTGAAAGTCCAAAGCAGTTCCTAATGCCACTGATCTCTGACCATTGACGGTCCAGATAATGCATTGCAAGATGTAGTACTTTTGGAACTTAAAACCTCTTTTTTTTTCTTATCCATGAATCTTGATGTCGACATGATCCAATGTCAAAATTGCCTCTTACGATGCATTTTTGAGGTGCACCTTAATTGTAGAATATCAAGTTTCAACCTTACATAAAGTTTTTTCATATGTGTGCGTGTGTACCCGCAAGTTTGGTGCTCTTAGGGAGATCACCAAATCATATATCGAGAAAGAGAGAGAGAGAAGGGACATTTGCCCAAGGGCATACAGCTACATCGTAAACCCTCGCTCAACACCCACCAAGCCTCGTAAATAAAGAAATCAATAAATTGATACACACCCTAGAAGTGCATGAGAAAGAAACCGCCCCAACAGCAACCACATCCCATTCATCTTTTGGACAGTCAAATCGGGGTCTTAGAGAACTCAAATTCATTTTTCTTTTTATTCTAAATTTTTTACCTGCTGATGATGAGGCAATTGACAAAATTTGGGGGTAAACATACCCCCTTGAGGCCTCAATGTAATACCATTCTAAAACGCATGTGAACATGAACAATCCATATTCACTGCATTCTCTGTCCTCAAAAACAGTCTCCAGGGCTTCTTTTTTTTTTCAAAAAAAAATTCACATCTTTGGTCTATCCAAGGGCCATATCTCTAAGTGTGTCCATGCGTGTACACATGCTTTGTGTGCCTGTGTGGATTGTTAAGCCCACTCGTAATTGATCAAGTCCACCCGTCTGGCCGTCAACAGCTGGATGCAGACAGGGATTCAACAGATAGAGGCAAGTACTTCCCAGTTACAACGTCATGACTGGAGAATTTTCCAGTCTAACTCGAATTGCCAAACCCTTTTACACTCAAAAAAAAAAAAAAAATAGATTGAGAATGAGAGCAGCTCTTGAGCATTTCAACAGAATCATATATCTCTAATCTTTAGCAAATAAAAGTTAATAAAAGGAAAAAGTTTATATAAGGTTGCAACCTTAAAATATAAAAGTAAAGATGCACCTCAAAAATCTATTGGGAAAGGCTGTTTTAACAGTGAAAAATCCTCTAATTGATCATCTTGACATCGATATGGATGAATATGAAAAGAAATATATATTTTGAGTCCCAAAAATATAGTGCATCTTGCAACGCATTATCTATACCGTCCATTTTCAAGATTTTCATATGCTTATAGATCTACTTGATTTTAACTATTTAGTTTAAAATTTTATAATTACATATAAAAATAGATTTTTAGATAATCGTAAGAATTCTTTACACCAATATTACATGCTATGATAAAATTTAGAGATGCGCCTTAATTGCATTGTTTAAAGTTGCAACTTTATAGAAAACCACACCCAGTTACAACATCATGACTTGAGAAAGTACCAGTCTAACCGGAACTGTTACACTCCAAAAAAAAAAAAAACACATTGGGAATGAGAGCAGCTCTTGCGCATTTCAACAGAATCATATATCTCTAATATTTAGCAAATAAAAGTTAATAAAAAACCAAAACCTCAAAGACAAAACATTCAAATTACAAGTGAAATTACTAAGAAACAGAATGGTAAGGAGAACGTCATAGACAACTGTAGAACTCAGCAATTCCAGTATAAAAAATAATACCTGCAAAAAATCCTCCTGTTGAAAAGGGTCAACTCCAGGAGAAGGATACCAGACCTGTTAACAATAGCTTTCAAATCGAAAGTATATCAGATAAATAAAAAGCTACGAGTGACACATACAATCTATATATAATACAAAATCAAAGACCATGAGTGATAGACATAATCTTCTTATACCAATTGCAGTATAAGAAAACGAGAAAAAACAGCACAATTAATACATCTATTACCTGCATTCCACGGTGACCATAATCCAACCAAGAAACTTCTTCAATAAGATTTGCTTTCTCCTCTGATTGTCCGCAAGTAACCCAGAAAAGTTCAACAGAATTGGTAAGCTCACGCTCACTACCATCATCCAAATCTAGCAAAGAAAGTTCCCCATTTGTGCGCAAAATCAAACACCTAAGATCGCAATCAGGTCACAATGAACTAATTTCAACTCAATATTTCAGACAGAGTGATGAAGGGAGTAATTAGGAGAAAAGACAGTGGTAATGCAGATAGGGCTACCTTGTGGGTTGCCTGTACAAGGGATCTGAAGGAGATGACTGGTTCTTGTTTGTTATACTGTCTTTTAACAGAGGATCAGGAATAAAACGCATTGCAGCAGGATGTTTCTTTGCTGTCATGATGGAAAGCTCTCGGACTGTAGAAAGCTGTTTGTCACTAAATTACTTTACAAAAAATCCCAAGCAGCATGCATGTCATTCGAAAAATTAAGAACTAGAGATTTAGTAATATAAAACTATATATCTTTCAAAGAAATTTACCTAGAAACATAACTTGTAAAAGGAAAATGCAAATGACATTCTCCATGCCTACCTGTAAAACAGGATTCATAGAAGGTGATAACTCGCCCAAGAGCTTTGCATGAAAAACATGAACATCAAAGGGACGATATGTGACAAGTACATAGTCATCACAAACATCCATAACGACAGGCATGCCCAGCAATGATTTGCGACAAAGCAAAGAGCTCTGATCAAGATGATACCTTGGATAAAAGAGCAACTCATACCTGCAAAAGAATAAAACCATGCATTCAAACCTACAGAATATACTAAATAAACTGAAGGCATTAACAAATTATAAATAAGAACAATGGCCTAGTGGAACTTCAAGCACAGCAAACAGGAAAAAACAGAATATTCAGTGATGTAATTGAAAAGGCAACAGAATTTCAAGTGTAGTCATATTCATGACTGTGCATCTTTGAAAATGTGACCATGTTATTCCCAAATAATATTGAGGGAAAATCGAAAATATATAATAGCTTATATAGTTCAATAAGAAAAAAAGGATGTATTTATATGGGAAGGGACATTTTGCATAGGAGGTAACTAAGTAATACGAACAGTTTGCAACGAATGTCATATTTATATTCCCCTTCACTATTACAAAGGCCTTCAGCTTCTTTTTATATGTCTAAAAATAAAAAGAATCAAACTCCATGAAATTCCAGTCCAGGGAGAAATCCCAAATTCTACAAACAAATAGAACAAAAAATTACCCAAGCACTACCAGCAAAAAGCAAAAAATCCCAAATCCTACAATCGCAGGGGCCAATTTTAAAGAACACGGCCGACATTCCCCACTACCTTCCAATTCAAGAAACAGCATTTGGACCTGACAGCCGCTGCTACATTAGCAAATGAAGCAAAATGCATGTCAAGAATAGGAACCAAAAAAGGAAAAGCATGCATGGTGGGCTTGAATACACTAAACCAACCCCCAACGGAGTTCCACCTCCTTCCCCTGATGCAGCTCTAGGGAAAGATCTTGAAAAGCAAGGAGACACCCTTCCCACTCCAAGAGTCTCTTATCAAGAATGCCTAGTGAAATCTTACTTAACGATCCAGAACCAGCAGCTTTAGCCCTAACTACCCTAAATGAAGACAAGAACCATAACTCCTCCTTTTCAATGTCTCCCATATTTTTCTAATAAAGGGACACTACACCACCCAGTTACAGCTCTGCACAAAGTAATCCTCAAAACAATGCACTGGGAGAAAATTCTAACCTGCAAGTTTGGGTAATGATACATGTTTGGGTCAACATACCATCAGAGAACCAATAGAAGCTGCCAATTTGTGGATTCAACGAAAACTGGTAGTTCAGATTTCATCTCACTCACAAAGTGGCAGCATTTTGGGGGTGGGACTACACCTACCTGGGATACGGAATGGCACACAAAGAAACCACTCCAACCATGAATGCACCATCACCAAAAGCACCACCTTCATGGGCCAATCCATGGTTTATGGCAGAATACAAATGAGCCCTAAACCAGTCAATCGTGGAAAGAGAACACCCAAGGCATTCAACCCTATAGTTGCAAATGGTTCAGCACATAAAGTTCATGCTGGATCCCTCAGTTGAAAAGGGCAATAAAGTCCATCCTGATGCGTTGGAGTGACACACCCTCAAAAAGGGATTTCCATCATGATGAAAATATAGATGGTATACATAGAACATGCTAAAAATATAGGGAAGTTGGGGCCAAACTAGCAGATTTCCGATTGAGCTAAACCATTTACTAGACCCAGAAGAAATTTTGAGGAACCAAGTTCCTATCAAAGATTAGAAAGCAAACTCATCCAGTTCACTGAACCGCATAAGTTGGAGAACAGGTGAGTACACTTACAATTCCAAGAGGACCCCAATCAAAGGTAGTTCACAGATTTTTGGTCCTATCCAAGGATAGGGATTCTCCTTTGTATCCATGGCCACATTTACATATAAGATATTTTCCCAATGCCAATTGAGATGGTTCACCTGCTGATCCATACTAGTTCTTGTGTTGTCATTAGGGGCAATCCTTTAACAAGGATAAAACAAGCAACAATTTGTAGCAGAAAAATCCAGTAGAGTGAAAGTAAAGGCAACAGCTCACAACATCTGCGAACAACTTGAGATGAAGATATCTATGATGGAAGTAGGATATAGAGTTGAACCTCCCATGTCAAGTATTGTGATAACCATATTTTCAAGTACATGGCCTCTAATAAAATATTTTTGACACAACCAAACAGGTAGAGAGTTGCCATATTTTAAGAGAAGTTGTCAGCAAATTCATACTCCACATACAAGATCAAAAAATTATCCAACTTATTTGCATGCAAAGGTCCTCGCAAAGTACTATAAAATATCATAAATTACGCAAGATGGACAGAGTTGGTATCCATGCCAAACTTTTGAAGGAGAGATGGAGTACTTGGTATAGTCTAAGGCTATGTACTACTCTTTGGCATATCATGTTAAACATAGGCATGCTTGTGATCAAGGAGATGGCTGTGAATCCACAAAAGAATGAAAATGACCAATACAGTTCACTGATTCTTCTGACCAGATCTTTATTTCAGCACTGAATAGAAATGCTGAGGGCAAAGTCATTGCAGTCCAAAGCACCTGTCTGGAATGGGATAACAGATTTTAACAAATTCCAAATTGAATCCAAGTAACTCCTGTGTGAGAACCTTTAAATGTCACTTTAGGTAAGACAGTTCTAGAAGAAACAAAGGCTGAAATAAAAGCAACTGCCAGGGGAACTAAGAGGAAGAGTACAAGAAGTTTGTCCTGATAGGAGCCAGTCCCAGACTGAGTGAAGTACAGCCAGGCACTAATGATCCATGTAAAAGAAACATTGCACAATAAGAGCCATGAACCAAGCCCCTCTCTCAAAGTCTTTTATTCAAAATGTAAGAGGACTCTATCAAGTGGGGATTGTTTTGAATGCCATCTATTTTTACGAGCTTCCCACTCTCCGCTCAAGGTGGTAAGCCAGTTTCAAGAGGCCCTAAGGCCTAATCTTTCTGTTAGTAAAGAAAGCCACCCCTAAAAAGAGTGAGTGAGATACATAAATGGCCTTCCGAAAAAAGGCCAGTTATAACAGAAGACCTAAATGAATAATCAAATAATCAAAGAAATTGATGTGTGAAGGAAACGTGGAAAATTAAATCCAACTTTTCCCCAAACTTCAAATAAGTAAAAATTAACAATAATGGAGAAAAAGCATGGATGTAAATCAAGTTAAGAGAAGAAGAACTTTTCCCTTTCAACAAATAAATTCCATACCAAAAAAGTAAGCATCCCATAATGTGACATCTTACCTTTTATAAGCCTAAAAAATCCAAAAATTAATTTGAGATCCAAGTAAACAATTTAAGAATCTAAAATACCCCTAAACAAAACTAAAATTCTTGAATAGTAACCCATGAACCATACCATGAATAGTAAAAAATAGAAAGCAAGTGTTGGAGATTAACCCCACATTATATTCCTAAAAAAATTAACCCTAACAAGAAAAAATAAAAGGTACCCCCACATCCAGGAAATTAAAAAAATAATAAAATTAAATTTTTGAATCACCCAACTCTTGATCTTCATCATTCTCCCTTAGTTGGAGAAAACTCGCCCTCAAGTTTTGAAATGGGTTAATATGAAACTTCCTCTAAATATAAGATTTCTCTCAACCCAAATATTGCACATTGACATTCGTCCTTGATCCTGGGACCAATAGGCTATAGGCCAGATCAAAATATCCTTAAACAAGTTGTTGAGGATTTTGGTCTACCCAGCTATAGTATCCTGCCTTTGTGGGCTGGAATCCTTTAATTGGAAATAGGAAAGGTCAGCCCCAGTATTGGTGAGAGAAAAAGGCTCTTTACGGTTGTTGCCTCTAGTTGCGTCCTCTTTTACGTCTTCACCATGACCCCTATTGCAGTTATTACTGTCACTGCACCGACCATCACTACTGCTTACAACTTGTCCTTCGACATAAGACAGCAACTCCAAGTTATCCATTTCAATCAATGGTTCATCAAAAATAGGATAACCATCATAGATAGAATCACCTGGTTCTTTATAAAAAATAGGATCGCTATCAAAGAAAGTAGCACTATCAAAGATAGAACCATCCACTGATTCAGAAAATATTGAATTTAATTGAAAATTGGATCTTTGTTCTCTTCAAAATTATACTCCCGTCAATGCCATCACACATCAAATCCATCTATGTAACTTGACATATCAACTGCCCATTCCCACTCAAACTTGGACTCTACTTCGTGCCAATCTCCATAGAAAACCCTCGCAATTTGGATCTATCCTTCTTTATATAGGGCACATTGTAGCTGATCTTGCTTGCGCAACAGCTATGTAACCCTCTCCGTCAACTGGCTGATTTTCTTATGCATCGGATCAAATTGGCATCCATACGACTAAGACATCTACAACCAGCCATTGCAATCTCTAACGGTCTTCGAACAGAGCTCTAATTCTACTTGATGCAGAAGGAAAGCTGGAAAATTAAATCCATTTTTTCTTGAACCTCAAACAAGTAAAAATCAGCAATGATAGAGAAAAATCATGGTTGTAAATCCACCCAAGAGAAGAACTTTCTTCTTTCATAAAATAATAATCATTCCAACAATATAAGCATTCCATAATGTGATCTCCCACCTTTTATAAACCCATGAAACCCTAAAATAGTAACTTGTGAACAATGCCATAAATAGTACTGTGGATAGAAATAAAAAAAAAAAAAATAGACACCAAGGGTTGGAGAGTAACTCCACATTATAATTCCTAAAACATCCATATCCATGGAATTAATAAATAAATTAATTAAATTTTCAAATCACCCAGCTCTTGATCTCCATCAAAAATTAGGGTTTAGGGGTGAACTATCAGCCTATAAAGGAAGATACATGCTACTCCTGAAAAGAATATCAAAGCAAAAGATTGGTAAGATCTCAGGCAACCCAAAATCCTATTTGTATTTTATAACAAGCAATAGATGCTACAAAGAGTGAAACAATTTCCACTAGAAAATGACAATCAGGGATATGAAAAGACATATTACACAAGAATGAATGTACTCACGAATTAGAAGACTCATTATAGTTGCAAACGACAACAATCTTCCCCAACCATAGCAAGCCCTTGCATTGAATCATTTGCTCCTGCGTAATATCGCCGAATACACGCCATTTTTTGTAACGCAAATCATACAGGATCAGGCCCCGTGAACCTGCAATGGCCAAGTACATTCCATCTTTGCTAGCCACTACATGTAAAACTGGCCAATTCTGGGAAATATAAGATACCTGCCAAAAAGACAAATGTTTTCAGGACTTTTCCCCTGGCAAAAAGTCAATAAGACACCCCATTACACTGAGAAGATGCAAACCAGAATCAACTCGTACAATAAATAAATAAATAAAAGACTTAACTGGAAGATTAAGATGCAAAAATTTAAGTTCATCGGTATCCTCTGATTGCACAACTAGGACTTTGTCTTCGCCATAAATAATTTGGCGAACATATGTAGTGCCACAGATGCCTCTATTAAGGCAGCATTTACCAAAGGGAAATGCAAGTATCCTATCTGTTGTCCTCTGTTCAACAGCATAAAGTTTATATCCATGCTCATCCCAGTGTGCAAATGCAACTCCATTTGCCATCGGCTCGCATTTAAAATCTTGGTTTGCTTTAACCATCGGAGAAGAAGCAGAGCTGATCCCAATCTGACGAATAGTGCACATCAATCGACACCCAGATATGGACCACACCGTAAGACCTCTGAATTTCCATCCAACAGCAAAAGCAGAATTATCTGGAGTCCAGGCTAAACAATTCACTGAACCAGTATCCTCCACAGAATAGCTGCCACATAGTTTAAAAAGAAGTCAAATGCAATCCTCACAGGTACCCGTTGTTTAATCAAAAATTAACAATTGACAGCCAAAAAAATAAGCAAGAACAAGCCGAAATTGCTAGCTACTTGACAAGCATAATCAACTTCATCAAGAAATTCCACAAGGTGATTAAAAGCAGAACAACAAACCGTTTCAGAAGGTACTGCAGTAGAATAGCAAAAACATAACAGATATCCCATGGCATGCAGCCTACACTCTCTCTTAAACATTTGTGGACTTTGAAATGGAAGAACATATAGAAGAAGAGCTGCATACAAGTAAATCCTAACTAGTTTAGCATTTTTTTTTTGTGTTTAACAAGCAGCCCCTGCTCAGAAAAATATCATGGTCTCAAAGGAATACCGACACAAGCCTGATTCATATTAACAAATAATCGCATTCAACAGATACTCATGTTAATTTTCAATTACACTCTCATCCATTATTTAAGTTCACAAAGCAAGAGGAGAATCAACTTAACCCTGAATGAGTCAATGAAAGTTTTTTAGGCCTTCCTAAAAAAAAAAAGGTTGTCATTTAGGTGCATAAGAATTCTTTTGATCTTGAAGTAACCCCCCCCCCAATCCCTTCCGATAATCCTTTATGCAAACCAGAAAAAAGGACATCTCCCAATACCTAATTTCCAATCTTCCCTTTTTATTTGTATTACTTATGCCTATAATAAACTAAGGGAAAGCTTTCTATGTTCCCCCTGCAACATAGAAGTTCTATCCTCCCTCTTATCCAACCGTCCATTTTTTAATGGAGGGCTAAGATTGCCCCAATCACAATGTCACGTCTCTACACTATTTTAATTTTTATTTTTTTTCTATGAACTATTTTGACACCAAATTTTGGACGTCCATTCCTCTATTAAATTCGCACTAACAAAAAATATAAAAACAATATTTTTAATAAACTAAAATGACCAAAATACCCCTGAATTGGGGTTATTTTGGTCATTATTTTTTATCGAAAAATTATTGTTAATATTTTTTATAGGTGCGCCCCAATGAGAAGATGGCACGTACCAAATTTCATATTCAGAAAAATTGTATTAAAAAAACTAAAAATAAAACGCTTTGAGACGTCGGATCTAAGATCAAACGGTGAGTGCCTCTCTTGATAAAAAATGGACGGCTGGATGGTAGGAGGATAGAACTTCTATGTTGTAGGGGGAACATAGAAAGCTTTCCCATAAACTAGTACTATTACACACCACATCAGAAGGCATGCATCTCATCTTTAGTATTCTACATGTATGTATCGTGAATATACAAGCGTAAGAAAATAATTAGGAGTAGATACTTAAACATATTGCCATACATAAGAATGAATACGTGTATAGGGAGTAGTCCATAACCTCACTTGCAATTCGTAAATAAACCATTTGTTTGTGGGATGTATCTGTGATCCAGTAAAAGAAAACTTGTCACAATGCATGGATGTTCTGAGATGGTTTTGATCAAGACGTGCCAATATATCTCTTGAAAATAAATATCAGACATGCATTCCCTCTTGGAGAGTTTTGAAAAGGAAATCAGATGATCCTCAGTAGAAGCTTAGACGAAATTTGGCATTCATATAAGGGGAAAAGGTACTCATCCAAAGAGCAGTTGCCAAAGACAATAATATCATTGACAAACTATGAATGGCACACTCTACATCCCTCTAGCTGGAGGAATAAACTTTCAATTAAACCTCTGATTGCCATTTCTAATAAGCCACTCTATCAATTCAAATAAATGATATCTATAAAGAAAAAGGTTTATTCACAATTCACCACTTTAATGCTGATGTCAGAAAACCCTACTCGCAAAATTTCTACTCAAAAAAGTACCACTAAATTTTATTATTTCCATTTCTACAGGGGGTTATTATGGTCAATTTTAAAAATAACTTGACCCTCTTACTAGATATTAGGACGAAATCACAAGAACGGAAAGTTCATTTAAATTTTAAAATTACTTTCAATATTGTTTCCTTGTATATAAAATCAATTTAACATGAGAGTATTAATTATAAGGCAAAGGGTATTTATAGTCAAAAAATTTGAGAAGGGTTTCCTAGCTTGACCATTAATCAATGTAGCATGAGAGTATTAATTATAAGGCAAAGAGTATTTATAGTCAAAAATTTTGAGAAGGGTTTCCTAGCCTAAGCATTAGACAGGTGTATTCTAGAAAACCCTATAACACATTGTAACAATGGTAACAAAAAGGAGAGAATGGTTTCCTAGCCTACAATCTATAATTCCTAAAGAAACTAATACGACTCCCAATTGCGAAGATGAAAACTTAGCATGGAAACGCAAAAGCCAGACAATATTCATTGGGTGAGGGTATATAACCAAGTAACACAGGAACTGCCATCAAGAGAAGTTAACTAGTATATAACCCAAACATAAGTTGTAGGGTGACCCACTGACCTCCCATATCATAATAGGGAAAAAAGTTAATAAGGCAATTGCAGTATTGGTAATCTTCAATTGAAAACATAACTTATCATTCCCATGAAAGTAGTGTTTTAAAGCCCAATCGGCCTTGGTGAATTGGCCATCCTGGAAACCAATTTGGATCAGTCAATAGCCAATCTGAATCTGTGATCCAACCGATTCTCCCATATGAAAATTGGTCAATAAAAAATAAAAAATAAAAAAGAGAAATAAAAAAGTATGAATTGCAGAGACCGGATGATCCAGACCATCCAGATCACCCAGTCCCCTGACAAAATCGACAGGTTCCATCGGGGACCTGGATGATTCAGTGGGAACCAGCCCATATACTGATTCCAACTGGGAGAGAACCAGGTAGGTTACTACCGATCCGGATCAGCTGATTCCAATCCAAATCAGCATTTTTTAAGACCAATGTTTCAAAACTTAGCGAATTTCGATCTGGATCGCCGATCCAGATCGGAATCTGCTAGCGCAGAACCAATTCTGGGATGGTATGGGTCCCGGCTCGGTTTGCCCCTAAAACTCCCTCATATATCCTTTTTTTTTTTTAAAGCCTAACTAATATTTTCTTACGTCCCCTCTAAATCCCCACCAAACAAACTGTATTTTAATTTTTATTTTATTTCATTTATTTTGAAAAATTTTCTAGATCACAAATTTGGACAAATCCAGATCTGATATGGATCGCCGATCCAGCAATTCGACATGAACCTATGGGTAAATGATAACCCACCAATCTGGGTTTTGAAACACTATTTTAAAACACTGCATAAAACAAAGGAGATACGGCATAGCCTTTGTAAACTGCTGCACTCTTGAAATGAGCCGAGTGTCTAAAAGTGAAAAATTGTAGTTGGACTGTTTAAATGATCCAAATGTGAAAGTAAAACAGCAAGAGACAAAATGCTGCTTGTCCTCCATCTTTTGGCTGAAAAGAACAATAAAGAAGAAAGCAACAGAACAGTTTTAGCACTCGCTTAGTAAAGTAATTAATTTCTGAAGACAAAAAACATGATACTTTTGACCAAGTAAAAAAAGGTAACATTGCTCCCATTTCCAAGGATAGGTGTTGAGGATGTAGTGGTCAGAAATACAATTTACTATTCACAAAGGTTAAAGGAGAGGTGAGAGATTACATCAAGGTTACATGGTTGATAGCTCCTATGTAAGCCACTCAATGTGAAGGCTAAAACGCTTAAACTGCTCAAAAGAGGATCACTATTGTTAGATGCGTCAATTCAGCAAACAAGCTGTGACACTAGAAATGGACTGCTGTTAGTATAGTTCGGGGCAGCAAGATGGTCGCTTCTGTGATGAGCTCAAGTTGAGTTGCAGGCAGAACTCTTTTTTTTATGAGAATTTTGGGCGAGACCTTCTATCACTTGCAATAACAAGAATTTCAAATGGCACCCTATTATATTTTATTAGTTCAATGTCACCTTTCATAAGAAATAAAAAAGAAAAGAAAAGTTGCAAAAGTGACATCTCCAAGCTTTTCACGAAGTTTCCAATGCACATCTATGCAAATAGAAACAAGTGCATCCTCCCTTGTATCTTTGGAAAGCTTTGGTCAAGTGATTGGTAAAATCCACTAGTATCAACACGATCAGTAAAATCCATGAGTTTGAACAATCAGACCATTCAACAAGCAATAAGCAACTCCAAAGTCAATCTTAAAAGGAGTCAATCGAGATGAACAAGGCCAAATCTCTTAATTGAATAAGAACACCTTTGGAGGACAACAAACCTTTGTTCTAGATGAAAACAATTTTAGGATTGCTCCCCTTACGTTCCTAACATGTAGGTGTTGCTTGCTTGTCTGAAATGCCTTGCTGCAATGCAATCCAAAATCATAGCAAGACATGCATTTATAAATTTAGTATGAAACGTGGCTCTCCAGAACCTGAACCAAGAATGAGAAATCAAGCTCAGGGCTTAATCCCAACAAAGTGGTTTTTGGTCACAGATTCCTGATTGCCGTGAAATTAGACAGCCATGTCCATGATAATGTGAGGTAATGACTGATGAACACTCAAAACAGTCTCATCTTCTAAGGAAAATAAGTCATATTGATCTTCCATTACGTTCTCCAAGCAACTTATAAATGAGTTTCAATGAGAATGCATCGTGCAGAAAAATCTAATGTGAAGGCAAAATATAAATTTATTTTATCTAATACTAAAAAGCTTGCAACTAATATCGATTATTTTGAGAGAGAAGCAGAACTTCTGTTAGCATCAACAGCATGCCATTGAGTCAAATATTTCAAACTGAAGAAATTCGATCAGGCTTACCCCCAATCATACAAGGCAACTGTCCGCATCAGTGATGCACTATCTGCCAGGTCATATAGTTCAACAGCTCCCCTTCTGCAACCTATTGCTAGGATTTGCTGTTCCGAAGCAATGGAAGCACAAACTGCATCACAATGACTTAACCACTTTTCGACCTTAATGGAATCTGGTTGCTTTAGTCCCTTCTTACTTAATGAACATAGTGCAACTTGCCCATCAGAACATATGACAACTAATAACCTCAATAGCAATGACAACTCAAGTTGAACAATAGCAGAGTCACTGGAGGAACGAAAACTGGATGCTGAAACCTGCGAAATCCCATCAGGAGTGGAAAAACCGTTCTGCAGCAATTGATGTGAGTCTTGAGCAACAACAGTATGGGTATGAAGTTTGAATGTGTCTGAAAACTGGATGGAAGATAAGAAGAAAAACCACTTCAGATATGATAAAATTCCCAGAAAAACAATTGCAAGATGAATATGATATTTCAGGATTAAATTATAGATACACATTATCAAAGTAAATAACTTCACAAAAATCTTCACATTTACCTCTCCTTTCCAGGATGTGACATATAGAACACCATCTGAAAGTCCAAGACAGATGCTTCTGCTATCACACACAAAGTTGCTTCTGGAAGATACAAAAACAAAGCATTGGCAATTCCTTCTTTTGCTTGACTGATAACTGAGTTGAAATTAACTAGCATTCCTAAAGACCTTCAATACACGTTGCTTTTCAAAGCAACAAATTACTTTAAAAGGAAGAAATTAGAATGTGAAGGCACTTAATCTACTGAACAACAAAATGGGAAATTAAAGTCAGAAATAATTAATTACACTGTCAATTTCTTGCCAAAAAAGGGAGCTCTCCCGCTGAAAACTAGATTTATAGTTGCAAGGGACAGGCCAGAAGGTTGATTCCCCCCAAGCATTAGTTGTTTCTCGGAAATCTGTACCCTGAAGATATGGAGAGTGAAAGAGGTTGTCTGCAGCAAAGGTAGAAGGCATAAGAAGCTGAAGAACTAAATCCAACAAACAGCAAAAAAAATTGACAGTTGTATATGCAGCAAATACCAGTTGTTTATGTTACTACATTTAGAAAAACAAATAATGGGGCAAGAACGACATTGAAAATTGTCACCAGATATCAAATGAAATAGTTTAAGCAGCAACAAAATCATTCAAAGAAAATTAGAAACAAAACTACATCCTAATCCCATATCCCTTAATTGCATGGAGTGATATCTAACTTCTATAAGGGAGGCCGCAGGTTGAAAACTGTTCCACACACCAGCTTACAAAGCAAAAGAATGAAAACCGAAAAGATATCAAACTTGATCCGAGTTCACTTATGCAAACTTTTCATATGCCAAGGATTTGCCTAGTTCATGGCAACTAGCTTCCAGGAAATTAAACAAAATTATAAAATCATGCTCTTAGAGTATCACTGATTGCAATAGTCAGCAATTCCACGGAAAAATATATGCCGATTGCAATGGAGGAATTACTTAACAATGATTTGCAGTCAAAATTTCTCATAAAACCATGCAAAAGTGACATAAAACATATCAATATACAAGTTTCTAGCTACTATACTGAGGGTGTTTCCCGGAAGAACCCTTCCCTCAAGTCATTCAAGGATAGTAAAGGAGATAATTGGCAGAATTTTTGGAGGATATAGATCTCAAAGTGTGTTTCATGATGAACTTGCATTAAGGAATCATCATCAGTTTACTTATGGAGCCTAAATCTCCTTATCCTTTGTTCACTAAGTAAAACACTAATGTCAGGCAGTGTCCATGTAACCTATATTTACCCGATGCTCCAGTAGCCCCTGGTTTGTGTGATGTTGTCTGCTGAACTTTCAGCTGTACTAAACAGTCTTCAGGACAACAAATCCAGAGATCAATTGACAGCACGAGAAAGATCCAAAAAATGTGATTCACAAGGCAAAAGTTTAATCCCTTCCTCCTCGGTGCTTCTCTTTCCCGTTTCCCCTTTTTGCTCAAACGTTTGCAACATCATCTATGCAAGATCATGCAAGTAGAAAGAGAGAATATAATCGGAAGCATGAAATCGATTCAAATAACATGAACTCAATAAGGCAAAAAGCTAAATCCAGTCCTTCGTGCTTCTCTTTCCCAACTCTCCTTTTCATTAAACATTTGTGACATCATCCACAAAAAAAAACATATGAATACAAAGAAAGAATGGACAAAACAATCTGAAGGCATTATAAGTCATGTGCAAAGGTCGACTAAGGCCAAGGCCCAGAACTTAGAAGAAAACCTATGCAAGTTGAAACCCAATAAAGCAAATATCAGTTCATCAGCTTGTTGACGCCCAAAAAGAAGACAAAGAAATGAATCCCAAGCTCCTCCCTGATAGCCATGAACTTCCAACAAAGGTGCAAGTACCCAGAAACCACATGATGACATTGAGGAAATACCCCTCTCTTATCAAGGAAACTAAAGACAAATCCCAACCTACACAAGAACAAACAACCCTCAAGCTACATAGCACTGGCAATCCCTACTGCACCGGCATAACATTTTGACTTCTCCTTTGTTCCCCAAAATTCTTTATGATGTTAGCAACACCCTATGCCATTTCAAACTACCATATGTAATCTCATGGGAAGTGACAAACATCACGCAGTCCACAACTTAGTAGTTATCAGAAGGAAACACTAGGGATGCTAGTTATTGGGGGTGCACCAGAGATAAAATAGAACTATTACATCATGGGTTGTTATGTAGGTACTTATAGATTACTAGATTCATCACAGGCTACTTGACTTTCTAAGGCCACACTGTCATTTTTGTCTATACAATTTTTATTTTTTTTTGGATAAGTTTTCTGCATTATAAACTCGTGTAAGTATTACTCCTTCAAATGCAATTATATGTCTGCATACCTTGCAATTTGGATGACATCTTTTTGAAAGTCCTTATTCCGTGTTGAAGTCATAATAGCCAATTTACTTCAGTTTTTGATAGTTTGTGTTTCTTTGCCACGCTGAGGACATGGACTGATGTCATGAATTATGTGTTCAACAATGACATGACATGTTAACAAGAAAGGATGATTCAAAGTTTCAAACTTCAAGCAAACTGGTCTAGAAGCAAGCAAGTTAACATGATTTTGCGTTCAACAATGACATTTCATGCTAACAAGAAAGAACTGAACAGAACGATACAAACTTCGAGCAAATTGGTCTAGGAGCAAGAACATTAACATGACAAGTGGACCAAATTCACTAAAGAGAAAGACCAACATAAAGCCCAAGCATACTAATTTACCCCCATTTCTTAATACGAATCATTAGACAAATTAACTAACACCTAATAAAATTCAATTTACACTCACAAGAACAGCGATCATTTTGGCATCAGGACTCCATATCGCCTGCAAATTCTCTCCCTCACTCTGAACTGAGTTCAGATCTCGTATGTACTTGCCCAATCTCACTTTATGCTGGACCCCAACACCAAATGCCAAATACCAAAACCAAATGCAAGCACTTCAGTAAACAAAACGAAAAAAAACACGCAGCACATAGATAACCAGACTAATCAACAGCAATCGAATTAGAGGTACCTGAGACGAACTCCATAACTCGAGGTGAGAAGGAGAGACAACAAGAAGGAGGCGATTGAGAACCTTGAGATAGACGATCCGTAGAGAAGTGGGGCAGAGGCCAGATTCAATAGGCATGACCTGAGGCCAGCCATATGCCATGTACATTTTCGCTGCAGATCGAGAGAGAGAGAGAGACAGCGTGAAGTTTCAAGATTCAGAGGTGGCTCATTGAATCTGTCTCTCTTCTGAAATTGACGAGGAGCCCTTGAAGGAGTTCTCCTTCTCCATCACGGGAGATAGGTTTGCTTTTCATTTTATATATCCGGCCTTTGATTCGCCGGGAATTTCTGCGACTTTGGACAGTATTGATTTCGTAAACTTCCAACAGCTTTAATTGGTGGAGAGTTATAATATTACCCAACATTTACGAATGCTCACTTTTTTTTTCTTTTCCTTTTTGCCTTTTTTTTTTTTTGTACAATAATCATAAGTACTTTCTTTTCTCGTATTAAAAGTATGAGTATTGATCCTATAGGGTTTTTTTTCACCAATGTGTATAGGATCCCAAAGGATCACTGTTAAAATTAACACGGATCTCTAAAAAGTTATCACATGGATATAGGATTTAACTTTTCTATAAATCCATGCTAAATTTAGTGGTGATCCTTTGGGGTCCTACACACATAGGTGGGAGAAGGTCCTATATAATTATTTCTATAAAAATAAATGCTATTGTTGTATACAATCCCTCACGTTAATTCACCACGAGCCAATGCAAAAAATTACTTGAAGTAAAAAATAATCATCCACTCTAAAGAGCATCTATCTAAACTTTTCCTGCAATTGAGATAATAATTAGGTGATAATCATTGTTCATAAGGTGCATTGATTGAAACCATTGACCATATAAGAAATAACCACAACTACAATATTGATTTCAAACAAAACCACGTCCAAATTCAATGAAAGAAATGACACAACTAAGTATAATTATTTTTAACTCATTCACTTTATATGCTTTAAATTCTTGCTCTACCACCACCATAAAGCACGTGTAAATGGAAAACTCTCCAAATAAAGCACCGTATGAAAATATTTTCACATGAAAAAATTTATTCGTCTAGCTAGATGTAGAAGTATTTTTACAACAATTGGTCCCAATACATATTTTCACATCAATTGAGAACAATTAGTATGAAAATATGTATACACCTAATCACATGAGAAATTTTGTTCACTTTAAACTATTTTCAAAAAAATGTCTAAACGTGCTATTAGACTCACCGCTTTTGACTTCTTGCCTCTCATCATTTGAATAAAGTTATGTAACATACATGCAGAGATGGCATGCTAGCATGTTTTAAATAGATTGCAAAATTAAGCATGTAAGTTTGGAAATACTGATTTCCCTTATTTGTGGTATGTGTTGTTTTCCTACTAGTATGACAAATCTTTGTTTTTTTTTAAGTTAACCAGCATTTCATTGAGAAAATATGAAGAGTAAAAGAAGGGAAAGGGAATGGAGAAGGAAAAAAAAAAATATGACAGGGAAAAAAGAGAGGGATAAAAAAAAGAGGAGGGCAGAAAGGCCAACAACATTGACATCAGTTTCTTCGTGCTTTGTTTGGTCAAATAATATGCTTTTCCATTCCTCTCACGATTGATATGAGTAAATATTACTTTTCAACCCTAAAGTTTAAGCAAGATTCTATCCAAAAAATATTACTTTTCAACCCTAAAGTTTAAGCAAGATTCTCTCCAAAATCTGAGTCCAATGTCATGGTATAGTTCCTGAGATTTTGTACCACTTGATGACATTCAATGAATCTTCTTCAATGATTACTTGTTGGTTGTCCTCCGTGAACTTCATACACCAAAATGTGAGGCTATAATTTTGCTTCGTTGGCTGCGCATAGGTATAAGCTACCATTATTGTTGGCACGTATGCGTGGCCATGGGGCCCTCAAATAATTCTCTCATTATCGTAAAGTCTATGTTTATCAATACAATATGGAGGCTTCTTATAGAGAGAAAGTGTCGTTATCTAACGGTAGAAAATAACCACCGATATCCCAGGATTACAGGAGCACGTTTCTCATAGTTTTAAGAAAAAATCCGAATGTTTGAGAACGGCCTCCTCCATCCTCTATAACTAGGTCTTTCATGGCCATGGAGAAGTACACACAAATAAGCTTAAGTTCTCATTGTTCTGAAAAACCCTCCACTATGCGATCTTCATTCTCACGACACTACCCCTAATCCTGAGAATTTAGCAGAAGTGTGGTGAGCTCATAACCCACAGGTCCCTGGATCGAAATCGATTATTTGGTTTCCTCATTGCGAACATCAACTGTTCAAAAAAAATTTTCTTTAAGGCTGTAGCTCATTGAGAGTTGGCAAACTTATTGATTTAACTAGCAGACAACCATTTTCTTAAACACAATTAAATTTCTTGAACTTTTAGGTATTATTTAAAATTTTAAAATGGAATCTAAGCTAGTCATGTCATAACTATCCAAACTTGAAAAACTCAATGGGACCAATTTTTCTATGTGAAAAATAAAATTGGATATATTCTTTTCCAATATAGGGTAGATTATGTCCTAGATACTGAACCACCTGTTTAGAGCCTAATGCCAATGGTCAAGCCAGAAGGCGAATTGAAAAATGGTTAGAAAATGACAAAGTAGATAAGACTATTATGTTGAGCTTTATAGAAGATGGTTTGATTAGAGTTTTTGAGGATCACACCACAGCTCAAAGTATGATGGGTGCCATATCTGAAACATATGGGACCACTTTTGAGACACATGTACAATTGTTAGAAAAGTACAATTCTTGCATAATTAAATAATCAAACTCAGTGACCGAGCATGTCAATAAAATGACAGTGCTCGCAAATGACATTGCTGTAGCTGGGAATCCAATCCCCGTCTGCATGCAAGTGTCCATTGTCCTTAATAGTCTCCCTCCATCTTGGGAGTCTGTTGTAATTGCATTGAACCATTCTATACAAGGGATAACCATGCTAAATCTTCCCATACACCTCAGTACTGAAGCTGAAAGAATAATTACGAAAAAGTAAAACGAGCTCCACTTTGCCCAAAGTTCATCTTCTCAAATCCCCAATAAATCTTTTAATAATAATAAGTACAGGGAAAGGGAACAAATTTTAAAAATCAAAATAATAAGGTTGAGAATACATGTTTTTATTGTAAGGAAATTGGGCACATCAAGTTTAATTGTCCTAAGCTGAAAAATAAAAACAGGAACCAGACCTGTTCGAAATAATCAAAATAAAATAAATGACTTGATCTGCGTAGTCTTAGAATAAATAGTTACCGATCATGACCTGAGAAATTTGTAGGTCGATTCAGCCTCCACTTGACATGTCTTGAGGACCAAGGATGGATTCACATAATTAAAGGATATTGTAGCCGGTAACCAGTGGATTCACATGAGAAATGACACCTACTGTGATGTACTAGGTGTTGATACTTTCAGGCTGTATTTACCAAGAGGAACAAATATCTTATTGATTGATATATTGTATGCGCCCAATATGAAGCACAATTTGATTTCTATCCTTAGGCTCGGGGCACCATTGGGAAACATTATAGAGCATTGGTGTATGGTACTAAAGTTGATTATTTGTATTGGCTGAATGTTAATGAAAGCTCATCTTTTTTTTGTTATTCTGATGCCTCTTTTGATGTCTTTGCTTGTATAGATGACTCATATTTATGGCACTTAAGATTATGACATATCAATAAAGATAAAATGAATCAAATGGTTAAAAGAGGCTTACTCCCCAATGCAGGAGAAATTGTGTTCAAAACATACGAGTCATGTATTTATGGAAAATTAACTAAGAAGTCTTTCCCTAAAGGGAAAAGGTCTAGTGAATTACTTAGTATTGTTCATTCTGATATATGTAGCCCATTAAATGTAAAAACAACATAGAGGTATGAAATATTTCATAACATTTATAGATGATTATTCATGTTATGGATACGCATACCTAATTAGTAAAAAATTAGATGCATTAGAAATATTTAAATAATATAAAGCTGATGTAGAAAATCAGTTAGGCAGACATATTAAAATTCTTCGAACAGATACGAGAGGTGAATATTGCGCCGCCTTAATGGAGCATGGTATAATTTACCAAACAACTATGTCATATACACCACGACAAAATGGTGTAGCTGAAAGGATAAATAAAACTCTAATGGACATGGTTAGGTCCATGATGAGCCATTCAAATTTATCAACTCATTTTGGGGTGAGGCTTTCAACACTGCAATGTATATTATTAATCGTGTTCCAACAAAATCTATATACTTGACCCCAAATAAATTATGACAAGTAGGAAACCCGACCTTACTATATTGAAAGTTTGGGGTTCTTGAGCGTACTTATACCATTACAAAATAGAGATAAATACAAAGTAAAACTATAAAATGCTCTTTTATAGGCTATTCAGAAAATTCTAAGGGGTATAGATTATATGACCATGATACTAAACCATTAGTAGAGAGTTGTGATGTTCATTTCTTAGAAAATATAGATGATGAAAATATTTTAAATAAGCATGTTGGCTTGCATGAAATTGATAAAGATAAGGGTCTAGAAAACCCAGTTTCTTATACTCCCTCTACATTTAGTGATAATGATTCAATTGAATCAAGTATACCAGACAGGCATAAAAGAACTAGAGCCTCACCTATGACTTTATAAGAATTTTATGTATTTTTTAATGAATATAATTATTCTTTAAATCTCTCAAGCTATGAATGATGAACTTGATTCTATTAAAATAAATCGAGTTTGGGAGTTGGTTGACCTCCCTAAAGATAGAAAAGTCATTGGTTGTAAATAGGTCTTAAAGAAAAAACTTAAAGCAAATGAATTCATTAATAAATATAAAACTAGGTTGGTAGCAAAAAGATCCACCCAAAGGGAGGGTATAGATTATGTAAAGACTTATTCTCTTGTAGCAAAAATTTCATCTATTAGGATCATCCTAGTATTAGTTGCATATTATGATCAATAATTATTTCAAACGGATGTCAAAATAACTTTCTTAAATGGATAATTAAATGAAAATATATACATGAAACAATAAAAATGATATATAATTAAAGGCCAAGAAAACAAAGTATATAAACTTATGAAATTTTTATATGGTCTAAAACAATAATCTAGGCAATGGTACTTTATTTTTCATAATACAATCATTGAAATTGGTTATATAGCCAATAGGTTAGACCATTGCGTATATGTTTGGAATAGTTGGAGAAATTTTGTTATATTATCACTATATGTAGATTATATTTTGATAGCCGGTAATGATATTGACATGATTAACCATACCAAATCATAGTTAAGTTATCATTTTGAGATGAAAGATATGGGAGAAGCTTCATATGTATTAGCCATTAAGATAACAAGAGATAGAAGTTCAAGATTTTTATGTTTATCTCAATAAAATTATTTAGAAAGTATTTTAAATAGATTTAAGATGTAAAATTGTAAGTCGATAGATACACCTGTTTGTAAAGGCTTAAAATTGTCAAAGAAAATGTGCCAATTAAATGATAGTGACAAAGCTGAAATGGAAAGAATTCCATATATTCAAGCTATAGAATGCATAAATTATGTCATGTTGTGTACAATACTTGATTTGAGTAATGCATATGGTATTGTAAGTAGAATTCAGAGTAATCTTGGGATGACTCATTAGCAAGCTGTAAAAAAGATACTCAGATATATTCAGAAAATTAAAAAATACAAGTTGTGCTTCCAAGCTGAAAACTTAGATGTTACTTGGTACTCTGATGCAAACTTTGCAGGAGACTCGAGTGATAGAAAATCAATTTCATGATTTGTACTCCTCTTTGGAGGTGGTTATGTTTCTTGGTCTAGCAATAAACAAGGTTGTGTAGCTTGGTATACTATGGAAGCCAACTATATTGTTTGTAGCATTGCTACAACTTATGCCGTTTGGATTAAACGCTTCATAAATGATTTGAAGTTGGATATAGCCGACGAACCTGTTAATTCAGGTTGCTATCTCATCAAATAGAAATTGAGCTTATAGTTCCAAAGGTAAGCATATTGAAATTGATTATCATTGTATTTATGATATTATTGAAAATAATGACATAATTGTAAGTTATTTGCCATCTTCAGATATGATTGCTGACCCTTTAATAAACAGGTTGAGTGGATAAATATTTTCAAAGCATGTGGCTTTAATGGGACTTAGAAATATTTAAGTCAGAAACTCCCAAATGGGATATTATTTCTTTGATGTCTTGGTCATGAGAGGAAAAATCGCATTAGTGTGAAAAACCCATGACATGACTTTAGATAGTTTTTGTTATGAGATGTATAACCGTACTAACGTGAAAAGCTTCACGACAATGATATGCTCATAAATGTTAAATTACTAAGTAATATTATTTTAATATACCTAACCCTCATGGCCAAGTGGGTGAATGTTGACACATATGGGTGGCCATGGGGCTCCCAAATATTTATCTCCTTATCTTAAAGTCTATGTTTATCACTAAAATAGGGAGGCTTATTAGAGAGAGAAATTGTCGTTATCTAACAAGTAGAAAATAACCACCCGCATCCCAGGATTACATGGCCACGTTTCTCAGAGTTTTAAGGAAAAAACCGAACATTGGAGAATAACCTCCTCCATCCTTTATAATTAGGCATTTCATGACCATGGAGACGTATACACAGAGAAGCTTGAGTTCTCATTGTTATGGAAGACCCTCCACTTTGTGATCCTCAGTCTCACGACATTGCTCCTAATCCTGGGAATTTAAGGATCTATCTCTTCCTTCATAATCCAACAGTCCATAGGACCTCCCCGTCGCTATCCCTCAAGATGCCCCCTAGCCTACCACCTAGTCATTACATCTGACACTACCATCAAAGTTATGTTTCACCCAACCTCTACATGAGGAAGTCCATTCACTGACTTTAACTACCCTATTTTTTTTAGAAGCCAACGATTCCTTGATACGAGTATTAAAGAACTCCTTCGGCATAGACATGTATGTCAGCTGAACTTGGGCCCAATAAATGATGAGTGTTAAACATATTCTCCATAGCCAGAGGCCCCCTTTGGTATGGTGGAGCCCACCCCAGATAGAAAAAAAAAAAAAACATAATGGCTCGTGGCATCCCCTAGTATCATTTATATTTGGAAAAGAGCCATCCTCAAATATTAGCAACATGGGCATGTTAAGAAAAGGTAAATCGTCTTTGCAGGATAGTTGTACTCGCAAGAACCCCTATTTATTGCTTTATGAAAGTTTTGAGTGTGAATCAAATCCTTTTTAAATTCTGACTGCATAATAAACCGTTACATAGAAAATACTTAAAAATAAGTAAAATACAGGCATCACATTTTGTGATACTCACCATTCCTAGAATTGTCCATGATCTTGGGTTCTAATTGAACATGTGATGGTGTGTTTCATCAATTACTCCAACACAATCCTTACACCACGCTAACTTAAATAAAGTAAGCACGCATCCTGGGGATCTAAGATTAGGATGAGTTAATGATCATTTTTCTTACTCAAGGTTGTTTGACTTTCCTATTATCAAGTGGACGTTGAGTAAGTCAAGCTGTTGGATATTAGAAACACGAAACAACTACATTCGAAATACCAAACAATAATTATTTGATGTTTCAAATGTCGGACATGCCCTGACTAAGAGAAATATAAAAAAACTTGCGGATTTCTCATATGTTTGGTGTTGGAAAAGTAGGATAGGTGGCAATTTTGAAAAAAATTGTTCGTGTGATGGGGGTGGTCTCTGTCTAATTTTCACAAAAACGTGTCCCGTATTGTAAGAAACACATTGATAAGCTGTACATACTATTTCCTTTTCTTAGGGGTGGCAACAAGTCGGGTCCGGGTCCAAGACCAAGACCCATAAAACTATTATGGGACCCAAACTAGACCGGACTCAAAAATATGATGAGGGACACTGACTCGAACCCGATTGGTTAATATCTATATATTTAAATCTACTTCATAAATTTATTAAATATATACATGCATTATTTAAAGGGAAAAGTTAATATAGAGCCTAGGCTCTAAACAATCCAATTAGAGCCTACCTCAAAACTTTCACTAGAAGCTGTTGTTTTGATGTCCAAATATCATCCAATTGATCATCTCGACATCAAGATGTGTGGACATGAGAAAAAAATGGATTTCAAGTGTTGGAAATAGTGCACCTTATAATGCATTTTTGGACCGTCAATTTTCAAGATTTTCAAATTCTCATAGATCTGTTTGATCTACAATATTTTTGAAACTTTAAATTTTATAACTAAAGATGAAAATATAATTTAAGGTGGTCATAAAACTTTCTAGTATTGAAACTATTTTTCTTGATACTATTTGAATGTGGGCTCTAATTTGATTGTTTAGAGTCTCGACTCTATACAAACCGCACCTTTATTTAAATATCATAGCTAAAAATATATAGGCATACTTGTTTAAATATTATTTAATTATTAACACCATTCGGGTTGGGACATATTCAAGTTTATATGGCGATCCAGACCAAAATAGTGTTCGAATCCAAGATTTGGACCAGACCCAACCTACATGGTCCAATTTTTTGACCCATATGAGGATCCGGACCGAGTCCACCCATCAGGTCCGGGTCCATTACCATCCTACCATTCCTCTATAATTCCGGTCTGGCCCGTCCAATTTTGAACGACCATGTATCCCAGTTCCCACATTCTCTCTCCACGCCTTTTTCATAGTGTGAATTGCCACGCACTCATATTGTCTTACATACTGTCAAAGGGTAGACGCGCAAAATTCACGGTCCTGAACTATCACAGGAAAGTTAATGAACAGTATCGTCCCGTGGGACCATTTAATGTCCAAATTCATATTTAAATGTATAACACAGTACATATATTCGTACGAGTGATGGACCCCTTGCTCAAATTTTCCTGCTTTTTCCCATCCTCGATTGACTGCGACTGTGCTTAAACTTCGATTCCATCTCCTTGTTTCTCGGGGAAGAGGAAAATGTATTTACACTCAATTTGTTGCTTTCACCAGCCCTAGATTGGTTGATTATTGGTTGGATAAATTTGATTGATTGCAGCATAACCAATTATACAACAAATTTGTTTGTATTTTGGTAAGTAGGAATCAAAAACTTCTATACCTTGATCAAAATCACCAGATGTCATATTTTTCTTTTTCCTTTTTTTTGATTGGTGATACATCACAAAAGCATGTGAGAATTATCTTGCAATACACTTCTTCTCTCTCAGAAAATATATACGTGGAATGCCTCCACTTAATCTTTTGCTTTTTAACATATGATTGGCATAACTTATATTCAGTTTAATGAAGTTGTGCATTCAAAAAGAAAATAATTCATACCTGAATTCCTCTAAGCATTGAAATGTGGATTAATGTATTGATCTTCACTACATTTTTTAAATGCAACCACATTAATCAATTAAATGCAGTTTGAGAGAACAGAACCATATTCTGTAAATGTTGCACCTTACTGCCTTTCATATGTATCAATAAAACATTTTTTTGAAAGGATTGTCTAGCATACTACATTTAACATAGAAACACTATGCGACATGTACCATCACCAGGACTCAATTTTAGATGGTTCAGGTGAACTGTACTTTGCTCAAGTCTATCCACGTCTCTCAATGAAAGATTAGTTCATCTCAACCCTGCCTAGTTGACAAGTGACAAGTGGGGACTGCTTGTAACATACTGATTGTATGATGCATGTAGCATGCGATTCGTTCCCCTTGGTGAATACATTTGTAATATGTTCATATGACTCACAAATTTATGGCAATTTATTTATTTGATTTACAAATTTATGGCTTGATTCCTTCAACCTATTGATGGATAGAGGACAAAAGTACTTTGATATGTTTACTTCAACTATTTCTAGCATTGTCCTATGGCAATGAGATATCACCAACTCATTCTCATAGTAAGGTCCTATTGGTTTAATTGCTTATTCCACAACTAATTCAGCATTATTCTTGGAAATGTCCTATGCTGCCTTGTGTATTCTGTCTCATTAATGGATAGTACAGTCAATATTTATCTTGTTTTAGGTCATATAATGCCTTTCAACTTGTATACCTTAGCTTCTTCCCTTTTCAGAGCGTACACTGCTTTTGGAATCAAAATGAACTTCCACTTCCAAAACTTCAGTCATGGTGCTAATTTTTTGTATCATTTAGACACTGTTCAATTAATGTTGTGCAGTATTGTTCTGCAAATTGTTTAGGTGTGCAATAGAATTATCATACTTCTGATCCTTGGCTAGTACTTTTTGTTTAGATTTATCACTATCTCCATTTGACTTGATTTTCATTTATGTGCCCACTTACCAAAATGATTTCTTTTTTGGTCAGTACATTAACTCACATTAAATCTCATTTTCAATTATTTAAAGAGCATTAGTTTTTGTTGATTGCTTCATTCCTTTACTGTTATGTATCAAGCAAAATTATTTTGATGATCAGTTTTAGTTCTATGCATGTAATCTGTTATATCATTGTTGCATCTTGTGTCATTTAGTACATTTGACACTATACCGGTTTAAGGTTATGCTGAACCATCACAGTCATTTAATTGTACCAATATATCGTCCTGTTTTAACAAATGTCATCAATATCTCCTATATGGTAAGAAATCCCTTTGAGTAACACTACATTGTAATCAACTTAAGTCAGTCATTTGCGTTATAATTTATTTTTGTTCTTTAACTGGTCGTTGAATTTGGAAATAGAGTTAAGTCATTAATCTTAGACTTATAAACCTGAAACCTGTTCTTATTAATGATGTTGAAGCCAACTCTGTAGGTCCATATTGAATCAATGTTTAACATCTTTCTTAGGAGAATCTTGACAATGTTGTTGATCGGAAGCCAATATAAGTAACTCAATGTCAAGTAGATGACTTGATGGTCACACATGGAAATTACATGTCACAAGTGGTACTATTTGGGCCTGGATTCCCTTGAAGTAATAGAAATTTTGTTCACCTCAGTAATCCCACAACAAATGATTCAATGATGTGGTTAATAACTTATCAGAAGACTCTATGTTCAATGGTATAATTTGGGTTTCTTTTATCGCTAATGTCATTGTGCTTCACATAAGCTGAAAGATTGCATCTAGTTTGCCTTGTCCTAATTAGTTTTATGGTAAAATTTTCATTCATTTTGAGTTGCTTATTTGGCAATATTTGAAAAGGCACCCCGACTTGATAAGCTCGCTCAACACGAAAAAGGGACAGTGCAGACAACTTGAAAACAAGGTTCACATCAGCAACACTATATGAATTTGAAAAAGTTAGGCGACTTACTTTAAAGTCTTTGGACTTTTCCAATTTGGGCTGCTTTACTTTAATTGAGTGGGCTGACTTCTCAAATAAATAAGATCTGGGATTTCTATTTTCGTACTAGATAGGGGTGTTAAAGTTAATCTGAGCCCTTCTCAGTGCCCCTTTTCATTCTGCATCATCCCCTTAATACATTTATATTATATTGCACAATAATAGTAATAGAGTGTATAATAGTGCATTCTAGCAATATAACATAAAATATATCATCGAATACATTGTATGGTAATTATAACATATGCATCTACTATAGATTAAGTGAGAGAAGTTGCTAGCACCAAGAGCTATATTTTAATCCCATATGTCATGAGGAGTTTATTGAAATTACGACTTTGCCTTGTTAACTTGGCTTGGCACCATCTCATTTTTAATTTGGCTTCAAATTTTAAAGATGCGAATAGAAGATATTGGACTGTCCTTTCTTCTTCTGATTTGCGTTATTTTTCTATATTTGTTTGATTTTCCGATAGGGATTTTCATGTTGTTTTTCGTTGAGTAAATTTTGTTTTTATTTGCTTGGACTTGCATTCATTTAGAATTGGAACTCATTTGATTCAGGGTTTAGGGTGTTGACAATCTCTCAATTGGTATTTCTAGTTCAGTTTTTTGCTCTGCTGATTTTGGAATATCTGTAATGTCGTGAAGCTCTTAAAATTCAAGTGTCTTATAGATTCTGTTTTCAAAACTGTTCACATTCCTGGATTAAATCAAGTCATATTTATGGAAAACAAATATGGCATAAGCTCTTCATATTGTTGCCTTATTTATATGTCGGCGGTCTTGACCCTTCAATTGTAATCTTATTTTTCCTTGTTCAATTGAAATCAGGTGACAGGTTTTCTGAGATCATTTAGTCTATGAATCAACTCATATCACAGTATGTGCTACTTATCTCCCACACCTTCTTAGTGCAATTGATTATTGAAATAACGACCTAGTTTACACTCTGTGGTTTGTAACTTATGCACACATATTTGGTTTTGAATTTGCAGAATCCAAAATATTCAACAGCAGGTTGGTTGATGGCTAGAAATGGTGCTTTCCTCAGATCTCTGTATGATGGCATGAAGTGTTCTTGTAAACGCCATAAATTCCAGTCTTGCAACTCTATCATGGACAGTTTGAGCACTTCGCAGTTGTTTCCTAGATTATTGGGTGTACACGTTCTTAGTGACCACTCTGTGAATGACTGGCTTCCTCAAAGGTTTATAGGGGACACAGGGAACAGAACTTTGTTTTCTCCATCTTATGCAGATAGTGGATATTACAAAAGAGGAGTACTCTTATCCCCAATTTGTCTACTGAACCATGCACCAGTGAAAGGTGTTTTATGCTCTAGGATGGACAATATTCAAATTGGTCTAGGTGATTATTCCATGTATCACTCGTACTCATCATTTGTTGGTGGTAAGCGAGATAACCATAAAAAATCAGACGTGCCATCTGCCTCTAGTTCAGGAGAACCCAACATTGATGACAATGGCATTGGAAGTGACTGGGTTGACATGGCCAAGAATGCTTATAAGTCTGCTATGAATGCAGCTGTGGACATGGGAAGAAATACAAAGGAAACATATGATGAAGTCCTTCCCATCATTCAACAATATATTGATTCCTCTCCTGTTCTAAGAAATACAATTATTCCAGTGGTTGGGACAACCGTTGCAACTGCAATGGCTTGGATGGTCATGCCTAGAATACTTAGGAGACTTCACAAATACTCAAAGCAAGGTCCTGCCGCATTACTCTCAGGGCGATTGTCTCGTGACGAAGTTTCTTATGAGCAAAGTTTCTGGGGTGCTCTGGAAGATCCTGTACGATATCTAGTTACCTTTATGGCATTCTCACAATTGTGAGTGTTTAGTACTCAACTTACTTTCTATATTCCCCACTTGGAGTGTGCCTCCTTTTTTGCCAGATTACCACTATAGTATAATGGTTATGATTGTTATGCGATTGTAGATTAATTCAATAACTGGTATACAGATGGTACATGCTTTGTATTTGTTATATGATACCAGGCAAAACTGCTTATGAGAACACCAAGGACTATTTGTCTGTTAAAGATCTGCAATCGAGAACTGGAGAGTATAACACCTGTTGTAAGGGAAGTAATTACATATTGATTTAGTAGTCAGAATTAGTTCTTTAGTGTTAGAGTACTGATAGGAGATAATAGGTAATGTCAGGAATTTCTACTATGCTAAATATTGGTTCTTTTAGAGTGCATACCGGTGGAATGTAGGTCTTTGATCGTTCTCTCTTGCTTGTCATATTAGAAGTTTCTGTTTTATTTTCTGTTTCTATTTTAGTTGAGATTTGTTTTGTCTTATGCAGGGGTGTAATGATTGCACCAACTACTCTTTCTTCCCATTTTATCATACAAGCTTGGAGAGGTGCTTTTGTTCTTTCAGTCATATGGTTTCTATACAGATGGAAGACAAATGTCTTTGCTCGTATGCTTTCTTCCCATGTTATAACTGGGCTTGATCGAGAAAGGATATTGGCTTTAGACAGATTGTCTTCTATGGGTCTGCTAGTCCTTGGATTGATGGCTTCAGCTGAGGCTTGTGGAGTGGCTGTGCAATCTATTTTGACTGTTGGAGGAATTGGAGGTAAAGTTTCACTTCTTATGACAATATGAGCTTTCACAAGACATGATCTGCTATGGTACTCTTTAACTCTTTGTAGATTAAATGATTGTTTGTTATATGACTTATTTTTCGGGTTGCATCTTTAAATATATACATATGTACATGCCTTAATAAGTATGTACATACAACATACATGTGTATTGGTTTCGATAGGACTTATTCTAAATGTGTTTTACATCGGGCCCTTACTTAAGAAGGATTGTATTCAGATTGTTTCCTGAAAGAGTGGACAGCCATTAGGTTTCCTTAGCTCTCGGCCTCTTTTCACGTTAACTCACCATTTAATGGTGCGGTTGGTTGGCTGCTTCAAAGGTGATGCCCGGTGCTAGATTCAAGGCCTATGCGATTCTTGGTGACGATATTGTCATCGCAGTGCAAGCTACCTAGTCTTTGTCACCAACCATTTCTGGTTACTCAAGCACGCCTGAAGCTTACGTGCCAGGCCAGGGAGCTTGGTTTGCTTAGCTGACTAAGCGTCGAGAGCAAAGCTTCCTTTCCTTTAATGGCACAGGGAGAACCACAGAGGTATGAGTTTTAGCCACTAGGTCGCATTCTTCCCTAGTGAACGAAGGCTCTGGAGTGAAGGTAAAGCGGCATTCAATTACCTGAAGGAATGGATTTCTCATGAAACTATGAGTTGGTTCATCCTCGGCTGAGCAGTTTCAGGGATCTTTGGAACCTCAAGTAGAAGCCCGTTTACTTATGTCTTCTCATATGAATTTCTTGTCTCTAGCTATTGGAGATCCTAGTGCGGAGTGACAATGGGATTTATAGTATAAGAAGTAGAACTAGTACTAGTAGTGACAGTTCTTACCATATAAGAGGGAGATATAATACGGGGCTATTTTGCGGAGTTCCTTAGAGAGAGTTGTCTCGTGTCCTTAGGTATTCTCTATGGTTTAGCGTTTTTTCATCAAGGAACCTTAGCAACTTCTTCCATGTTGCCGATTCCGAGAGTCAAGGGAGTGAGCGAAGAGCTTCCCTACATCGTATTGAAAGGAAGCATTCTTCTTCAAAGGAAAAACAACCTGTAAGATAATTTTGTTTTTAATGGGTCTGAAAAAGTATCTAAAATGATCAAGTTTATATTCCTTACCTCAGGACCAAATTGGTTATTGGGCAGTCAAAATCGTGACATGCGTGTCTAAGGCTATCCCTATTCGTTCCTCTCGCATTACCTATGCCATATATCCTACTTTCTGGAGGGAGGGAGTTTGAGAGGGAAGCAGAAACAAGGAGAGAGCCGGTTATTAGGGACCCTACCCACTTATGGTGTGTGGACTTCGCCCTCCCGAAGTGAACCAGCGTCTAAACTGTCCTCTTAGGGCTTTGTATTTTCTCCTTGCGAGTTCTTTCTTCTCGACACTGGAGGAGGTCACGACTTCTTTCTTCTCGACAATACAGCAGGTCAGCTGTATCACTTTAGCAAGTGTATCATTTTTCTAGATATATAGCTGTTGTATCACGTGGTGGCTGCCTGCTCGCCTCCCCTTTTCCTGCCCAGACACAGAAGACAAAATGAATGATCTTACTGCCATTTCTTCTCCTTTTGTTCCATTTCTTCCATCCCGCACTATGCCTTCGTCCGTATGTATCTTCTTGCTTGGCTGGATGAAACGAACGGTCTTATTCTGCTTGCCCAGTGGCGTCAGTCAATGAAAAATTATCCGAATCGCAGTCAACGTGGGGGAAGCAACCGGGCAGGCCATTTCATTCTTCCACTTGAACTTCCCGGCACTAAACTACTTTCATTCATCGATATCAATACTGTTGCTTCACAGGTGTATGCTTGAAAGAATCGTTGGTCTTTCTATTTTGCAACTAGAAGTGGTAACACCCTTTTGTAATGCTGTTGGAAACGTTGGAAAGCTATTTCGTTCCTCCATGGTGGCTCACGTTTGTTGTCCTATCTCTTACGCTTGGGATGGAGGGTAGCTATGGAAGGTAGCTGGAAATCGAAGAAGGTAGCCCCCCCCCCCCCCCCCCCCCCCCCCCCCCCCCCCCCCCCCCCCCCGTGCGTGAGTTATATAAACAAGAGGTGGCTGGTGGTTACCCGTCCTATTTATATAATAGAAACGCATCAGAGGTAGCATTAGCGAGCCTGAGCCCAACGAGCTCTATACATACGTGTGTGTAATAATAGCTGCCTAAGAAAGAGGTCTTCCTCTTCTTCGACCCTCCAGTACGATAGAGTGTCTTGCTTTGCTCGACCCTCACCTGCCGAGGGAGAAGTGAGAGACAGTGAGCTCACTGACTGGCACACCAATGGACGAGCATGGGCTCAGTCTTCCTGTTTGTCTTTCCTCGGGCAGCAGCATTTCATCAAGGTAAAAAAATGAATGCTAAGTAAAAAAGTAGTCATTAGGCTGGTTGAACGCGCGAAAGAAATCACAAACAAATAAATAGGGTGGCCGAGATGCTAGGACAAGCTCTCCTACGAGGGGATATGGAATACATTTATGCTATGGAAAGAGAGGATCTTCAATGGATGGGCCGTGGATATCGACAAGGAACCTAGGCTGGGGTGCTCAAACTGTTTGCTAAATCTTCTTCTTCGTTCTTCAAGGCTTGGTCCTACTGGCCAATTGCATTGAACCTTCCCCCATACCATAGCTGGAGGGGATAGCGTATCTACAGAAGAGAGAGTACGGACCCGCCCGTATTTAGAATTTAGACGCAGCTCTAATTAGAGCCTGTGTTAAGCATGCTTCTTTGACACAAAACAAACTCTTTTTCCATGACAACAGTCATGACTATAAACATATGGTATGCCCTCAAAGGAAGTAGCAGCCAGTACTACAAGGTTGCACTTTGAATCCCTCTTTTTTTCGATCCGGTTAGATTCAGGCATGATACACTTTTTAGTTATTGGGAGAAGCCTAGTACTCTCTTTCAGATCCATGAAACAACTCTCAGAGATATGCAGAAGCGAAACAATCATCCTATTGATATAACTCCACTCCAATTGCCTCACACTCCTGCTTGTATACTTCAGCCACCTTACCATCCATGATGACTAAAGCATGTTGCCGTCATAATCAGAACCCGGATTTCTCCAAAGAATCTCCTAATTGTTCAATAGAAACTAGAAAGAGATTCTTTAACCAGAAAGAATTCAGTTACGGCGGAGGATAACCATCCAGAAGTTTTTACACAAATTGGATTTTAGGATCATAAATTGGGTTAAGACGGAAGAGTTTTTTCATCACAAATATATCATGGGTTCCAAATCCCTATTTTGCAATAATGACTTGAGTTCGTATAGGCATTTTTCATGCAGCTATTTCCATAGCTGCTATGGCTACAGTTTCTGGCATTCTGCCCCTTTGATGAAGTATTCAACCTGGTTTAATAACAAAAAACCCATTAGTTGAGAAGGGTTATTATATATCAATATCATACCTGCTGATTCAGGTATATTGATAGAGGGACGAAGAGATTGATGAGATCGAACTGGGCTACTCTCCAATCACCTCTGGACTCGACGTGGGACACTTGCCGAGGCATTGCGCCCTTGCCCTAGATATTGTAGTGGGCTCGAGCATGCTATAGCTATGCTGTCGACGGCTGGCTCCAAACCATAATAAACACATAGGTAGCCAGAAAGCAAAGTGTTAATACAACGGTCGTGCTAGGCTAGTTGTTGCTTCTTGCAAGAAAATTGATGCGCGTTCGTACATCGGCTTTCGCGCTAGGCTAGATGTTGCTACTTGCAAGAAAACGGATGCACGTTAATGCAATGGCTTTGCTTGTTGCTCGGTCATCGAGGAATTGAATATAATATCACTCTATCACGGTCGAGAGGTACGGATTAACAGCTGAACGTGGGGATCGCGGCAAAGAAATGCCCTTCCCTACCATCGTTGCCGGGTGAGTACAACGAAGGTTCATTCTACTCTACATCTATAGTAGCAGTAGCTAATTCAAAGGCTGAAATTGTTCGAACCAGAACTGAGACTTGAGAAAGATGTTCGGAGGGCAAACCCTGCATAGACCAAAAGATCGAGATCCATAGTCAAAGCCTATTTCGGATCTAGATTGACCTTCGTACTCGACTACTGTATGTTGAAGAGGGAAAGGAGTGAAACCACTCAACTGATGAGGAGGGTCATATCCCTTGGTTTGAACAATTTAAGGCCATATATATATATATATATATATATATATATAATTCTCCATTGAAAGTTACGGATGAGTACCTTTAGACCAACCTCTTACGTCTTCTACGTCCTTGACGGCTCTTCTTGGCCTAAGCGGACAACTGACTGGGCGACAACGGTCTCAACGCTCGGACTAACTTTTCTAATGGTGGACTTTTATCAGATTCCTAACGCTTAAGGTATTATAACTTCTTAATAACAATTTTTAAATAAAGAATCTACTTGAATCTGGCTCTGATACCAACTAATAGCACTTTGAGAATAAAGAACAAAGAAGAAATCATGATTGAAAACATAGAAAACCAGATTCAAAATTGGAACATACCAAAAGTCCCAATATTTGATATTTATAAAAAAGGCACCTTTGAATTAAAAACAGGATATCTATAAAAACAGTAGAACAAAGTCTATCTGTTCAAAGTGATCAAGAAAATTTCCAATTATTATCCAATAAAATAATTCAATTTCATCTAAAGAAAGAATATAAATATCTACATATAGGATTAATACAAATAGCAGTAAAACCACTTACAAGACTAGGATTAAATAACTCTATACTTTTATGCTTAAGAGATAGTAGGCATAATCAGTTTGCAGACTCATTATTAGGAATAGTAGAATCAAGCCTATGTAGTGGCCCAGTTTACTTTAACTGTTTCCCTACCTATTCTGTATCACTAAGTGATCCTAATATACTTAAAGTATTAACTCGTAATTTAAAAACTCAAGGGTTTGATATGAACCCAGGATCCCAAAATATAGCTTTAATATATAGAATTTGCTATAAAGTAATGAATACATTAAGTCCTAATATTTTACAGGTAGATACTAAAGGTAAAACGATATTTTTCGAAACAAATGTAGAAAAATCAAATACAATAGTACCAAAAACAATAGAATGGTCTCAGATTGTATTGTCAAAACCATAATGAAAACCAGAAACATAAAACCCCTATAAACAAATGTCCTAATCAATTATAGAACATGCTGATGGAAATGTAGAATTACAGTTCAGTAATAATAATAGGAAAGCCAAAGATGACATGGCTTTAAGTCCAATTAAAAAAGTTGCTATACCAGCAAGATACTCTACTTCTTCATTAAGAGAAGAACCAACGATACAGGGAGTAATAAGAACTCAGAATAATATACATATACCAGAATATAAATGCATAGAGACTGAGTCTATAAATAATAATAACTTCGATTTAGATTTCCAAGTATTAACACTGCAGGCTTCAGAAAAGGTAGATTATGAATTCTTAAAAAATGATTACCTATCTGAACAAAATAAAGAAATAAGAAATTGGTATTTGAAAGAATTTTCACAAGAGCTGCTTAATGTGATTCATAAAAAAGATAATAAATTTATAAAAAATAATAAGCATAATATTTGCTTCTTTGATTGGTTAATCAAAACCCTCAAAGAAATAGAAGTTCCAATCCCAGATTTTGGAATAAATACTCTAAAATCACAATATCAGGTATTTCATACTTGTGAAAGGGAAAATATTTCTAGTATACATCCTCCAGAGAAATCTCTTCAAATGAAGAGCGCTGATAAAAGTTCATCAGAATCTATGACTGTTACAGAAACCAAGGCCGTACCTTATAAGATGAACCCTGGAGAGCATGTTCATAAAATAGAATTGTTACCGCATATTATGGAATAAAATAATTATACTAATCTTTGTTTCAAAACAATAGGAAAGCAAACAACTAGAATAGAAAATATTATAAGACAATCTCAAGAAAAAATAGAGGAAAAGAAGAAAGCAGTTTTATTTAAGCCACCTCCTGAAATCAATAAAAATAGATTTAACGTAAGAGAAAAAGAGGATAATGCAAAACTTGTAAACCAGCTCGTAACAAAATTATCCCAAATGCAAATAAAAGATAGTAAAGGGAAAGGGATTATTCTTAAAGAATCGGAGGCAATGACTCTCCAAGAAGAACCAATAATCCATAATACTATAGAAAATTTAGAAAATGCTTTCAAAGAAGAAACTCATAATAAAACTCTTAATATCAATAGAATTGATCATGGAAGACGATGGATCCCTACTGCTCAAAAAAAAATGTACCATACTCGGCCTACTCCTGTAGATATTCAATTTGAAGAAGATTTAATATCACATACAGTGTCATATTCTGGCAGAACTATAGTAAATTGGAATATAGATGGAATGTCAGACCATCAAATACTGGACACTATGAAACATATGACAATGTACTTATCTGCCTGCAAAATTGCAGGAAATCTTGCTCAAGAAGTTGCAAAAGCCATAGTATGTGGTTTCACTGGATGGCTTAGAGGTTGGTGGGATTTTCATATGAATGAAATCACTAAAAACCAGATACTTAATGCTACTAGGCAATGGGTTGTAAAAAATGACCAAAACCAAGACATACCTTACAGCGAAAGTGACGCTGTTAATACTCCTATATATACCATAAACCTCCATTTCGTAGAAAGTACATCTTTATTAGAAGCTAGATCAGAATATTTACTTTCTAATCTAAGATGCCCTACATTATCACATTCTAAGTGGTATAAAGATGTATTTTTCTCTAGATTATTAACCAGAGAAGACAGCAGTGCTGATCACTAGAAAGAAAAATTTATTGCTGCCTACCTTATCTCTTTGCAGAAAAAGTCCAAAACAGACTCAAAAATAAAAATGGGGGAATAATACCATATTCTTCATATACATTAGGAGAACTCTCTGCTGAAATATGTGTTGAAGGACTTGCCCTGTGTACAGACCTGAAATTGAGAAAGCAATTAGATAAACAAAAAATGACAGGAAAAAAGGAATTAGGAGATTTTTGTGCACAGTTCGGATATAGTATTAATATCTCTCCAAATAAAGCACATAAGAAAAGAAGAATAGATAATAGAAACAAAAAATATAAAAACCCAAAAATAAAAAGTGATAAAAAAGAAAAATTTATTAAAAAATTCTCTGCTAAAAATAAATACAAAAAGGGAAAAAAGAAATTACCTGTTTGCTACAAGTGTGGAAAAATAGGACTCTATAAAAGTAATTGTAAAGTAAAAAAGAAAATAGATACTCTAATATTAGATGAGAATATAAGAAATCAAATATATGATATTATCTAATTGTATAATAGTTCTGATGAGAGCTCTTCCAGCATTTCTACAAATAGTAGTAATGAATCATTAGTTGGAATAATTACAGATGAAGATGTAATTCTAGAAAGTTCTAAAACAGATAAAGAATCATAAGATAAAATGAAGGGTTGTTATTGCAATACTCTTACTAATGAAGAAAATCTAATCTTAGATTTAGTAGATCAAATAACTGATTCAGATAAAAAGAGAGAAATAATAACTCAGTATATAAAGATAGCAAAAGATAAGCCTGCTTCTTTAATAAAACCACCAGAGGAATATAGTTTCTCAGAAATAATTAGAAGAATTAATAGAAGAGAAGATATTCATAGAGAACCTACCATTCCAGAATTAAAACAAGAAATTAATGAAGTTAAAACAGACATTCAACATTTACGAAATAGAATTAGAATTTTAGAATTAAATACTGAATTCTCAGAAAATCTATCAGAAGATGAGGAACTAGACTTTGATCCATTGATAAAATCTCATAAATTAATAACCACTGATATACCTGAAACTTGTGAGTCTAATAAAGAAACAGTAGAAAATAATAATTGCTTAAACATAATAAATAGAGTAATTACTCAAAAATGGTTTACATTAATAAAAATCATAGTAAAAAATGAGTATAGTTTCCAATCTTTAGCCTTGATAGATTCAGGGGCCGATCTAAATTGTATTAATGAGGGATTAGTCCCTACTAAATATTTTGATAAAACAACACAAATACTTAATATTGTTGATGAAAGCAGACTAATTATTAATTATAAATTATCAAATACAGCCGTTTGTAATAATGGAAATTGTTTTGAACCACCATTCATCATGGTTAAAGGGCTAAGCCAATCAATAATACTTGGAGCACCATTTCTTAGTATACTTTACCCTTTAACAATAGATAGTACAAGAATTGAATCAAGTATAGATGGTCATAAGATAAAATTTGAATTTATAGATAAATCTAAAATAAAGGAAATCAATAATGTAAAACAAAATATGAAAAATAAAGAAAATTTTTTGTGCTATTTAAAAACAGAAGTAAAATATAAACAAATAGATGAGCAATTATCTCTTCAAGAAACTAAAAGAAAAATTGAAGAAATCCGGAATAAGATTGAAACAGAAGTTTGTAATGAATTACCTAATGCTTTCTGGGAAAGAAAGAAACATATGATAAGCCTACCATATGAAGAGAGATTTGAAGAAAGTAAAATACCTACAAAAGCTAGACCTATTCAAATGAATGCAAGACTTTTAGAGATATGCAAAAAAGAAATAGATGAATTATTAAATAAAGGGTTAATAAGGAAAACTGCATCTCCATGGAGCTGCTCTGCATTCTATGTAGAAAAAGCAGTAGAAAAAGAAAGGAGTTCCAAGACTTGTGATTATAAGCCTTTAAATAAAGTACTTAAATGGATATATATATATATATATATATATATATATATATATATATATGAAAACAATAGAGTCAGCCAGGCTGCTTAGATAACTGTCTCAGCCAATGGCCCAGATTGAATCTGGGCCGATCTAATGGTCACTACTTCATTTCGTATTTTAATTTTAATTTTTTCACAAATCCAAATCACTTGAAATTTTAAGCATCCATTCTTCTCATCAAGGCACACCTAATAAAAATATTAAAAAAATAATCCAAAAAATATAAATTGATCAAAATACCCCTACAAAGGTTTGAGGGTACTTTGGTCAACTTATTTTTTGCAAATTGTTTTTTGATATTTGTATTAGATTCTCTAATTTTTAAAGAATATACGTCCAAAATTTCAAGTGATTGGATTTGTAGAAAAAATTTGAAATTAAAATACGAAACGGAGTCGTGACCATCACATCGGCCCAGATTCAATCTAGGCCATTGGGCTGAAATAGTTATCTAAGCAGTCTAGCTGACTCTCTCTCTCTCTCTCTTTCTATATATATATATATATATATATATATATATATAGAGAGAGAGAGAGAGAGAGAGAGAGTATTTTAATGATGTATGTCCTTCCTCAGTTCCTGCCCTTCTCTTGTGTTTCTCTCTATAGGTGTATGTGAAAATGAACAAAAACAGGTAATACAGTTTAAGGGTAAAAAAGTCTTTTTGTCTCGATAACACTAATTCATCGCAGATCAGCTACACTAGGTAAAGTGCTAATGTCGACATCATACATGGATATGCTGTCTGAAATGATGCCCACAAAGTGGTATATCGGATATGACATGTCCGTACAAGTCCATACAACTTATCTCTCTCTCTCTCTCTATATATATAGTATAAAAGTATCTTCTGTCTTTTTTAATAATAAAACTAACATAAAAATAAAACATGCATGTTCCGAATTGCAGAACGCTTGTCCAACAGTGCACACACATGCATCAAATATTTAGATGTCCAATTGGATATATTTCCAGTTAATTGCACGTGTATCTAGTATTTGGACAGTGTCATTGTGTTAACGTCAAGAAACACGTCTTCATACAATCCGTGCAATACACACTGTAGACACTTGAGCTGCATCTAGTGGCATGTCTAGCTTGTTGAGACATGTGCATCTGACACACATCACTGTAACATAGCTTTCCAAAGATGGGTAACATATCAATGGACTTGCTGTCACAATTCACAAAACATATGGTTGCTAAAAGGGAAAGATGCATGAATTGTTAGACATTCATTATTCACTTTTCCATATTTCTCACATTTGTTAGCCTATAACATTGTTAATAATTGTATAAGAAATTCCTAGCATTGTGAATGGATCAATGGAAAGCATTATACTCTAGTGCCATTCCAGCTTGATTTTAGAGTGTTTTGCATGGCAAATATTTTGTTTACTACAAATAATCCTCTGTTAAGTATTTTTTTTTCTTTGTAAATATAAACTGAAATTGCTGGACCAATATTATCTTGTGAATTTCTCACATGGTTATTTGATCTTTAAATTTGATTTAAGCTATTTGTATTTTCTCTTCTTCTTTTTCTATAATTGCCGTAGTTTGATTAGCCAACCCCAAATAATTGGGATAAGGCTTGGATGATGTTGATGATGAATTGCTGTAGTTTTATTCAAGTTATGTCTCCTACATGCAAAATGGAATTAGCTTGCTTATGCAACTTATTTTTTTCTTCTCTACAAAATGTTTGAAGTTAATTTTCTCTTTGCTTGGATTTTCATCTTTAAACAGGAGTGGCGACTGCTTTTGCTGCTCGAGACATTCTTGGGAATGTTCTCAGTGGTTTGTCTTTGCAATTTTCGAAGCCCTTTACGATTGGTGACACTATAAAAGTAACATTTTTGGACACTATCTTTGTTCCTATGAATTATGGTCATATTTTTATTGATTAGGTATGCCTCAGTTGGATTAGTGTCACTCCCCAAGAATTTACAATATTGATATTCCTGAGATGTGACAGTCAAAATATATATACATCTCTTTTTAGAACAAATTTACAATGGCGAATTTTTACAAAGTAACAAAAGAAAGTTTAAGCAGAACTACAATATCTTCCAAAGTTGATCCTGACGAGCACTCAAAATGAAACCGCAGTTATCTTGAAAAAATGTTTACCATAGTTTGATGAGTTTGGTTACTCAGTAAATGATCATCATAATCTTAAAAATAATCATGATTGAAAGATATCAATATTTTCAAAAAGGAGATCTATTAACAGAAATGCATTAACAGTTTCACTTTAAAAAATACATAATTAAGTATAATCCGAATAATTGAAATGCATATAACATTTTAACGGCAGTGCATAATTCAAAGGATTTCACAAATTACCTTACTGGCGTCCCAAGCAGGTCACTTATATACGCCATCAGCGTCCTGATGGGTCCACTTAATCCCTATCGGCATCCTAGATAGGTCCATTTAATCCCTATAGGTCCATTTATACCTCATCAACATGCCGGATGAGTCCACTTAATCTCTACCGACGTATCGGATAGGTCCACTTATACCTCACCGGTGAACCTGATGAATCCACTTGCATACTTAAAGTATTTCTAAATCTCTTTAAACATTCGAAAGCAGCAATATCATGTACTCAACATATCACTGAAATTATTAATATGAATTTCACTGAAACCATTAATAACAGTTACTTTCAATAACATTTCAAAAATACCCAGTCAAATATTTTGGGCTCAAATTCAGAAAGGTAACAATTTGTAAAGACATTTTAGCATAATTGCTAATCTAATATGTATAGAAAAACTCTTATAGAAACTCAAGAATACGGAATTATCACAATTTATGGGATATCAATTTACAAATAAACATTTCACAGACAATGCTATAATCAAATGCAAAAATATCAGTTTTCAAATAATAAGGCAGTCATTTGCACATGAATTTTACAATGTCTAAATATTCAAAAACAGTAGAAAGAAATCTCACAATTTTACTAAGAGCAGAAATATCGCATTTATTTCTAATAATTTTACAGTATCTACAATTCTCTAACAATAAACAAGTAAATAAATTTATTTCTAAGAATTTACAGCATTTAAAATTTCTAACATAGATAAAATATCACACTTTTATTAAAAGATTATTTTTCAAAATAATGAGGTCGCTTGCGCATAAAATTTATCGTGCCTAAAATTTATGATAATAAGCAGAAGTAATTATTTCATTTTATTTTTAAAAAGAACGGATTATTTTTCAAGATCATAAAGTCACTTACCTAAAATACTTGAGAGGGAGCTTCCAATAAAAATTCGGCTAGAGAGAGGAGCTCACTGCTTTTCGATTAGAGAGAAAAAGATCTGTGTGTTGGGAGAGCTTATACAAAAGTTCTTTAGGGTGGGAGTCCTCACCTCTCTTATTTAAATTCTTAAGACACTAGTATATTATTTATTAAGCTCCACCTCATACATGAGGTGTGACGATATTATTAAACGTGAAACATTTAAGCACCACGTCAACTAAAGGACGTGGTAATGAAGGGAAAAAGTCAACAAAAGTGGTGATGGTCCCTAAGGACCATAATACTTATATCGACCATCACGCTATAAAGAATTATTTATTTATTTATTTTTGAAAGTTACATTCTTTCCCCCTTAAAGAAATTTAGTCCTCTAAATTTGTGTACCTAATTACTGAAAAAGATAGGGATATTTTTTTCTAATATAGTTTTCTTATTCCCAAGTCGACTCCTCTCTTGAATGGTACTGCTATAATATACGAACCAAAGGAATCTCCTTGTTGCGTAACACTTATACCCTTCTATCCAGTATCAAAATCGGTTGCTCAATGAAAGATGGGTTCTTCCTGATCGGTAAAGGTTCATATTTCAAGATATGGGATGGGTCGAGCTGATATTTCATAGTGATGATACATGGAAGACATTATGGTCGTTTGCCAATTCGAGTGGTAAGGCAAGTCTATAAGCGACACCTCCGATTCTCTTCAGGATTTCAAATGGTCCGATGTAACATGGGCTCTGCTTTCCTTTCTTGTCAAATCTCATAATGCTTTTTATTGGTGAGATCTTTAGGAAAACTCGATTATCTTCTTCAAATTCAAGATCTCTCCGTCGGTTATCAGCATAACTCTATTGCCGACTCTGAGCTGTCATGAGCCTTTCTCGAATGAATGCTTCTTATCTGTGGTTACCTGGACAATTTCTGGCCCCAAAAGCTTTCTTTCACGAACCTCGTCCCAACAGATGGGTGACCTGCATTTCTTTCCATACAAGGCTTCATATGGTGCCATATGAATACTGACTTGGAAGCTATTATTATAAGCAAACTCAATCAGGGGTAAATGGTCATCTCAGCTTCTTGTAAAGTCAATGACACAGGCCCTCAGCATATCTTCCAAGGTTTGGATGGTCCTCTCAGATTGTCCATCAGTTTGGGGGTGAAAGGTAGTGCTAAAGGTGAGTCTCGTCCCCATGGCTGACTGTAGCCTAGCCCAAAATTTAGAAGTAAACTGAGTATCCCTGTCCGATATAATCTGACCGGAACTTCATACAACCGTACTATTTCCTTAATGTACAATTGGGCCAGTCGATCCAAAGTGTATGTCGTGCGAATCGGCAGAAAATGGGCAGTTTTGGTCAGCCGGTCCACAATGACCCAAATGCTATCATGTCTTGAATTTGTTTTAGGCAAGTCAGAGACAAAATCCATAGAGATGTGCTCTCACTTCCACTCTAGCACGGGAAAAGACTGCAACAACCCAGCGGGCCATTGATGCTCAGCTTTTACTTGCTGTCATGTCAGGCACTTAGACACAAATAGTGCTACCTCTTTTTTCATATTATTCCACCAAAAGGTTTTCTTCAAGTCCGGATACATTTTAATACTTTCGGGATGTATCGTATAACGAAAGTGATGTGCTTCTTCCAAGATAGCTTTCTTCACACTCTCTTCATTTGGGACACAAATCCGACCTTTGAATCTTAACAAATCCTCACTACATATAGAGAATTCTTCTCTCTTTCCCAGCTTCACTTCTTCTACAATTGTTATATGCTAAGGGTCTTTTTTTTGTGCCGATCGAATCTGTTGGATTAATTGGGGTTTTGCCTTAATGTTGGCAATCATACTTACCACACCATTAATGGACGGAGTAGGATGCCAATCCACTATTTCCTCTAACAATCTCATTTCTTGGATCATTAGATGAGCTAAGACTCCCGTAGATTTTCTAGTTAGAGCGTCGGCCGCAACGTTAGCTTTTCCTGAATGATAATGAATTGTACAATCATAATCTTTTAAGAAATCCATCCATCTTATTTATCGCATATTTAAATCCTTCTGAGAGAAGAGGTATTTCAAGCTCTTATGATCTGTGTATATTTCGAACTCTTATGATCTGTGTATATTTCGAATTGTTCACCATATAGATAATGCCTCCACATTTTCAAAGCGAATACTATTGTAGCCAGCTCCAAGTCATGAATTGGATATTTTTTTTCATATTCTTTCAACTGTCTAGATGCATATGCCACTAGTTTCCCATATTGCATTAATACACAGCCCAAGCCTTTATGTGAAGCATCACTATAAATCACAAATCTCCCACTCCCCTCAGGAATAGTTAAAATAGGTGTTGAAGTTAATCGAACTTTTAGTTCTTGAAAACTCTCCTCACAATCACTTGTCCACTCAAATTTGACATTTTTCTGTGTTAATCGAGTCAATGGGGTTGCGATTCGAGAAAATCCTTCTACAAATTTTCTGTAATATCCTACCAATCCTAAAAATCTTAGAACTTCAGTCAAATTACTTGGTTGTTTCCAATTAACAACGGCTTCAACCTTTGAAGGATCAACTGATAGACCTTCCTTTGATATGACATGCCCTAAAAATGTCACTTGTTGAAGCCAAAATTCACATTTACTAAGTTTGGCATACAATTTCTTTTCTCTTAATATTTACAATACCATTCTTACATGCTGCTCATGTTCCTTCTGATTCTTGGAATAAATTAAAATATCATCGATGAATACCACAATAAATTTATCCAAAAAGGGCTTAAAGATCCGATTCATCTAATCAATAAACGCAGCCGGTGCATTGGTTAATCCAAAAGGCATGACTAAAAATTCATAATGGCCATACCTTGTTCTGAAAGCTATCTTGGGAACATCTTCACTTTTAATCTTAAGTTGATGGTATCCAGATCTAAGATCAATTTTTTAAAACACTTGTGATCCTTGTAATTGATCAAATAAATCATTAATTCTAGGTAATGGATACTTATTTTTCACTGTCACTTAGTTCAACTATCTATAATCGATACACAATCTCATGGTCCCATCTTTCTTTTTAACAAACAATACCGGAGCATCCCAAGGTGACATACTGGGCCAGATAAAACCTTTACCTAATAATTTTTCCAATTGTTGTTTAAGTTCCTTAAGTTCTGCAGGTGCCATTCTGTAAGGTGCCTTAAAAATTGGGGCTACCCCTGGCAATAATTCAATAAAGAATTCAATTTCCCTGTCAGGCGGTAATCCTAGCAATTCTTCAGGGAAAACGTCGGGAAATTCTCGGATAACCGGAGTGGTATCCAAATTTATCTCCTCCTTCCTATCGTCTTTGATATAGGCAAAAAAGTCTTGACACCCTTTTCGAAGGAGGCGATTAGCTCGAATACAGGAGATTAAATATGATGGGGAGTCTTTTTTGATACCATTGAAGTAAAATACTGGTTGATTCGGAATACTAAAGGTAACCATTTTCTTGTAACAATCAATACTTATATGGTATGCAGAAAGCCAATCCATGCCTAAGTTTACATCAAAATCTTGAATTTTTAGGAGTATTAAATCAACCAACAGTTCCTTTTCTTCTATCTTTATTACACAGGATTTGTACACTATATTGGTGTCGCTTGAATTTCCCATCGGTGTGGTTCTAGAATGTATTCTAATTGTTTTGGTTCTACCTTTAAGTGGCATGCAAAGTGTGGTGACACAAATGAATGAGTAGATCCAGGATCAATCAAAACATGAGCTACGTTTTGGAAGATAATAAGAATACCTCGGATCACTGATTTTGAGGCCTGAGCGTCTTGCTGGGTGATCGCAAATACTCTTCCCTTCATCTGAGGCTTTTGAGCTATCTCTCCTTTCTTTGGAAGCTGTTGCATCTGTAAGCTAGGACATTCTTTAATCCGGTGCCCCAATTTTCCACATTTAAAATAGGCTCCAGTATTCCAATAACAAGGGCTCAATTTATGCTGTTTCCCACATTTTTTATATGGTTCTATTGGGCTTTGAAGTGGCAAGGGCCTTGGCTTCTTGTTTGCCCTTTCAAACTGTTGTCGATTAGATGGTGTGGGTCTAACCTGACTTTTTTGATTTTTTATCTTTTGGTAATCTTCAAAATTTTTTTCGCCAATTTGGGCTCGATCCACTATTTCAGCATAAGTTCTCAATTTTAAGATTGATATTCTGCTTCTAATAGCTGGTCTGAGACCCCTTTCAAATTTTTTCACCTTTCTTGCCTTATTGTTAATCATATGTGGTGCAAACCTGGCCAATTCAGTAAATTTGGCCTCGTACTGTGCTACTGTCCGGTTTCCTTGGATTAATTCCCAAAATTCCATTTCTTTTTTGTCTCGAATAAAATCTAGGAAATACTTTTCATTAAATGCCTTTAGAAATACTTCCCAAGTCAAGGTTTTTTTTTTTTGACCAATAGTCTTTTTGTCATTCGCCACCAATGTTGTGCTTCACCTTCTAACATAAAAACTACCAAGGCCACCTTCTTATCATCAGGACATTCCATTACCTCGAATATCTTCTCCAATTGCATAATCCATCCCTTGGCTTCCAGTGGGTTTACAGCACCCTTAAAAGAAGGTGGGTTCAATTTTTTAAATTGTTCGATATTACTCCCACAATTTCTCGTAACTGACTGCCTGGGTGAATTGTTGTTTTCTATCTGATGTTGCATTAGAGCAACCATATTTTCCAAGGCTTTGTGAATTCCTTCCATATTAGCTTCAGCTATTCTGGATCTTGACTTCGTCCCGGTCTGTACACGCAATAAATGTGATTTTAAGTACATTCTTTTTAAATTTCTTAAGAATCTTAAACTTATTGCTCTGATACCATAATTGTCAAGCCCGAAGAATTTACAATACTGATATTCCTGAGATGTGACAGTCAAAATATATATACATCTCTTTTTAGGACAAATTTACAATGGCGAATTCTTACAGAGTAACAAAAGAAAGTTTAAGCACAACTACAATATCTTCCAAAGTTGATCCTGACGAGCACTCAAAAGGAAACCGCAGTTATCCTGAAAAATGTTTACCATAGTTTGATGAGTTTGGCTACTCAGTAAATGATCATCATAGTCCTAAAAATAATCATGATTGAAAGATATCAATATTTTCAAAAAGGAGATCTATTAACAGATTCACTTTCAAAAATGCATAATTAAGTGTAATCCGAATAATTGAAATGCATATAACATTTTAACGGCTGTGCATAATTCAAAGGATTTCACAAATTACCTTTCTGGCGTCCCAAGTAGGTCACTTATATACCCCATCAGCGTCCTGATGGGTCCACTTAATCCCTATCGGCATCCTAGATAGGTCCACTTAATCCTTGCAGGTCCACTTATACCTCATCGGCGTATCGGATGAGTCTACTTAATCTCTACCGGCGTACCGGATAGGTCCACTTATACCTCACCGGTGAACAGGATGAGTCCACTTGCATACTTAAAGTATTTCTAAATCTCTTTAAACATTCGAAAGCATCAATATCATGTACTCAACATATCACTGAAATTATTAATATGAATTTCACTGAAACCATTAATAATAGTTACTTTCAATAACATTTCAAAAATACCCAGTCAAATATTTTGGGCTCAAATTCAGAAAGGTAGCAGTTCGTAAAGACATTTTAGCATAATTGCCAATCTAATATGTATAGAAAAAATCTTATAGAAATTCAAGAATGCGGAATTATCACATTTTATGGGATGTCAATTTGCAAATAAACATTTCACAGACAATGCTATAATCACATGCAAAAATATCAGTTTTCAAATAATAACGGTCATTTGCACATGAATTTTACAATGTTTAATATTCAAAAACAGTAGAAAGAAATCTCACAATTTTACTAAAAGCAGAAATATCGCATTTATTTTTAATAATTTTACTGTATCTAACATTCTCTAACAATAAACAAGAAAATAAATTTATTTCTAAGAATTTACAACATTTAAAATTTCTAACATAGATAAAATATCACACTTTCATTAAAAGATTATTTTTCAAAATAATGAGGTCGCTTTTGCATAAAATTTATCGTGCCTAAAATTCATGATAATAAGCAGAAGTAATTATTTCATTTTATTTTTAAAAAGAACGGATTATTTTTCAAGATCATGAAGTCACTTACTTAAAATACTTGAGAGGGAGCTTCCGATAAAAATTTGGCTAGAGAGAGGAGCTTACTGCGTTTCGACTAGAGAGAGAAAGATCTCAGTGTGTTGGGAGAACTTATACAAAAGTTCTCTAGGGTGGGAGTCCTCACCTCTCCTATTTAAATTCTTAAGACACACTATTATATTATTTATTAAGCTCCACCTCATACATGAGGTGTGACGATATTATTAAACGTGAAACATTTAAGCACCACGTCAACTAAAAGACGTGGTAATGAAGGGAAAAAGTCAACAAAAGTGGTGATGGTCCCTAAGGACCATAATACTTATATGGACCATCACACTATAAAGAAATATTTATTCATTTATTTTTTTTTTTTTTGAAAGGTTAGGATTGTTACAATTAGGTAGATGTTTGATTGATCCTATATTTTTTGGAAAGTTAAATGTCAAAGCAAAACATCAGGAAGGTGTAAATTTCTTTATGAGGACTTCATTGGAAGCTAGTCTCATTAGTTTTACTTGCAACCAACAATGGATTTCCTGGGATTGATAGGAATGAACGGTGAGGTAGCTGCAGAAATAGGGGTTTGGGAACTGGAGCCTAATGGTGTGACATAGCAAGGGGTGTAATGGTAGAAGCTGAGGACACTGAAAAGGACTGGGACAAGGTGAGGGTCTGGTGTTTACGAAAATGTAAGAGAGCTTTTCTAAAAAGGAACCCACATAGTTAGGAAATCCACCCTTTACAACCCTTTCTAATGTTAACCTTTGTATTTTCAATGGTCGTGAATTGTAGATAATCATACACACACAACACATATTACATCTTCACATAGCTTCTGTTTCACATGTTTAAAAATGTCTTGAGTCTCGTGTAAGTTTTCTTAGTTGATTTGTTTATATGATGTTGTGTATGCAAATCACTTGCATGCATTTTACATGCTTAATGATGCCACAGTTGACACCTACTTGTAGTATTTATTATCATGAAATCCTGAGTATGTGGCCTGATATATTAGCTTACAATGGGTACTTTAGGAGAGAAACATGTGTGCTGGGGTGTGTTCTAATATGAAACTAACAAATTACAGAATGAATTAAGTAAAACAAACATAATGCTTGTTATGTATGTACTTGTCCCTCATATTATTCATCTTAGGGAAAATTTGCCCATAGTCTGTATGAAAGAATATATAGAACGTCCTTGTTGAGTCGGGATGATGTGAGCAAGCTTAAGGAACAGGAGGGTCTTGGATCTGGTAAATTATACATGTTTATATCAGTCCTACTAGCGTCTATATCATTCACACTCTTCAGTGACCTCCTCATAGGTTTAGTGGAGTTTGTTCCAGAAAATTCCAGCTTGTATTGTATGTCATGAATATTTTCATTCCAGGTGAGGTCTGTATGTGAATCAAATTTTTTAGGAGCATTGAAGATCCTGAAATTGATCAAACGAAAAGTTACACGAAAACAAAATGGATGCGGCATGTTATTGCAGTGGGGTTCTGGAACTTTGTTGAATGGCTCTGACAAAAAGAAAAACAGCTTCCTATGTATTGAAGGTGGTTGTGGTTGTCTCTATTGAAGAGCTTGAATTTCTTACTTATCCAATTTTTTGCATATAAACACCTAAATAATGATTTCCCTTTGTGAAACTTATTCTTTAATGGGTGTGGTTTGTATAAGGTTTCAACCTCAAACAATAGAATTAAGGCACACCTCCAAAGCTCATCGAAAAATGTAATTTTGGTGTCAGAAATTTCAATGATGACCTAAAAAACTAATTCACATCTAATTATGAAATTTAAAACTCAAAAAATGGAACTAATCGAGCAAATATATAAACACATGAATATCTTGAGAATGGACGGTCTAGATAATGTATTACAAGATGTGCCATTTTTGGTGCTTTAAAATCTTTATTTATTTATTTTTTCACATCCGTATATCTCGAGGTTGAGATGATCAATTATTGAGTTTTCACCATGAAGACAACTTTTTTTGATAGACTTTGAGGTATGCCTTTTTTCTACAGTTTAAGATTGCAACCTTGTATAAACTTTTTCCTTCTTTAATTGTTTCTGGCCTCTTTTTGTAAAATGAAAATTGCCTGGATCATAATTCTTCTTGTGATTCACCTATTGCCTCTAAACGTTTAAATTGGTTCATTAGTTTTTTCTTGAACACTTATTTTGTCTAAATGATATTGGAACTTCTTTTTGTTATTCTTTTGTCATTCTATAGGCTGGTTCAATTGAAGGACAAGTGGTTGACATGGGATTGACAAGTACATCATTATTGACTGCCGAGAAATATCCTCTCACAGTGCCAAATTCATTGTTCTCTAGTCAGGTATGGGTTAGTTATATTTGATCCAATCCTTATAAAGTCCCTTTGTTGCGCATTGGTGCTCACTGGTGTCAATTAATTTGAGCAGTTACAAGTGTTTAACACAGCTCGAGTTTTGGATCGGCCCTCCATTGAACCGATTCGGATTGACAATTTTTTATCCTAATCGGTCAATCCTCAAGGTCAAGAAAATATTAAATTATAGAAAAAAGAAAGCAAATCATGAAAAACTAAAATTTAAGGGAGCCACCCAGTTCGCTTGATTCAAGTCGGCAATTCCCAATATGAATGGCCCAGTTCTTTAATAGAACTAAAATTGGGCCGTTTCACGATTTTGTAAGGGAATCATCACGTAATGATTCAGATATAAATTAGTGATTGTCGATCTAGATTGGCAATTTTTAAAGCACTGGTTTCAGCTGGAAGTTTTGTGGGTTTTGAAAGTGAGTAATGATCTAATATTTACATGTGCTTTGTAACAATGTTCTAGTATTAAATCCTATCCTTAGCATCATTGCAGAAACAAAGACTACAATCTTGGAGAACAATTTCTATTCCCTAGAGGCATTTAATTGTGATTTATGGCTTATAGATTTAAATAAAACTGTTGTCGTTGAGGAAGATGATATGTGGTGGTCATATAGATTGAAGGACATTAGGAGGTGAAAATCAATATGATATGGTGTTTTTTAATGCATATTTTTACAAGATAATGCCTAAGTTCTTTCTATCGTGATTGATTGGTTGATTGGTGTTATTGAAACTAAAATATTACTTGACTGTGTGATTTTCACAAGATTTTTCGTACATGTTGCATGAGAAAACAAGATGCTTTGGATTTCTTGAATTCGAAAGAATTCTACTGTGAAGACTTTGGTTGTAATACTCCACGTGACTATGGTTTTGAGTTAATGTAAAAAGGTTTGTGGAATCTGTTGATCATATTTGTATTTTGTCAAAAACTGAAGGGCTTTATAGTTGTCATTTCATTTGTTACCCACATTGTATGTGTATTTTATAGGTGCATGCTTGCAGTTTTTCGTGCATTCTTGTTTGTGCGTGTATGTTTGAGTAGGACTGACAACGGGCCATGCTTGCGCTGGGCTCGTCTTGGCGTGTCTCAGACTGCCCTAAAGGGGTCCAAGCCCATCTGAACTGGCTGGGCCTAATAAACTCAGAAAAAAGAGGGAGAGAAAGTTGCCTATCATCGCCCTAGCTCAGCCTTGCACCTCGATCCACATTTCGTGGCCCACCAGGCCTAGTTTTTAAGGGCTAGGGTTGCCCGGGCCGGGCCTTCCGGCCCATTGCTAGCCCTATGTGTGAGTGGGTGTGCATTCATGTGTGTGTGTTTATTGTGATACTTTTCTACATTCATGTCAAGGAAATATGCACTGTCAAGTTAGGGAAAACATTAGCATGGATACTCCAAAAGGATCATCATTTCCTTTTGGAGTATCCAACTTCATTATGTTAATGTTTAAGACAATGTTTACCTAGCCTACCCCATCATTGTCAGCATATTTTGTGGGGCTCTACTCTCTTTCTTTTTAATTCAATGTGTCTTGGCTGTTCATTCAGTTGGTTTGTCTTCTATGTGTTGTGACCTTCTTATGGTGAGACCTAGAGGTGTGGCCATTGTTCTCTATTAGTTGGATTAGTAATTTTTCTTCTTCCAAATGACCATGTCCTGATCATTATTGGAAGTCTCTTTTATATTGTCTCTTTTTTTTTTTTTTGAAGGATTTATAGTCTCTCTTTTTGCAACCTTAAAAACATAAATATTTCTAGTTTCCAATTTTATGCATCTGGAATCATTTGTTGAGAAATTCACATTGTGGTAGAAAAGAATGATCTATTGTAAAGAAATTTCTTTATTCCTTTCTTCTTTAAGATGCAGAAGCATTGGGCAATACTGTTAAAATATCACCTTGAATACTTGAGAGAAAAGAACAAGATGTGGTACAAGAGAAATGTGCCCTGAATTCCTTCATGAGTGAGGGGCTGCATTCAATTATATATATATATATATATATATATATATATATATATATATATATATATATATATATATATATATATATATATATGTGGGAAAAGAGATTAGCCCACTAGCTCATATGAACATATGAGCCCAACATCCCAGATTGATTTTGGACTGATCTGACGATCACAGACGTCCAGTAGTGTTTGAATTTTAGTTTTTTTTCTACAAATCCAAATCACTTGAAATTTTAGGCGTGTGTTTATCAAAAATAGGTGAATCTTTGAAAAATATCAAAAAAATATTTTACATGAAATAAATTGACCAAAATACCTCCAAAAAGGTTTGGTTATTTTGGTCATTTTATTTTTCACGAATAAATTTTTTTATATTTTTATTAGGTGCGCCTTGATGAGAAGAACACATACCGAAAATTTCAAGTGATTTGGATATGTAGAAAATAAAATAAAATTAAAGCACTATCGGACATCCGTGATCGTCAGATCGGCCCAGATTCAATCTGGGCCGTTGGGCTCATATGTTCATATGAGCTAGTGGGCCAATCCCATCTTTTCCCTATATATATATATATGAAAAATTCTTAAAAATACCTATAGACGAAGTGCTACAGTGTTTAGCCCCCATCATGGACATGCTATGTTCGTGACGGTTTTGCCTAAGAACCGCCACGGACCTACGAGAGCCGTGGCGGTCCCCCCATATTTTTTTCTTCAAATTTGCATGAAGAAGATCCTGTCACGGACTTGCTATGTCCGTAACGGACCACCACGGACATGCTAAGTCCGTGACGGTCTTTAATCCACCCCGTCTGAAAGAATCGGATGGTGCCGAGTCTATGGGCGAAAATACTATTCATTTCGCCCATAGGTGTTTTGTAGTCTTTTCCTGTATATATATATATATAATTTTTTTTTTTTTTTTTTTTTTTTTTTTTCTAACCCTGATTTATTGAGGGTTAGATAAGGGTACAAATAAATCCATGAATTATGTATTTGTGCTTTACAATGAACATGAACTACCAATACAAGAATAAGTTACAACAATATACAAAATTACCAATACACCCTGACCAAATACGACTAACACTCCCTCTCAAGTTGTACATCATGGTTTAGCATGTACAACTTGTCCTTCAAATACTGATGCCATCCGTTTGATAACCCTTTTGTAAAGTAAGGTTGCTGTTTGATCTTCTGTGCCCACGAACTTCACTTCAGTTTCTTTGGCTTCAATCCTTATGACATAAAATTATAACCAATCTGAATATGTTTACTTCATCATGAAATATTGGATATGCTGTCTGGCTAAGGCACTTCTGTTATTGCAAAACATTGTGGATGTTTGAATTTTCATGCCCAAAGTGGTCATTAGAATGTGGATCCATAGCATCTCCGATGTCATACTTCTTAATGCCCAGTATGCAGTTTCAGCACTTGACCTGACAAAGGTATTCTGTTTCTTCTCCATGATATCAAATTTTTGATTTTTTTCCAGAGATAAATGAAAAATTTGGAGACTGACCTTGAATCTAGGTCACCAGCCTAATCAACATATGGATATCCCATTATTGATTCAGTCCGCATAATCTTCATATCATCTTTATGATGGGCCATGCCATGGCTCATTGTTCCTTTAGTATATTCCCATTATTGATTCAGTCCATGCCATGGCTCATTGTTCCTTCAGTATATTTGATTATCTCTTTAAGGCTTCCATATGAGATTAAGTCAGCATATGCATAAATTGACATACTTGATTCACTGCATAATGATATATCTGGTTGTGTTAGTGTGAGATATACTCTAAAGCCTGTGTGATACGTCCGCACTTCTCTGGTTCTCTTAATAATTCCCTTCATCCCTGCTCAGTCTTTTATTCATGGCAATAGGTGTTCTTGGAGGCTTACTAGTCACCGTATTACTTTTTTTTTATAACAATATAAAGCATGCTTTTGCTGAGACAACTTAATTTTATTAGCATCTTGATTTACCTCTATCCCAAGAAAATACTTCAATCTCCCAAATCTTTCATTTGGATTTTATCGTTAAGAAATCTCTTCACATTTGCAATCAACACATATGAACTACTTGCAATGCACATATGAACTACTTGCAATCATAATATCATCTAGATGCTAAAGCACAAATATAACATATCTATCACTTTGGTGGATAAAAGGGAGTGGTCGACTGCTGCTCTCTTAAATGCTCGCTCCTTTTATGTAATAAGAAAACTTTGAAATATGTTCTTGATGCTTGCTTCGATCCATAAATGGAGCAATTCAATTTACATACATACTCTCTTGAATGTGCTTCACTAAATCATGGTGGTTGCTCCACGTAAACCTCATCTTTTAACTCCTAATGAAGAAATGCATTATTTACATCTAGCTGGTGCCAAGCATGGGACAAGTCTAATGATTAAATAATGCGTATTGTTACCGTCTTAACAATTAGACTAAAGTTTTCTTCATAATTGAGTCCGTCTCATTGATTAAGTCCCAGCTACCAACCTTATCTTGAATATCTCTATGCTTCCATTTGATATATATTTTACCTTATATACTCATTTGCGAGAGTATGTATATGTCATTTATAGCGGATTATGCACTTCAGTAAGAGCGTGTGTTGACTGACTAAGGGTTAGGTGGTCTATGGCCCTGGTTATGTCTAAAACCCTTTTCCCTGGGCATATGGCACTATTGAAAAGGATTTATAGAGGGTCATCCCTTGTTAAGGTTGGAGAGATGCCCATGAATGAATTGTAGGCCAAGAGAGCAGCATGGTCTCCTGTATGTGGATGTAGGCCTGTAAGAGCGACTGCCAAATCCTCAATAAATTTTTGTACGGCATATAAATATGACAACCACATTTTCGAGAAGCAACCCTAAAAAGGGATACATTTATATGTGCATAGAGAGTGTTCTCCTTGCACTATAGTGATGTGTAGTTGACTTGCCCTTAAGGGGAGAACTATAATCCACATTCCAGGGACCATGGTTCCACTGTTTATTGGCCAGCTTTGATGAGCCAATCATGAGCCCCTTCATGAGACTGTGGGTCATGGGTGTTGTTGGGTTGGTTTGAGAAGATAGTCATGGATCACAGTTACTGGATCAGTGGAGTGTCCTTAGAATCACTTATTTTCAGGTACTAGTCAATTTTTAGATATTCTTTTTTTAATGTAAGAAATGTTTATATGAACTTTAGAATTTTTCAGCATTTTTAAATTAATTTCTAGCAATCAAATATTGAAAAAAGAACGTTTATGTAATTTTTATAGTGTGGAGGGGCAGGTGGGGCCCTTGGATTCAGCCTCACATGTGTGTCACACCACATGGGTGGGGCATGGAGCCCATGGTGGGCCACCATAAGAGGTGGCTCAACCCCCCCTTTCCTTTTTCTTCCCTTATCTTTAAGTTATATTTTAATTAATTTTTTTTAAGTTAATCTTTTAAATAAAAGATTATATCCTTTTTTGTGGGAGTTAAATTTTTGAGATAGATTTGACAAAAATATTTTATTTTGACTTCGTACAAATTTAAGAGATAAAAAAAGGAAGTTCTAGAAGGTTTTAGATTGGTCTGATCCTTGTTAGACTAGAAGTGGATATGGGACAAAGAATAAAGAGATAACGTTCCTAATTTCTTCCCTAAATCATGATGGCTGATTAAAGGATGGATGACTCAGATTTGATTTTCTTTCACCTCACAGGTTTTCCAGATTCCTATTGGTTAGGGTGAGCCATAATTGGATAGGCATACCTAGGGAGGTCGAGGCCTATATAAGGAGGGGAACCCTCCTCATTCTCTACACAGTTCCCTAGCTTCTCTTGCTCTTGGCTTTCTCTCTCCTCCATGCCTCACTCTCTCTCTTCTTTTCTCTTTAGTCTCTTTGTTCTCCCTCTCTCTCTATGTGGCACGCTACACATAAATATTACAAAGGGAGTGACATGCCTAACCCTACTTAGGGTTTGAAGAGAGAGAGGCAAGTCTAGCCCTAGAAAGGGAGGTGCCTTTGAGGCACAATGCCCTATTTTATTCCGAAGGGGTTCTAACAAAGCCCTGGTTGTTTGGTTATGCTCTCTAAAACCCTAGTTTAAGAGGTATCGTGTAAGGAAGCTTCTTGGCTTAGAAAATTCAGCAAGACTAATAGGATTGAATGGCGTCATCGAATAGGAAATTGGGTGTGGAGTGTACTAAGTCTTATGAGGGCGACCTTAGGCATAATCTAGTAAGTCTTCCCGGCTATCTAGCTTTATTTTTTAGTCATATTTGCATACTTATTCTGAATTTCCAGGAACATTATTTTTGCCTAAATTGTTTTAGAAGTTTGGTTTTTTTTATTCCTGAATTGTGTTTATTACTTTGGCAGTAAAAGGCAATGTCCTAGATTGTATTTAGGGTTTTGTTTCTTATTTACAGCAGTGTTTTTGTGACATTTGTAAGTGGAGTTCAGATTGGTTAATAAAAGAAAAGAGATTTTATTTTATTTTATTGCCTTGAATTCCACATAGCCACTTCTTTCAGTAAATCTCATTTTTTAACTCCCCATGTAGAAACATGTTCTTTACTTCCAGCTAGTAGAGCGGCCAAGTCTAATGATTAAAAAAGGCGTAATGTCACAGTCTTCACAATTGGACTAAAGGCTTCTTGATAATCTAGTCTGTCTTGTTGATTAAATCCTAGCTACCAACCTTGCCTTGAATCTCTCTGTACTTCCATATGATTTATATTTTACCTTATATATTACATTTGCAACCTACCATATTTTTATCTTCCGGTCTTTTAACAATTTCCCATGTATTGTGGACATCAATGGAGCTGATTTCATCTTGCATAGCTTCATTCCACCACTTATCCTTTGTTCCCTTGAAGTATGTTGATGGCTCGCTGATTTTAGGTATCTCACTCATAATACTTGATATTCATGAGTTAGACCTCCATAACCACCCATCTTTTAATCGGATGTTTAATGCGAGTCAACCTCCTCAATGAAGTGGCCTCAACATTTGCGTCAATTGGAGTGCTTAGCTGATTTAGATGCTCTATGAGCAGATTTTTGTGTTCATTTGCTGCTCTTTCTGATGTGCTCACTTGCTGCCTTATCTTAGCACTTCTTTTGTACACACTGACTTCACCTTGGGCATGCCTAACGCGGCACCTAGGCGGGTGCCCACCTAGTGCCATCCCTTAAAAAAAAAAGAAAGAAAAAAAAGAAATTCAAATCTACCCAAACAAAAATAAGGTCTGGGCTTGCCCTTCTCTCTCTCTCTATCTCTCTCTTGCTCGGGTCCATGTGCTCTCTTTATATATGAGAAGAAGAAGAAGGACTCCAAGTGTTTGATGTGCAGCCTCTCTCTCTCACACACACACACACATACACATACACACAAAAATAGACATGGACCCGTATGCTCCCTCTTTACATGTAAGAAGAAGATGACTTTCAAGTGTTCAATGCGAGGTCCTTCTCTCTCACTGACTCTCTCTCCCTCTCTTGATTTATCCTCCATGTGTTCGAGACCTCTCTCTTACAAATATAGATCCAAAAGAAATAAAAGAAAAAAAGAGGATTTTTAAGAATTTCATGCGAGACCTCACTCACACACGCGCTAAAAACATACACACACACAAAACAACATATGGCCCCTAACCCAACCCCTTCCCTTAAGGCCGCCCAGGTATCTGGGCGCCTACATAGGCGGCTGCCCTTCCGCCTAGGCGGTCCAGGCCCTTGGCTGCCTCTGCCTTTTTGAACATTGCGTCCTACTTTGGCTTGTTTACAGAAAGTTTCTCTTGGATTACATGGAACAATGTCTTCATCATTTCTACCTTCCTCAACATTGTCTTTTTTCTATCAACATTGTCTTTTTTCTATCTGATGTCAACTTATGGAGAGAGGTACATTGTTATTCTTGTGTTTGTCTCTTTCCTTCAGACACGTATTTTCATAGCAAATATCATTCTTTGGAGGAGAAAACATTTCAACTCATTAAATGTTACATGTCTAGATATAAAAATTGTATTTGTTTAGGGACAGTAACATCTATAGCCTTTATGATCATCTGAGTAACCTGCAAAAAATGCCTGTTTCTGCCTTAGGATCAAGTTTATTTCTAAGGCTACTTTCAATATGGACATAACACCAACATCCAAACCTCCTCAAGATAGAATAATCAGGAGTTTTTCCAAATAGTGTATGTTATGAAGATTTTACCATCCAATACGTAGGTTGGAAGTCTATTTATGAAGAAGGTAGCTGTTTGGAATGGTGGTCCTTAACCTCTATTCCATCTATACAATGTTAACAGTTTCAAAAAAGAAGTAGCTGTTTGGAAAGCATCAGTCCATAAAAAGTTTGGAACTACACTAAAAAGCATAAGAGATAATCCAACTTTATTTATATGTCAATGTTTCTTTTCCGCCACTCCATTTTGCTGTGGAGTATAAGGACAAGAAATCTGTTGCCAAAACCATTGTCCCTTAAGTAATTTTGAACATTTGAGATGAGTATTCTCCCCCGCCATCACTATGAAAGTACCCAATTTATGTACGGAAGTGCTTTTCAACAAACAACTTGCAACGGCTTAATGTCTCAAACACATGAGATTTTTTATAAAGAAAGAAAATCTGTAAACCTAGAGAAATCATCAACAAATATCACATAACAAAGGGAATTGGAAGGAGATACCTTTGGTGCCCCATACATCAAAATGCACTAACTCAAATGGAGAAGAAGCTCTTTTATTACTAGAAACAAATGGTAACTTGACATGTTTTCCAGCTGACAACCCTGAGAAATAAACTCAGTAGGACAATCAATATTGGAGGAAACAAGTCCTTATTTAAACAAGTCATTTACTCCAATGACCCAATCTATGATGCCACACAGTGGCATCCTTATTAACGTGACAAGACACTACTAAAGTTTGGAACTTCTTTGACTGATCATCAACTGTGTGCAACTCTCCAAGTCGTAATCCTCGATAGTTGGCCCTCCAATTAAATACAATCCGGAGTAAATACAGAGAGGACATGATTTTCGCTAGCCAACTATGACACAAGAATAAGATTACATGTAAAATTAAGGACAAGGAAAACTTTTTTGAGATGTATAGGACCTTTGAAACACTAAGTGACGAGTTTCTCAACATGTGTAATGTGGTGAGAGGACCCAACTCCAGTTCTAACAGACCCACTATTTAAATAAGAGACAAGAGAAAAGAACATACCTGAGTTTCCTGTCAAATGGTTGGTTGCTCCACTATCAACGATCCATGTAGCTTTAAATAGAGATGTAATGGCAAGATTCTACATAGATATATTCAATGCAGCCAGTTGACCTGCAACATTATCATCTCCACTTTCAGTACTCACGACTTTATCAATAGGTGTATTTAGAGCATCATGCTGGTTGCTTGCATATTGTGGTCCTGGTTTCCATCATATCTATTATAACAATTAGAGTCTGAGTGGTTATGTTTTCCACAAATCTGACATTATACCACTATTCCCACGACTGGAACTCCCATTGCTATTATCACTAATGGAGGTATGATGTTGCGCCCAACACTATTTCCGTAAAATCCACCTCTACCACGACCACCATGTCCTCTTGTCATATTTTCCTCTGCCTCTACCTCCATGAAAGCCATTCCTAGGAGATGAATAATTGTTCTTAGTAAACAAAACATCATAAGAATTTGCACTCAATTACTTTGCTGTCCTTTTAGTACGGAACATACCTTCATGTTGAAGAAGTAGAGGATGTAATTCTGCAAAAGTGGTGGTCTCGAGGTAACACCACAAAAGTCTCATATTGATCTCCAAGACCCTTGACGGCAATGTACACTTTGTCAGTATCACAAACAAGATGTTGAATCATAGAAAGCTGATTGTATATTCCTTTAATTTTGGCCAGTTATACATAGATTTATTTTCCGTTTTGCAACTCAAAAGTTCTGTCTCATGCTCATTAGACTAGCTTGATCCTTGACAAGTCAAATTTTCAGCAGGGTCTATATCAACCATTTATTCCAATATATCTTTTGACAATGTAGAATTAATCCACCCAATTAATTCTTGATCCTTGACAAGTCAATTGACTTGGATTTTACTGTTCATGTGAACATTAACTAGGATTTACTGTTAATGTAGTAAATAGGATTTACTGTTCATGTCAATAGTAACTAGGGTTTACTAGCCACATTAAAATCAAGAAATTGGGTTAAATAAGAGATTTAGAGAGAAGAAGAGATTTAGGGTTAAGAGAGGTCTAGATATCCAAGTTAAGGGGTTAGATCTATGGTTTCACATCAATATTGACAATAGCGTGATCAATCTAAATAACGAATGACAAAGAAAAGAGATAAAAGAGAGATCTTGATACCTTTGATCAATGGGTCACATAATGATTGAACCTTGCTTTGGTACCATGTTAAAATGTCACCTTGAATACATGAGAGAGAAAAGCAGGTTGTGTTACAAGTAGAAATGGATTGGGAGAAAGCCAAAAGAAGAGTAACGTGACTCCTAATTCCTTTAAGAGTGAGTAGCTGCACTCAAAGATATATATTTATATTACTCTATAGCCTTAATTAATTGAGGGTCAGACAAAGGTACAAATAAATCCGGAATTTACATATTTATCCTTTACAATGAACATGAACTACAAAAACAAGCATAAGTTACAACAGTATACAAAATGATAAATAATACCCCTAACCAATTATGACAAAAAATACTTGGTGATTTTGGCTCAAGGCTGTGTGTCGAGATAAATCCGTTTCTCAACATCGTATCCATGTGTAGAAATCTTTCTATTATTCTCAACTGCATAAGGTCTCTCCTAATATGTAACAATTGTAGGTTTTTTGACAATCTATTGTTTCTAGGGCTTTGAAATTTACTTTTTCAATAGACCTGATGTTTGTTTCCTCATTCATGTTACCTAATGAGAAGTCAAGTGTGAGCATTGTTTGTTGCATTAAATATTCAGATCGGTGCTTCTTGAATGCTATTTGCAGGTGATTATGAACAAATCTCGTGCCCATTCACGTGCCATCGTAACTAAAATCCCCATCCGTATTCATGATATTGAGAGGATTCCCCAAATTTCACAGGATATAAAGTGCATGCTTGAAAACAATGCTAAAGCTTCTTTAGAAAATGGGCCCCCTTATTGTTTCCTTTCTCGTATTGGACATTCATATGCAGAACTGACCATTGGGTGCACCTTCAGACATATGGTATGAAACTTGATATTTGATGCCTATAGTGTCTTCTATTTATTTATTTTGGCAGTTCAGCTTTAGGATTCAAAGATGAATTATTGCACTCATCATCACCTTAATCAATTTAGTTCTAACCTGAATCTTATAGTGTATGCTAGACTGTGGTGTAATTGGTTATCTTTTATTCAGTTATATGAAAGTAATGTATTAATAGAATGAAATAATGCCAATAGGCCATGATGTTGTCTTTATTCCCCTTGCTTATGCTAAGACCAACTTATTATTTGGTATCAAATCAATATATTTCAGTCATGTTTTTCATACTTTGCTAGACAAATGTGATCTTTTTGCATGAACATCTACCTTTAAAACTGGTATTTTCGAAAAGTTTCGACTTCTAAAAACTGAATTTTTGAAGGCATGAATTTAATATAGCTTAAAAAAAACTATTGGATTTTGAGGAAAATGAACTGTTACTATTTATATCATTTCCTAAATCATTTCTGAAAGGAGTTTACTACAAAATTACTGGTTTTTTTTTTCTTATGCATTAGTTTACATGTTTCTCACCCTTCGAGCACACATAAATTTCCTTATGTTTTGGTTCCATTATTTAAAAAGTAGCTGAGTTGACTTGGCATTGCTTGGGTCGGCTTGGGACCTGTAGGGTACCTGTCTATTCTCGTTGACCTGGGCAAGTCGCCTGATACCCCTTTTTGTCTTGAAATGCTCTTTTGAACCAATAATCCCTCTGTAACCTCCATTTCGATCGAATTGGACACAAATCTACCACTTTTACCCCAAAAACTCTTTCTATTGATAAAAAATTGCATTAGGGCAAGATTTTTTCATAAAAATGTCGTCATTTTTGAGCCCTAAAACCCAATCCGCATTCCCTGCAATTTGATACAAATGTTGGTATTGGAGCCCTCTACCAAAACCCTGTAACAATTTTTTGGATCACAAAGCAAAATAGGAGAAATCGAGAGACCAAACTTAAGGGTTTTCTTGAAGCCGAAATTGAAAATCGTCAATATCTCTCTCGTTCTTTCACCAAATTCATTCAATTTTGTCCCAAAATATTCCTAAGATGTTGATCTACAAAAGGCATAACAAAGTCATTTAATCAAAACCAAAGTTTTCAATGATTGATTTTTTGGTTTTTTTTTTTTCCGGCCATTTCATCCTGTCATTTTCTTCCCAAGTTGATTTTGACATTAATTTTTGTGACTTTGATTTGATTTATACTTCCTACTATATGAAATCAAATTGGTGCTTGTCAATCTTCAATTATATATATATATATTTTAACTTCGGCTATTTTTTGCTCTATTTCCTTTCTCTCTCTCTCTCTCTTTGTTTTTTAGGAAAGGACTGGCCAACACGGCAATTTGTCGTGTTCGACTCGGACTGGTGGGTGATCAGTTTGACTCACCAATTCACTTTTTTAAACCTTGTATGGTTCTATTTGAAGGTGTTTCATCTTAGATTATTTTTATGTACTTTTTATTTTAGGTACTTTTTATTTTATGAATAGCTATTGTTCAAAAACTCTTGATATTTAAGTTATACTCTTCCATGTTTGTGTTGCCTCCACCTGGAGTAGGTAAGACTTTTTGTTGTTGTGTAAAATATACCAGTCATTTGTGTAAAAAATAAGGAAGAGAAAATGTTATAAACATCGGACGTCAAAAAATATGATTTACACTTGGACAAAAAGAAAAGAATGGATGTACACAAATTCTTGAAATTTGTAAGAAGCCATCTTGGTTTGAACTTCAGGGTTATTTGTAGGTGATAGTCATTGTTTTGTTGGCTTTGACTACAGAGCAAAGTTGAGTTATTCTCTGCAGAGCAAGATGTGTTGTTGCAAGCAGCTCAAATTATACGGAGGCATGGTGGTGAGCTCGGTAGTTCCCTGTATGACGGAACCAACAATTGAAGTCGAAAAATAACTGCATGATCTTTTTATCAAGGTTTAATGTAGTTCATTGTTCATAGCTGCCACATATCTGATGAAAATGTTGCTAGAGTAGAAAATTAATGTTCAATGGCAAATTATCAAGGAGAAATTGAATGAACGCTTAATGGTTGTATAGTGCATGAGAATTATATTGTTTTTGACATGTGTAATGCATGGTCTGAATAGAGAGAGATTTGGGTTATGACACCTAGACTTCAAGAAAATTGACTCCTAACAGGACTCTCAGACTTTCAAAATGTTGATTTCTATTGGTCCTAACTTTTGAAGTTGTCGACAATTGTAAACTTCAAAGACTTCAGGAAAATTGAACTCTGGATTCCTTGAGTTCATTAAAATTTATAGCATGATTCTTCAGAAGAGAGATTTCAAACTTATCTATTAGGATGAGACATTCTAAGTACAGCAGATATATGTGTTAGAACACTAAAGAAACATAACCATGACCTGTAATACAGTATAGATAAATATGTGAAAAATATTCTTTAGTCATGGATAAATAAGGGATTTGTAACTTTGTACACGATGTGTGCAGTGAAGGTTCTGTAACCCCAGTTGTTGATATCTGAGAACTTGGATGTCGTGAAGTTTCTTACATGACGTTCATGACTCATTAAATAAATTTCTACAAATATTCCAAAAAAGCATCTTAAGGAAGGATTTGTGAGGACTTAAAATTACAGTCTTGAAATACCGAGTAGGCAAAAATCTGTTTTCCTTAAAATTATTTCTGCTCTTGGTTGTGAAGTTCATTCTTTATATAATCAACATCTGAAACTTGCATGTAATCCAAATTTCTGCTTTGACATATTTATACCTCCATGGTGTTTCCTCCTTTGAAACCATATAATAATGTTTGCAAACGTTTGCCACCTACGAAGTGGGAAAACCTGTGTCCTTTGATTCGCTTTGTTCCTTTTGTTGCAATATCCCTGTCTAACTTCTTTTATTCCCCCTGTGTGTTTCTATCTCTGCTTCAGTTTATTTTATTTTTAGTTCCTTTTTTGAGTGAGAGGGCAAGATTAGTTACGAGAAGCTGTAGTTATCGAGTTATTTTATTTAAGTTGTTTAATAATAGTTAATCACTAAATCTTCTTATGTTATTTATTCTGAGTAATCAGTTGTCCTAAGAAAGCGCTAGTTGAACTTTTCTATATAGATTATCACAAATAGAAGGGCAGGTTGGCTTCTCTGCTGTTTCCAGGTGAACCTGATGGGTCCTTTTTTGTCAAGAGGACAGTAAAACTCATTCAACATGGCCAGATCGAATGAATCCCGCTTTGACTCAATGGGGTCAAGTTTGGTCATTTAAAGAAACTTCCCAGCACCACTCAACCGCCACTGTTGGTTAACTATTGGTTAACTATGGCGAGTTTCATAATTGTTTGTCACACATTTCAGAAAAATGGAAAGCATTGCTTGTCTTCTTAAGAATGGATGGCAACCTTTTCTTCTTTAGCCTTTCCCTTTTTTTATTTGCTTTTCTTTTTCAAAGGTCTTTTATTTTCATTTCATATCATCTTGTCAAATAATATTAGTATGCATCTCTATGAGAATGGTCGACCATCAATTCCTAAATCTTCTCTAGGAAGAAAATTGGTAATCTTTAACAAAGTTGGTTTCAACGAAAACACCCTCCTCTTTTGTGGAGCAACCAGCCAGCAGGTCAACTCCCTTCTTTTCCTAAATGCTTCCAGATGGCCACTAGCTTTAGGGTGAACATGGCCAAATCTAAAATGATAGTTGCATCCTAGAGGCCCAAGCTATTCAGGATCATTTTTTTTTGAATAAGGTTCAACGTATCCATCTAGGATCTTGCTGATATGTGGGGATACAAAGTTAAAAACCTGCCTTCAACCTATTTGGCCCTGCCCCTGTGTGTCGATAAGCCCAAAAAGCAGCAGTGGGGCCACATTATCGATAAATTTGACCGGAAAGCTGGCTGGCTGGAAGGGCAGATTTCTCTCTTTGGTAGAATTACCCTCATAAAAGGCGACCCTTTTGAAGGTTCCCATTTTCCATGTCGCTTTTCCACACGCCCGCCTTGGTAGTTTCTCGACTCAAGCAACTTTTGAGAATTTTCTCTGGTCGGGTGAGAGGGGCACCAAAAGTATCACCTTATCTCCTGGGATAAAGTCTGTTTGCCTAAACAACCTTTATGGTTGGGAATCCATAGCCTTGAAAGAAACATCTTGGCCCTCCTAGGTAAGCGGTGGTGGTGTCTTGTCACCCAAGATAGCCACTTGTTGCAACAGGTCCTTCGCCACAAGTACCACCTCAAGCCCTCAAGAATAGAGAAATTCTGGTCCGACCTCTGGATAGGCCATTCCTCCCGGAAGGAACAATTTTCCTACATGTTTCTCCTTGCGCAGAACTATCACACTTTAGCCACCGAACACTTTGGCACCTTGGGCTCCTCAAGAATTTGGTTTAGGAGGCCCTTTGCAGACCACGAGTTGGACGGGTTCCTTGATCTGTCTTGCCTCCAATCTGTTTACCTCACCACCCAAGGTGAGGATAAGATAATCTGGTCTCCTGTCACCTCAGGTTATTTCTTGGTCTCCTCTTTCTACTGCAAACTTCTTATCCCTCCAACATTTCCTGCTTTACCCCCTTCCATCGCCGCAAGGGCTTGGTTTTCTTTAATACCCCCAAAAGTCCAAGTCTTTAACTGGATAGCTTTGTCCAAGTTTTAATAGTGGACCAGCTTCAAAGAAGGGGACTGCCAATCCCCAATAGATGTGTGAGGTGTACAGCGGACGAAGAAACCAACGCCCAACTATTCATCCACTGCAATTTGGCGATGGATCTGTGGGAGAAGCTTCTTCCTCTCTTCAACTGGTCATGTGTGACCTCAAGGTTAGTCCCATACCTCATTGGCTCTCTTCGCCCTCTTCCTTGGCCAAAGCCTAGTATCCTACTGTAGAAGGCTTCCGTGGCAGCCACTCTGTGGGTGATCTGGACCAAGAGCAACCACATGACCTTCCGAGGTGAGAAGGCAACTATTGATGTCTTGAAAGACCCAGTCAGAATGATGGTCATCTTTTGGACTAAAATCACAGTTGCTTCCAACACTTCTCTTATACAGACTGTCACTAAGTTCGGCAGGACTTGCTGCACTTGACGCCCTCCAGTTTTCCTCAAGCCTCATTTTGAAGACCTCCCAAACCAGGCCAATCCAAGTTAAACTTTGACAGTTGTTCTCTAGGCAACCTGGACCGCATCATCAGAGCCAATGAAGGACACACCTTCCTTTCTTTCTCTAAATCCATCGGCCATGCTGACTCTCACACAGCAGAGGCTCTCCCCTTCTTGGAAGTATGAAGAACTTCAAACCCTCCTGGAGTCCAGTTTTGATTATTGAGGGGGGTTCCAAAAATGTCATCTCCTAAGCCTCGGACTCCTTAGTCTGCCCCTAGAGACTAGCACATGTATTTGAAATCTTACACATTTGCAGGCCTATGCAAGTCTCATGGAGACGTGTGTGGGGCCAACTGAGAAGCCGACATACTCTAAAGGAGGAGCTACTCGAGTTGGCACACAGGGAACCTTTTTGGAACCTTTTGGAGCCCTTGGTTCCCCTTCCTCTTTCATTTTGACTCTATCCCAGGGATGTATAGCATTTTGACCTAACATTGGGAAGTCCACCCTCCCAGTGGTTTTCGTATAAAGCTCCCGGCGGTGGGAAGCCTATTTTCTTAGCTTGCATACTTTTTCTATACTTAATACAAACATTAACAGATTAAAAAAAAAGAAGTAGGTTTCAATTTTTTATCAAATAATATAAACAAAAAACAAAAAAGAAACGAAAGACACATGATTATGTTTCATCTTTGAAACTCATATGACCATTCAATTCCTCTAGTTTTGCATATATCTCCCTAACTTGAGGATGGGAGCTATCAGCTACATAGAATAAATGTACAGTCCCCTTCACTTGTATCCAACTATAACTAGGATCCTTCCTCACTGCTTTCTCTCTCATCAATTTCCTCATCTTCCTAACATCATCCCACATCCCAGCTGAAGCATAGAGGTTTGAAAGCAACACATAAGCTGCATCATTCTCAGGTTGCGACAAGATTAGCTCTCTTGCTGCCACTTTCCCAAGCTCCAAATTGCCATGAATAGTGCAAGCTGAGAGGAACATTTGCCAAATTCGAGCATCAGGCTTCAAAGGCATATGCTCAATACAATCCTTCACAGCATTGAGTTTCCCATGTCTTCCAAGAAGATCGATTACACATGCATAGTGCTCCAAGCATGGCACAACATTACAGCATTCAAGCATTGAGTTTAAGTAGTAATTGGCCATAGCAACCTGGCCTCTATGACAACATGCGTAAAGAACCCCCAGGAATGTGATCTGATCTGGATCCATTCCTTCACCACTCATCCTCTCGAACAACCAAAGAGCCTCATTGTAGCATCCATGCTGAGCATATCCTGTTATCATTGCATTCCATGAAGCCACATTGCTTTTGGCTAGTTTCTCAAAGGCCTTTGCTGCATCATTGATGCTCCCACACTTGCAGTACATGTCAATGATGGAGCTTCCCACAAATTTGTCATTCTCAAACCCTGATTTAAGTACAAGGGAGTGAATTTGCTTGCCCTGATCCAATGCTGTCAAGGCAGTGGAAGCCTTCACAACAATGCTATATGTGGTCTGATTTATTGCAATTAAAGAATTCCTCATCTCTTGAAATAGTTTTAGTGCATCAGCAAAGCAACTGGCTTGGACGAAAGCAGCCACCAATGCATTCATGGATGTAGTTTCTTTCATTGCAATCTCATAGAAAACTTGCCTTGATTTCTCTACCAAGCTACACTTGCCATACACTGTTATTAAGCAAGTGGCAATGGAATTGTCCAATAGAAAACCCAATTTGATCATGTGGGTATGGATTTGCACTGTTTTTACAGCTTCGTGGAGCCCTGCAATTCCTTCCAAAAGGCTAAAAAATGTGGCTTTGGTGGGTTTCACTGAAACCCAATTCATCCATGAAAACGTTGTAAAAGCTAGATCAGAATACCCATTTTCTGCATAGCCTGCAAGCATGGCATTCCATGAAATGACATCTCTTTCGTCTGTTTCATCAAACGCTTTTCGGGAATCATCGATTCTCATGCAACCTGAATACATTGAAACCAATGCATTGGCTACACAGACAAAAGACCCAAACCCAGCTTTTAAACAAAGAGAATGAAGCTGTTTTCCCTCTAGCAAAAGCTTTGAGCTCCCGATTGCTGACAAGGCATTGATCATAGTGTACTCATTCATTTCCATTTTACTCCTACACAGATTCTTGAACACTTTGATACATTGCTCTCCATCATAAGCTCCAAGAAGGGCAGTCCAAGAGACAATATCAGGCTGTTCCATCTCCTCAAAAACATCGACAGCTTCAGTTTTAAACCCACATCTGCAATACATACTCAAAAGAGAGTTACAGACGGAAGAAAACCCATATAATAAACCCAGCTTTATGCCCAAACAGTGAATCTGTTGCCCTTTGATATTTTCATCCATTTCAACAATAGTACTGAGTACACTTGTAAGACTGAATTGGGTTACTACCATGCCTAAACTATGCATTTCTTCAAATAATTTGACAGCATTCGTTGAGTGTCCATTCCTCACATAGCCTGCAATCATGGTGGCCCAAACCACTGAATCAAAAGCCAAGAACTCCTCAAAACATTTCTCTGCCAAACCCAATTCCCCTGCTTTCGAGTAATTGTCAATGAGCCCACTTCCTGTGAATCCATTCTGAACAAAACCCAGTTTTATAATGGCGCCATGGGTTTGTTCGATCTCTCCAAGTTCACAGCTGGCCTTAAGAAGTGTGCTCAAAGTGTATACATCAGGTCTTAAGCCTGTACGCTGCAGTGAATCAAACAACCCAAATGAGAAATGGGTATCTTTTATATCTGCATAAACTGAAATTAAGGAGTTCCAAGAGACAGTATCTGTGTCTGGTGAGTTGAGGAGAAGCTCATGTGCAAGTTGCAGGTTACCATATTTGGCAAAAATGTTTACCAATGAGGAGCTCTGGTATTTGTTCAAGGGAAAAGATGACTTGATGAGGTAGCAATAGATTTGGGGCATGAGAGATTGATCCGAGAGAGAAGATTTTGAAGCTGTTATGTCTTGGGGGTAGAGGTTGTGGTTCATGAGGGAGTCTATTACAGTGGAAGAATGCCATGTCTTTTGATCTCTGTAAAGAATTTTCTGGCATGTTGAGATGGGTTTTTTGTAGCGTATTTTTGGGTGGAGAACACGCACAAGGGTATGATGCCTTGCTACTATGCAGCTTGGATAGGGAAGGAGCTTGAGCTTCTTCATCCATGGAGAAACCTACTAGTTTTCTGGTATTCTCGCATTTGAACTTCATTTGAGACTAGAGAGCAGGGCATATGCCATGAGCCTCATGTAATAATTGGTCATCACAATCACCACCGTCTAAGGAATGGATTTGAGGGTGATGGAGAGCGAGGGTGAGACCCACGTTAAAATCACGCTTCACGCTGTCACATGGACTATAATATATTCATCATTAGGCGCAACGTTTTAGCCGGAAAAAAATAAAAAAAACAATAATGCACTACTTTTGATATGTTTTTTTAATTTTTTTAATTTTTTGACAATGAGGAAATACTAAGTAGAAAATCGGAAGGGAAAAGTTTATATAGAGCCGAGGCTCAAAACAATCAAATTTGAGCCTACCCAAAAAAATTACACTATAAGATGTTGTTTTGATGTCCAAATATCTTCAAATTGATCATCTTGACATCAAGATGCATAGACATGAGAAAAAAATGGATTTCAAGTTTTAGAAATAGTGTATTTTGTAACTCATTTTTAGACGGTCAATTTTTAAGTTTTCGAGTTTTTATAGATCTATTGATTTACATTATTTTCGAAGCTTTAAACTTTATAAATAAAGATGAACATATATTTTAAGGCTATCACAAATATTTTCAATATTAAAACCACATTTCTCGATATTATTTGAAGGTAGGCTCTGATTTGATTGTTTACAGCCTAGGCTTTGTACAAACCGCACCCACATCAGAATATGCTGAAAATATGAATGCGGTGGAAGTAACGGGAGGATGCCCGACTATTCAAGTAAGGAGGGCTGCAAGCCTGCAACCAGTGTCGTAAAGCACGACTCGGCCCCGTAACCCGGCCTTGGGCTGGGCTAAGTACGAGTAACTCACGTCGAGTTGGGTAGGTCTGGACAAGCCAAAAGTATTAAGAAATAAAAAACACAAAAAAATTTAAAAATATAAAAAATATGTTTAAAGTAAAATTAAACAAAATACATGTAAATGAGGAGGTTAAAAAAAAATGGTGAAACATGGATTTTGAAAAAATCAATTTATGACCTGGTTTATTTTTGAAATAATTAAAGAAGGGAAAATGTAAAAATAAATATTCATTCCCAACTCTTCCTAGTATTTGCCAAAATGATAGAAAATACAAAAAATCATATCACAAAATATTTTTTTGTTGTTCTTTCAGTTTTTTTTATTTTTTTATTTTTTTTAAGATTCTGAGCTTGACCACCAAACTCGAGATACTCAAGCTTGCTAGAGTGGCGAGCCCGAGTTATTCGGATCAGTCCAAGTTGGCTCATCAGTCGAACACTACCCGAAACCCTACTTTATTGGAAGGAAAATGTTTGACAGGGCTGCAACCCTATTAAAATAAGTACTGCATCACTTCAAAATTCACAAAAAAATTGCTATGCAGTGTTGAAAAATATTCAAATCGATCACCATAATGATGTGAAAAATAATTAGGATTTCAAGCTTTAAAAATAATGCCTATTTACCATTCATTTTGCCTAAAAATAAGTGAAAGTGGATTCACAAGATCTATAACATTTTTTTAGCTTCAAATTTTATGATCACCGTTGGAAGTTGATTTTAGAGCTATCATAGAGATTTCCAATGTTCAAAGTGCTTTCTAGGCGAGGATCCGATTTTCAATGCTCAAAGTGCTTTCTAGACAAGGATCCGATTTCCAATGCTCAAAATGCTTTCTAGACGAGGATCCAAGCTGAGGCTTTACTTGGTTTTCATAAAGCCTAAGCCTTATAGAAGTGGAATTCCGGTATGGAATCCTTTGCGGAATGTTGGGATTCATCCCCACATAGGTTTGGGATGCGACTTCGCTGCAATGGCAGGACTTTAAACCCCCTTATTGTGATAGGGCCGCATCCCGTTATAAACATGGGAAGGTTATGTATGCTCCCTTACCATACATACGCTACGATGCACCTTAAAAATCCTATAAAAAATTGTGTTCCCGCATTGGGGAGCCCTCAATAATTATCCCGGCCTCGAGTTGTATGGACGTCAAGAAAAAAAGAATTTCAAGTTAAAAAAATACTGAGACTTGTAACAATCATCTCAACTGTCTATTTTTTATATTTTTAAGTGTTTATTGATGTAGTCGATCTGTACAATTTTTATTTAAAAGACAAATATAGTTTTTCAAGCCATCATAAAATTTCTAACACCTGAGCAACATGTCTAAGCAAATTTTAGAGATGCGCCTGACTTCTATAATATAAAGAGAACTTTATATAAGCTTTATCCTTTTCTATAGCATTAATTTTTCTTTTTTTTGTGCATAGTTAAAGGAAGCATTCCTCTCTCTGTTCGTTCTTTTAAACATGGTCAATAGGGGTACTTCTCGTCTCTAACTCCTTTTTCACCAAAGGGGGGCTCAAATCCCCATTGACTTATCATTTTTACATATCAAAAAAAAAAAAAGTTGCAACCTTTTATTCTAAAAGTAAGGTGTACTTAAAAGATCTATAGATATAAATAAAAAAGAAGAAGTTAAAAATAGTGCATTTTGTAACAAGTTATCTAGACATTTTATTTTCAAGATTGTTAATTATGTATAGATTTGCTCAATCTGCACCGGTTTTAGAATTTTAAATTTCATAATTAGGAGTTAAATAAGAATTTTCAAATCGTAATAAGGTTTTCAACACCAGAATTATATCTTCCAATTAAATTTAGATGTGAGCTTATTTGTATAGTATAAGTTTGGGAACCTTATACAAACCTCACCCAAAAGATTATGTATTGAGAATGAATAGTGACCATCTAATTGTTATAGCCAGATCTAAATGTTCAAAAAATAAAATTTCAAAACTTTTTTGAAAATAATCATCTAGTAATACTTAAGTGGTTCTCAAATTTTCAAATCGAAAAAATCCTCTGAAATAGGTCATCTGGTATATATGCTTCTCTCTTTTAATTACAACGCCCGGTTTTATTGGGGATTGTGGTTTGTAGAAGGCCGAGGCACACCTTCAAAGTAAGGCACACCTTCAAATAATATTGAAATATGTTGTTAAGGAAAAAGTTTATATAAGGTTGCAAGCTTAAAATGTATAATTAAAGTTGTACATCAAAAATCCATCATAAAAAGTTGTTTAGATGTTGGAAAACCCTCTATTGATCATGTCAACATCGAGATGTATGAATATGAAAAGAAAAAAGGATTTTGAGTCCGCAAAATAGTGTATTTTGCAATACATTATCTGGATCGTCTATTTTCAAGATTTTTATGTATTTATAAATCTACTTGATTTGAATCATTTTATAGTTAAAATTTTTATAATTAGAGATGAAAATAGATTCTCAAGCCATCCTAAGAATTTTTTATATCAAAATTACATTTATGATAAAATTTAGAGGTGGGCCTTAATTGGATTGTTTAGGGTTGCAACCTCATGCAAACCACATCCATATCAAAATCTTTATCTGAAAAATTATTTTCATATCTAATTATAAATTTTGAAGATTCAAAAATAATGTATATCAAGCATATCTATGAGAATTTGAAAATCTTTAAAATTGACGGCTTAGATAATACATTATAAGCCACACTACTTTTTTATAATTTACTGTACTTATTTTTATATCTATACATATATCTTGCTCCTTAATTTGATTGTTTAGGACCTCAACTTTATATAAACTTTTCCTTTATACGATCTTTTGAATCTTTAATTACAATGCCGGCCCTTACCCGCTTTGTGCAGGCTGCGGTCTAGAGACCAGAGAGAGGTACAACATTGCGTTGCGCCAAAAAAAACCATGATCATGAGGCAGTAGACTGTCCATTTATTCCTTAGGTATAACCCCCGGTTCTTAGGATCTACCTTTCCCAATTTAAAATATATATATATATATATATATATATATATATAGATATGTATTTTCAACATGGTTTTAAAAAGCTATTGGCCCAAGTTTGATGCATGAGATTGAAGTGCTAGAAATCTTAAAATCGCACTTTTTTCATTTGAACATAGTGACCCTGGCACGCAGCCAAGCCTACACCTCTAGAAATGCGGGCATGGCATTAAATATATTTTTTGAAATATAATTGGATCTTAATTTTTAGAGAATATATAATCTAGATTATGAATATGAAAAGTAAATAAAATTTGAAAATTAAAAATAACAATTATATTAAAAAAATATTTGAATAATTAATTACAATTATTTTTAGATGGACTACTTATTTACATCTATATATCAGATAGATGTTTTATATCTCTAGACCATATATCGTAAAAATGCAGCCAAGCCGGCATGAAACAACTATGCTTCCCAGAATAAGTGTACAGCATCGGCCTGCGGGAACATAGTACACGCTCTGGTTCACGAACTTTTGGCCATTTTTATGGAAATCAAACCGTGATGCACCTGCTCGAAATAAATAAAGGCCTCGTCAGACCTGACGCCACCACCTCCAACAAGTCAACGTCACTCCATCTCTCTCTCTCCATTCCTTCCCTGGAACTACCGTTACTCTCTTTCTCTCTCCATTTTTTATTCATTCCTTCTCTGCAACTGCGAGCGCGCCTTCTCTTTCCATTACTATTCCTTGTTTCTCTGCAACTTCCGTAACTTGTGTCCAAAGGAGTTTATTCCTCATTGATGGCATTCTTCCGCCCTTTTCGCCCACTGCCCCAACCCTACCGAACCACCACAACGTCTCCGCTACTCTCCCACAACAACAGAATTAACAACTCTTTCTCTCTCATCACATCCTTTGCTGATCACCTCTTTCCCACTTCTCTCTCTACAGGGCAACACACCTCCACCCCTTCTCTATCTTCGGAGAAACTCACTCGATTTCCATCATTTAAGACCAGAGCTCGTTTCAGCTTTCATATCATCTCCTCCCCTAAAAGCCTCCCTCTCATCTCTCCAAACGATCACTGGGGTACATGGACCGCCATTTTCTCGGCTGGAGCTTTCGGACTATGGTAACTCAGCTCTCTCCTCTCTTCTTCCTTTCCGCTCTCGAAAAACTTGATTTTTCTTCTTAATTTTTTTATTTTCTTTTTTTTAGGTCGGAGAAGAACACGAAGATTGGGAGTGCTTTAAGTGGAGCTCTGGTTAGCACATTGGTTGCGTTGGCAGCGAGTAATTTGGGGATTATTGGGTGTGAAGCTCCTGCTTATTCAATTGTCATGGAGTATTTGCTCCCTTTATCTGTTCCTCTTTTGCTCTTCAAAGCTGATCTTAGGAGACTTGTGCAATCAACCGGGACACTGCTCTTGGCCTTCTTGCTTGGATCAGGTGATGCGTTGTTTCGTTTTTTTATGCTATTCTTTTGTTTTGATGTTTATTTGTTTACAAGGCATTTGTTCATTCATTTCGTTTTTGTCTATATACTATTTTTTGTAGACTTCCAAGTATTTGTTCATTGCTTCTTCATTGTAAACAGTGAACTTTGGTAGCTTTCGCGGTAGCTGCTGCAATTGTTTACTTAGGTTCTAGTTTCTGAACCATTTATTGGATCATTTCTGCTGTTTTTTAGTGGTGTATATATTAATGTCACATAGATTTTGTAGTGGTTCTAGTGGGAATATATATCTGATTGATCCTCCTCCTTTGTCTAAACAGGGCCAATTGATGATGTTTCCCTCTAATTTTCTGTCTATAACAGTTGCAACAACAATTGGAACGGTTGTAGCATATCTATTGGTCCCCATGCGGTCGCTTGGTAATGACAGCTGGAAAATTGCTGCAGCTCTTATGAGTAGGCATATTGGTGGAGGTAATCGAGATGAGATTGACCATGACTTTTCGCCATTAGCTTGTTGTATACTCCTATTCATATATGGAATGGTGGAACTTTTTTGCTCAATGGTGGCTCATGGTTTTCACCTTTAGCATCTCTTGAACTTGATTAGAATAAATAATAAGATTCAGAAAATGCATTTTAGAAATCTTGAAATGATAATGTATGATATATCATCATTCTAAATATATATTTGTCTGTGAAATTCTCTCACCTAGTTGCCTCAAATATATCAGCAAATAATACTTATATATTTTAACCATATCATTAAGGAGGTTCCTTTGAAGATGCCTTATAACAATGAAATAACGAATAATTTAGAACTCATTCTTTTCAAATGGTTCGCTGATATGCGTCTATGGCCTGCCTGTTGCTTGTCGGACATCGTCTATGTGAAGTTTGCTTTTGTGCTATAAAGTCCATGGGGTTTGCAACATAAATTTAAGGGAAAATTGCATAAAACCCCCAAAAATGGATTTTCTAAGCAATTTACCTCCAACCTAACTTTTCCTAGCAACTTTTTTCCCAAAACCTTGTTTCCTAGCAAATACCTCCCAACTCAAAAAAAAAACAAAAAAAAGAGACTTAAATACCCCTCCCTTATCTCACACGACCATGGCGGTCCGGCACTTCACCATGGTGGTTCGGCATTTGGAAGAGGAGGTCCGGCGCTTAAGTCACTGATTTGGAACGGTCCGGCACTTCACCATGGCAGTCCAGCACTTCATCATGGCGGTCTGACACTTCATCATGGCGGTCCGGAGTTTGGAAGAGGCAGTTCGACATTTGTTTCTGGATTAATGAGCGGTCCGGTATTTGTGAGCTACGGTCCAACAAAATTGAAAACTATGTCTGGAATAGGCAGCCCGGCAGTATACACTTCCGGTCCGACAATATACAACCGTGGTCCGGCGTTTCCTTGTATTGGGATCTCAAAATGATTTGTTATGTACAGGAAGAGTATTTTCATAAAAAAAAAATATACTTTTTGTATTGGGGGGTATTTACTATAAAACTTGATTGTTGGGAAAAATATGCTAAGAAAATTAGGGTGGGTAAAGTGCCTAGAAAGTCTATTTTTAGGGGTTTTATGCATTTTTCCCCCAATTTCAAAGAGCTTAGAACCTGTACATAAACGACAAATACAATGAAACAACGGGATGTAGTATTCGTACAGAACACATGCATTATAGAATATTTTCTCCCATTTCATTTACATGCAATATAGATTACAGCATACCTCCATTTGGAGAATATAGACTGAACATTACCTGTTGTCGCTTGATATTCAGTTTTGGCCTTGTTCATGAAATTGTTTCTAGCTTTCTACTTAGCCTCGGGGCTAAACTTTTATGAATGGTGAAACAACCATCACGAAACGATAAGCATTGGCAGCTTAGAAAGCCATCCTTTAAGAACCTCCTTGTGCTTGAATCTTTCTACTTTTAGAAGTGGGCTAGAAATTTTCATTACATGCTCAACTTTTTATTAACCTTAGAATCTGATGCCCAAAATCAATGTAAAAAACTGTTTCAAATATCTTCAAGCCACCTCAGAATTGCCTGAATCAGCTAGGTATATTATATATATATATATATATATATATATATATATATATATCTTTAAAATTCATATTTTTCATTAATTTTCAGCTTCATTTGGATGTGTTTTGTTTAATCATGATTTAAATATACTTCTCATATTTTATTATATTTTTTATTATATATATTTTTTTAATGCTTTTTCGACCACCTGGGACTTACCCAGTTAGGCCGGTTGAACCAGCTAGTTTACTGATTAGTACCGAGTAACCGCTTCCGGCCCCATGTTCAGTTAACTATTTCGGTTCAATTTTTCTTATATTGTTCCACTCTTCTTATCAAGGCGAACCTAATAAAAATATTTAAAAAAATAATTCAAAAAATATATTGACCAAAATACCCCCAAAAGTTTTTAGGGGTATTTTGGTCAATTTAGTTTTTACAAATTTATTTTTTGATATTTTTATTAGATTCACCTATTTTTTTAGAATAAACGCTCCAAATTTCAAGGGATTTGGATTTGTAGAAAAAAATTAAAATTCAAATACGAAGTGCAATCGTGTTCATTGGATCGACCCAGATTCAATTTGGCCCTTGGGTGTTTATTGTAGCTGTCAGCTAGTGGGCTGACCTCAAATTCTCCCATATGTATTTTATTTTTTTGGGAGGGTGGGGGTAGGGTGGGGTGGGGGCTGCTCAAGGAACCCGGCCCCCATACTCCCTATTTTCTATTTTATTTATTTGTTTATTTCATTATTAGTTGACCACCACAAATCTGGTGATCTGGATCAGAATTTCCATTCTACTCGGTTCACTAACGGACTGAGTCGGAGGAGGATTCCTATTTGTTGAAGTCAAACTAAGTCTCCCACACTTATTGAATCAAATAACACTCTTGCACAAATCTTGCAGCTTTTGTGCCCCATAAATACTTAAGGTTATTCAAGTTCTTAGTAACAAATGTGAAGAGATGAGTGTTCTACTGTAATATGCATTTATAATCAATCCAAATGCCTCAGTTCAGTGACAGACTGAGTCGGAGGACGATTCCAATTTTTTGAAGTCAAACTAAGTCTCCCACACTTATTGAATCAAATAGCACTCAAATCTCGCAGCCTTTGTGCCCCATAAATACTTCAGGTTATTCAAGGTCTTAGTGACTAATGTGAAGAGATGAGTGTTCTACTATATTATGCATTTATAATCAATCCAAATGCGTACTTCATTTGTTCAGATACCGAAGTGAAATTGCCAAATATACATAATCAAGAAATGGAATTATTGTTATCTGGTTGGGCAAATTCTGCTTTCTGTTTCTTGACCAACCTGGGATTTTTTTTTCTTTTTTTCAAATGAATTCACAAACTGGGCTCTTAGGGTGTCGGTCACACAATGAACATTTCCTTGAACTTTTCCTTTTAGTGTGCTAGTTTTACATTCCCCTTAATGCAAATATTTCTATAATGAGCTTATCAGGAAAACAATAAATTTCTATGATGTGAATAGGTAATTTGCATTGATTTAAGTCGATTCCATTCAAATGTGGCTTGTGAACATTGTTAATTTAATCTAAATAACAAGGCTAACTGTGCCAAACTGTCCAACTGTACATTTGAAGCCATCAATTATGTCGCGGTCGCAAAGGCTTTAGTTATCTCTCCATCAGTTTTGGCAGCAGGACTAGCTGCAGACAATGTTGTTTGTGCAATATACTTCACATCTCTTTTTGCACTGGCCTCTGGAATACCTCCTGAGACAACAACTTTGACAAATGGTACTCATTCCTGCTTTTATCATTTCAATATTACATAAAATTCATGTATCCTTCCATTACTTAACCATTAAAACTAGAATGGATTTGGTTTACTTTCCCGTGTGGAGAATGACCGTTATTTTTTACTCTGATCATTTGGACCCTACATTTATATTCGATTGGTTTCAAAGTTCGTTTCCAAAATTTCAAGACTACTTAAAACTGGCTGACTCTGTGAATTATAAAATATCTTTTAATCAAAATAGTATTTGTGACAATCTTTTCTAAAGAGCTTTGCTAGGATATATTTCCATTCCTTTCTCTATTCTTGGAATTTCATCTTATCCCAAATTTGACAGAGCAGGAAATGGAGAAGGAAGCCGAATCTGGTAGCTTACCAGTGTTGCAGACTGCAACAGCTCTTGCCTTAGCCCTTGCTATATGCAAGTTTGGTACATTCTTTACTACATTGTTTGGCATCCAAGGTGGTGGAATTCCATTCATAACAGCAATCGTGGTTCTCTTGGCGACATGGTTCCCACAGCAAATTGGGTCCCTTGCACCTGCAGGGGAAGCTATGGCTTTGATTTTATTGCAGGTGAGTTTTGTTTTGGCGGCTATATTAACGTATTATATTTCTGAATTATTATTGCTGATTCGGTTCAGTTTCTTGTATGGTCAAATAATCAGGAGCTTCTTATTCTCTAGCTTCGAGTTGTGCCTTCTGCTATCAATATGGAACTTCTTGCATATTCATTGGCAATATTGGAATTGTTTGTTTTTCTATTATGTGTAATGTTTTAGTCAGACATCACATGTCACAAATTGGTTTGTGGTGCTTATAAGGCCTAAAACCCAGGGAAGGTACTCTTTGAAATCTGTACGAAAGCTTTACCTAGACAAATGTTATTTGCGTCTACGTAAAAGATGAATTATGAGTGTTCCAGAAACATTTTCTCCTGAGGATGTTCCTTTCCGTTCTTGTAATCAGTGCAGAGTAGGTACTTACTTCATTTGTGGATGGTATCAATAGAGGCTAGAGCATGTTCCTTTGGGTTTTTACGTTGCTTCTTATAATCAGTCAAGGCTAGATATTTCATTTATGAATGCTGGTGACATGATATCACAACAGGTTTGTTTGCTAAAGCCTGTGGGTGGTATCATGTGAAGCAAGAAAGGGCCCATCTGGCAGTCCAAATATTGCATAGAGATATTTTACATGGATTCTATACATGCCTGTAATCATGTGGTTTTATATATCACTGATGCAACATTTGGTGCAGTGCATGTTTTTGAACCTCCTTGCCCGTTTATTAAGATTGGTAGAACTGTTTAGGGATGCCTGATAACTCTCATAGGTCCTTTGTCATGGATAGTAGCTCTGATCCTTTTATTACGTGCAGTTTTTGTTTAGAAATTGTTGGCAGCAGTCCTATCTGAGCAGCACTTAGTTGCATGAACATGTACTAGAATTCCTTCCCACCAAGAATGGCAATTCCTTGGTGAAAAACATCCTGTCATCCTCTCAGCTCCTAGTTTCACAGCTCAGATTATTAGGATACTGCCATTAGAGTGCAGGTCTCTAATAAGGAGAGGAGAATGGCTGCAGGAGTAGAGTTGGCAATAAACGTTTGCGAGGAATCTCATTCATAAGAAAGAAAGAAACTGATCCTTGGTTAAGTGGTGTACTAATTTACTCATGTAATGATCTGAATTCTCAGAAAAAAAAGAAAAAAGGAAGTAAGAATCTACCTAAGCTTCAATAAGGACACAAATGAAGAAAATTCATCTGATGTAGAAGGGAAAGGAAGTCATTTGACTGTTTTTGAAGTTGTAAATTGATGGATGTCATCAAATTTGTTAAAGTGACAAAATCTACTTTCCAGGTGCAAAGCCTCAAAGTTATTTCTCTCCATGGTAGCTAGTGCCTTAGTATTCAATTCTTGTATAACATAAAGTGATAAGGAACTTTGGCACATAAATAGCATTGAGAGAGATAGAATGTGTGTGCATGTATATATTTGTATTCTTGAACCAGTCTAAGGGCCACAAAGAAGTCCATTTCATCAAGGTCCCAAGAGCAACATAAGGAGCGCAAGTGACAACCAAGATGGGTTCTCTCTTTAGAGACCTTCCTGATGATCTCATGATTCAAACTATTGCACTTTTGTCTATCGAATCCATCCTCAGGTTCAAAACCATCACCGGATCATGGAATGAACCTCTCTCCGCACCCTCATTTGCTACAACTCACTTTCTCTCCTCCCCACTCTCTCAACCTTTCCCTCTTTTCTTTTGTCCCAATAAGCAAGGTCTCATTTACTACATCATGCAAAACAGCTTACAGAAAATGCTTGCATTAATAGTATGTTGTGTTTCCTGCCCTCATTTTCTCATCTGATATTTTCCTTCATTGGAAACCTTGCAACCTCTCTGGCGCTTTTGAGTGGAGAATTTTCTTCTCATGGAATGAGTATTGGAAAACAATTGCGGGTTGGAGGCATGAGTATTTGCCATGGGATGCAGAATCAAGGCTTTTCATGGGTAACACTTGCCATGAATTATTGGGGAAGTTATTGTTGTGAGAATTCCATTATTTACTAGCTTTTGATCTGAGAGAAACAATAGAAGAAATTGTGGTGCGTGCAAAAACAAACCCTAGGAGAATAGGAAAGGGAAGATGGAACCATTTTTTGCAATCCCATTTGTGGGGTGATCAGGTTGCGACTATAGAGATAACTTGGGATTTCAAAGTGAGATTGTGGGTTTTCAGTGGAGAGAGACTGGGTGGAAGTGATGATAGGAGATTTGAAACACTTGAGCTTGGAGATACTAGAGTTGTTTATCCTCTTCTTTCAACTAGGGGCATTTCTTGTTGCTCAGGCTTGGCTTGTATGCTTATAATGTTGAAACTCACTCACTGATGTGGCTTAGCGATTATAAACAACTTGATCGCTCTACAAATTAGGTTGTCAAAAACAATTCCATCTCTCTCTTCCTGTTCTCTTTAGGCTCATTTTTGCATGCACTAGGATTTCTTCTATTGTTTCTATTTAGATCAAATGTCAATAAACTATGGAACGCCCAAGCAATATGTAGAACTTCCACGATAATCTATAGTAAGTGTTACCCATGAAAAGCATCGAATTTACAACTCATGATATATACTCGTGTTTCCACCTGTAATTATTTTATGAGATTTATTGGATGAGAAGAAAATTCTCCACTCAAAGGAGCTGGGCAAGACATTCTCACTTATGCGCCACCCATGCACCAAGATCTGGAAATTACGAGAAATGGGGCGGAAAGAAAAACCCTGGATTTCACTAAGGCCTGGATTGCTCCTATATTTGGAGGTTGTAGGGTTTCCAATGATAAAGACATTGAAGGAGGAAACGAGGCTTAGGAAATACACAATACCATTGATGCAAGTCATTTTGTATAAGCTACTTGCTTCCTTGGATGCGTGACTCTTCAAAGAATAAGGGTCACTAGTTTAGTTGATAAGTAGAGAGATGTTGTCCACTTGGATAAAGGAAGAGAGGGAAGGGTTGAAAGAGCGAGGAGCGAGAGAGAGATAGAGAGTGAGTTTTAGCAAAAGAGGGAGAATAGAGAAGTTCATTTCATGAGTTGTAGATTGTTTTGAACCTGAGTATGGATTTGACAAGAAAGCGTTTATATCATGAGATCATTAGGAAAGTCACTAGAGAGAGAATCCATCTTGGATGTAGTTTGCACTCTTTGTGTTGCTTCTTGGACCTTGATGAAATAAAGTTCTTTATGACCCTAAGACTTGTTACAATAATAAAAACACACACCCAAACTCTCTCTCTCTCTCTCTCTCTCCATTCTAATTTGGGACTAAGGTTTCTCATGACTTGATGTTATTTAAGAAAGAAATACTAGGGTATAAGCCACCATAGAAAGAAAAATTTTGTGGCTTTACACTTGGAGAGCTTATTCTCACTTGCAACTTTGACAACCATCAGTTTCGACTATAATAATTGTCGATGACCTCCTTGCCCTTCTATAGTCAGATAAAATGCACAGTCTTGGATATTTAAAAGATTATTTTTAATAATCGTCTGTCTGATATTTCCAACTGAAAAGAGATAAAAAACCAAAATTGGTCGCACGTTTTTGGTTATGCAAAAGCAAAGTACAAAATCTGAAAATATTCTTGCTCTGGTTTGGTCCTTCACTAATAACTGAAAATTCTTGGAACTTCAGATTGAAGCTAAAATTTTAGTTAAGCTAGGGAATAACTGTTGTCAACCCAATTTACTCATGTTTTATGAGTTCATTGCTTGGCAAACAAGTTCACCCAAGTTCTGTGAGTTTGCTTCTGCGTAATGAGCTGAACTAGTTTAAACTCGGGTGTTCGTGTCTTATGTAGGCTCATGGAAATGATTCTCTTTTTGCTTGGAATAATAGGCCTTCAAAAAAAGAATTTAAGTTTTCATTATGTGAGGCACATGTATGGACAGGTCTTCTTTGCTGTCGTGGGAGCGAACGGGAGCATATGGAATGTTATCAAAACAGCACCTGGCATTTTCACCTTTGCACTGATCCAGGTTTCTATTCACCTTGCTGTTATTCTTGGAGTAGGAAGATTGATGGGCTCTGATCAGAAGCTCCTGCTCATCGCCTCAAATGCCAATGTGGGTGGCCCCACAACTGCCTGCGGAATGGCAACTACAAAGGGATGGGCGACACTTATAGTGCCCGGTATTCTTGCCGGTATATTTGGAATTTCGATTGCAACTTTCCTTGGTATTGGCTTTGGGATGATGGTTCTCAAACATATGTGACATCATGCTGGATTATTTATCATTCCAATGTAGTGTAACTTTGTTGTATCAGGTATCGGTTTCTATTTCTTGTGGAAGTTTTCGACAAATCATGTTTGTTAAGATATTTGCAGAAGTTAATGATATTTAAGGAATTCCACACAAATGGAGACAAATTTATCTTAATGATATCATTTTCTGACTTTTTATTTGAATAAATATTCTTTTTTGCCTCATGTTGTTATTTCAAAATCATAATCAATAATGATTTTCTTTGTTTTTTCTCTTTTTACATAATGTAAAAATCTATTTTCTTTGTGAATTAAAAAAGGGTGTGGTTTTTGTATATGATGTCAACGTTAAACATAGTAAGATGCATCTCTAAATCTTGATAAACGATGTAGTTTCAGTGTTGGAAACCTTACAATGACCTAAAAATCTATTTTCATCTTTAATTATTAGATTTAAAACTCTAAAAATGGAGTAGATCAAGATCTATAAATACTTGTAAATTTTAAAAATGGATGATCTAGATAATGTGTTACAATATGTATTATTTTTAGGACTTCAAATCTTTTTTTTAATATTCATACATTTTAAGGTTGAGATGATCAATTGTAAGGTTTTTTTTTTAATATTGAGATATCCTTTTTGAGTCAATTTTTGAGGTGCACTTTATTTCAACAATTGATGCCTTATACAATTAAGTAGCTTTTTCACCTAAAGGAGCAAATGGACAGTATGCTCTTGTAGGAGCATAGTACACATTCATATTTTTTAAAAATAAGTTTTACTACACATTTATTGCATTAAAGGTGTCATACTTAAAGTGCCAAAGGCATATAACACTTAATTTAGTAAAAGATAGGTCCGTTGTTATAAGTGCCTAACTGATCTTTTACTCAAAATGATGTATTCGATATCTTGAATTGCAATATCCATTCTCCCATTTAAAATAAAAATATTATGTTCGATAGTTCAAGTGAGTGAGTAGAAGTATTTTTAGTAGATTCTTCTATATTTTTTAAAAAAACACTCAAAATTTTAACTAATTTGGATTTATAAAAAAAATAAATTAAAACACGAAATACAATCGTAATTATTGGATTGGCCTATATTCAATTTGGGTTATTGGGCTCATATGTAGCTGTAGGTTAGTGGGCCTATGCCAGTTTTTTCCCAATTATAGTATAAAAAAATAAAGATAATGAGACCATTTATTTTTTATACAAAGAGGTCACAATCATTACTAACCGTTGTATGTAGAATCGGGTGGTTGAAGATGTATCACTGATTGGGCACAAGGTCCAAAACAAATTTCTGGAATGTTATAACACACTTCAATTTATTAGATTTCACATCTATGGCTAAATATATGATTGTGAGCTATTTACGAAAATACGAAAGTAAACGGCCTCATAATATACAATTCCATATAAAAAATATGAGACTATCTTTCACTTATATCCGACCATGGTGTGAAACATGGTTTTTAATGGAGTATTGTTTGGGTTTTTTAAGAGGACAATAATTTTTGCATAACATAAATATTAGAGTGAGATTTGGTTTTTTTACGAGGACAATGATCTTTAGGTAACATAAGTCTTGGAGATCATTTACATCCACATTTAGATGGATGGTTTATTCTTTGGGAACTTAAATGTAGGAATGCATCTCCTGACGTATATAACACTTTTCCACATAATGTCCCGGATAGGAAAACAAGTTGGGGTCTCTACGTCATTTGAGTTGAGCAACTTAAGTGGTCAAATTGTTAAATTTCCCTCACTTGTTTATGGTTACTGGATATGTGTTTGTTCGGTTTGTTTTACCAAAATGATTGGAAAAATATCTATATAAAATTATTTTTAAAACATACCCACTTTATTTTTTGAATTCACTTTATTATTGACAAATTAATTGATTTAATCACGTTATTGTTGTTTCGAGGTGGTTTCACACTCTTATTGATTTTCTAATTACATAGTGAAGAAAAATATTTTTTCCCATTTACCTAAGTGCTATCATATCTTTATCATATTTTATACAACTTATTATATTTTTGAAAAAATATCTCTATACTCCCTATTTTTAGATTTCATTTTACAATAGATCCGAAGTTTTAAAAGATATCTTGAGGCATAAAAATAGTAAATTTTATTTCTTCTAACCCCCTAAACTAATTTAAACCTTGTTCTTTAGGCCAAACAAATATAAAAAGATATGTCTCTTCTAAAAGCCATCATCCCAAACTTTTAGAGGAAAAGAAGGGTTTCATGGAGGTGAGAGGTTACCACGAGGAGAGAGAGATGTTTGAAGAAACAAGGGAGGAAAGAGTGAGAGAAACACAAAAAGAGAGAAATAACATGTTTTTTTTATATTTGTTTAAGTTAAAAAATGGGTTTAAAGTGGCCAGAAGATATTTTTTGAAACTTTAGATTTATTAAAAAATAAAATTTAAAAATAGAAGATATGGAGATATTTTACTTATACTTTTATACATCTTCATTATTTTATTTTTGTCGAATCGTTAATGGTAAGAATGAAAGGTGGGACGTTAAGTTGAGGCATCTACTCCCTTATCACTGATGCCCCGGCCCCATTCCCATTCCGTTGCAACTCATTACGACCACAAACACATAATCAATCGCTTTGCACATGGAACCAAACAGCTGTGTGTATAGCGAGCGGTACATATTGTATATCTACTCCGTCAAGAAATGACCTACTTAGAAGAGTTTTCTCACATTTGAAAATTTGTGAGTACTTTTATAAAAAGAAAAGTAAATTTTGAATTTCTAAACACTTAAATTTGACAACCCAAAAATTGAATAGTATGTATTTAATTTTAAGACGTCATTTTTCTTCAGAAGGGATCACGAATTTTTTTTAATTAGTTTTTTATGTTGGTCTCTAAGTTCAGGATATCCTTACTGCTTAGAGCAGTGGAACCTGGATCAATTATCCGTGGATTGCTGGATCACCTATTCGGATCGGTTTGCATTGGTCCAAATCAACAGGCCATAGAAATATTAAAAAGTAAAAATAATAAAATAAAATTTAAAATAGGGATTTATGAGGTTGGGATTTAGGTGAGACTTAAGAAAATATTAGATAAGCCAAAAAGGTCAAAAAAAAAAAAAAGAATAAAAAAACGTCTATCTTATGGGGGCACCAGGCTATGACCAATAGCTTCCCAGAACCGGTTCGGTCTGAGCTGATTCTTAATCTATATCGGCAATTCCTATTCAAATCCACATACTTAAAACATTAGTTGGAGTATTAGGTTTTACAATGTTTGGTACGCATGAAAATACTTCCATGAAAGTATTTTCACGTGATAAAACTCCTTCATGTTATTCGGTACAAGAGATTTTTCACATGAAATATCTGTCAATTGGTGTGACAAAATGTACTGGGATCAATCAATATGAAAAAAAAAATAGAACGTGAAATGTTACCATGCTACCATGCGATCCAATGACTCAAATCGGACTGGGGGCAAATTTGGCAAAAAATAAAAAAGATTTGAATGTGAATGTTATATTGATGGTTGAATGCTACAGTTCCCAAGTACGACAAGTCATTGTAATTGATATACCTCTAATCCAAACTAATTGACTTCCATCATACATTGAGAGCTCATATGTGGAAACCATTACAGGAAATCTTCTACTCACTAAGGGTGTTTGTTTATTGGAGGCCACGACTTCCATGACTGTTGCACTTCCTGCATTTGTTGGCATGAAGTGCAATGTTAATTTGAAAATCGTGGGTTCTTGGACCTCCAAATTAACATCAAAATGATGTGATTTATGGAACCCGTGGCTTCTAACCACGCGAGGTCACGGATTTCAAAATACATGAATATTGGCAGCCTGGTCTTCCATGAAACAAACACCCGCTAAAACTTAGGGCCATGAACTACAAAATAAACAATTCACAACCTATGAGAAAAATAAAATCAAACACTCGATTTCAAAGATATTTGGAATCTCGATTTCATATGGGGTTCGATTCCAACTAGGTCATAAACTCGATTCCGAATAGGACGAAATCTCGATTCCATATATGTAGGTATCTCTATTTCATTTGGGTCGAATCTTGATTCCTATAAGGTAGGAATATCACTTCCCGCAATTCCCCTCGTACAAACGTTGATTTTGAAAACAAGAATCTTGTAGCCAGCCACGATTCCGCAATTGCAATTATTCGGAATCTCACTCGTTTCTGACAACTATAGTCCTAGAAATGCACAAAGAAATCTGAAGGGAAGAAAATGAAACAAACTATTGATTGGAAAAATTAAAGAGGAAGCCTACAAGTCAGGCTTCAATAATTTTACATTGGTTAAACCAGAAATAAGAACTCAAAACCCAATTCTGAATGAAAAACTGTATAAATTCCCTATTTGTAATAGGGAAATTATAAAAAATATCCCTGTATTTTTCAAAAAATAAAAACAATACGAAAACTTTTTTTAAAAAATTACGTCCATACCCAACAGTTTTTTTCTTAGCTCAGAATGCCCTTCATAGGGCCACGATGCCCAAGGACTATCCTTTGGGGCTTCCTTTGGGCATCACGGCCCTGTTAGGGCATGATGATGCCTATTACAGTCGTGATGCCCCACCATCATTGCCCTAAGAGGCCCATGATGCCCAAGGGCCCTTCATGCTTCAACCTTGTGCTTTCAAAGCATCCAAGGCAGTAGGGCCGCGAGGGTGCATCACGGCTCTAAGAGGTCGTAATGCCCAACAGAAGCACCACACAACCTCCCTCTAGAATCATGGCCCGATTAGCATTTTGAGTAAACCAAAAAATTGTTGGGTATGGATGTCCTTTGAAAAAATTTAGCATTTCTTATATATTTGAAAAATTTAGGGACCTTTTTTATAATTTTCCATTATAATAAAAAGACCGTCCTTAAGACCCCAAGAATCCTAATTCTAATTGAAACAAAATTCAATTAAAAAAATTCATAATGACACTTTTACCTTGATAAAACAAATAATTTCATACGCATTGTTAACTACTTTTCCGAACAAGTCATGAAATCCTAAAAATATATTAAAATAAATAAATAAATGCTTTAAAAAACTTAAAAACCCTTAAAAATAACGTAGAAAATCCCTAAAATATATTCCTAAATATAATTATAAAAAACAAAAAATAACAGGCATCTTGTCATGCTTCAGACTTCCCTGGTTGGAAAAAACTCGTCCTTGAGTTTTAAAGTACACTAAGATGGATTCTTTGCTAAGCCCAAGATCTTCTCAACCTTAATCTTTACTAGCTTTAAGATTATTTGTGGTATGGAGATGCCCTGAAGACAAGGATCTTGATATGTATATTGAAAAATTGATACCAAGTCTTCTTTCTTGGTATCTTACACATTCTCAACAACCACTTCCTTTCTCTCTAAATCTAGGGTCACGCCTTACTGGGCTAAGGATCCCCTACGCTTCCTCTATGCCACCAAATTAAAATGTTCTAAACCTGTATATTCTCCTCCTCCACAACTTTAAGAACCTTAACTATGCTTGCCAACCCAACAACCTCATTTTCATTCAACGATCACCAAACACTTTGTATGTAGAGTCCATACGCCCAAAAGTTCCCAAAAAACCCAAAGACTTCCTTGTCCTCCTCACCATCACCATGGCCATCATCTTCTCTACTAAGGGTTTCCTTGTTCATCATGCCATCAAGGGCTTCATCATCCTTTTCAAGAACTATTCTCTCCTCACTATCTCGAAGAGAAAGGGTTCTAATTCCTCAACTTCTTCCAAAGGCTCTTAATCAAAATCGGATCACTCACAAGATCACATATTTTATGATAGACCAAACCAACTACAAGATCAAAGAGGGTGATTTAAATTGAAAATATGAAAACACACCTTGACCGTCTACGACATCCTCAACCTCCAGCAGCCATTGCAACCTCTTGTGCACTTTGAAAACAGGCCTAAAGGATAGCATGATTAAATTTCCGAAACCAAGCTTCTAGGACCATAAATGCCTTCCAAAGCTCCCGCTCTAGGTTAGAATTGAGAGAAACATAACTACGGGGTCAATGTCACAAGAAAATTGACTTCTAGATGTCCACAAAAGAGGGCAATTTTGATTGTCAATTTGCAAAAGTTCAAAAGTTTAAACTAGGTTAAGATGTGATATCTTGGTTGCAAGAGGGAGATTTGGGGTTCAAACCACCTTATGCATGCAAGCCAACCTACTTAAAAAAGAGAAGATGAAGGCTCATTTCCTTGAGGATCAACATACAAATGAATTATGATGCTGTGAGATTGTCTCTCAAGGACAACAGATACTACATGTACAATCACTCCGCAATCAGACAAGTGTGCATTGCCTCGCAGCTAAAAAGCTGTTTGGGTTTTCTTTCAGGACTCATATCTTGGCTTTGCATATCCCCAAAAGGGCTCAAAATGAGGTTTGCTCATTCCAAAAGCAAAAAACAGATGGAATGAGCATTTCCCGATTTTTTCTTAAGCTTGATCTTGCGCATTAGGTCAAGTGCTGGCCGCTAACCTCCTCTCTATCTTCTCTTTTCTCTCTCTTTCCATTGTTGCAGTCCCAGTCAACCCTTCTCCTCTGCCTCAACAATCTCTCCTCACAAAGAAACCAAAGTACAATACCCTCTAAGATTCACAATAATTTTTGCTGCAGTTTGCAATCCATTGTTAAGTTATTTTCTTGCAGATAAGACCAACTATTCTTTAGGCTTGAAGCAATGGCATTAAGAAATCGCAGAGCGTTGGAGAGAGAACGAAGAAGGGGAAGCAGATACAAGTTCAATAAGAGGAAGAGAGAGAAAAGGATGAGGAACATAGGGTAGAGTGAAAAAAGGGGGACAAAAGGACAAGGAGGAAGAGAGAAAGAATAGAGCAGCTATTGGGGTTGGAGGAGTAAGAACCACTATCTCTATTACTCGTTCCATTAAAATTTTGTGCGCTATTTTTTTTAATGTATCGTGGTGCTATGCATTTTCCCACGTTGTTCTACAAACCTAGGAAAGCTTGGTTACATACTTATTGGGAACTTTATTTCTTTTCTACTAAACTTTTGTTGTTGGGTTTTTTTAGGAGGTTTGCAATCCTGCCACTATGAGGAAGCTCGTTCTCCTTTGTGGATCAAACCAATCACTGAAAGAGTCACACCATTGATAATAATGGGTTCCCTCTCCATTATTGTTATCTTGATCACTTCCTATTGATGTTTTCAAGAGGTTTGATTTTCAATTTTTCTTTGGATTTCCATCTTTTTTTCTCTCTATTGGTTTTCCTTTTTGGTACTTACTTTTAATAATTATGGTTTGGAGGTAGCTGATGCCTTTTTTTAAATGGATTTTAGGGTTCTAACTTTTTTCTTTCATTTGGGTTTTCCAGATATTTCTTTTTCGGGAGCTTCAAGGGCGGGCAGTATTTTTCTGGTTTGTATTGGGGGAGTGGACCTCCCAATTTGTATTTTTAGGTATACGTTGAAGTTTGTTGAATAAAGAAATGAAGCTGTAAATCTTGATATATTTTGTTGAACAAGAGAAATGAAGCTTTAAACCTTGAAATCTCATGTTGGTTTTAATGGTTTCCTGTGTTTGATCCCTGGTGAATGTAGTACTATATAACTATGAGCTTTCCTTGTCAAAAAAAATCATGTTACTGAACTTTCCATGGGTGCAGAATGGGCATTCCATATTATTTGTATTAATCTTTCTAACAATATTCCATTGCATATGATCTTTTTATTCTAGAAAATTGAGTCATCTGAAAAACATCTTTAGTTGATTTATCGGATGGATATATCAATTTATGTTCAAAGTTTTATGACAAAAGAGGGAGGGTGAGTAACAGTGATCTAGTTGTATAATAATTTGAATTGTCCATTTTGTTATTCATATTATGGTTTAATTATTTTCAAGAAATTGTCTTCACTGGATAGATATCAAGATCTAATCAACTACAGTTAACATGTTTATCATAAATCCAGCAAATCCAGGTTTTACAAATGCATAAACCAAACAAGGGATTTGCAATATCCTGGGTTGATCCAAAAACTATCCAAACAGCAATGCCCCCAAAACTCGTTTCTGCAAGTCCTAGAATCCAAACAACACATAAGAGATTTGCCACGTCCAAGGAGACTATATGTTCCTATGCTTTTTTTTTTTTGGCCAGACACACGATCCAGCCTCCTCTACATCTGTTTGCTGATAGCTGCAAATAAATCAGACCACACTTTCATCTGCTCATCAAACCGAAATTGGAATGGCATAAGGATTGGAACAGTGATCAAAATATATCTATATGTCAATACACTGCCAACCAGTAATACATTTATTTAGTTTTCAATTGCTAATATTGTTCTATTTCATGATTATGATCAATGATGTGCACCAAAAATTAAGGTGTTTTTCTCCACAAAGGCTGATTCTTGATTTCAGTCATGTTCAAAAGCATTATAACAGTTATTCCTGAAATGACACACCATTTTCTAGACAACACTAGACAGGACTTAATTTCAATATAGTGAAAGTTTATGCAATTGAAAAGACGATCAATGGGTGATAATAATTACCTAGAGTACAAGCAAGAGCCATGCCAACCATGCCTCCTCCGACAATGGCAACATCGTACTGCTCAATATTATTTGCTTCAACAGGCTTATCTCCACCCTCCTAGAAAGTTCTTACAGCAAGCCCATCCGTTTCAAGAAAACCATATTAATTGTCATTAAAGACCCAACATTTAAAAGAGATTTTAAAAGAATTTCATAAACAATACATACACACATACACGAATAGAAAGCTTCACAATGATCTTCGACCCAAAGTTAACCGAAATGAAAGGTTCTCTAACTTGTGAAAACAATTCATATTTTCAAAGAAACAATGAGATGAATAGAAGAAAGCTAGGCTTTCTATGTAGCCACACCAAATCAAGGGCAACACAAGTACCAGAAAAGTTTTGAAGGTGTGAACTTTCAATAATCTACCATAAGCAATATGCAAGCCAATGATTAGGAACTCACCTTGGCCAAGGGACTCAGCAGAGACTGAGTGGACTCAACCAAGTCCTATACACAGCCAAAAGCCTAGATAAATTCAAAAAATATAAAATTTTGAAAAATAAATTGAATCTGCTAGAAGTTAAATAAAACCAAAAACAACATTCAAATTTTCCAATAAGCTTTAAAAAGTATATAAAATGGATTTTAAAAGAATTTGACTTATAATTGGGGATATTTTAAAAAAGTAAAAAGTTTATATAGAGCCTAGGCTCTAAACAATCAAATTAGAGCCTACCTCAGAAATTTCACTAGAGGAGGTTGTTTTGATGCCTAAATGTCCTCAAATTGATCATCTCGACATCAAGATGCATGGACATGAGAAAAAAATGGATTTCAAGTTTTGAAAATAGTGCATCTTGTAATGCATTTTTGGACCGTCAATTTTCAAGATTTTCAAATTTTCATAGATCTACTCGATCTACACTATTTTTTAAACTTTAAGTTTTATAATTAAAGATGAAAATATATTTTAAAGCTATCACAAATATTTCCAATATTGGAACCACATTTCTCGATACTATTTGAAAGTGGGCTCTAATTTGATTGTTTAGAGCCTCAGCTCTATACAAACCGCATCCTTTTAAAAAATGCTCCAAAACAAAAAAAATGTAAAAATGCGGATCATGCCAAAAAAATCACCGATCTTTGCCAAAAACATCCAAAATTATACATAAAAAAATTATAGAATGATCTCGAAACATTGATGCCAACGATACAATTTTCAAGTGGACTAATAGATAGTTGTCAAACATAGGAACTTGACTGTGAAAATCCCTTCTCATCCTTATAGTTTTATAACTTTCCAGGGTTCCAGAACTATCTTCCGAAGTAAATATGAATTACAGTTATTAATAAAAAAAATATCTTCAAGGTATAAAACAACATATAATTTATATTTGTAACTATTTCTCCGTTAAATTTACAAATACTTGACAAGATAACAAACAGAAATGTCGAGAACGAACAGCCAAAATAAAAGCAATTAAAGGTAATAAATGTAAAAGGATGTACATGAACATTTTCAGCTTGATGATTCAAACTAGCTTTGGCAGCATCACTTGCATAACTCCTCTTCGATAAATTGCATGTACGAAAACCGGATGCACGATTCCAGGCATGCATCCTGATTTATATAAAATTAAGACAAATCATAACTCATTCAGAGAACCTCCTTGTTCAAATTCATTAAACCCCTCCATGACTGCTACCATATTATGTTTTATCGATCATAACCTCTCACAAAAATGCAAAAGCTACCACAATAGATGCATTCATAGAACAGTGGAGTTTAGATACCAATCAGTACCTAATTGAGAAACAATTCGTAATGACTGAGAGTAACAAACTTGTCATTAAGACAACATAACGAAGGCCGAAGATCATGGATTATGAGATGGGGCAAAATATTAACTAGAAAACGAGGTGTGAGAAAATGTAAGCTCACCTGCCAATCATTCTGTGAGAAAGTGAAAATTGGTAGCCTAAATTGGTAGCCTGCAAGTTAGGAACCCTATTTGATAAACTGTTGTGCTGCTACTTTCTCTTGTTTGGTAATGCTGACGTTGGGAAAGCACGAAACTGCTTTTTTTAACCGTTTAATCACATAAATATCCACATTTACCACAAAAAATCAATCACATAAACATCCACATTAACCACCAAAAATCAATCACATAGACATCCACATTAGCCACCAAAAATCAATCACATAGACATCCATATTAACCACCAAAAATCAATCACATAGTCACATTAATCACCAAAAATCAATCACATGTACATCCACATTAACCACCAAAAATCAATCACATAGTCACATTAATCACCAAAAATCAATCACATGTACATCCACATTAACCACCATCCACATAAAAAGAAGGAAAAGTTATAGTCATCCATATAATCAACCAAAGTTCAGAGGAAAATATAAACCAACCATCTTCCACATAAAAGTTATGAAATACATTTTAAAGTTCCCGCCCTGATATGACAGGGAATCAAGAGCAGTGTTGTCAATTGGTAATTTCTTCCAACATCATCGGAACTCATTCCTATATGGTCAGCAAGAATTAAAAATATTAAATACTCAAATATCACCATCCATTCAATAAACATACCAATATCCATCCACTGAACATAGTAACATCCATTCTTAGTACACTGCAGACATTAACTTACCAAAACCCATTCACGATAAAGCTAATCTATGATCAAGTAGACGCAAGATAAGTTCAGGTTTCTACTGAACCACTAGCAAGAAAAAGAAAGACGATCCATACAGTGTGTTCCACAAAAGCCATGTTAGACCATTAGATGTGAAATCGAGTGGTTGGAAATGTGTCACAATCAACCATTAGATGTGAAATCGAGTGGTCGGGTGTTATTGATTGGGGATAGAGTTCAAAATAAAATTTCTCAAATGTTGTAAAACATTTCAATATGTTGAATTGCATGTCCAATTGCTAAGAGTACTTGTTACTCCCTTGTACCAAAAGTGAACCTTCTTATAGTACACAATCCCCAAATATAAGAGCCTATGTTAGAGGAGCCTTCCCAGGTTTTTTCGAGAAAGGGTCCAAGATCCACCAAGGATGCAACCTGATTTTGAGAACAAACTTCCAGATGACAATCCGTATGAAGATATTAAATTTTTAAAAAATGGAGAGAGAATCCATATGCAGTCTTATAACGGCAACAAATCCTAAGCAAGAGAGAATCCAAATGCAGTCTTCAAACTACAACAAATACTAACATATTACACAAACTATATCACTCATGTATGATGCAGATGGTACAATGGTGTGGAAGGAAACCAGAGATGGAAGACGCACGTTCGGGATGGAAACAACTGCAGCATTAGCCCTTGCCAATAAATGAGCAGCTTTCGTTCAAATAAATGTTGATGATTGAGTTCTTCGGTTCCTTTAAAAGAATCAAGAATGTGGTGCCATTGTTGTTGTTTTTGTTTTTGTTAAATTCAGTTAGTTAGATGTGGATTCAAATTGGTTTAGGGTGTTGGTTAACAAAAGGAATTCAAATGGGAGTGCTTGAAAAGGGTTCCATTTAGAGGTGGGCCCTGACCAAACATGCATATTATTCGTGGTATATTATAGGGGACAAGCTTTCAATGGTTCCTACACCATAAAATTTATAATACTTCCCCTTATCCAACCGTCCATTTTGAATGGAGGACTAAGATTGCCCCAATGACAATATCAAATTTCTATACTATTTTATTTTTAAATTTTTTCTATAAACTATTTTGACACAAATTTTGGACATCCAATCCTCTATTAAACTCGCACTAACGAAAAAAATTTAAAAAATATTTTCAATAGAATAAAATGACCAAAATACCAGTGAAAGTTTCAAGGGGTATTTTGGTTATTATATTTTATCGACAAAATATTTTAATATTTTTTATAAGTGCGCCTCAATGAGAAGATGGCACGTACCAAATTCATATTCATACATTTTTTATAAAAAAATAAAAATAAAATAATTTCATATGTCAGATCTAAGATCAAACGGTGAGTGGCTCTCTTGATCAAAATTGGACGGCTGGATGGTAGGGAAAGCATAGATCTTCTATGATGTAGGGGAAGTATAGTAACCTTTCCCTATTATAGGATCCCATCAAAAATAAACTCATGATAATGAAGAAGGCAAATCTTATTTGCTTTTAAACTTTTTTTTTTAGAAGAAATGGATTTATTAAGGGAAATTATAATTATCGCAAATATACCTTAATTAAAGTTTAATTAGAAAAAAACCCCAAACTTTTGTTTATCTCCACCCTTTTTCCTCATTTTTGGTTTTTTTTACCAAAATGACATTGACGGTAGTCGCATTACCGTAATAGTTAGTGATTCATTAGTTTTCTCTTATTCATTTAGTCTCTTTTTTGAAAAGATGTAAACTTGTTACTATTCACTTACTTTCCTTTGATACGATGTAAAGTAGGATTTGATTGAAAAAAGTACCTATGTGATCTTTTATCGGGGAATACATTTTTTTTTTTTTCTTCACCCCTTTCTTTTGGCAAAAGATCACTTACATGTGGTCTCTATTATAATAAGATAAATTTCAAAATAAAATCAACATAACAATAAAACCAAGATCTTAACAACTTGATGTCATTGAAATAACTATGCACTATGCTTGAGAATAAAATAGAAGATTGCAATAAACAAAAGGAAGAGTGTTGGAGATTACCTCAACTGGGCTTATTACACCCCACACCAAGTCGCCACATGGCACGGGATCAACGGTTTAGCTTCAATCTCGAACCGGGAAAGCAAATTTTGGCCAAGCCACACCAATGAAATATGAACCCCTTTGATCACAAATTCAAACCCTAGGTGAATTTTTTTAGCGACCTAGTTTGAGAGAGATGGATTCTCTTTTTGTTAAATCCTAAAACCCTTAGCCATAAAACCATATTTGAGAGATAGGAGAGAAGAACTCCATAACCTAAACCCTTAGGTTCATTCACAATGTGGGAGAGAGAGATCAAACATGAGAGAGATAAACTTTCTTAAGAAAGTGAGATTGAAAGATAAGGTGTAGAGATTTTGGGTAAAGACAATCCATTTTTTATAGGCTTGAACAAGATTAGGGTTTCTTAAGGTTTTCTTTGACTTTCATCTTCTTGTGAGATTGAACATAGACTGTCGATCAATGGTGACTTGTGGGGTAAGAGATATGGGCCATTCATTTCATAAATGGGCCATCAACATTATGGAAGGTGCATGAACCATTATTCCCCTTTTCTAAACCATTTTCCTATCAATAGAAATTAGATAAATTAAATATAATCAAACTATTGTGCATACCATAAAATAACACAAGTCTACTCAATATTTTCACAACATCTTTCAAATATATATCAAGTCAATATCTTTCAACCATATGGCCACATGTCATATCACCAAATAATAGGAAAGAGAATAAGGGTGGGGCGGGCCACCCAAGGGAGGCACTGATAGGCCCCACCTTCTAAAAATATGGCAGGCCCATATGCATAATGGGCCCCTATAATATTTTTATATATTTAAAATTAATAAAAGGATTTTAGAACATTATTTGAATATTTAAACAATTGTAAAGTCAATATCTTTACTTTTATAAATCCAAAAATTTAAAATAAAAAATCCAAGGGTTCATACAAATTCAAATAATAATATTAAAATAATTTCCATCATAAAACAAACACAATTAAATTAATTTAATGGGAAAATGATTCATATGGTTTAGGAATCAACAATCATGGGGCACTCCACCTTCAACTGTGGACTACAGACCACACTTGCTTTATCAGACCGACCCAATATTTTTCATGACCCACAATCCAAGCAATGGCTCATTAGCGGGTCACTAAAGTCCAACTGATGAGCCAAAGGATTACAATCACAGTTTGTGGATTGCAGGTCCTCCCCTAGAGACGAGTCAAGGTCACCTAGACCTGATGCGACCATAGCTCCTATGGTGCATAGGGATATCTCTCGTACATGCATACGTTTCACCCTAAAAGGTGGATTTCTAGCTTTCCTGAACGATCTATCGATATGCATGCTGTGTGATAGTACATAGATGAGGTTTTGGCCCATGTCTCTGTAGGCCACCATCACACACAAGGGTCACACAATCCCTGGGCTCACTCATCCGGCCATGTTCTCCGACCTCATCAAGGGCTAACCCATAAACCCTCATCGGTTTGTTCTTCATGCCCAGGTAACATGTGTTTTTCCCAATGGACTGGCCTAGATCATTAAGCATAGATCGGTATCAGCAAATCATCGTTTGCTTAGTATGGTCCACGAGGGACCACACTCCCACTGAATTCATGTTCCACTATATCATTTCAGTTTACAGGCACTTATAAGGCTTTTAAAGGCAACATGAACCCAACATTGATATATCTTATTTTTTAATTGATTTGATGTAAATGAGGAATAAAGGTTCCCTCCTAAGGCATATAAATTATACCATTTGCATTCTAATTAAGCAATTGAGTTGTGAAAACAAAAGTATCTCTTAAGTAAGATTATTTTCTTTGTGCGTTAATCCGGGAGTCCCGATTATCTTTAGTCTTGTTCCTAAAGGGAGTGAGTCCATTGCGGCGAGATACTGCTCAAGGTGGCTATTGGGGTAGATTGCATTACACCCGGTAGCTCTGTAAGTCTAAGTAAGTATGCCAGACATCATAGGATTCTTTCTCATCTCTTATTCCTAGGCTCTAAAGAGCCCTAGGCCATTTCTAGGCTTTCAGGTTGTTTTCTAATCGGGTTGTTTGCAGAGTCTCTTAGACATGCTATGTAAAAGTGTGGTGAGAATTTGATATAAATTTCTTTAATAGGGTTTAATCCAATTTACATCTCCTTATAATTCAAATTTTAGTCATAGCTCAATGTACAGTTCAATGCTTCTATGAGACTTTTCTAGCCAAGGAGAAAGATCATTATTATGAATATGAGCAAACAAATATGTTATTCAAGCTAGAGCCTCATGATGTTATAGTAAAGAATTAGCATGATACTTAGTTCCCAATTTATCATTGAATAATATTAACTGTGCACTACTATAATGTTGTGTGAATAGTGTGCGTTAGTAGTATTCAATGAATAGTATTTATGAACAGTATCATGTAAATAGTATTTGTGAATAGCATCATGCGATATTATATTAATAGTCCATGCACATTTACAATGAATAATATGATTCTTCAAATATAGTCCAAGGGACACTATATTTTTTTCACAACTTTTGCAACACATTAGCTATGTTATTGTAGCATTAAATAGCTTTCAAAAAATAAATGCACAGTGAATGCATTAAATGCTAATTTGACTCTTAGAGTGATGAATAATGAAAAGTAATGAATAGTAAAAAAGTGATGAATATTAGTATTGAATAGTGATGAACAATAATTATGTAATAACAAAACAACTCAGGAACCAAAGCTATTGTTATTTAAAAAGACAAATAGAGAAACTAACATACTTGAGCAGAGTGTTTAGTTATATATCTTTTATTGACAAATGTTAATAATTCTTATTAATGCTCTTGGAATGTAATTACATTATTAGAGATAACAAGAGAAGATAAAGAGGCTCCCCATTTGGCTAGACAGTCTGCCACCTAGTTTGCTTCTCGATAAACATGTGGGAATAAAACCGAAATGATAAAAGATACGTCCGTGATTTATAGCCAAAGAGATCTCAGTTTCTATTGAATGAGTTGTTCCTTATTACACCACTTGACCACATTAAGAGAATCCCCCTCTATCCAGCATGAAAGGCCATAGTTTATCTCTGTAAAAATCTTCAATCCTTGATAAAGCGCAAACAATTCAGCAAAGTTTGTCGTTGCATGCCCTACCAACCCAACATACAAAAAGAGAGTATTACCATCACAGTCCCTCAAAATGCCACTAATACCAGCTAACCTTGGATTACCAAAAGAACTTCCATCAAATTTGAGCTTCAAAGTAACCATAGGAGATGCTATCCACAAACTTTTAGATCTAGACCTCATGGTACCCAACTAAAAAACATTGTTGAGGTTGGCAAAAACATCAATTTTGGTCGTACCCCATCCCACCTTAGAAACAGAAAGCCATGCTTAGATTAAACATTTAAATGAGTGAATCAAACCATCCAAAGGTAGAGAGACTCCTTTGAACCATCTTCTATTCCTCTTTTTCCAAACCTCCCTAGATTACCAAAAGAGCTTCCATCAAATTTGAGCTTCAAAGTACCCATAGAAGGTGCTATTCACAAACTTTTAGGTCTAGACCTCATGGTACCCAACTGAAAAACATTGTTGAGGTTGGCAAAAAGATCAATCTTGGTCGTACCCCATCCCACCTTAGAAATAGAAAGCCACGACTAGATTGAACATTTCAATGAGTGAATCAAACTATCCAAAGGTAGAGAGACTCCTTTGAACCATCTTCTATTCCTCTCTTTCCAAACCTCCCAAAGAATAACCCATTTGGCGATTTTCCATAAAGACTTACTATTCTCCAGCAGGTGAGGTAAAGAGAGTTGAGTAACAATACTCTCCGTCGTCAAAGGCAGAGCCAAACTATTATTGATCACTACAACCAACCAGTACCAAATTTGGACTGTAAAAGGGCAGTGTATGAAAAGATGTGCATCAGATTCACCATCAGCTTTACAAAGTAAACAAACATTTGGTAGAATCTTAACCCTTTTAATCAGGTTGTCAATAGTTAGGACATTGTTCATTGCAGCCAACCAAATAAAGACTTGCACTTTATGGGGTATAGGCCATGTCCAGATTTGTGCCATTTGAGGGTGAGACAATCTCCATCAATCGTGAATAAGAAAATTGTAGCAAGAATTGATTGTGAACAAACTATCACTCTCAATCTCCCATACCATTTGGTCCTCCGCCTCTGCAGAAATATAAATTATTTAAAGTAATTCCATTAACACACACCATTGGGCAAAGAGTGCATCATTTAGTCTTGCATAGGGCAATAGAATATTCCATGAAATGGAATCACCTCTTCTCACAATCACCTCGCAGACCTTGATATTTGGCCTTGAATGAATATGAAATAGTTTCAGGAAAAGAGACTTAATAGGATACTCCCCCACCCACTTATGATGCCAAATATTTGGTTGCCACACCCTACAGACCATCTAAAGTAACCAGCAATCAGAGGTCTGCATAATACAATATTCCTCCACATATGGGAGGTAGCTCCTCTTCTACCAACCCCAAGCCAAACTCCCGACCTACCCAACCTTTATTTAACCAAAAGGACTTGAAACTACAACTGCTCTTTCAAATAGAGGCTCCTTCACCACCATTTATACATAAGAGCTTGATTAATTAATCTAATACTTCTAATGCCCAGTCACCCTTCCTTCTTGGATGTACACACTCTCTCCCATCTAAGCAAATGGAATTGTCTTTGCTCGCTAGTGGATCCCCAAAGGAAGTCCCTCATCTTCTCCTCGATCTTATTAGCGACCGAGGCAAGCATATTAATCAAGGACATCTAATAGATCAGAAGATTTGCCAAACAAGGTCTTAAGAGCGTCACCATTCCACTAAGAGATAAGTATTTAGGTTTCCATAGATCCAACTTACATTGAACTCTTTCAAGCACTCTATCCCATATTGTTAAAGGAAGTCTAGAATCGGAAATTGGTAAGCATAGATAGACAAGAGGAAAGGAGCCGACATTACAGCCCATCATTGTAGCCAGAGAATCAGTCACAGACTCAGGGCAATTGATGCCCACCAAGGAGGATTTATGAAAGTTCACTTTAAAGCCAATAATAACTTCACATATTTCAAGGAATAACGCAATGTTCTTAATATGTAAGTGGTCCGCATCACAGAAAATAAGAGTATCATCAACATATTGCATATGAGAAATCACTATATCTAAATTAGCAATCGAGAACCCCAAGAAATGCCCCACTCTCTCCACATTGTTAGCATTAAGCTAAAATATTCAACATAAATAGTGAATAGGAAGGGAGATAGTGGATCCCCTTGGCGAAGACCTCTAGAAGCTTGAAAAAAACCAATTGGGCTACCTTTGAATAGTATCGATAAATGGGCAGAAGAAAGACATCCAACCATCCAACTCCTCCATTTGTCACCAAACCCCATACATTTCAAGATTTATAGCAGTATCCCTCACTCAACTCTATCATAAGCTATCTCCATATCTAATTTAAGCAAGATACCATGATTATTGTTTTGAACTCTCGAGTGGATATATTATTGTACGATCAAAAAACTATATGTAATCTGACAGTCTTTAATAAAGGCAGATTGAGTATTAGAGATAAGGTAAGGTCAAATACTTTTCAAATGCTCTGCCAACATATATCTTATTCGTACTAATCTCCTGTACACTCCTTTTATCAATTGGACTTGTACAAACTTTACAAAACACATAATTTTCACAGAGATAGTAGGGACATGAAACGGTAGAGATAAGGGATAGGGACATGAAAAGGTAGAGATAAGGGAAAAAGAATGAGTGAAGAATGAGGAGCAAGAATAAGAGAGGAGTGAGAGAGTTATAGAGAGAGACTCAAAAGAATACAGAGGGACTTCGATACTTCTAAAGTCTGATTTCTTCTTTTTTTATAGATGCTTCAGGCTTCCAGAGCCTTTACTAGGCCTTCTCTTCTTGATGAGAGGATCATATTTATCATCTTCAATAGGTGGCACCAGCCAAGTGCCTTCGGGTGGCAGATGGCATTGAACATTGAACTGGTGGCTTTGGGTGGCTTCTAACATTTGTTATCTAAAATAGATGGTGGCAAATGTCAAATGTCAGTACCTCATGTTGACTCATGCTTATGTAAGTGTGCAAAGTGCTTAATGCTGGGTCTTGTTTAGGGAAGTGTGAAGAGTGCCTAATGTTGACGTCTGTTTACACAGGTTTGGGCCACTGCCTACTTTTAATTTTTTTTTAAAGAATTCAAAACTTTTTAAAAAAATAAAAAAAATGACAAGCAACTCGAAACCGGTTCAGAGGGAGACATAGTTGTATTCCGATACATTGAGGGATCCGAATCGCTGTCAACGATTCCCAATCTGGATCACTGAATTTTCAAACCTTGAAAAATATAATTCAAGCATTGGGGAACTTTTAGATCATCTCGGCTTGAGCTTTATAGTTATGAAAATAAATCAAGATTTCAAGCTCTAAAAATAGTGTATATTGTAATATATTATCTAGACCGTCCATTTCACCTTAGAGATTTTTGTTGCTGAAAAGGTTTTTTGGACAAGGATTTAACATGAGGCTTTATTTTGGTTTCATAAAGCCTTGGCTTTATAGAAACCTCAACAGTAAATTTATTGATCTAATGGTTCTAACCACCTCACGTAGTTGATCATTTTGGAGCCTATGTACGATGCTTCTGCAAGAATATATTGTACACTTATTCCTTTGGAAATAAGATTTGAATGTTTTTTTATGATTTGAATTTTTGGGAAATAAAAAAACACTAGATAATTATGCTCAAAAGAAAAAATTAAATTTTTGAGTTTTCTAATACTAATGCCTTCAAAATGAACCAGTTCCTATTCCATCGCGGGGCATATTTTTTAAGGGTGTGGTTTTTATAAGGCTGAGGTCCTAAATAATCAAAGTAAGACGTACTTTCAAATATGTCGAAATATGTGGTTTTAGTATTGGAAATCTTTGTGATAGTCTTAAAGTTTATTTTCATCACAAATAATAAAATTTAAAGCTTCAAAACTAGTGTAGATCAAACAAACCTATGAACGCTTGAAAATATTGAAAATTGACGGTCCGGAAAATACATTCCAAGACTAGAAATCTATTTTATCTCATGTCCATATATTTTGAGGTCGAAATGATTGATTTGAGTATTTTTCGGCAACAAAACTTCCTTTTTTAGTAAATTTTTAGGTGCGCCTTAATTTGATTGGGGCCTCGCCCTTGTATAAACTTTTTTTCCTTTTTTTTTTTGAGCCTGTAAAAATACAAATTGAGGATTTTTCTTATTGAGTTTATTACATCGATGGAGAAGGTTACCTCCCAAAATTTGAAATCCTGGACATTCTCTTAAATTGAAATTTACCTAAATAAATAAATAAGTGAGAGTATGCTCTTTGAGGAGCATGAAATCTGTTGGCCCTTAATAATATTTTTTCACTTTCTCGGCCCTATTCGTCCTTAACGCTAATTTTCCCTATGTTTCTTACTCTGGTGGGATCCGTTAAGGACGTTTTCTAAACGCCCAGAGCCCAGAGCCCAGAGAGTCCCTTTATCTCCTCCATTCATGGCATTTTGAACAAACTTTTTTCTTTAATTCTCTGTCTCACTCACGCTCTCTATCTCCACTCTTTCATGTCTGCAACAACGAGGAATTAACTCCCAGAGAGTCCTTTTATCTCCATTCATGGCATTTATCGGTCTCTTCCAGACACTCTCTCAACCCCTCTTAAACACCACTAAATGCTCCCCTCTACTCATTCCTAACAACAACATTAACTCTCTCTCTCTCATCCCTCCCCTTAGACTTCATCACTTCCCTTCTTCTCTCTCCTCATGGCAACATACTACCGCCTCTCCTCCAACTTCACAGAAACCCTCTCAATTTCCATCACTGAAAACCCGAGCTCAGTTCAACTTTCGTCTCATCTTCCCCCCCCAAAACCTCCCTCTCATCTCTCCGAATGATCACTGGGGGACATGGACCGCCATTTTCTCTGCTGGAGCTTTTGGACTCTGGTATCTCATTTCTTTCCTCTATATTCTTCTTTTCGGCTCGTAAAAACGATTTCTTTTTTCTTCTTAGTTTCTTGATTTTCTTTTTTATTGCGTTGTTTTTGGAGGTCGGAGAAGAACACGAAGATTGGGAGTGCTTTGAGTGCAGCTTTGGTTAGCACATTGGTGGGGTTAGCAGCTAGTAATTTGGGGATTGTGGGGTGTGAAGCTCCTGCTTACTCGATTGTAATGGAGTATTTGCTCCCTTTTTCTGTTCCTCTTCTGCTCTTCAAAGCTGATCTTCGGAGAGTTATGCAATCTACTGGGAAATTGTTATTGGCCTTCTGGCTTGGATCAGGTGATGCTTTGTTTTCTCAAATTTTTTGCTTCTTTTGATTTATTTTTGGTTTTTATGTTGTTCAGTTTTATTTTTTTGTTTGGTGGTTCCATGCTCATTGAAGCTTATGAGTATTTATTTATTATATGGACATGTGAAATGTATTTGCTTGATTGTTTAAAGGGGCTTCTATGTTAAAACAAAATAATATTTCATGAAGGGAAATATCGACTTTAATGGCAATAACGGGGGCTCTATGGGGCGGAATGTTGAGCGGATAAAAAACAATATACCCATAGAATGAGTGTAGCAGAGATGAAGATGTTGAAATGGATGAGTGACAAGATAAGAAGGGATAGAATTCGAAATGAATCTATTTGAGAGAATTTAGGCGTGGCACCAACAGGTGATAGAATGAGAGAGGGAGTAGACTTAAGTGGGCTAGTCATGTGTCGCGCTGACCAAGTACAACATTTGTTAGGAGGTGCGAGTTAGTTCAAGTGGAAGGACTGAAAAGGGCAAGGGGTAGCCCCAAAAAGATGTGGTTGGAAGTAGTCCGAAAAAATATGGGGACTTATGGCCTCACTGAGGATAGGACCTTTAATAGTGTTGAATGGAGAACTATGATTCATGTAGCCGCCCAATTAATTGGAAAAAGGCTAAAATGATGATGATGATCAATGGTAATAATGGGGGTAGACTGCTACCATTTGGGAATATATCTTCAAGTTCTCTAATAGTCCAACTTATCACCCAATTGTATAAATGCTGGAGATTTCGTAGTGTGCATTTTCTGTACAATTCGTTTGCTACCTGTCAAGATTTATGTAGTTCGGCAAATTGCCGACATCCACGGGGCATCAAAACTCTCTTCCACTAATAAAAAAAACCCACACAAGCATGAAGAATACAAGAGTTTAAAATCTCTCTCTCTAGAACACCAACTCAAAGACTGCTTTTTCCTTGCATATATTTTCTCTCTCTGCAAAAACACTTTATAAAGAGGAACCCAAGATAACACCTACGTGACCCATCTCTATCTCCCTACCTTTTTAGGAGTTACGAAAGTCTCTCTCTCCAACAAGAATCATGCGATCCTTCCTATCTTCATGGATTCAAACCCCATACAAATGGGACTTCCAAAAATATAGGAATAGAAATAGCAATCATTTCACAACATGAGAACCATTCTTTCCCTATTTTCTTTTCTATTTCCATTTCTTTTATTGGCTTATTGGGTTATGTCCCCAAGTGCATTAGCAAATCATTCTGACTTGCCTCTAAGTGTTCTTGAAAAGAGAATTGTTTTTCCCTTGATTGAAAGGGGTTTCTAAAGTGAATATGGCACTCTTGATTAATCCTCAATGCTACCTTGTAAAGTAGTCTATGTACCTTAGACTTGTATTATTTTTTTTGCTGATAGGAGTTATTTATCTTGTACTTTATTCTGGTGTTTATGTTATTTACATTGTAATTATGTGTGTTTTCTCGCATGCTTTTTTCTTGGTATGTGTGTGTGTGTGTGTGCGTGTGCGCTTGCATGTGCATGTATGTCCCATCACTCTTATGGGAAGTTGATTTTTCTGCATCAACGTTTTGTCCTTTGAAGCAATTTTCAAGTCCATGTTGGTACCTGTTGAAGGGCAGCTTTCCTTGAACCACTGTGCTTCTCTAACATCAAATGGTACCCAGACAAGATGCTTAAAGAACCTTCCACATGATTGTAGAGTGAAAGAAGTAAAGGCATGGGCACACACAAGCATAGTGAGGCATGTTGCCCACTTTCTTTTTTTCTTCTTTTATATGATGCCCCCGTAAAAGAATTGCTGGTGTGGATCCGACACTTGAAAATGAGAGTGTCTAAATCAATATTATCAAATTTGTTTCGCTCTGGCCACATTGGCCAAAGTCTTCAGCTGCAGCCCCTAAACTAAAGTGAAGCGAGTCACTCCCTCATAATTATAAAAAATCGCTATTAATGTAAAATATGTCCTTTTATATATTCATAACTATGTAAAACTACCTACAAGATAATTAAAATTTTGGAAAAGATTACCTCTTTCCAAAAAAAGAAAAAGAAAAAGAGATGCAAAATGCCTTCGTTACCTATAAAAGTTTAAAAAGTATACCTTATGCTTTGAAATATCTTTCCCGGGATAGATTCAGTTTAGTGTTAGTACACATAGGATGCCCCTGAAGAAATTGGATTCTCTGACAGATGACTCTGTGGAGGAGGAGTATGAGTGCAACAGATCGAGCTTGTGGGAAAAGTATACCTTATGGTTTGAAATATGTACCTAAATGCCTACTTATACATATTTTTTGATTTTTTTCCCTCTTTTAGAATACACCCAAAAGGCTTCCCCTGAATCTGCAAAGAGCTGAAGACTTCCCTTTCCTGGCAAAAATGAGGAGCCACCCAAAGCAACTTGGATAACAATCGGTTTAAATTGGATAACACTGCAGCCAGGCCTTGAAGATAAGCCATACACATCCACTGCACCTCATGATGCGGTGGCCCAACATGGTCTAGCAGTTCCAGCCACTGCCACAGGTCTCGGGCATTAGCACCCAGCTTTTTTATCCTTTTTACTTTTTTTGACAAGGTAATGATAGTGTAGAAGTAAAAAGTAAACAATGAAGTAATTAAGAAATATCAAGGAGGCATCTCAAACAGACCTTAAAGCAAGGGTTAACAGAAGCAAGCAATCATGGGCCCTACTCCGTCACTAGCCAAAGTATCTGCTCTTATTAGTACTCTAGGTCTTGTCAGATAGAATCAACCTATTTTCATAAAGCTTGACAACTTCCGCCCCAATGTTCTGCCATAATTTGTCTAATCCACCATGGAGATAAGAACTTCGTTATCAGCCCACCGAATAATTCTTTTCCCTTGGAATCTCTGGTAGCTCCTGGCACCTCTTGGTACCCAAAATTATCTCAAGTTGCCTGGTGCTTTTCATAGTGCTAATTATCATATTTATTTTACTTTGTCTAACTTTTTAAAAGTGGAAGGCGTCTTGGCTGCCTACGCATGTACCTCATGAATGAGGTGCCCCAAATAGAGTTTTTTTTTTTTTTTGATGAGAGGGGGGGGGGTTAAATTTGGATTTCATACCAAACCTTCCATTATGAACTTTACTAAAAATGTTCGAGACTTTGTTTGAGGAAGTTTACTCTTTGTATTAATGAATAAAATATGCAGGTTATATGTGACAGTATTTGTTCAAAAATGGTTTGTACAAAAAATGAAACAAAATTGTCAACTACAAATTTGCTTCTAACTACACTATTTTCACAAGGGCATTCCACATTTGCATTGATCTCATGCCATGTGTGTTTAAAGGTGGCTTGCAATGCGTTACTAATCCTAAAAAATTTGGTTGAAAATTTGTTCCCTATGCCTGGGGCACGGGCTAGATCTTGTGATCCAACTAATGATGTTCTTTGAGTCCCCTTCCACCAGAAGGTTGAAGCCCCACCCACTGTCATATTCTTTAAGACCTTCCACCAGTGTTTTTGCTTTGGCCAATGTGGAATTTTCTGTGCCTAAATTTGGTAAGAAACTTGTTGCATATGCTACGGGCAGATCTTGGGGCGCAACCCAAGACATTTCCCATTCCACCAGAAGGGAGGTGTACTACCTCCTTTCATATTATTTAAGACCTTCCAACAGTGCTTTTGCTTCAGCCAAAGTGGAATTTGCTGTGGCTATGAAACCAAAATAGGATCGTAACAAATTAGTCGAATTATTTCTCAAATGCCTCGATACGTGCCGGGCCTGGGTTCCCAAGGGAGCAGCTATTGAAATTAAGTTTGGCAAACATGAGTTGAGGCTTGTGACAGAGATTGGGTCTGGGATCGATCAAAAGCCCCACTCTAAGAAGGACATTCTAGTTTTGAATGAAATCTGCAGTCACAAAAGGTCCCTAAAATTCTTTGGGTTCTGGGGCCCAAAAGGTGACAGTGTATATTGTCTTTTTGATGGCCTCTCATTAAGATTCCCTGTTCTCGAAGATGCACAGGTTGAGCTCCAACCAGGTGGCCCATGTTGAAGCCACAGTAAATTCTTGCTCTAATAACAGTCCTGCAGCTGGGAAAGGCGGTGAGAAAGAGACCAAGAAATTCTGTTGCACAGTTTTAGCTGTAAGCCCCACATACTTAAAGAGGTGAAGATTGACAGACCAAATCTGGGGTGCTCTATGGCAGTGATGGAAGAACTGGTCTACAGTTTCTTCAGTCCCTTTACGCACAATTACATCATTTGGCTAAATGAACCTCTTTCCTCTTAATCTAGTCTGCTGTGCGGGCATCGCTGGAGCTTATCAACCAATTGAATGCCTGAACCTTGGTTGGGGCTGGTGTAAACCAGTGCTTGTTGGATGTGACTGGGGTATTATTGTTTGGGTTCAAAGCGTTTTATAGAGAGGACTCAGAAAATACATGAAGGACTTGGTGCCCAAATCATTTTATCCCTTTCCACAAAGCGCCCATGTCAGGGATTTCTGAAGCACGGAGGTTCCTCTTGAACCTTGGCATCAATACAACGCTTTAGACTTTCTACTTGTTTTGTGTGCCTTTGTTATGCAGACATGTAGGAGTTTGAGACTTGTATTATTAGAAATCTAAAAGATTGAAACTTAAATTCAGTATTGTAGAAGATTGTAACTTGGGCAAACTTTCAAGTTGAACTTGTAATAAAAAGAATAATTAGCCATAAAACATTGTGAATGTGGACCATTGCTGCATAAGGCCTTAGAGACAGATAGAACATAGTCACCATACAAACAAGACAAATCTCATAAGATCTGTGAGTCCCCTCCCAAGATCCAAAACAACAAAAATAAGAAGCCAAATTTCATGTTACCAATTTAGATTCATCATCAAGGTCCACAACTTCATCACAAGCATCACCACCATCTCCATTATCACTATGATCCACCAGAGTCATCCCCCTTCTCAACAGAGTGCTCATCCTGTTTTGTCTCCTCTAAGTCAGCCTCCTCGTCTGTTGCCCTGAAGCTCTTACTTGAAGATCTAGCGTCCTTACAGCTCAAATCCTTTCCTTGGAACACTTGATCCTCTCCAACATCATCCACCCACTCTGTAAAATCATCCATATTTCTCACGACAATGGGTCTGAAATGAAATTGTTCTTGATGGAGCTCCTTAAACCTCTTATCATAAAAAAAGGCTCCTTCAACCTTTGATTATCCTAATGATATAGAAGGTCGTTCAGTCTCTTTTGCTTGCATATGCTTTCTTGTTTGTATGGACTGCTGGGTAATGCATGGGTGCATGATTTAGAGAAACTAATGCAAGTTAAGGCATATTGTATTTAAAAGACAATGTAAGTTGAAAAAGAGCCAACTCAAATGAGCTAAGGCTGCATTTGGAACTAGATGAGCTACAGAACATATACAATAAACGTCTGCAAGTGCTTGGCTTTTCCCCCATTTGTTTCACACCATAGACCTGCATTATATAGCAATGAATATTTGTTAAAGATATTTATAGGTATGGCAGTAATAGTGTCATACTATATTAGTAATATATAACTTAGGGAATCATGTCACAAATTCACATTGCTAAAGTAAGCACAAAGTTTACTTGGATTAAGTTTCATCCTTTCTGTTATTGCCATATCATGCCAGGTGATTCCATTGGGAACTTATACATATTCAACTCTATTGGTATGATTTCTTGGAGTTCCATGATGATGTTGAGTGTCATCATGTTGACATATTAGACCCATCCATGATCCAAACCTTGGAAGTAATCTCATAATCAGTACAAAAGGTATTGAGGGATGAGAAACTTCTTTCTGCATCCTATGTAGTTGGCCTGCTATTCCACTTTTAATCTACGATCTTCCCAGCTGGTGAATACTTTCTCCTATCAGACCATATACTTGGCAACCTCCATTGCCTTGTAAATATGACGCATAGGTGGCTCCTTCTCACTATTCACCAAGTGCAATACTTTCATTGAAAGATCAAATGCTTACATTCCAAAATTGGGGTTGCAAAATAATATTAGACACCCCCCTTTGCATACTTGGCCTACTTACTCTTGGTCCATTTTCACAGATGAACATAATCCTGAGCTAGTCATTTTGTCCAAAATATGAGGCCTTTTCTTCATAATAGTGTGTCAATTGACACATTAGCTGCAGCCATATCTCTAACCACCTGGATGACGTGCTACTCACTCACATCCTCTATATACTAATCCACTATGCTAAATGAACACTGCATTATGTGTTTCCTCAAATTCACCAATGGACTTAAAAGACATTGTTGCATTGGACAACTCACCATAATGCTGATGGTACTTCTCTCCCTCTTCTTCATCTCATACTTCTGGTTATGCATTTCTATGGGTCTTTAGATACTCATTTGTGAGCTCCACCTCCTTCTTAAGCAAGGGCTCCTTGAGCTCATTATGGTTTAGGGGCCCTTTGATCCGGGCCTAAACTGCCCCTTGCTTCCAACATAACTTTGATGCTTTTCTAAGCTAGTGCTATTGAAAGAAATGCCCGCTTGGTACATGTGTCTATATATATTGGCATATCAAACCTCTTTCCATCTTCCTGAAGAAGTTTTCTATAGTAGTTTGCTTTTTGTTTTTCCTCTCCCACTGCCTCGGGATTGGGAATACATAAGAATCCATCAGGCCCCTTGTGCGAGGCTTCTTCTCCAAACTAACCTTGCATCTATTTCTAGTTGAGCCCACCTTGGTCTTCCTCATATTTCTTCATATCTTCTTTTTTCGTTTTGCTATTGAAAGAAATGCTCGCTTGGTACATATGTCTATATATATTGGCATATCAAACTTCTTTGCATCTTCATGAAGAAGTTTTCTATAGTAGTTTGCTTTTTTTTCTTTCCCTCTCCCACTACCTCGGGATCGGGAATACATAAGAATCCATCAGCCCCCTTGTGCGAGGCTTCTTCTCCAAACTAACCTTGCATACTATTTCTAGTTTAGCCCACCTTGGTCTTCCTCATATTTCTTCATATCTTCTTTCTTATTTTTGCTTACTTCTAATGGGCTAACCTTCCCCCGTAGTATTAGACAGAATCACAGAGTCACTTTGCATAGGCTAGTCAGAAGAGAATAGGTTTTTACTTTGGGAGAGAGAGTGTGGGTAGAGAGAGTCACGTGACCCCAAAATAGAGGAGAAGAGAAAAATTAAGGGCATTTTTGTCTTAAATCCATTGACCTTTTGAATTTGGGGGTAAATATAAAAAAACAATATTGGGGTTTAGGGTGCGATACAAAATGTTTTTGGGAGTAGGATGTCTAGAAAGTTGAATTGGGGATCTATAATATTCCCAAGAATTTAAAAAACCAGAAGGTCTAAATTCAACATTCAAAACCAGGAAGAATCACTAAACAAATACACAAATACTGAAAAAAGTCATTAAAACCAGAACTCAATCTTGAAGAAAGTCGTAAAGAAACACAAACTCAACTAAAAAAAATTTACATTAACCAAAGCATCTCCAAAATCGAAATTTGAAATCAGAAAAATTTCATAAAACCATGAATGAAACTTGAAGTATTTTCAACAAACCCAAACCCACACCTAATCGAGATAATGGCTGAAACAACCCAAACCCAAACTTGGTAAAAAAAAAATAATGTAAAAAGGAAAAAGCTAAAAAGTAACCTGGAAAAAAAAGAAAAAGCATAAACCCAAATTTGAAATGTATTAAGAAAGACAAAAATTCATGAAACCATGAACGAAACTTGGAGAATTTTCAACAAACACAAACCCAAACCTAATCGAGATAAAGGCTAAAACAACCCAAACCCAAACTTGGTAAAAAAAAATAATGTAAAAAGAAGAAAGCTAAAAAGGAACCTGGAAAAAAAAGAAAAAGCAAAAACCCAATTTTGAAATGTATTAAGAAAGACACCCAGAATCAAAGTAAACTGAGCCTTGAAAACCTAATTAAATTGGCTTAACTTGCCGTGCCCTGGTTGCGAAAACACCTTCGTGCACACTTTCAAGTTTAAACTAATCGTTTTATAGCCATTTTGGTTTTGAAAAGAATTTGACATAGCCCATAAACCTTTTGTTCTTCAAAACAGCTTAAATCTTTGTTTTTAAAGTGGTTTTCTCATCTAAAAGCTCAAAAATGGGTTTTGGGGAGTTATAGTACCCTCCAAATGCTTTTATCCCCTTTTTCTACAGGGGAAGGTACAATTTTGCTACTGCTCTAGGGCCTATTTCTGCCCTCGGATAGGATGCTAGGGTACTCACTTTGGGTAGAGGTGAGTCACTTAGGGCCTTACTCTGCCTCAAGGTGCTGCTTAGGTGTCAAGGTGGGCTGTTTTTTAAAACAATGATTTTGTTCTCATCCATGCTACAAAATGATTCCTAGGTTTCCTAGCTGCCAGACCTTACACTCTATCTGCATCACTAACCACTAGCTGTTCCATTCTAATAATACGAGAATAGTTTTGAAGTCTCTTGAAATTTTCTAATTTTACAGATCAATTATTTTTTTATTGCTTCATCTTGCTTATTAGTGAAATGGGGGAGCTGTCTTCTGTTAAAGGGGTGATAATTGTCAAAATCTATAAAGTTTTCTATTTACTGAAGTTGTTTTGTCTCCTAAAAATGTGTCAGTGAAATTATATATAGGTATGACTCCATATTTATTAAAGCCATAAAAAAGGTAACACATCAGGGGAACAAAGTCACCCCTATTTTCATAAATGGAAAAATAAGTGTTTTTTACGTGTGGATAGGGTTTGTGAAGAGTTCCAGGGACTTTCAATCCCTGTTACAGTTACATCAGGTCGTTATACAGACTCAAACACCTTTGATTCGGTTCTTAAGGCATATACGGACTTTTGAAGGAAAAATATAAACTTCGAGGGGACACATGATGTCCCATATAGTTGTCGTCCAAATCCTGCTCCATCTTGATTTGGGCTTGGAGTGAGTTTGTACGTTGAGTATATCTCTCTCGTCTATATTTCTATGCCCCAGGGACAAGAACACTATCAAGGGGCTTACTCTCTCTCTGTTCAGACATGCAGATGTATCTTTTTCAAGTAGGATGTCGCTTTCTCTCTTTACTGATTTGTAGATTCACGCAAGACTCTCCAGGGATCAGTCCCCTTTCCTATCTGCATGAATAATTTTCAGATGATCACCCTGAATATTGTAGAGTTTATCCGAAGATCAAGTGGTTGACGCCACTCTCTCATGTGTTGGTTTTATAAGATAAAGCCCAATCTGATTTAAATTCAAATCTTCCTTATGGGCTCATATTGATCGGTTTTGATCTCCTTCTGAATTAAATTTGAATCTTAACATATAACAACCCCATTTTGACTTGATCTTACCGCGAGTAAATATAGGGATTCCACAATCTCGACTGCCTCCATTGGTAAAGCCACTTTGCCTGTTTGAGCATGTCTTGCTTCATCTGTTGTCACTTCCTGATGGAGAAGCCTATGGATAATGGAATTTGACATGGAGACAGAGGACTCAAAGAGGAATTCCATGATCTAAATTTGATCTTAAAGGGAACAATGACGAGGGAGATATACTTTGTGAAGTTGACCTTTTTGTTGTAGATTTGGGTAGCATATCAGACCATTGCGGTTTGAACTGTTTTCATCGTAGGGAATTATGGACCCTGAGAGCTTGATGACCCTGTAGAGGAGCTTATGAGGAACATCTCTACAAAATTTGGTGAGAGAACTCCTTATCGGGTGGTTAAGTTCTGAGACTCTTTGATGACCACTGTTTTTGTTTCAACCACTTTCACATGGGATATTTTTAGGATGCCACTCTCCCATGGTTGATGGGGAATTAAGTTAGGCAACTCAGTGTTCCTCAGGTCTTATGAGAAAACTCCTCATAGATTGGGAGATATCTCGATTTTAGTAGGTCTTATGAGAAAACTCCTTATAGATTGGAAGATATCTCGATTTTAGTTACCGGAGGTCATCCTGACTACTGTATATGTGCCTGGCAGCATGTGGATATAGGCCTTGATTGCTGTTGAGGGGTCAAATCATCTCCAAATGCATTGCAACTTTGGGAAGAGGGATATCACACCCCAATTATGATTGTCCCAAAGATTTCATATCAGTCCCCATTATCATGAGGGGGTCTGTTGGTCAGGGCATATCCGTAGTTATAGATGGAGGAGATGTATCAGATAATGTGTATTTATATTGTTCTTTGACCAAAGGTATATAAGGCCCCAATATGGATTTCTGCAAAGTTTCACCTCATTTTGACACAAGTGATGAGGTTCACAAGATCTGGCCATCAAAGCCCCCTTGACAAATGGAGTCTCTCAAGATGTATCAACAAATGGAGTCTCTCAAGATGTATCAATATATATCCACACTTCTCCAATATCAAGTGGAGAAGCATATAATGACTACGAGGATATAATTCCCATAGTTTGATCTCATATTGAGATGTTTTGATAGCCTTTGACTGGGTCTAGTCTTTAAGATATCTGGTGGCCGGCTGCAGGGCTTTCAAGGTGTATTGAGGCTGTACGGCAAGTCCTGATTATGTTATAACCCATGCATGATATTCGAGTTGTATCTTACAAATGTGTCCTGGAAACATGTCCCTTGACCCTCATATTATTCCACTGTCTATCAAGCCACTATGTGCCTAACGATCGCTTGGTCCTTATCCCGTTCATATCTTGGACTTTTGCTTGGTCATTTTCCATTTGTGTTTGATTAATGCTCAAAAAGCACTCCGAACCTTGTTATTCTTTGAAAGGGAAATCTTGGTAGAAGAATAAACTGCAGAATTGATACTTCATGCTCTCTCGCTGATACTATTTGTAGCTTTCGATACTGTTTGATTTCAATGTAACCTTTGTCTAGCTGATACTATTTGTAGCTTTTGATACTGTTTGATTTCGATATAACCTTTGTCTTTTTTATGTTTTCTAAGGGTGAAGGGTGAATATTAACTTCATATATTTTTTTTTTATTGAATTTTTTTTTTGTTGATGATAGTCCACTACTTTCCTGATTAATGTTCTTCCCCCTTTGTCTAAACAGGCCCAGTTGATGATGTTTATAAATAATGTTCTGTCTGTAACAGTTGCAACAACAATTGGAACAGTTGTAGCGTATCTGCTGGTACCTATGCGGTCTCTTGGTAATGATAGCTGGAAAATTGCTGCAGCTCTTATGAGTAGTTATATAGGTGGAGGTAATTTAGATGAGATTAGCCATGGATTTTCACCATTATTATGTATATCTCTATATGGAACTAGTTTGATGCTTGCATTCATAAGTGTATGAGGTCATTTCTTTGGTTGCACTGATGGTGGTCTTGATTGTGACTAAAATATTTCATCATAATTACAATATGTATTCTAGAGATTGTAACATTATGACCCTTTTTTTACAATTAAATCCTTTTTTAGAATTATCTGACTCTGTTGTCTCAAAAACATTGGCATATAAAAACTGATGCATTTCACCCAGATCGTTTTTCCTAATTTCTTTATTGTTACTATTAATATTGAGAGAGAAGAGAAAGTAATATTTAAGCACAAGATAAAGTAAATATAGATGTATTTTTTCACTATATACAAATCACAAGGCAATGTGCCCTATAAAATACACAGATACCTAGGGAGTTACTATATATGTAGGTCAACATGCATAGGAGTTACAACCATTATGCATAACTGTTATTGCAGGAAATCACCTAAATTTGGTAACTGTTATAGCAGGAAAATCACCCAAATATGATAACTGTTACAATAGGAAAAATCACCAAAATATAGTAGAATATTATACACATTATCACCGCATGTATGCTTTCATAATAGGCATGAGGCCCATGCATATTTCACTCCCCCTCAAGCTGGAGCATATATATCATATATGCCTAGCTTGTCCAAAGTATCCATTAGTCCAACTCGCTTAGAGGCCTTGATATGTATGTCTGCCAATTGGTTCTTAGAAGCTAGAGCGAATGGAAAGGAGTACATATTGTCTTTGAAGTGACCTTTCTCTAATGAAGTGATAGTCAAGCTCAATATGCTTGGTTCTTTCATGAGGATTTCAGACAATATAATTGCCTCTTGATTATCACAATGTAGCAGAATAAGAGCTGATACATTAACACCCATCTCTTGAAGAACAGAACGGAGCCAAATTGTTTCACTTGTCGCATTGTTCGGCCCTTGGCTTTTGCTGAAAATCAAGCTACAACACTCTGCTTATTACTCTTCCAGGTGACTAAATTACCACCCACTCTCATAAAGTAGCCATTGTTAGATTGTTGATCAAGAGAATACCCAACCAGAAACCTTGTAAATCGTAAAATGCAATGAACGGCCTCCAGGTGATGGGAGCATGGTGCGTGCATAAACTGACTCGTCAAAAACACCACCCAAGAAATTTTTCAATTTTTGAATCTCGTGATCCTTATTTTCTATGTGTACTATATCATCCATATAGACGATCAGTATCGTGGTAGAATGAGAATCATACAAAATGATTAGAAGCACTTGTCTGAAATCCGAACTGACGTATTGCCTTACTGAATTTTTTGAACCAAGCCCGACGTGACAATTTCAATCCATATATAGTGTTTCTCAATTTGCAAGCCTTCCCTTTCTTCCCCCAAGGATAAAACCCATGTGGCAATGCTATATACACTTCTTGCAGATCTCCATGAAGAAAGACATTCCTTACATCTAATTGGTGGAGTGACCATTTCCTGTTTACTACAATAGATAAAAGTACCTACTGATTTTAGTTTTGCTACAGGACTAAAAGTCTCCTTATAGTCAACCTCATATAACTGTATAAAACCCTTAGCCACTAGACGAGCTTTGTGTCTCTCAATGGAACCATCTGGTTTGTGCTTTAGGTTATACATCCACCTGCATCCTACTACATGTTATCCCTCTGGCCGATTAATTAATATCCCCAATTCGCTGCTTCTCTAAGGCACTCAATTCCTCAATCATGGCTGCTTTCCATTGTGGATGAGCCCATGCATTTGCAGCTTTGGTGGGCATCAGAGCAGAGAAAGTAGAGCAATGGTATGCATGGAATGAAGGTGAATGTGAAGCATAAGAAACAAACTTACTGATTGTATGGGAAGGACGTCTTTTTTTGTTTTCTTAGGGCAATAGGTAAATTGAGCTGAGCAGGTACCCGACAATTACCTGACGAGTCAATAAGTTGGGGTTGGTCGTTTACATCATACTTCCCCTTGTTCTTTTTTCAGTGCACACATTTAGCTGTTTCTCAATAGATTCCACGTGTTCCTTGGTTGGATTACTGCAACTATATGTCATCATTAAAAGAGGAATAGGATTGTTAGGTGGCATAGTGGATATCAAATCTCCCTGGGAAGAAAAATAGGATATATTATGAAAGAAGGTAACATTTTTGTTAAACATATTACTCTTTACTTTTCGGACAATAGCACTTGTATCCTTTTTGAGAGTTTGAGTATCCTAGGAACACATATCTAGTAAATTGAGGTCTCAATTTGTTCCCAGTCCGGCCCTAGGGTATGCACAAAGAAGAGACAAACAAAAGTTTTGGTGGAAGAGAAAGTAAAGGAAGTGTATGATGGCGAAGTTTGAAAGGATAAGCACCGTATAGAACAAGTGTAGGCAGTCTATTGACCTCATAGACAGCAGTAAGAATTGCTCCAACCCAATATATCTTAGGAACCGTCACTCCTATTTAGATGTCTTTCACCACTTCTAACAATTCTGTTTTTCCATTTTGCCACAACATTCTGAGGGAAGAGAGATAAAGTAATATTCAGAACCAAGCTCCAGCTTGAGGGGGTGTAGGACTGTTATTGGCCCCGCGCTCATTACAAAAACCTGCATGGGACTCATGCCCATTATGGAAACCTGCATGTGGTGATAATGTATATAATATTCTACCATATTTGGGTGATTTTCCTCCTCTATAATTATCATATTTGGGTGACTTTCCTGCTGTAACAATTACCATGTTTGGGTGATTTACTGCTGTAACAGTTATGCATAATGGTTGTAGCTCCTTGCATGTTGACCTACCTGTATTGTAACTCCCATCGGGATTTGTGTATATATGTACCACGATTTGTACAGAGTGAACAAGACATCTATAGTTACTTTATTTTGTGCTTGAATATTATTTTTTCTTTCTTCTCTCTCATTCTTAACATGGTATCATAACACAATTTCAAGAGAGAAGAGAGTAATATCCAATGACTAGTAATTTTTACGTGTGTTGTTCAATAATGATTTATTTTTACATCTTTTCGTCAGCTATCCTCTATGCGAAGCTTGTTTTTTTGGTAAGTCCTTGGGGTTGCAAGGTGTAACATTAATTTAAGAAGGCAGAGAGTGTAATATGAATTATGAAGAGAAGGGCAATATTGCCTTGAAATAATTGGAGGATACTCAAAGAAACAACTAGATATATTATCAATCTTTAGACTATATATAGGCATACTATGTGACTGTTTAACATTATACTCCTTTTCTAATATCCAACAACACAATATCATGTGTATTTTAATGGGCATTTTGAAATTAAATAAAAACACATGGGTAAAATGTTAAATAGTTAAAATCTTAGATGCATTGTGACAAATTCCCCCTATGTGTATTATATGTTCTTGTGCACTTGTCTCCCACATGCCCAAACGGTACATAGTCCCCTGTAAATTGGATCATGTAGATTGGAGCATTCATTACTTTCCATATATTCAGATTTTGTGCTTGAACCGTTTCTAGTTATTTTACTTCTCTTCACTGCCAGTGCTAAAATTATTTGATTTGATAAAGCAACCATCACATGTAGAGCATTGCAAAATGAGCATACCTCTCTAGTCTGCAGCCCTTTATGCTAGAATCTTGCTACTTTCAGTTGGCCATAAACTTTCCTTATATGCTGTATAATGTATGTTCCTAGAATTCGATAAACAGATTCTCCTTCAGGAGTTCTCAGCAACTGCATGAACTGATAGCTCCTATATTATGTGAGAGACCTGGCAATTACTCATGAGATGCTGGAGAATCCTCATTAATCCCTTTATACATGGATGATGGATTATTACGAGTCTCCCTTTAGCTGACTGGAACTCCTTTGCTGTCCCATGGGGAACTCAACTGGTTGGAGTGCCAACTTTCCACTTTCTGATTCGTGATCAGCAGCATACATACATTGAGGCAAATGAGTATCCTTGCCCAAAATCTTGCCTTTCCCTGTCCAATAAATATGTAAGGTTATACATGGCCTTAGTAGCAAATGCATACTTGAGATAATTGTTGAACTGCTATATACATTTATGATTAATCCAAATGCCTACCTTGTGTGCAGATACGAATTTTGTGTTTCCCTATTTTGACATTTTAAATGACAGTAGATGATCATTTCCTGATCGGACAAAGTCTGCTTTCTATTTCTTAACCAACTTTGAGTGCCATGTCTCTGTTCAAATCTTTTTGTAAATAGGGTGCTTAAGGCTATTATTGATCATACAATGAACATTTTCTTGTCCATTTCTTCTACTATTTTAGTCTCTTAGGTTCTTGTACTTCACCTACCATTCGATTAAGTAAACTTCACTGTTCTTAGCTCTCCTGCACAATGCATCTGTCCACTGTGTATCTTAAATGTGCATTAATGAATGTGTTATTCAATGTGCACCACACACCGCACACTATGGAATGCAAACCAAGCACTGCATACTGCAGATTTCCCAATGCGCATTGTACATAAAGCACTGCTCCTGCTCTTGTGAACCATATACCATTCCCTACTCACCACACGCATCGTGTGAGATCCTTTAGTGCTGAATAACTTGCCCTGCCTGCCCGCGCAACACGAATGGGCATTTATCACATGCATTGCACAGTTGGTTTTCATCAATTCCTTTTGGATGGTGTTATAGAATATGTTGCATTTTATGAACATCGTGAAATTCATTAACTAGCATGGCTAATTGTGCCATATTTTTGTACTTTAAATTTGAAGCCATCAATTACGTAGCAGTCTCAAAGGCCCTTGGAATATCCCCAACAGTTGTGGCTGCAGGAGTGGCTGCAGACAATGTTGTTTGTGCTATATACTTCACATTTCTTTTTGGATTAGCTTCTGGAATACCTCAAGAGAAATCAGCATCAACAAATGGTATTCCTGCGCTCTTTTTATGTTTTATCCTTTCATGTTACACGAAATACTTTTTTCTTATTCACTTGCCATAATAAACTAGAATGGATTTTAATATTTATAATTTCATGTGGAGAGTGGCATTTATTTATTTATTTTGAAAATTTGAATCCTGCATTTATAATTAGACTAGTTCCCGAGTTCATTAAAATAATCAATGAACTTTTACAAAGTAATTCCTCAAAACAAACTGATTCTGTAAATCTTAAGATCTGTTCAAAATCAAAGTATTCGTTGACAGTGTAAGCTTAAGCAATAAGGTGTGTATGGACCAAATAAACAAACAGGTCATTCTTATTTCCACTTTTCGAATATTTCTGAAATGGCACCCAAATCATTTTTAACGTTGGCAGGATACATTTTATTCCTCTGATCACTCTTGTAACTCCATTTATTATCCCACTTTTGACAGACTGCCAAAGGGAGAAGGAAGCCTATTCTGGTAGCTCACCAGTGCGACAGACAGCAACAGCTCTTGGTTTATCTCTTGCCATTTGCAAGTTTGGAATGCAACTTGCAAAGTTGTTTGGTATCCAAGGTGGAGGTATTCCATGCATTACAGCAATTGTGGTAATGTTGGCAACAGTATTCCCAGAACAAATCGGCTCTCTTGCACCTGCTGGAGAATCCATGGCTTTGATTTCATTGCAGGTAAATTCAATTCTAGCTAGTCATCTATGAAGAATTATGCTTATATTAGGTTCAGTTTCTAGTTTCCAGGGTGCTTTCTACTATCAATACTGAACTTCTCATTTGGCTTCCTTGAACTTGTGTGTAATTCAATAGCCATTTTCACCAGACAGCAGAAATGTCAAATCAGTTTCCAAGTACTGGATGTAGTTATGAGAGCCCAAATCTAAGTCACTTATTGTGATCTTTTCACATCCGCACAAGACCCAACTGAGATAAAAGGAATGCTGAAACTCTATATAGGCTCACATCAGTGAAAAATGTCACCTGAATATTGAAATGTTGGATTACGAGACTTCCCAGCATGAAAACTTTGCCTCTAAGGATAATCTCTTCATTCTTCAAATTTGTTAAGAATCAAGACTAGGTGTTTCATTTGTAAACTGTATCACAGTCACACACTAGAGTAAGTTCCCTTTTCCTTTTTCTTATTTACCAATGTGTCCTGCATTTACATGTGACTCGTTTGCTTATCATGACAGATGCATTGCTGATGTTTTTGCTAAAGTTGTGCATTGTGCCATGTGGAAAACGATCTCCATTTCAAGTATCTAAGATTGTATACAGATATTGATTCGTGGATGCATATGCCTATAATAATGTATCAGCAAGATGTGCAGTATGTGACTTGCCAATTTGTTGTGGGGTTGCGGCATAAGTGCACTGTGCACCCACACATGATTTCTTTGGTGCATTTTTTATGTGTATATTGTCAGAAGAAGTTGGAAAGGTCCCAACTGATCCCACTTAGTTTCAGAAACATTACTGGGGCTATATGGCTCCAAATTAACAAAAACATAGTTACATGATCCTTGTTGAAAATAATCTGTTTTCCAGTTCCTACTTCCACACCTCATGACCAGGAGTATTCCTACTAGGGTGCAGGTTTCCAATGAGTTGAATGTCTGCAGAATTCTCTTAACTAGAATGAGGATGTCTTGATTCCATCAGTGTTACCAGAGTTGCCATTTCATGCATAAGAGAAAGGAAACTGTTTCTTGGTTTGGTTATTTAGTGAAGTTGCTGATGTAGGCTAACTGTCTAACATCCCATTCTATATTCACATTGTGTTGCTTTTCCTTCAAATCTCATGTCGCTTAATCACCCCAGTATTTGTCTGCTGACTAGTGTCCACGTTAGAGGTTAGAACAAGCAATACAATGTTGATCCCGATTTATAGCTTCCTGAGCATAATATACATTTTCAAAACCTACAGATTAGAACTTCAGAGTGCACATCCCCTAAGAAGTGAGAAAGAAAGGTCACACAACAGGTCCTCGTATTACTTTTAGTACAAATCTCTCTAGTACATATTTTCTAAAGTATCAAGATCCCCGTTCAAATCATATTTGACCACCTGTTCCTTTGGTACAAATCTGTGTGGCCCATATTTTCTCAAGTGCCAAGATGCCCATTCAATTGTTGCTTTATTGACCCTCCAGAAAAGCTAATTGAGGCTGCACATCTTGTAAAGATTTTTGTACTGAAGGGTATAAAATTTCTATTTGCATTTTAGTCTTTTATTCTCTACAATAGGAAAATCATTACAGTAATGCAGCCCTGGTTGCATGCTTTTCTTTATACTAATAAAATAAATGTACAAAACGTAATGCTCTAATCATAATTGTGAAAAATAAACAAATTTGAACTTCAGAGTGCGCAAATTAGAACAGCAATAGACAGATTAGAACTTCAGAGTGCACATCCCCTAAGAATCGAGAAGGAATGGTCACACAACAGCCCCTTTTATTACTTTTAGTACAAATCTCGCTGGTACATATTTTCTAAAATACCAAGGTCCCCATTCAAATTATATTTGACCACTGTTTCTTTGGTACAAATCTATCTGGCATATATTTTCTAAAGTGCCAAGATGCCCACTAAATTGTCGCTCTATTGAACCTCCAAAAAAGCTAATTAAGGCTGCACATCTTGTAATGATTGTTGTACTGAAGGGTATAGAATTTCTATTTAGATTTAGTCATTTATTCTCTACAATAAGAAAATCATTTCAATAATACGGCCCTGGTTGCATGCTTTCCTTTATACTAAATAAATGTATAACACATATTGCTCTAATCATAGTTGTAAAGAATAAACAAATTAATAAACAATAAATAAAAAAAATGTCCAGGTGTTTAATTTTAAAAATTAACATGTCAATATGAAATAATATAAGTATCAAAAACCAAATGTCTAAATGTTCCTCTTACTAAACAACCTTTCTGAATGGAGCATAGTATCAGCTCATTTTGAAGCAGGAAAATATCGTCCTCATATTAAATTCTGACAAAATATTTATTTCCATATGTAAAACACTTCTTCCAAATGTCCACAGCCCTCATGTGTTTCTCTTGCATATTCGGTAAGCATGCCTTATAAGACAGATCCCCTCCCATTCCTGATCCATCCCTGAGTTAGACCATAATGGACCTAAGACTACTCGAAGTATCTAAAATTGTGTAGACATAGCTTCAACCCTTCTTGAGCACTTGCATGAAAATCTCACATCAGTCCACAAACATTAAATATATCCATTGCAAATTCCACCAAATAATGAGGTATAGAATTTACTACAATGGATCACAATGAAATGCACCATGACCATTAATTACAAATATTACTTGGGCTGATTCTTCAGCTTAATAGTTTTGTGATGTTGTAGTTCATTTGATGTTTTCTTGAAGTACTGGATAGGGGCGAAAATCCAAGACACTGAACAACCTAAGCCAACACCTTTGGCAGAAAAAGATTACCTGAGGGATGCGTTGGTGCGAGATAATCTTGTCAAAGCTGCCCCTTAAATATCCACTCATGAAATTTTTACTTTCCCAAACAAAAAAAAAACAGTAATCTACCTAAGTTCCTGTTTTTATTTCAAACAGTGCCTGCCCTGGTGATAAGATGTTTAAGAATGTCTATTCTTGTTATTTTCATATATTATAATGGTATTATCTTCAAGATTGAAATTTAGTTTATAATGACAGTAGCGACTAGGGTCCCCAAACTAGTATTCACTCTCAAAGTTAGAGCCAACTCCCAAAGTTGTGTTGGGAACCTTGACCCTTCATGTTTATTTTCTGTGACGGCTTCTTAATACCAGCAACCAGAGATTGGGTGTGGATGTAACAGAATAAAAGGGCCCCGATACTAACAATGCTTAGACTTCAAATCACCTTGAAATTTAGTTTATAATGACAGTAGGTACTAGGGTCTCCAAACTAGTATTCGCTCTCAAACTTAAAGCCAATTCCCAAAATTGTGTTGGGAACCTTGACCCCTTCATGTTCATTTTCTGCGACGGCGTCTTAATACCAGCAAGCAGAGATTTGGGTGTGGATGTAACAGAATAAAAGGGAAACGATACTAACAATGCTTAAATTCGAATCACCTTGGCCGTTTGAAGATGGCTTTTAACAATATTTGGGCTGTTATTTCCAAATGAAAAAGATTGAAAGCATAGATAACAGTCAGACCTTCCTTTTTTAAGTTACACAAGACAGAACATGGAGATAGTTCAGATCTGGTATTGGTTCCTTAGTTGTAACCAAGATGGCGGTCTCAGAAAACTGTTGTCTGTTCAGTGTACACAGCCTCCCTGAGTAGTTTGCATAGTGCATGGCCAAGAATTTGATCCAAGTACTGTCGGTTTAATACTTTATGATGAACTAATAGTAAACGAGTTCAACCATTCCTGTGTGTAGTAATATTGAAACATGATTTACCTTTGTTTTTCCTACTTAGACCTTTAAAGAAGAGTTGTAGTTTTTCTGTTATAAATGAAGCCTGAAAGTAACTGAGCAAGATAAAATGAAGCCTAATAAGTAAATGTATTTGGTTTTGATGGATTTATACTTCACTGTTAAATCATTACATGGGCATGTATATGGACAGGTCTTTTTTGCTGTTTTGGGAGCAAGTGGGAGCATATTTAATGTTATTCACACGGCACCTGGTATCTTTGCTTTTGCATCGATCCAGGTTGCTGTTCATCTTGCTGTTATTCTTGGAGTTGGAAGACTGATAGGATTTGATCAGAAGCTCTTGCTGATGGCATCAAATGCCAATGTGGGTGGCCCTACAACAGCCTGTGGAATGGCAACTGCCAAGGGATGGGGGACTCTTGTAATGCCTGGAATTCTTGCTGGCATATTTGGAATTAGCATTGCCACTTTTCTTGGTATTGGCTTTGGGGTGATGGTTCTCAAACACATGTGACATTAGTCTGGAACACATCGCATTCCAAATGTACTTTAACTTTGTGAAAGTAAGTCATATCTTCTCGTGGAGATTCTTTACCAAATGTGTACGGAAAATTGTTTATTAATATTATAATAGGGTGCGGTTTGTATAGAGCCTAGGCCCTAAACAATCAAATTAGAGCCTTTCAAATAGTATCGAGAAATGTGGTTTCAATACTGGAAATTTTTGTGATAACCTTAAAATACATTTTCATTTTTATTTATGAAGTTCAACGCTTCAAAAATAGTATAGATCAACAGATCTATGAAACTTGAAAATTGACGGTCCAAAAATATGTTACAAATATATTGTGTAAAACTTTGAAATCCATTTTTTTTCTCATGTCCATGTATCTTGAAGTTGAGATGATCAATTTGAAGATGTTTGGGCATCAAAAAAACTTTTTCTAGTGAAATTTTTAGGGTAGGCTCTAATTTGATTGTTTAGAGCCTCGGCTCTATATAAACTTTTCCCGAATATAATTGCCAAAAGTTACCCATATTTGTAGAATTTGACCAGAGTGGCTGTAAAATCTGTTGACTGATCTCAGGGTCCGCTAGCATAAGTATTCTGCTTTGTACCAGATATGAGCAATCAATAGCGGTCAATTTTAGGGTTGCTTCTCCAGTTTTATGTGGGGCCATATTGCAGTTGCAGGTGCTTAGCACATGGTTTACGTCTTAAGGACGATCATCATGCCCTTGTATTTACGTAAAATTGCCTTAAACAGCAAGAAGCTGTAAGCAGTGCAGTTACAAGTCCTCCCAGACATGTGGGCAGTTGTTAATATCAGTACAAATTCTCATTTTTGTGGATGTTAAATTGTAGAATTACATAATCATTTATGTCAAAATTATGATGTCATGCTTGTCAACCCGAGAAAGCAAATTTTCAAAAATTTGAGCCAATGAAATGAAAAGGCGGTATAGATTGGGCACTATCGTAAAAGACATGCCATGTATTGACACTATCATAAAAGGCATGTCATGTTATGTACTTTCATTATTTGAAAAGATGTGTCAAATCTATACTGATCAAATCAAACGAATGGTGGATAGTGTAGAATATTGCAATCTTGTACAAACCGTACCTTTTAAAATATGTTTGGTTTATGTTGTGATTATTCTTGGGGCACAAAATTACAATCAAATTGTCTATAAACCCGAGCTTTGTGACCCTATTAATCACCAAATCCCCTTATTATTGCGACAAACAACTTCTATGATAATATCATACATATAAAGCAAAATTATCAACTTGGATTCAGTGTTGGTGATTCACCCGAGTCCACACTGACTTTGGTGAGTAACTCGGCTGAGTAACCCCGATTTGTGTCTACAAAGGGTACATAATAATTTATTAAAAAATAACAAAGTGTAAAAAATATAGACATATTATATATTTTTTTTGTATATTAATTTGAATGTTTTTGGCACATATTGGTGAATATTTCTTTTGCCAATGGTTCTTATTTTTATATTTTCTTTTTTTTTTTTGGAATTGTTTTTAAATATATTTTTTTGTATATTGACTTGAATTTTTTAGCATAGGTTGGTGAATATTTTTTGAACCCGGTTTCTATGCGTCCAAGCCCACATATGTAGAAATACGCGTATATTAATAAATCTACTTTCGAGATGGATTTTTGGACTTAATTTTTAAGGACGTGTAATCTCTAACATGGAGATCATGAATATGAAAAAGTAAATAAATTTTACAAGCTAGAAATAATAATTCTAGTAAGTATGCATGTTCTACTTTTTATTGTTTTTATATTTTTTCTAAAAATCTTGATTTTTTGTTGCTGTATTTTGATTGGTTTTATGAAAAAGCTCGGTTTTTTTGGCAAAAAAAAAAAATCACTTTGTTTTGAAAACATAAGTATTTAAATTTTTAGGGATTTTGTATTGCATTGTACAAGGAAGGATTTAGAAGATTTTTTTTTTTAATGTTCTCTAATCTATATTGATTTCATTTTTTATTGGATTTTATTTTTCTAAAAAATAGTACAGTTGTTAAAAGATATATATATTGTTAGGAATACATTCTTTGAGATATGTACAAATTTGATCTTGGTATATTTCCGGTATACTTTCCATTTGGACATATATGTGCCATTTTTTATTTTTTTTGGTAATTGCATACTTTCCATTAGGTAGATATGTGCCATTTTTTTTTTTTTTTGGTAATTAATATATATGTGCGATCTGTTTTATGTAACAACCCTTGTATTTTTATTTTCTCTCTGTTAATGAAATATACACCAGAGTTTTCTCAGCCTCACTAAAATACCGCTTAGAGGCTTACGAAGAAAACCATGCAGCTGATCGGATGAACATCTGTTGCATTCCGGAAAACCGATACAGGTGATCGGATGATCATCGGTTGCATTCCAGCTGATTGGCTGAACATCTGTTGCATTCCGACTGCTGATCGATGTGACCTCTGTTTGCGTTCTGGGTGCTGATCTACTGAGATTCATCGTCAAACAGATCCTATATCGTAGTCTTTGAGAAAGACTCATCTGATCGGGGTTTGATGTTGCAAAGGAAAAAGAAAGAGAAACGGTGCACTTCTGCAAAGGTAGACTCTTCGTTCTACAACTCTTTGAGCATTGTCATCAGTATAGTAATTTTGCCACATTTCCTTGATAATATTAATATTTAGCTAATTATATTTCGTAATATTATTTAAAAACTGTGGTTATCATTGATGAGTCACTGAATTAGTGAGCCGCTCAAAATCGTTGAGTCGTGAGGTTGTTGCTGTTGGGGAGCTCAATATTTACGAGTGTCGTTCTGTGAAATAACTCGAATTTAAAATCACTATATTGGTATGTGATAAAAATATAATTTCTTGATAATATGCTCTTATGTATCCATGTTATTGTAATGAGATGGATTTTAAATTTCATTTTCATTTTCACTGTGAAATGAATGTAATGGTATCAAATGCTGGTACATGAGACAGGTTTTAGTATTTATGTATTTTAAATAAAATAATAAACATACATAATGCAGTACCCCTATTTTTTTGAAACACAAAGAACTAGTTTTTAAATTGTTTTTAGCAATTTTATGAAATTTTTTTAAAGGCCCGATCAGCTTAAACTGGCCGATCCACCGATTTAAATCACCGATTTGCTATCTGGACATGTTTCTCAGATGACCGTTCCGGCTGGCTGGTCTGGGGTTTCAAATACTAGTTAAAACTATTAAGTTGGGTAGTGATTTTTTATACCTGCATTAGAAATTAATATCGACTTTATCATGCATTAAATATTTAACGTATTCATGTTTCTAATTGTTCTATGAATTCATATGTAGGAAAAGTTTATACTAGAGCAAAGGCTTTAAACCATCAAATTTGAGCCTCCCTCAAAAATAAATTCTACTAGAAGAGGTAGTTTTGATGCTCAAATATCTTCAAATTGATCATCTCGACATTAACATACATGGACATGAGAAAAAAAATGAATTTCAAGGTTTGAAAATAGTGTATTTTGTAACGCATTTTTGGACTGTCAATTTTCAAGATTTTCAAAATTTCATAGATCTGTTGATTGACACTATTTTTTAATCTTTGAATTTTATAAAGAGAGAGAAAATATATTTAAAGGCTATCACAAAGATTCCGTTATTGAACCACGTAACTTGACACTATTTGAAAGTAGGCTCTAATTTGATTCTTTAAAGCCTAAGTTCTATGCAAACTGCACCCTTCATATATACTGATGTCATGTGAACACAAACATATTACAAAATGAATAGTACATTAGTTTGATATTTTAAATTGCCAATAAAAAAGGCAAACAACATAATATCCCAATAACATCATATAATAATCACTACGATGTACTTTCTATCTCAAAGTTAGAGAGAGAGACTTAACAATAGTAAAGATATGCCACTATGTATTCTGTTTCTAATCTCCATCTACAAGAGTTCTTAAGAAATGTAGATGAAAAAGTGATTGAAATAAAATTAAAACATTATGCTCCTATTTACTTGATTAGTTTTACAACCCAACTACATAAGCACGCCAAAGAGTGTATAGTTTTTAGGTAAGTTATCGATGCTCATCTGTGCGAAACAAAGGATGCCTTGAGTTTTTTTTGTGAGTAGTTCAATTGTAGGAATTGAACTCGACAGTTTGTGATGATGCCAAGCCCAAGCCTAATTCCTGACTTGAGCTCAATAAAATCACGACTGCAATTTTTTTTTGTCCGTGAGGACCTCCTAATAAGCCATGAACTAGATCAGAATCATTCTCAACGAATCCATAAAAAGTGATTCAATTTTTTTCATGGGGTCCGGGTGGAGCCTAAAGATCTGAAGCGACTGATCCGATAGAACAACTCAAAAGATAAAGAAGTCTCATTAATTTCTTTATGTTCGTTTCAAGTTCGAAGTACCATTTGTACAAATAATATTCCTCTTCCTTATATGATTTGATTTGATTTATTCGTCATATAGGTAAATGTTGGATCCATGGAGCAATTACTTAGAAGTACATTTTGTACAAAAAAACCCCCTGATGATCTTACCTGGGATCGCAAATTCCAAGTTTATCTATGAGGAGTTGATCTAATTATATTAGTGTTTATAATTGATTTCTTCTGTTAAATACTAATTGATAAGGCCTCATTGGTAAGTGCTATAAGATCTCGTGCATTTGAACCCATGGTTATGGACCCAAATCCGTTAGTAATTTGATGAACTTCTATGTTTTAATCATCATCATCATCATTAACCAGGTCTTATTCTAATTATTTGGGGTCGGCTACATGATTTCTTCTGTTCTTCTCTATCAAGGGCCAAATGTCACTGTATCTTTTCTTGTTTATTTTTATCCATGTTCGTTTGGGCTTTCGTCTTGCCCTTTTAGAACCTTCTACTTGAATCAAATCGTATCTCCTAGTTGGTACTGGATTAGGTCTAGGTCTACGTTGTATAATCAGCCCACCTAAATCTTAAGCCATACCTAAGTTCTCTCGTATGTATTCAAAATGAATTCTATCATTTCTTGTCTTGCCACTCATCCATTTCAATTTTCTTATCTCAGTTAAGATTGTCTTTTAGATAGATTGTTTCTTGACTGCCAAACATTCCATCCCATAAAACATGACTATCTTACAACTGTCTTATATAACTTCTTCATCAGTTTCAATGGTATGCAATGATCATATAAAACTCTATATACATATTTCCACTTTTTCCATTCAGCTCTAACTCTATTTGCGGAATTGTCTTCAATCTCTCAATTCTCTTGGATTATCGACTCTAGTATCAGAAACAATTTATTTTTAAGGCATTTCTTGACCACCAATCTGAATTACTTCATTGTTTCTACTCCTATTATTACTAAACTTGCATTCCATATATTCTGTCATAGTTTGGCTAATTTTAAAATCTTTAGATTCTAGAGCATCTCTCAAATATTCTAATTTTACATTTGATTTTAAAGTTTTAAAAAATTTCAAATATGAATTAAATAAGAGCAATATTATCGTTATTTGACCAACCACCGATCAGGTAGGGTGTGCCCCAATTAAGACAAGTTGTACCGAATCCTTGAAAAATAAGAAAAATACGGTGAACAATATGAAACAAAAAAGTTACCTCATCTTGTCTGATCAACCAAAACTAGTAGACAATCATTATAGAAGCTTTCTAAATAAATTAAATTATTGCCTGTAGCCAACAAAAGTTGGATTGCAAGTTTGGATAACATTAAGATAAGAGAACACAAGGTCATTTTCAACCTTCCAAAGTTCAAGAAATTTACGTAGGGATCAAAATAGAAATTCAATGGAAGGAATCAACTTCTCTCTCTCTCTCTCTGTTATAGCTCAACGGTACTTCAATAGTTTGCAAAAGTTGACCATTAGTAGATCAATCCCAAGCTCAATTGCTTTTGCTTCTCTGGCTCACTCTCCCCATTCTATAGGTTCTTTTAATTCTATGTTCATGACCCTTTTCCGAATTTTTAATTGTTTCCAACTTGCCCAACGTTGGCAACTAAACCTCAACTCGAATTTATCCCAAGCTCAACTTCAGACCTTCAAAGTCTGATGCAAGGCCAATTTGAGGAAAAAAAAAAAAAGTATGTATAATAATAAAATTTTGGAGGAAAAATTTTAAATAATAGATATTTGGGGGGATATTCTCAATTTTTCATAATTTTCAAAACAAACACAGTGAAGTCACTTGGGAGTCACCGAGTCCACTTGCTCCGGGTTCCTAGTTATTCTGGGAGCTGGTTTGAGCAAGCTAGTCCGAGCCTTTGAACTTGTTTGAACTTCTTCTATTGCGATCTCACTCGACTCTCAAATGCCGATTCTTTTCCATTTCTTGGATGGGATAACTCGGATTCGAGTTGCATATGCTTCGCTTTTTTTTCATCTGTCTTTTTTGTTTCCATTGCCAACTACTCCATACAGCATCTCAAAGAAGACACCTTGGCATAGAAAATGCAAGCCTTTCCAAGAAAAGAGAGGTAGGATATGCTTTGTGAGTATATATATTTTAAGGGCTTGGCTTGTTTGGATGGATTATTATCATCATTATAGTTTTTTTTCAATTAAGTAGGGTCGTCTATGTGAATCGTAGTCTGTCATTCTGCTCTATTTATGACCATTGATAATTGATGATTTAATAAAATTAACCCTTGACTTTGATAATGAATTATCTATTGGTTGGCCATGTCTCATATAAAATTATCTAAGATGAATTTATAAGCAATTTTTATAAATAAGTTTATCTTTTTAAAAAGGTTTTGTATTGTATTCAAAGTACTTTGTAGAGAATTACATGCTTTTAGCTAGAAATACCTAGGAACAATTGAAAATCGCAAAATATTTTAAATAACTAAATAGTATTATGTATCATCAAGGTATGTATCAAACAACTAGTAATATAATATTATGTCAATTATATTAATATCAGGAGAAATTTATGAAAATCCCATTTTATTCTCAAAAGTAAAAAATAACCATGTATATTTTATATTTTATGCTTGCAAATTGTACTTTAGTTTTATTTTATTTTCTATACATTTGGTATTAGAGTTAAAATGTGGTGGTGGGAAGCTATGAAACCTCTCTTGTGATCTCGTGGAAATCCTCCATTTGTGGCCTGTGCTCCTCAATAATGCTCCATTATCATTTAGTTTACACCAACCGGCCATAGTCCTATGCCACTTGACCTTGTCCATAACACTTACTCTTTTCCATCTAGGCTATAGTTATGAAGATTACACCAGATCTCTACGGTCTAGTTTTGAATAAAAATTAGATTTGGTCAAAAGTAGTATTTGACTAGCCTTGGCTGGTCTGAATGGGCAATTTTTTTTCCAATATATTGCATGTTTTTAAGCAACTTTTTTTTTTTTTTTTCTAATATACTATATATTTTAAAATTATTATAAAACATATTTTCTTTAATATTTTTGAAATCCTTTGAAATTGGTTCGAACAGTTTGGACTAGCATCACCTTTCTGGTTCGGTGCCCAATCTGATCCTGATCCTGATAACACTATCTCTAATTCCAATAAAATTTTGGAAACTTTAGGTAAATGTCCACCCATATTAATTTACAAATTCCTTTATCTATTCTACCTATATAAAGCTATAGGTATGCGGTAGAAGTTTTCCTTAAAATATAGACAAACATATTGCTAGAGAGATGCAGGGCATGTGATCAAAGGCTCTAAAAGATCAAAGTAGAGTGCACCTTCAAATAATGTTGAGAAATATGGTATAATATAAAAATAATTTTTGATAACCTTAAAATATATTTCATCTCTAATTATAAAGTTTAAAGCTTAAAAAATAATACAGATCGAGTAGATCTATAAAAACTTGAAAATCTTGAAAATTGACGGTCTAAAAAAGCATTATAAGATGCGCTATTTCAAAAACTTGAAATCCATTTTTTTTCTATCTTGATGATGTCGAAATGATTAATTTGAGGATATTTGAGCATCGAAACAACCTTTTTTAGTGAAATTTTTGAGGTGAGCTCTAATTTGATTGTTTATTGTTTAGAGCCTCGGCTCCATATAAACTTTTTTCATATAAAAATATTGATATACTCTCTAAAAAATAAAAAAAAATTTAGGCATCACGTTTATATAAACTTTTTCCATATAAAAATATTGATGTACTCTATCTACCATAAAAAGGGCCTAAGCGTCACGTTTTAAACCAGCGCTATCTATATCTTGGAGTTTGTCAACGTTTTTTAACAAGGCGGGTACGGCTTCCTCAATCCTCCTCTCACACATAAGGGTGGCCGGCCTAAACCTCGGCCGGCCCAAGCCCACCCATCACTAAGAGCTAGGGGACAAAAGAATAAATGAAAAAAATAAAAAAAATTTAAGAAAAAAGAGAGTTGGCCCAGCAAAACTGGGCCAGCACTGGCCCAGTCCGGCCCAATCCTCGGGCTACAGTATGTGGCCAAGGCCTACTTTTTTAGGGCACGCCGCGGGTCCATTGCCTGTCCTACTCACCATGGTTAATTTTATGAGTTAGATAGAGAAAGAGAAGTTTTAGAAAGAGAGTTATTTTAGGTTGTTACTTGAGAAAAAAAAAGGGAAAAATATCCTATTAGTCTCTATTTTAAACTTTTATATCTCATTAGTCCAAATAATTGAAAATATTACTTTTAAGTAAAATGCCTTAAACCCTTTTAACCATATATTGATGACCTCAACAATTTATGAAATGACTATATCTCTCTCTAAAACTTCATCTCTCGCATCATCGTCTCTTTCTCAAAACTCCATCTCTTTTTAAAACCCAAACTCCATCTCTCTCTCTCACACACATAAGAAAGTGTGCTCGTGTTCGAACTCAAACTTAACCTCTTGGCTTCTAAACTCACTTAGAAACGAACTGAAAGAGATGGAGTTTTAGAGAGATAGAGTTTGAATAGGATATCATTTTAGTGTTTATTTGGGTAAAAAATTTGTGGTCAAAGAAGTCAGGGAATTGTAAGGTGGTAAGCTAGAAAAAATTTGTTTACCAGTAATATTTTCAATTGTCAAGTGTTATAAGATATGGAAGTCAAAATTAAAAGATAAGGAAATATTTTCCCTATTTTTAAGAGAGAATTTCCCTAATTTTATGCAAAGTTCTACAAGGTGGTATCTGGGTTACACCTTATATTAGTAAGTTTCCTCTTCTAATATTTAAGAAGCTATATTAATATAATTTCCCACCTTTAAATTCTGAAACTGGAAGATTTATCGGAGATATTTGCATTCATCGCTAATACTGTTTTTTCTCTATTGTTATCTCTCTCTACACAGTTAAAAGAAAGTTGTTTTCATTTCTCTGAGCTTTTTCTTCTTTCTTTGCTGAATTATCAGGATCAATGAGACATAAGAGAATGGGAAAGAAGAGCAAGGGTTTGTTTAGAATAGGAGACCAGGTGGAGGTATTCTCTCTTTCTCTCTCTACATTTCTCTTTTTCTCTCTCTCTACATTTCTCTTTCTTTCTCTATCTCTTCGTGCTCTGTTTTCTTGGAATGCGAAGCTAACAGTTTTGTTTGCCTCCTTTTCTTTTCTTTTCTTTTTTTTTTTTTTTTTTCTTTTAACGTAAAAATCTATTGGGTTGCCTTCTTTCTCTATCTGGCCCCTCTGCTGAGAATTCTCTTTCTAACTGTGTGTGCCAGTTTCTTGTTTTCTCTCTAAATTTTCTTCCTGAAAACCAGTTTGGTTTTCCTTGTGTCTCTGTCTCTTTTCGAGAAACTCTTTTCGATCTCTAAAAAGGTTTTACAATGTTTTCTGGTTCTCTCTACAACGTTTTCTTTTTCTCTAACTCTAGAGAATTTAGAGGACGTGCAGCATTTTCTTGTTCTCTCTTTCTAGCAAAATCTAGAAAATTTAGAGGTGTTTTGTGGGAAAATTTGCTGGTCAGTGTTTCTCTGTAGATCTCTTTCTTGTATTCTCTCTCTCACTCTCCGTGATGGATGTTGCTTCTTGAAATGGATTTTGTTTCTTGCAAGTGCAGGTGCGTTTTCTTTATGAAGGGCTGAAAGGGACATGGCACCCTGCAGAGGTCTCGGATTATACAGAATCTGAATGGATAGTTGTGTACGACAGAATCAAGGAAAGCGGTGGTTCATCATGGTTCGTAGATCATATCCCTATGTCTGGATCTCTTCCATTCTTGGGCTCTGATTCTTCTTCTTCTTCCAAGAACAAGAGACCAAGGATTAGGGCTCTCTATCCTCCTCTTTCGGCTCCTCCCTCTCATGAAAACCTGGTTCCTGGCCTCTGTGTCGATGCCTTTATAGAAGTGTGTTGGTGTGAAGGTGTGATTGTAGAGAGCAAGAGTGGGTGTGCGGAGATAACTGTTTTTTTTCCGGATGAAGCCTGTGAACAGAGTATCTCTCTCTCAAAAATCCGAATAACTAAGGATTGGGATGAATTTTCAAGGAAATGGACTGACCGGGGGCGATGGCCATTGATGACATGTCTTGAGAAAATCCAGAAAAAGGGGTCCTTTCTCTCTCTCAACCAGTTGTGGTGTCAATTGAGTATGAAGAGGGAATTTATGCAGGTGGTTTTAGAGTGGACTTGTACGAGCAAAATGACATGGGAGATGCTCATAGATCAGGTAATTGGAGATGCTGAGAGAGAAAGGACTGAGAAGCAGATGCGAGCCTTGGTGGATGATGAAGAAGGCATGGTGGCCATGGAGTGTTGCAGAGCTTTAGATGTAAGCAGCCATGGCTCTAAAACTAACGGACATTCATCTTATTCAGCTAATGGGTTGCCTTTGGAATATGATTCAGAGCACCATTCGATCGATGCAGGCCAAGTATTCGAACCGACTTTCCTGTTTCCATCTTATTCAACCGATGAATTGTTTTCTGAATATGATTCAGAGCACCATTCGATTGATCCAGGCCAAGTAGAGGAACCCACTTTCCAGTTTCCATCTTATTCGACCGATGAATTGTTTTCTGAATATGATTCAGAGCACCATTGGATTGATGGAGCCCAAGAACAGGAATCCACTTACCAGTTTTCCTCTCAAAGTACACACGATGATTACAGTGAGAAAGAGGAGCAAAAAAGGTGTGGTAAAGTCACAAAGAGGAAGAGGGGTTCCTTAGATAGAGGAGAATCAACTTGGGAGGTTTTCAACAGCGGAGCAGCGAAGCAATCACACCATTACCCCGACTCAATAACTGATTACATTGAAGTCAGGAACAACAATGGGAGTAGGAGAGGGAAGGGCCTCATCAAACATATGAAGCAAACAGCTGTGAATCATCTTTTATCAGCTGGATGGAGGTTGGAGTGTAAGGTATGTGATAAACGATATGCTTTCCGCTATGTTTCAGCGAGTGGAAAAGCTTATTACTCTCTCCTTCAAGCTTGTATGGCATATCAAGAAGCAGGACTTTCACAGAGGAGCTGCACAATCGATGAATTGAGCTCTTGTGGTCTAACTCCTCTGCCTCAATTGTCTAATTCCACTGAAATCAGGGGAAAGGAGACACTTAAGCTCTCAAACTCCATTAGAAGAAGTTCATCTACTGAAGATATACTCTCTACTGGTTCTACTATGGCTCTGAGATCTGATGTTTCAATTGAGCAATCATTTTGCCCTAAAGATCCACTGGAAGAATACAAGGATAATGATCAAAATTTGAGGGCCTCTAAACAGAGGAAGTCTTTGTTATATATCTCTGGGGACCAAGATTTGAAGGCAGTTTATTGTCCAAAAATTTTAGCTGAGTATGTTGAGGTGTATAAGAACAGTGATCTAAACCAAGGTCAAAAACTCAGAATGACTAAACCAATGGTAACAAGAGTGATGGAGCATCTGAACTCAATGGGGTGGTCCTTTCCATACAAGCCCAAGAATTCAAGGTTTGAAAGGAGGTACATTTCCCCTAGAGGGAGGACTTATACTTCACTCATAACTGCTTGTAAAGCATTAGAATTAGAGAGAGAAGGGCATTAGAATTAGAGAAGCATTAGTATCAGAGAGAGAAGGGCATAAGAATTAGAGAGAGAATGATGCTGCAACATTGAGGCTGCTAGGGGCAAGGAGTGCATAATATGTGCCAAGTTAGTGCATGGAACCCATTGTTTTGGTGGTCTTGCTTCATTTCTCCCCCATTTTGTTTGGTTGATTTAGGATTTTTTTTTTTTTTGGGTGTTATTCAATTGTTACATCCTTATAACTAGAAACTAGAAAATTATGAACTTTTCATTGAGTTTGTGATAGGGCTATTGCGTTGAATCTTTTTGGTGGTATGCAACACTTGACATTGGATTTTGTCAGAGTGGAGGTTTTCACTACAGTCTATAGAAATATTTGGCTTTTGGTGTTGTCATTTTGTTAGTCCTCACATTTCACAAGGATATACTAGTGCTTTAGCGATCCTATTATTGACTTAATACAAAATTTCAAAGGCTGATTTGAGTCAAATAATATTAGTGATTACTTTCATAATCTATATGGGACCATAATACCACTTTTGGGCTTTGAAATAATAAGATAATAAGATTGGTGTACTCCTGCAGGAGCAAATTGGATAGGCTAGTGCTTTAGTGATCATATTCTTGACTTAATTCAGAATTTCAAAGGCTGATTTGAGTCAAATAATATTAGTGATTAGTTTCATAATCAAGATGCGACCATAATACCACTTTTGGGCTTTGAAATAATAAGATTGGTGTACTCCTGCAGAAGTAAATTAGTGTCTTTGCACGACCCAAAATTTTTGTGAGAGGCAACAGTTTGACAAATTTATTCTTTATTTGAGCAATATTCACTACCTTTGAGAAAGGGCAGCTAACACCTTTATGGTTTATAAAGCTGACACCTTGACCGGTAAAGCATAATGTGGACTTTTGGTATAAGCTGGTCACAATTAACCTGAAAATTGAACGTGAAATTAGATGGCTGCATTTATTTCATTAATCATGCTAAAAAATTCAAAATATGTTATCGAACTTTATGACATTGCCAAGCTATTTGATTCACATGGGATGGTTATATTTATTGTGACCTCCTTTTATCATAAGTAAATGGTCTTATTGTATAATATCCCATTATATTACTTTTGTAATATCTTATCTTTAAATTGAAACAAGTTATTTTAAAGAAATAACATGTAACTCAAAAAAAAATTTGTGATATGCCATATTTTTACTAAAAGGAATATAGATAATTTCAAACTTAAATTTCTTCTGCATAGAAACATACTTTATTGTACAGGACTCTAGATGGGTATTAGGAATCCAGTCTTTAATGTCCTAGTGTCATTTGTGTTTTGATTCCCCAATCTTAAATTGGGCCAAAAGATTGTTTAACAAAAGCAGTTTGAAATTAAAAAAACAAAAATTAAATAAAAAGTTCATTTCTTATTTTGCTTCCAAACAAAACAAAATAAGATTCAAGATATCAAGTTTTACCCCTATCCCCCTACATGTAAGAAAGTTTTATTGCAAAAGGAGTTTTTGTTTTTTGATAATTTGTAAAACAAATTTCTTCCTTTATGGAAAGAGATAAAAAGATATGGAGGGTAAGGAGTGTGTAACGGGAATTTCCCACTAAATAAAGCCAGATAAACTATGGGCAAGCTTTTTATGTTTTCCCTACAATATAAAACTTATATACTTCCCCTTCTCCAACCCTTCTTTTTGAATGGAGGGCTAAGATTGCCCCAATTACATTATCACGTCTCTATATTATTTTATTTTTAATTTTTTTCTACAAACTATTTTAACACCAAATTTTGTATGTCCAATCCTCTATTAAACTCACACTAGCAAAAAATATAAAAAAAATATTTTCAATAATATAAAATGATCAAAATACCTCTGAAAGTTTCAAGGGGTATTTTGGTCATTATATTTTATTGAAAAATCATTTTAAATATTTTTTATATGTGTGCCCCAATGAGAAGATGGCAAGCACCAAATTTCATATTCATATAATTTGTATTAAAAAAACTAAAAATAAAATACTTTGAGATGTCGGATATAAAATCAAACGGTGAGTGGCTCTCTTGATTAAAATTAGACGGCTGGATGATAGGGAAAGCATAGATCTTTTATGGGGAAGTACAGGAACCTTTCCCATTATAAAAATGTTATTATTAAACTAAACAAAACCGATCACCCATGAAAAGACGACAAACGCTCTCATTGTAAAAAGGTGAGGTTTGCATAAGGTTGCCGTCTTGTACTGTAGAAGTAAGGTGTATCTAAAATTTGTTTAGAAACCTTGTAATGGCTTGAAACTCTATTTTTACCCCTTGTTGTAAATTAAAATTTCAAAAATAGTAAAGATCGAGATTAATAAATACTTGAAAACCCTGAAAATAAACAGTCTAGATAAGTTGTTACAAGATGCACTATTTTTTGGACTTGAAATTATGTTTTTTTCTTCATGTTTATAAATGTCGAAGTCAAGATGAACAATTAGAGGGTTTCCAACATTGGGACACTCTCTTCTATTGAATTTTTGAGAGGCACGATACTTTAATGGCATAAGGTTGCAACCTTATATAGACTATTTTCTTATAAAAAATTGAGTATTTTGAGTATGAATACAAAGCCTTAAATTGTAGGTTGCCAGGGGTGGCAATGGAACTGACCCGGCTTGGGTTTGGTACGGGTCTATGACTTGGACCTGCAGGTTGGGCCCGGGTCCAATATGTCCAAATATTGGACCCGAACACTATTCTGGTCTTGGTCGAGGTCCAGGTCCAGGTCCATGTGGACCTGACCTGCATAGTGTTATTATATATATTATATTTAATATATAATATTTTAATAATATTTAACTAATATTTAAATGACATAACCATATATTTTAATTATAATATCTAAGTAATACATGTACATATTTAATATAACATTTAAATCAATTTAAATATATATATTTTATTTTTAGGTATGGTCCAAGTCCCAAAACTTTGGGTTTGGTCCGATCGGGCCCGATCCAACCCGTTGCCACCCCTACATGTTGCAACCGTTGAAGGCTCGGAGACGAGTAACCATGAAAATATTTTGCTTGTTCAATCACAACCAAAGGCCACTGCTTCTTCGGTTTTAGCTGCCTAACGTTATATCGTACAAAATGAAGTATATAGCATACTGAACATGGAGGCCCATATGACCGTCCCTCATCGAATACAGATGGAGAGATGATCCGTTTCTCAACTTGCAAAAGATGGCAGATTTTGAGAGATGGTAGGAATATCTCCACCATCCACCTAAATGATGAATGATGGATTAGCCTATGTACTTCCCCTCAATCCAGTCTATAATTGGTAAGTAGTTCCTAAAAGTTTATAGACGGCATCAGAGTATGGTGCACATTCTCATATTTAAAAAAACTCAAGAGTTATTATTTCGACCTCGAAATGTAAATATATAAAAAGAATTTTAAGTTCTAAAATTGTAAACTGTTCATTATCAAAAATTTTAAGTGTTTATAGATCTACCCAATTTCTATATTTTTTGATATCTAAATTTCATAATAATATGTAGAAATAGATCTTGAGACCATCATTGGCGTTTTGGGGATCGTTTTACTTTTGTTGTTTAGGGTTGACGTTTATAAGCCGCCGCTCTATACAAAAAGCCCCTAGATTTTGGTTCTTTTTACCGCGCAATGCTTCATTATTTAAAAGGATGAAGTTTCTATAAGGCCTAGGCTTTATAAAAACAAACTAAATCATCATGCAAATCCTCATCCAAAAACCACTTTCAACATTTAAAATCTTCATGATGGCTCAAAAGTCTATTTCTAACACTGACAGTAAAATTTGAAACTTAAAAAATAGTACAGATCTGGCAGATATTTAAATATTTATTTTTAGGGCGAAATAAATAGTCTAAGATAATTTAGTACAATACACACTATTGTTAGACCTTGAAGTCTTTTTAGTTTTAATTTTGCGCAACGAATGTTCAAGCCGAGATGATCAGTTTAAAGGTTTTCCGAAACTAGAATTGTAACTTTCGATGACTTATGGGGCAAGGCTTTACTTATTTTGGTAAGGCTGCAGCCCTATCAAACCAGTTTCCTTATTTAAATTGGGAAAATAACTTGATAGGCTTGCAACCCTATCAAAATAAGTAAAACCTCACCTCAAGACTACCCATAAATTGTAGTTTTTGTGTCGAAAAACTTTCAAATCGATCATTTCATTATTGACCATTATGGTTGTTAAAAAGAAAAAAGGATTTGAAGCTATTCCCTTAAGAATATGTTATTTAGTTAGATGAATCTTTTCAAGTAGGCATCATAATTCACAAGCTACCCCCATCTTGAAAAGAGTATCAAAAGAAAATAAAGCACAAGAAAGTTGATCATGATTTTGTTCATCTTTAGAGACCTCTTCGAATTGAAGTAGAGACTAGACTCAAGGAAAAAAAAAATGGAAATATGGATTTTCAAACCAAGGAAAACCTTGTTGGGCAAAAATTTAATGCTCAAAACAGCAAGACGACTTTATTTCCTACAATCTGGATTGATAATTCTAAGGATCAGAAGTCTAAGGCCAACAAAAAATAATTATAGAAGCAAATGTAAATAGTGAAATCAATTGTGAAGCCTGTTTGCTTTAGTGTAAAGAATGTTTCGTTGAGTTTCAAAGTTTACAAGCGGAAAGACTAAGTTCATTGACGAGAAGTTCGAATTCATATACTTGAGAAAATATTGACTTGTTTTCAATGAATTTAAAAGTATAGAAAGATAGAAATGAAAAACCTTTTGTTACCGGACTCGTCTGTGTGCTATTTGGTTTCAAAAAGCTTCTGTAACTATGTCGTTGTCACAACTGATGCATGCATGTTGTATATAGGATCTACCAATACATTGAGAATATAACCTTTACAGACGTAGTCATCTTCCATCCATCTCTTATAAGCTTCATTTTGCTCTTTGGTGGAATTTTCAGTTAGTTGTGGCGGTTTCGATATAGATTTAGTGACTATGTAAACCATTTTCAAAGTAGTCAATAAAAAGAGGAACTTTTGTTGCCATCACTTGCAATTCATTCCATTGAAGAGTTCGGAGTCTCGTAAAATTGTGATTCATGACTTTTGTAAAAGTCATGGATGTCTCGTTGTTTTCACCCATGAATTTCATTGTGAATTGTTGGAAACTTTTTGGGTGATAAACGGCCAAAAATAAAACAAGTTAGGCGAAGCTCGTTTTTGTTTTTGGGTATGCAGGAGCACTTTTTTAAGACCATATTTGCCCCACCCCCCCTCCCCTTCAATGTTGTTAAGGATGTGCATAATAAAGGCAATTCGTGCTTGGGATACAAGAAAGCAAAAGATCTAACTTTGAACGCTTCAAAGCTCTTTATGCCTGAGGCAAAGCCCATTGTAGAGCACGGGAGTATTGTACTCTTAGAGAAAAAAAAACAGTGAGAAAAAGGAGTAGAGAGAGAGAGGGATGAACCAAAGCTCTGCAAAATCGTATGTAGAGAGTGGCATCCAAAGAAATGGTAGTGTGGCTGTGAATTTATTGCTCAAGTGAATAGTTTTATGCCGTTACACTACACAATGTGGCTGTGGAATCTCAAATAGTCACCATCAATGGTTATCACACATTAGACGTGAACAATTATATGCATTTTAATGGCTGCGATCAGTTTCAGGTGCCTTGTGTTTTCAACGGCTAGTGACTGTTGGAATTTTCGCAAGCGCCACTCTATGTGCACATGTGTGGGAATGTGTCATGTGTCATGACTCATAAAAATAGATTGATCCTCGAGCCCAACCCGTACAAGTGCTTGGGCAAAGGTCGCCTCTTGTGCCGATGTGAGCTTGCGAGGTATAAAGTGCGCCATCAAATGTAAAACAAACACTCACACGTGCTTGTACTGCACATGCACTCTCTTACCTTTGTTCTAAGAACATATATCATAAGAATACCTACTTAAATAACACTCAATTCACACTCTCCTCTTCACTATGGGACGAAAACCCAAATCAATCTTATTTAAAACTTAGAAAACCAGAAAAAACAATATATTATTTTGAAATACGCCTAAGTATTTTACAAAATCGAAAATACAATCAATGCTTACTTTATAAAGAGAAATCTTTCATACAGATGGGGTTAGTGAACTCTAGGGATAAAATACATTATGGTGAAGTCAAATCTCTTTAAAAAAATTTCCTCTTTTGAAGAAACTTAGATATAACCAAGAAAATGTGAGTTTTGATAAAATTCCAACTTTTTTTTTTTTTTTGATAAAATGAACATTAAATCCATCTGGGCAGGAGAACTTTCAATCTTCATTCCCCAATTGGTCTCTTTGACTTGTTCTATGATTACCTCACAAATAAGGTATTCCTCTGTGTATCTCTAATAAAACTATTGGTGGAAAAAAGGTTGTGTGATGAAGGAGGGATCCCTTGTGGTTGTGGGCCCAACAAATTTTGAAACTATTTGATCATATGGTCCTTCACTTCAAGTTCATAAAGAATGAGATTTCAATGATTATCTTTCAATGAGTCACACAATTGACAAGAGTAAATAGGTGAAAAAAAAAAACCTAGAGTTGGAGCCTCCTTCTTTCACCCCCATCACACTTCTGTCTCAATTATCCCTACTTTTTATGGTTTGAGAGGATGAGTCCTCTTTAAGAGAGAGGTCACCATGGTCTAGTGCTAACTCATCATGAATAGCAGCTTTCCAAACTTGTATCTCTATTATTTTGTAATTACCATCCCCTAATATCTCTATATTCCAATTCTATAGATCAATTTTCAATCTTTTAAGCTTCCCAACCATTTTATATATTAGTGTACCATTGGCCTTTCCCTTCAAAGAACTCTCAATGAATATATCCGACGATAGTTCCTTTTGCCAAGTAAGAGGAACCTAAGTGATTTTTCGCCAGAGGGTGTAATTTTGGAGGGCAACGCAGCTTCTAGGCAAGATGATATTGACTAATGGGATTGTATACAATGAGATTATCTACTTTTGGTATAAAGAGGTCACGATTACTTACAATCATTCGATGTGAAATCTGATAGCTTGGTTTTGTCATAAAATTCTAAAAAATTTCTTTTGAACTTTTAGTTTGGTCAAAGGAATAAATGCAGCCATCGAACTTCACATCCAATAGTCAAGATTAGTTATGACCATCTTATACCAAAGGTAAATGGTCTTATTGTATACTTTTCCATGATCAATAAAGCCCCTTAGACAATAGACTAGTTGACTTGCTTTTGTTTTCGATTGTTTTAGGTGCAAACGATGTATTGATTAAGTTTACAACATTTTAATAAGTCATGAAGCATTGCTTGGGAAAAAAGACCAAAATGTAGGGTTTAATTTTTTTTGTAAAAGGTGTACAATTTATGGAAGGAAAAAGTTTATATAGAGCCGAGGCTCTAGACAATCAAATTTGAGGTTACATCAAAAAATTCACTAAAAAAAGTTGTTTTGATGCCCAAATATCCTCAAATTGATCATCTCAACATCAAGATGCATGGACATGAGAAAAAAATGGATTTCAAGTGTTGTAAATAGTGCATCTTGTACTGCATTTTCAGACCATCAATTTTTTAGATTTTCAAGTTTTCATAGATCTGCTCAATCTACACTATTTTTTAACCTTTAAATTTTATAATCAAAAGTGAAAATATACTTTAAAGCTATCACAAATATTTCCAATACCACATTTCTTGATACTATTTGAAGGTGGATTTTACTTTGATTGTTTAGAGCCTCGGCTCTATACAAACTACACCCTTTATGTAAAGTCCTCAACCTTGATCAACTAGAGTAAAATGTACCAAGTCATCTAGGAAAATACAATTCCTATGCCGAAAACCATTACGATGGCTTGAAAACCAATTTCCACTTGAAAATCTTGAAAATGGATGGTCCAAGTAATATGTTACAAGATGCACAATTTTAGAACTTGCATCTTATATAACCTTCTTCATTTTATAGAAGGAAAATTTTTTATATGAAGTGCCAACCTTATGTGGTAGAAGTAAGGTGCACTTTAAAATTTCAACTAAAAAGGTTTTTCCGATATCAAGAAAGCTTTCAATTGGTTATCTCAACCCTGAGATGTGTAGATGTAAAAAAAAAAAAAAAAGAATTTCACGTCTTAAAAATAATGCATCTTGTAACATATTATCTAGATCATCTATTTTCAAGATTTTCAAATACATATAGATCTGCTTAATTTGCTTATTTTTAAAGCTTTAAATTTTATAATTATGACCTAAATAGATTTTTCGATGATCGTAGGGATTTCTTGTGGCATTCGTCATTGAGGTGGACGATGGAGATGATTCCTACCACCGCTCAAAGTTTACCATCGTTTGCTAATAGAGGAATAAATCATCTCTACGTCTATCCTCGAGGAGGGACGGTTGGATGGGCTTTTATATTTAGTAAGTTGCATAATTTATTTGTACAATATAATGTTAGTTGGCTAAAACCCTACAGGCACTAACAAGCAAAGTACTTAGAGGTCATTTATTTATGTTCCTGTAGAAGCATACTCTACACTTACTCCCTGACCCATAAGATTATATTTTATTTGCGCTACACAGGGTGAATCCAACTATGTTTACTTTCTCTCGTCTTATAGCCTATTCTAGATAGGTTTTGCTTGAAAGGATAAATTGATAGATGCTCCTTCGGGATCATGAAATATTTCAGCATATTTTTAATGTTACTTTATGTGAGTCAACACCTTAAGGGCTTATTTGGATCCTTGGATTTTTCAATCCTCGGAAAAGTCAATCCTGGAATTGAGTTTTACTGGAATTGATATTTTTTGAAATATGGTGTATGCTGTTTGGATCGCATTTGGTACAAGTGAAGGAAATACAAATTCATTGTTTGGATTGCCTGGAATATCTTTTTTTTTGGAAATGTAAATCCTTTCTCTCTCTATCTCTCTTCAAAATTTTTGAGATAGTTTTTGTCTCTAAATATTTTTCTAAAATTTTAATACTCTCTTTTAAAAACTTAAAATTTGAAATAGTTTACCTCTCTAAAAAATTTATATACTTTCTCTCTCTAAAATTTGATATAGTTTATATCTCTAAAATTTTGAGATACTTTCTCTCTCTAAAACTTAAAATTTGAAAAAGTTTCTCTCTATAATAATTTTACGATAGTTTCTTTCTCTAAACAATTTCAAGTAGTTTCTCTCTCTAAAATAAGATATAGATTCTCTCTCTAAAATTTTAAGATACTTTCTCTATCTAAAACTTAAAATTTAAGATAGCTTCTTTCTAAAATTTTAAGATACTTTCTCTCTCTAAGAAATTTTAGGTACTTTCTCACTCTAAAATTGATATAGCTACTCTTTCCAAAATTTTAAGATGCGTTCTCTCTAAAACTTAAATTCTAGGATAGTTTCTTTCTTTAAAATTTTCAGGTAGTTTATTGCTCTAAAATTTTAATATATTTTCTCTCTCTAAAACTTAAAATTTGAGATGTTTCTCTATAAAATTTTTCAAATGGTTTCTCTCTAAAAATTTTAGCTACTTTCTCTATCTACAAGTTTTATATAGTTTATCTCTCTAAATTTTTAAGATATTTTCCCTCTCTAAAACTTAAAATTTGAGATAGTTTTTCTCTCTAAAATTGTAATATACTTTCTCTCTCTAAAACTTCAAATTTGAGATAGTTACTCTATTTAAATTTTTTTAAATAGTTTCTCTCTAAATATTTCAGGTATTTTCTCTATCTAAAATTTGATATAGTTTCTCCCTCTAAAGTTTTAAGATATTTTCTCTCTCTAAAACTTAAAATTTGAGATAGTTTAATTTTTTTGTTTTTTGTAGTTTCTCTATCTAAAATTTGATATAGTTTCCAATCTCTAAAATTTTAATATGCTCTCTCTCTCTCTCTCTCAAATTTAAAATTTGAGATAATTTCTCTCTCTAAATGTTTTGAGACATTTCTCTCTAAAAAATTTGAAGTATTTATTCTCTCTCTAAAATTTTAAGATACTTTCTCTCTCTAAAATTTAATATTTGAGATAATTTTTCTCTCTAACTCTTAATTTGAGATAATTTTTCTCTTTAAAAATTTGAGATAGTTTATCTTTCTAAAAAAATTGTATATTTTCTCTCTAAAAAAATATATTTTCTATCTCTAAAATTTGATGTAGTTTCCCTCTCTAAAATTTTATATGTTTTCTCTCTTTAATATTTGATATAGTTTCTCTCTTTAAAATTATAATATGTTTTTGTTCTTCAGCCTTAAAATGGATCATTTCCATGGAATGTCAATTCCATCTACGTATTTTGGTGGAATTAAGATTTCCAAACTTTAGACTTAAAATGAGCATTCAGGAATCCCACAGAAATCTCAATTCCAATGAAAATATCAATTCTAAATGAACTAAACACGATTGACCTTGCATTTTCAAGAAAAGTAACTCCTATAAATCTGAATCCAATTAGCCAAACCGGGCCTAAGGGCAATAGTCGTACTCAAAATACTTATTTTGGTGAATATCGGTATTTGTTGCCTTCACGTAGGCTATTGGTTTTTTTTGGTTAAAAAAATAATAGCTTTTGGATTTTTTCTCTGGCCTTATTGGAAACTCCCCTTTATATACTAATAGCGATTACAAATTGGGTCACCTTATATATCTCCGCCTCCTGTTTTATAAAGGGATTATATACAATGAAATCATTTACCTTTGACACAAGATATCACAACTACATATAGCAATCCGATTTGAAAGCTAATAGCTTGGGTATGTCACAAAGTTTGGAAAATTCTTTTTTAAAGCTTGAGCTTGATCAATGAAATAAATGTAGCCATCCAATTTCACATTCAAAGGGTCAAGATTAATTGTGACATCCTGGTACAAAAATTAAATGGTCTCATTATATACTTTTTTTTAAAAATTTTCATAAGAGTCAATATAGTTAGTACTGAACTGTCATGGTAACATCATTAATTAACTTAATATTATTTCTAAAACTAATTCTTTCGAAATTCAGGACTACTGATGAGTGAGGACATAAATTGTTAATATCAAAATAAATGAGGCATTCATTTTTCTTAAAAAGGAAAATGGAGCAAAGAAAAATCGAGATACCTATTTATAGAACAAAGGGATAAAAATCAAACAGATCCCCTAAGACAATTTTGCAAATTGTTTTCCCCAAAAAATTACTATTTTTTTGGGAATACCTAAATGCAATCTGTTTTGGGCGTGGATCTATATAATTGGATCCTTAGTATGTAAAGGGATAAATGAAAATCCTTCGAACAATACTGAACAAAATTGGCTCAAAATCCAAGTAAAAATCTACAATTTGGCGGATTTTCATTAATCCTGATATTACTTGAAACTCTAAATTTGAGAAAAAAAGCTTCAACATAATAAACAGAAGTAAAAAATTAAAATGCCAGTGAAGAACCCCCGTTTTTTTGCAAAAATACAGAGAAAAATTTATGTTTTGTGGATTTCATAAACATGTGGAAGAAAACCCAAAACTTTTCAAGCTAGATCCACGAAAAAATAGGCAATGATCAGTCGAATTGAGCCAATAATCTTGTAGAAAGCTTGATCACTATCATTTAGAGCCAAATTTGATAAAGTTTGGTTGAAAAAATTAATGAGAACAACGTAGTTTAGCTGATTTATGAAAAAGTAGCTAGAAATAAATAAAAAACCAAAATTTCAGCCAAAAAGGTAATTTTTGGTGAAAAATTCAAGGGATAATCTCGATGGTTTTGGCATCCAATCTAGGCATCTTATAGCCCCCATATCAATAATTCCATTGATTAATTGCTCTTCAAAACTAGCAAAAGAAAAACCTCCTAAAAAAAAAAAATGGACCGGACCGGACAATTCCAACCGGTCATCATACAATGGATGGTTTGATTTCTAACAATAACCAACAATTGAGGAAGAGATTTGACTGTATTTTCAAGGATGGATCTGGCCTAATATAGGACGATTCCCAGGTAGAATGAGAGATTCACCCAATTTGAGTCGATTCTTAGTTTGGATCGTGCGATTCTAAGTCAGATTTTTTTCAAACACAGATCTTAACATTTAGAAAAGCAAAAACCAATAAAATTAAAAAAAGATTGCTAGAAGTTTGGGTCAGCAGCTTCTTTGACATCTCTAATTACATTAAATTAATTAAAGGCGGATTGGCGCTCTAAATGGTTAGGGCACGAATTCTTGTTTCAACAATATGGACAACTAAAACAAAATGAAAACCGCATCTCTAAGATCTACCAGCTTTTTCCAAATCGAATTGCTTGCATAAGTCCACTCCAAGATCCACATTATGAACTTGTTCATTCTCAATTTGAGCAAAGCTCCTCTTCTTACCACCTTTATTCCCTTTTGCTTTCTTACAATAATCCCAAGAAAAGAGAGTGGGTTTGTAGGAAAAATAATCACCACCACACAATCCCTCCTCACAAGATAAGAAAGCATTCAACCTCCCACTCTCAATCCCATAACTCACAATCTCATCACCAAGAACCATCAAAATATCCATCCCAACCAGAACCTTTGGACATGGATGAAGATCCTCTCTCTTTTCGAGCCCCAACTCCCCCAAATTTGCAGTAAACACCTTCTCCCATTTCTTGTCTTCTCTTAAAACCCACAACCTCAGCTCCAAATCATGGCGCACATATGCAAGGGAAGCACAACCCTCCCATTCCAACACTGCAACTTCCTGGAACTTTCTTCGGAACTCTGGTGGTGCTGGTATGGTCTCTATTTCATCTCTCACCATGTCAAAACCAATCAGCCTTGAGGTCTCATAGGTGTAACAGCTATGCCCAATGGATATGAGGTTTTGGCAGCCGACCGCTACATTCATGAAAGGCTCTATGCTCTCGAAGGATGTCCATTTTCTGATCGATGAGTCGAACATATAGTTACCTTCATTAATATCATCGGTGAACATAGAGCCAACACCTTGAATTTGCAATTTTGGGGGTTGAAATAGAACCCAAAATTGGATATAGACAACAATGAATCGTTGTGAATAAGTGGAAGATGGGTGGATTCTCCGGTAGCAGTGTTCACAATGGAGAACGTACTCCCCATTGTTAATATACAAAGGATGCCATTGCTGGATGCCACTCTTCTTGGCTTCCATGAAGAGAAATTGGGTAGTTCATGGAGTTGCAAGATGTGTACATGGTGTTCGAGGGAGATGGTGTAAATAGGATGCTTTTTGAGATAGTATGGGAATGGGTGGAAGATTGCAAATGGTTGGGAGGGAGAATGAGGAAAGAGAGAGTGGCAGTGTAGAAAGCAAGGGGATGACAAGAGTTCACACCATGGTTTCGAGACCCTCTTGAAATTAAGGACAGAAGGTGCCGGCAACTTCACAAGGATTTCTTCTACTAGCTCATCAGGCAAATCGCCCGATAGAGAATCCATCTTTCCACAGAAAAAAAAAAATGTACCTGAAATATACCTGGTGAGAGAGAGAGAGAATTGTTGTAGTGGTACAAGGTCTGCTACTTGGAGGGAATAGAGAAGCAAAATACTCCAGGGATTAATATGAGTTTGGGATCTCCTTTCCCAAAGCCCCATGTCATACTCTTTGTTGTTCTTTCTTTATCTCCTAAATTAGGGGAATCCATATCCATAACCATATCATATATTGCTTGCTTAAGTATAATTATCTTCTCTTTTCACCAATTTCCAAAAGTTATTAATTTGCATAATTTTAAACAAATTTTACGAAAATCCAAGTAAATTATATTGTCTTAAGCAATTAAAATTACAGTAGTATTTTATCCATAGATTTCTTTTTTAAATTAAATAAAAAAAAATTAGAGATCTGGTTTGGTTTTTTCTATTTTCTTTGTACTTTCAAATTCCAAAGATTTTATCAAAGATGGCTTGTTCGTATGTTTCATGATTCTTAATTTTATTTATTGTTGTGGCTATATTTTTATTTGGAAACCACAAATATTTCAGGAGAGGAAACCAATTTTTCAATTTTCTATTACTGAATTTTCTTACCTGCAAAATGCTTTTGAAACTAACTTTTATTTTTATTACCGTTTTCAAATGTCTGAATTGAATTATTTCAAGAATTCATTAACTACTTGTGAATTTTTATGCTTCAAAGTATAGTTTCTGAATTCTTTTTTTTTTTTGAATTCTTCTACTATTAAATGCTGAATTTTTTAGAATTTCTATTCCATTTTCCCTTGCTAGTATTAGTAAATATTCTTTGTGATCATGAACTTAAAAAAATACATATTTGGTTTTAAGCATATTTTCTGTTTTAAACTTTGAATTAATGCGTTTCAATACCTCGCTAACTGATTTTTTTAATGCCTTTAAAAACGTATTCATTCCACAAATTTTTGTACCTTAAAATATTATATGACAGAAGTCCAAATTCCTTGAGAATTCTTAAGTGCTTTGTCAAAAATTTATGCTGAATTTTGTAAATAATATGTAATATGAACCTATATTTTACTGCTTTTGCAGTTGCTTAAATAACTTTATATTTGTGTTAATTACAATTATTTTTATTTGAAAAATACTTTTATTGTGAGTTTGGAAGGTTTAAATTTGTGTTTACTACAAAATATACTGCTGGCTTTAAAACCTTTTAGGTCTTTAAATTCTGATTTTTATATATGAATCAAACTCATGTTTTGTTTATTTTCCAGAACAGAACTATGATATAATTCTTTAAACTCCATTATTGACTATTTCTCAATTTTTAGATCTAAAAATAAAAGGATAAAAACTGAACATGGCCTAAGAAGAGACAAGGATGAAGAATAGGGTTTTTGCAGTGAAATAGTAGTTTTTTTGCAGTGAACATGAAGAGCATAAAATATTAACAAAAATACGTTAAAAGAGGCATAAAATATTAACAAAAATAAGTTAAAAGAGGCATACCTTGAACAAAGAGGGAGATCTGAATTCGAGGAGGGAGATCTGATGAAATATGCACTTTCTGTTCTGGGGGGAGAGAATATTTGAGCGAGAGAGAAGAAAAATCAGAAACAATAAAGAGAAAGTTGAAATAAATATATGAAAAACTTTGAGAAAGACTCTGTTACATATTTCTCGATCTTTGTTATTACAGAATTTTATCACTTCCTCTTTCTCACTCTAGAGATTAATGTCAAGGACTAACATTATTAGCCAGAGTCAAGGAATAGAGAAGTTGGGGCATATCTCAGAGCTCAACGTTAAGGCTCGGGAAGACGGGGTCAAGTATCGAGCGCATGCCAGGCTATCGACCCCTGAGCAAATATGCCAAAAAGATGTTTCGATTCAGTTGTGTTAAGCACATATAACTAGATGAGAGTTCTGAATTACATTCTAGGGTTAAGGGGTGGGTGCCAGAATAATAGAAAGATAAGAAGAGATATCTATACTACATTATTAAGTCAGAGAAGTGGGTGTCAGAAAAATAGAAAAATAAAAAGGGATATCTATACGACATTATTAAACCAGAGTTAAGGAATGAGTGCCAGAAGAATAAGAAGGGATATCTATACTCTATTATTAAGCCAGAGTTAAGGAGTGGGTGGCAGAAAAATAAAAAGGGACCATGAAAATAATGTGGAGAGAAAATATTAAGGAGATATCAACACCCAAATAGAAATATTAAGGAGATATCTCTTAAAATTTACAATGTATAAAAGTTATAATAATTAATTTTTTATTACTATTACATAATTATAAGATTATAAGTTACATGAGTACAACATATTCATAATTAGAATTATAATTATTTCACTAATTGTAATAATATCCATTTCTATATATAAATTTTTTAACGGTATTTATGTCGGTTATGATTTCAAAAATTATAATAATCAAGAATAGTGAATATTAGTGAGAATAAATAAATAATTACAATAATCTACATCAATATTAACATATTCATATTTTCAAAATAAAATAATTTTAGACAAATTTACATAACTACCATTACAATATGGAAAGAGTTTAGATAAGGGTGTAACCTTATACTATCGAAGGAAGGTGCACATAAAAAAATCTAGTAAAAAGGAGTATCCAAAAGTTAGAAAACCATGGATTGGTCTTCTCGACCTTGAGTGTATGGATATGTAGGCAAAAAGAAAATTTCAAGTCCTAAAAATAGTGAATTTTGTAACAAATTAACTGGACCGTTTATTTTAAAGATTGTCAATTGTTTAGAGATTTGCTCGATTTGTATTTTTTAAAATTTTAAATTTCATAATTTAGATTAAACATAGATTTTTAAGGCATCATAAGATTTTGGACACAGGGGTTACATCTTTTGGCATAGTTTAGAGGTGCACATCTTTTGGCATAGTTTAGAGGTGCACCTTACTTGTATTGTATAAGGTGGGCACCTTATACAAACCTCACCCTTACAACATGAAAATAGATTCCTAATAATGAATGAGCTAAAATAAATCAAATATTATAATATATGATAAAAGTTACTATTGGAAAAAATCCTAACAGGCATATTTACTTTTCGTACAAGGAGGTTATATTCAGTTTTGCCCATTATATTTTAATTCAGGTGATTCTAAGTGTGCCATGGATTAGCTCAACATTCAAAAAGAAAAATATTATTGAATTTTATGACACACCCTACGCCAACCAATTTAACATCTAATGGCTAAGAGTGATTATGATTTCTTTGTAAATATAATAAATAGCATTATTATATACATTCCTTATTAATCTATTACATATAAAGTGAGAGAAGCACTCCCCATGAGGATCTATTAGATAAAGTGAGAGAAGCAGCCTGGAAGGGATCTATTAGATATAAAACAAGAGAAGCACCCTCCCTTATTGTTATGTAATGTATTCTTTTTTGAAACAAAATTCTGAATAGAAATCGACAATAAATTTTTTTACAAAAATTAGAAGAAATCATTCTATTTTTCTTTTATGATATTTTTAAATTCTCATACAAAACAAATAAACGGCAGAATGACAAGATTGATACACCAACGCAAACCCTAACCATCGGAACGGAAAACAAACAAACATGATGCACAAACTCATTAACATCACAAAAACTATTAACACGAATGGATATTAAACAAATTCAATAAAAATCATAACATTAGCTTCTTACTGTATTGGAAACTCGGCAGTCAGAACATAAAAGCTCAAAGGAAAAAGATTGTGATAGCTCAGAAGAAGGGAGAAGAATGAGGAAAACGGATTTTACAGTAAATTGGTCAATTCAGGTACCCACATGAAGCAAAAGCATAAAATATGAAGGCAAATAGGTAGAAAAAGAAGCACAAAACATAACAGAAATAAGGTAGAAGAGGCATGCCTTGAATAAAGAAGGAGAACCAAAGCCTTGAGAGAGGAAATTTGCACTTTCTTTTCTTCGGTAGATAATATTCTAGAACGGTTTTTTTTTTTTTATATGGGCGAGAACATAAAACTTACATGTTTCCCCTTAGCCAACCGTCTCTTTTGAATGGAGTTTACAATGTCACATCTCTACACTATTTTATTTTAATTTTTTTATATAAAATATTTTGACGCCAAATTTTGAACGTCCAATGCTCTATTAAACTCACACTTGTAAAAAATATAAAACAATTATTACCAATAAAATAAAATAACCAAAATACCCTAGAAAATTTCAAGAGGTATTTTGATCATTATATTTTATCGAAAAATTATTGTAAATATTGTTTATAGGTGCGCCCCAATAAGAAGATAGCACGTACCAAATTTCATATCCATAAATATTAAAAAAATAAAAAATAAAATACTTTGAGGTGTCGGATCTAAGATCAAACGGTGAGTAACTCATTTGATCAAAATTGAATGACTAAATGGTAGGGGAAGCATAGATCTTCTATGCAGTAGGGAAAGTATAGAAAACTTTCTTTTTTTATATATAATCTCTCGAGCGTAGTTGGTTATAATTGATTTAAAGGGGCTTTCCTGGTTCGAATGGGATTGGGTCCAAAATCTTATCTCTATCTATTTTGCAATCTTTTTGTTGAGCGTAAAGTCTATGTTTTCCTGATGATATCCTTTGGTTTCAAGAGACCATGTGGATGTGAGAGTATTTTCACAATAATTAGTTCCAATATTTTTTTTTTCATACTAGTTGGCACCTAATTAGTGTAAAAATATTCATGTACTTAACCACATGAGAAAAAACTTTTGCTAGAAAATATTTTCACGCAAACTAAACGTGACGAAGAGGGTTCTCTCTCAGCATACAGCTGCTCCATAGTCCACAAATATGGATTGTTGGATCTAGTGATATCCAAAATTATCAAATCCCATATCATGTGGAATTGGGATTGATATTGATAAGGTTCTTAAAAAATAAAAATTCAAAAAAATTAAAATGATATTTTATTCAAAATATTTTTTATAATAAACATATTTTGGGTTGTTAGCATTAAATATCATGTGAAATACACATGCGGATTACTAGTTTTGTTTATAGAGTATAGTGTTAGTCGGCTATTACGTTAGGGGACTAAAACCTGACAAGCCTTCGGTTTCGGTTGTGATTGAACATGCAAAATATTTGAGGTACTCTACACTTAGTCCCTCGGGCATAAGACCAACTTAGGAAGATTTTTTTCATCCGAAATTTTTGGAACCACCTGAAATCATATGCTAATTATGTTCAAGAGAAAAATTTTGAATTTTGAGTATTTTTACAATATGATCTCACTTTCAAAATTTTATAATTAAAGATGAAGTTAAATTTTAAGGCTATCACAAAGATTGCCAATATTAAAACCACATTTCTCGATACTATTCGAAGGTGCTTTACTTTGATTGTATAGAGCTTTGGCTCTATACAAATCGCACCCTTATATAATATCTCAATATAGATTAATATAATATAGTATTAGTATATATATATATATTACTAATTATGTAGTATAGAATATTATAAAATAAGTCTCTATATAGTTTTTTATTTATAGATCCAGACCAGAGCGGACCCGACCCGTCCCATTCCCACCCTATCCATGCATAAAATTTGCTATAAAAAAGCAATAGCTGACTTTAAAGGAGCTGTAGACCATCTTCTATTCAATGATGAACGGTAGGTGGAGGGGCGTGTATTGCTTCTGTATGTTAAAGTATCCCACTGTTTGTACAAAATCCTTATTTAAAAGAGGGAAACACCCAACTTTGTTAGGTTGTGTTGTACCAAAATCCTAAAAGGATGTGGTTTGTATAGAGCCGAGGCTCTAAACAATCAAAGTAGAGCGCACCTTCAAATAGTATCAAGAAATGTGGTTTCAATATTAGATATCTTTATGATAGCCTTAAAATATATTTTTATCTCTAATAATAAAATTTAAAACTTTAAAAATAGTGTAGATCGAGCACATCTATCTTAAATTTGAAAATTGACGGTCCAAAAATGCATTACCAGATGCACTATTTCCAAAACTCGAAATCCATTTTTTTCTCATGTCCATACATTTTGATGTCAAGATGATCAATTTGAGGATATTGGAGCTTCAAAACAACCTCTCCTAGTGAAATATTTGAGGTGCACTCTAATTTGATTGTTTAGAGCCTCGGCTCTATATAAACTTTTTCCATCCTAAAACTCAATAAATTGAAAAGCGAGCATAAAAATTACTGGGGAATATGGTGTATAAGATTGATGAGTTTACCTAGGATCTCAACAAGGTCGCCTATAAAATGGTATAAATATGGGGATTCACACTACTCTCTATGGTGACCATGGGACCATGTAAACGAATGTACGGCATCTTTAGTTTATTGAAGGAAAAAGATTTGGTGGTCTCGTGTGACCAAATCTTTTATTTGGCCCCCTAAGACATCGTATTAGAAAGGGATCTTTGTTTGGAACCAAAATTCTCAAAGCATCTCTATAAATGGCTAAATCAACTTCAATGTATAATGTTGTAACTTTGAACAATCAAGGAACACATCCAAATTTGTTGTAACATTTGGTGTAAGAAAATCTTATGGTAGCATGATAATCTATTTTTATCACTAATTATAAAATTTGAGACTCTGAAAATAGTTCAAATCAGGTTGATGTATAAACACATGATAATCTTGAAAGTAGATAGTCCAAAAAATATGTTGCAAGATGCACTATTTTTTGGTCTTGAAATCTTGTTTTTTTTCATACCAATATATATTTTGATGTTGGGATGATTAATTAAAGGGTTTTCCAACATCAAAACAATTTTTTTTATGGATTTTTGCAATGCACCCTAATTATACAATGTAAGGCTGTAACTTTATATAAATGTTTTTCCTCAAAAAATGATATAGAGCTCGAAAGATGAAGCGATTCAATTTTGACTATATACTGATTTTGGGTGTCCATTCCACAAACAATGAGGACGTGTTTGATTTCTGGAAAATAAAGTTTTGAAAACCGCATCTTCCAATATTATAGTGTTTTCATGTTTGATACCTGAGAAGTTTTACAGTAAAGTGGCTACCAAGGATACAACAATGTATATCCCATAGGCCCACCTCATACGAGCCATTCATTTATTTTTAATATTCTCACCCCCTTCCAAAAACAAGGGGAATTATTGAAATGTATTATTTTACCAAAGGGACCCATAGCATCCTTGTCTGTGATATAAATTTATTATTTTTCTCCCTAGTTTGATGATAGAAACTGTAAAGGAAAGTCCATGGCCGTTTCATCTTTTTCAAAGAACTGACAGCCACTTAATTTTATTTAATAACTGTACTATTTTATAATTTAAATATTTAAATATTTGGGGTTTGTGGCCAGTTGCTCATAAGTTGAAGATTCCCCACTAGGGGATGGTAGGTTTGGTGGTAAGTAAGCATGAAAAAGAAAATGGGAGTGAAAGGTCCATTATTTTCCATTCTCTTTCTGTCTCTCTCACAACTTTGAACTCACACCCTTGGCCGTCACACCCTTGGCCGATAGTGGTGAAGGATTAATGGAGTTTGAAAAAAAAGGGCAATTTCATTATTTGACATTTATTTAGGTAAGGTGTGAGGTTTACATAAGGTGCCCACCTTATACCTTATCGATATAGTTATCTGAAAGATATAGTTCCAGTGTCAGAAACCTTATGATGATTTGAAAATCCATATTTAATTTTAATAAATGAAAATTAAAATTACAAAAAATAGTTTAGATTGAGTAGATATATAAACACTCAAAAAATTTGAAATTAAATGGTTCAGATAACTTGTCACAAGAAACATCATTTGTAGGACTATAAATTTTTTTTGTTCCGTTATATCCATATGTCTCATGGCCGTGATGATCAATTAGACGGTTTTCTAACTTCGGAAATTTTTTTTTTTTATGGATTTTTGAGGTGCATCTTACTTTTATAATATAAGGTTGCAACTTTATATAACCTTTTTCCTTAGGCAAGTGTGTTGCTAATTTTATTTTGGTACATTTAGAGCTTTCTTTGTTTAATAGTTAGTACTAGTGTTATCAAGATCTAAGCTGAATTGGTTATTGAATTAGTGAGGGGTTCAGTCTAATTAAAACTGATATAGTTGTTGTTGATCGGATTTTTGAAAAAAAAAATTTAAAAAAACTAAAAATTCAAAATTATGAAATATATTAAAAAATTGTCCAACTTTATTTAATTGGTCAAACTGATTAAAACCAGTTAGCCAGACTGGCTGAAACCAGTTAAAGTTAATTTGATTGGTTTTTTACCAAATTCACTTATTTTAGAGCAGAACAGCCAAAGCACCCGTCAATGATCTGACTTGTTGGACAAGCCGGTCCTATCTGGTTTTAAAAGCTATGGTTGGTACATGTAGTTTTGCTTGGGGATTGCATGGTGTTGCTATTCGGTTTTCCTCTGTTTTGTTAACGGCAATCAACAAGGGAATGCTTTTAACTTGGATAAGGAGTTCATAGGGTCAAAAGAAGTTAAAAAAAAAAAAGGAGTTGATAAACTCAAAAAGAAGTATTCTTAACTCCAACATTGATTATATGATTTTTAACAGCCAATCTAGCTCTTTAGAATCTCAATCTATGCTTTGGTTCATGTCCTTGATATTAATCATTTAGGAGAAATAAATCTTGGGCATTACATAAAGCTATTTGGAAAGAATCTGGATAGAATCCAAGTTTTGCGAATCCACTGTTTGGCCAAGTAACTTTCAAGTCCTAAGATTTCCTAATTTTAATCTATTTTCAAGTTATAAAACATTCTATCTGCCCTTAAATGTAGGTGAGAGAGTAATTGAGGAAAGTGAAGAGACCAAGTAACTTTTAAGTCCTAAGATTTCCTCATTTTACTCTATTTTCAAGTTATAAAAGATTCTATATACCCTTAAATGGAGTATGAGAGAGTAATAGAGGAAAGTGAAGAGGCTAACGGGGTCTCTTAAGCATATCAACCGATGATCCCTTGAATTTCAATATCCTAGAAATGGATATATCCCAGGATCAAAATGGGACATAAAAGAATTGGAAGCATTTAGTAACAACTACAAATGAATTAAGGGGTTGTTTTCTCTCTCACTTTCAAAGTTAAATTTGTTTTACTTTTTAGGGTTTTCTAGAGAAATTACGAACTTGCCTCATAGATGCAGCAGAACATTGAGAAAAGTCGATCAAGTTAAAAGTTTAATTGGAGCTCCATTGGAAATCCAAGAGAATTTTTCTGTTTTCTTTTTTAGACAATCATTCCGAATATCATTTGCATCCTCTGTCATACTTTTGTTGTCAAAAATAAAGCCGGTACTTATTCTCTAGATAAAGAAGTTCATGATCCATGGGCATTCCACCTTCCACTAGAGACAGAGTCTTTGATGATGCCGACTATCCCCTCAAACCGGCTACTTTATCTTCCGAGCGGGTTCTAATGGGAGTATGCGTATGGGGACCTGAAAGATGGTGAAGTATGGAAGGCCGTTTCAGGTATGCCAACACTTTTTGTCTAACTTGGATATTCGGTGCAAGTGTCAAACTAATCCTACCTTCCTTTAATGTTGTCAAACTCACTTTTGCAGTCCTCTTGGATTTGGTGAAAAAAATTTGAGTTATATTAATGTTATTATTTTTTTAGGTTTTTATTTCTATTTTTTTTTTTAGAATTGGAAGTGCGGTAAGATACGAGAAGGAAGATTTGGTGCGTGAGTTTTTTTGATGTGGTTAAAAAGTTGGATATTGGAGGGAAGATTTGGTGCGTTAAATTTTAGGATAAGCTAGATTTTGTTCGTTTTAAAGAGATAAGTTAAACAAGGTTGAGTTTCGAGGATATCCTTGGGCTTTTCTAAAAAGCCCTACTTGGACTTAAAATCTAAGAAGATATTTTTTATGTGGTTAAAGGGTTGAATTATAGGATAAGCTAGATTTAATTTGTTTCAAGAGATAAATTAAATAAGGTTGGGTTTTGAGGAAATATACTTGTGGTATCTTGGGATAATCTAAAAAGTCCTACTTTTAAAATCTAGGAAGAGATTTTTATGGAGGAGCCCTGGAGATTCACATGATAGAGAAAATAGAGAGATGAAGAGAAAAAAAAAAATAGGGAACTTGTGGAAAATAAAATAAAATAAAAACTTAGTAAATTTATACCGGTGAAAATATCATTTTGGGGTGGATTCTTTTACGGATCTTGAGAGAGGGTATATTCTCTCAAGCTTTGATTTTATTTTTATTTTGTGATTTATTATTATTTCTCCCTGTATTTGTTTGTTTTGTGATACGATATTTGACATTTAATGCTCTATGTAATACAATAAGGGAGGGGTGTGCACTAATTTGACATTTAATGCTTTATGTAAGTGATATTAAACTCTAAGTGGATGATGTTACACTCTTTCTAATGATAAGAAAATACTCTTTATAAGAAAATGCTCAATATAAAGACCAACAATATATTTACTAAAAAAATGTTATACCTAATATTTTAAAAAATATATATAATAATAAAAGAAATAAATAATTTATAAAGATACCATTTATCTTTTGTACATGGTGGTCACAATCATTCTCACTCATTAGATAGTGAAATTGGATTGTTTGAGGTGAGTCATGAAGTTCGAGATTTTTTTTAAAAAAAAAATCTATGTATATTCAATGACACTATCACATCCACCAATTTTAAAATTTATATAAGGACAAAAATGATTCACAACTCCTTATATCAAAGATAAATCGTCAATTTTATAGACAATCCCACCTCCACGCCCCAATACAAAATTACAAACCAATAATTCCTACTTACATTCTACAATTACATAGCTTTATTTCCTCAACATATGGTTAGCATACTATCATTAACACGCATCTTGCCTAAGTGTAACATATTTCCCTCCATAGAGTGGTGACCTCCACCTCCATATAATAAATAATCTCAGGAAAATGACCTATCCCCCCTCCAGCAGAATTTCGCTCCCATAGAAACCCTTAGGCTGTGGAAAACCTTAGGGCGCCCTTTATTTTTTTAAATACAAACAAATAACCTCATATTTGAATTTCTTTTTACTAAATTACAATATTAGACTTTTTTTTTTTTCTTCCTGTAATTACAACATGGATTCAATACATACATATTTTCCGGGTCTTCCTTGATGAGCAAATGATGAGTAGAAATTATTGCCACCGACCGAATTTCACATGCATCTCATCCCTGCATCCACGTGGCAAACAGGGCGGCCCACTTGCCGCTGTACCGTTACACGCGTACATCTAAATGTACTAATTCCAATATGCGCTTCGCCTCTACCATTTTCCTCGTAAAAGACAAGCAGACTTGACTAAAACATTGGCAATTTAAAACCGTTGAAAAGTGCCCCAAATTTGGTGAAAAGTACCCCCCTTCAATTGGGAAAAAAAAAGGTTTCGATTCTAATTCCACGGAGAGAGAAAAAGGGAAAGATACAGTTCGTTACAAGGAGAGCCCAATTTAAGAAGTTAGCATATGTCAATCCAATTTCGAGGAGCTCCACAAGGGAAAGTTTAAAATATGGGTGAGGCCCTATAGAATCAAATTAAAATGCAACTCAAATTTCATTAGAAGATGTTGTTCCTATATCCGAAAATCCTCAAATCGATTATCTCGATACATGGATATGGAAAATAAATAAATTTCAATACTTTGAAATAGCACATCTTTTACACCGTAAATTTTCAAGTGTTAAAATCTCTACTCCATCGGCACTATATTTGAAGCTTTTAATTTTATAAATTAAGATAAATGATCCTATAAGACATTTTCTTTTTTCACCCATGTGTGTAGGATCTTCAAAAAATCGTCATTAAAATTGATAAATACGGATCTCTAAAAACTTCAAGTTCTCCACTCATGTGATAACTTTTTAGAGATTTAGGTCTAACACAAGGAAAGAGAATGTTAAGATCATTACTCTATAATTAAATATAAAAATAAATTTTCCCAGGACCATTGATTGAAACAACATTTTCCGAAGGCCCACCTTACTTGGATCGTTTACTGAGTCAGCCTTATGCAATCCACACCCAAGAAAACGATGTTGAGTCGCATTACTGTATCTACCGTAGTCCGGATAAGATATGGCATGGGACCATCCACAAGAATTAAATATAGATAGGAAATTGAGTGTGGCTCTAAATATTTAGAGGAGTGCACTCCGTCAAAAAAAAAAGGACGGCAGGCACCCTAAGGTGTACCATACACGGTTGTTGTATACTTCACCGCAATAATGAGGTAGGCTTAAACTATGGCACACACGTACATGGGAACACAAAAGAACCCTGGCATTAATCAATGGAATGAGGAGACTGTGAAAAAACTATCGTACACGGCAAGCAGATTAGCTAACCATTTTCATAAATGTAATCCTTTTTTTTATTCTATAATGACCTAGAACCATCATCTCCTACCCTGTTTCTTTCTCTCTCTATAACTCGCTGATCTCTCCATCTCTACATTCCCCCACCTCAATGCTCACTCCTTTGGCCCCAACCTCCTTCTCCGTCATAACCCTGCAGCAATTCCTCCTAGGCGACTGCACAAACAAGGAAACAATGACCTTAGCCCAAACTACTGGAGATTTCAAGAACAAGAATTCCGATCATTGAACAGAGCAAACGATTTACCTTGTTCCAAAGCAAAGGGTCGGGCTTCTTGCGAACCTCGATCCACTCGATCTTCGCAGGAGACACCATCCTCCACCTGCACTCGGGAGCGGGGACCCTGTGCCTGGAGTACCGAGTCACTGTGATCGCCTGTGTATCGTGGGTGGTTGTGTATCTAAGCGAATCGAAATAGAAAACAAACGGCTTTTGACACGGGTGGCGGGACACGGGGCGCGTGTTGAAAGCATAGGCCGTATAATCGGCCCTCCTGTACCAGTTCAGGAAGGTTCTAGAAGGCATCTCCAGCTCTCTGGGGGAAAACACCCCTCTAAATATCTGTACGGCGTAGCCCCACGAAACAGAGAAGGACCACTCCCGTGTGCGGTCGTAGCATATGGACTGCTGCATGAGCCCGGCTGAGTCCGCCTTCATGGGCCCATGCAAGCGTCTCAGGGCCTCTACACGTGTGACGTTTGGGAAGATGGGCTCCACCACGTCCAGGTGGTGCAGGCTCACCAGAGGGGTTACTGGGTGCGCCGCGAGCAAGCCGAAGAGGTTTCCATACACATCGTACTGTACGCAACACATAGAAAGAAAAGGTCATGAAAAGGCATACACCACCTCAAAATAGAAATCATACACAACCACAAGTACGGAAATGCGCTTTATCTTTGGGTTCATCGTGATGCCCAATGCAGGATGGAACTAGAGGGTCTTCTGTACTGTCAGACACTAGGGATGGGATGAACGGGGATTGGTAGTTCTAGGCGTTTGTGCCGGTTAATCTGGACCGCCTGTTGGTGAAAATAAACTTCAAAATGAGACAAAAAAAAAAAAAAGGTTTGTCGGCCAGACGGTCCAGATGTTACGAATTTGAAGGTGTCGGTTCAATATGGACCGTCCATCGGATTGATAAAAAAATGGTTAGCGGTAGTACGTCCGCCATTCCAGTTTGAATGGCCACCAAGGTTTTAAGGACACTGACGAGTAGGGCAGCTCTAGATAAAGAGAAACAGGACACTACCAAATCTCCACATTAAAAGAAGTGAGCGTACGAGGCTAAGGTTCGCATGGATCCGTCATCCGAACCTCGCACGTAAGATATCAGCCGTTGGTTCCGGCGAATAAAATCGAGAGCACGGAGATCCTTTACTACTATGACTGATCACTGCTACGACCGCAACTTGTTTGGAAACCCCCGGAAATGAGCTTGTAGATAAAGGGTACATCGGAAAGTTTGGAAAAAAATGCAGTTTAAAAAATACTTTGGATATTAAAACTTTCAATGAAAGCCCTATAATCAATTTGCAATTGTTAAATTTGAAGCTCAAAAAATGATATAGATTTTTACGGATTAGATCTTGGATATCAGATCTCGATGTATAGATAGTATTTTACCATATACGCTACTTTAATGCTTGAAATCCTAATGTTTTTTCACAGCCATAACGCAAGGCTTTGAAGATTATTAAAGGTCAGGACTGCAAAAAATTTTCGGTGAGTTTTAGGGTGAGACATAGAAGGATAAATAAATGTATAGGACTCGACAGTATAAATTTCCCCCACGGCTGGTGAACATTCAACTCTTAATTTAAAGATTAAAAAAAATAAACGCACGAATCGCCGACACGCACCGTCTTAGGTTATTGCACGCGTCGTGCGGGCCCTCGTAGTGCCCAGGCGGTTTGCCTATTTTAAGAGGCTCTTAACTTAAATAAAGTAAATGACTCACTCAAACCCCCTTTATTTCGTTCCCTTCCGAGGTTTCACTCGCTTTCCCTCCCCCAGAAGACGCCGAGGGAAGCAAATAAAACCAACGGAAAATGGTTGTCAAAATAAGTAAAGAAAAAATTTATATAAAAGGTTATGATCTTAAAATGTTGAATTACAGATGCACCTCAAAAATCACAGAAAAAGGTTGTTTTAATGTTGAAAAGCCTTTTCAATTTATCACGAATATGAAAAAAAAAAAAAAAAAATTGAATTCTAAAAATAGTGCATCTTGCAACACATTATCTTTTTAAAAATTTTTTATATTTATAGATCTACTTGATTTTAACCATTTTAAAATTTAAAATTTTATAATTAGATATGAAAATAGAATTTGGGAGAATTTTGACACCAAAATTACATTACAGTTATGATAAAATTTGGAAGGCGCCTTAATTGGATTGTTTAAGGTTGGAACCTTATAGAAACCACAACCAATAAGTAAAGCCATACCTTACCTCATGACTCTTAAAAAATCAAGCATTGGAAAATCTTTACATCGATCGATCATCTCAGCATGAAGATCACGGCCATTAACAAAATTAGGATTTCATGCTAAAAAAAAATAGTGTATAGTATAACAAATTATCTTGACAGCCCATTTTGAGCTAAAGATAAATGTTCAAAGATAAACAAGATCTGTATATTTTTTGAGTTTAAAAATTTATTTTCAGTGTTGAAAATTGATTTCAGAAGCGCCATGGATACATCTGTTGCCGAAAGCAGGGATGAGGATTTTGAGAAGCCTGGAAACTTCATCCGAATTAATAGTATAAATGGGGGTTTCACTGGCCTTCCCTCCCCAGAAGAGAAGAGGCCTAAACTTAGATGAGTAACCAACCAACCAATGCGCGTTAATCTCACAAGTCAGAATGGTGAACGGTCCAGAACCTCTCCCCTAAATAAATAAATGTTATATGGAGGACACAAAAGTGCACTGAAATTGTTAGGTACAGAGTTCACATAAAGTGGTAAACACGCATGTAGTAAAAGGAACCAGACAATAATAAAAGAGGTTCAAATGAGAGGGAATAGAAATAATATCTAGAGAGAGAGAGAGAGAGAGAGAGAGAGAGGTTCAAATGAGAGGGAATAGAAATAATATCTAGAGAGAGAGAGATGCAACCAACAACTAAGAACACAAGTGAAGAATACCTTCCACAGAGAAACACAGGGAAGAAGAGAGAGAACGTTATATCGAGCTGCAAAATGTACAGACGATAGCGTTCAATAATGAACCCTTCCCCTCAAATGGCGCACATTAATGCTCCTCCTAAAGGAGACAGAAATGGATGGGTTTTACAGTAGAGAGAGAAATTTGATGGGTTTTACAGTAGAGAGAGAAGGTAGGGAACTCACTTGATGGAAGCCTGGCTCTTTGGTGAGGGGCACCCCAAGCTCCGCCATGCATGCCTGCATCCGGTCGTCGCTCCCGTACAAGCCCGGATACCTCTGTATGCAGCGATCCTGCATCTTCGACAGAGCCTTCGCGAGGGGATAACTAATGGCGAAGCCTCCACCACCATAAGCCATCCCATAGGAGAAGTATATGTTCTGCAAATGGCTCTCTGATAAGCTCCCGATATAATAGAACTGGTTGTGATCGTATTTGGACAAAATCCTAACCAAATTATCGACCACAAACACAGTGTCGTCATCGCCCATCACGAACCAATGTACCCCTTCGATCCCATCAAGTCTCAATGTCTCGGAAACGATTCTCGATATCCGAATCGCCGACCGATGGCCCTGTCGGTTCTTGTAGGCGAATCCCGATGTGTTCCCCGAGATCTTGACCGTCGGCAGGCCCTCGCCCCTCTTGATCTTGACCGTCCGATCGAGCCAAACGACTCCCCTCATCTCACTAGGTCGCCACCACAGCTTTATGTACTCTTTTCGTTGCTCCCAAAGCGAGGCGGAAGCGGCGATTCCAAACATGATGTGGCTGAGACTGGTGGTCTTGTGATTTTCAGGCGCCTTTTCCGGTGGGTGGTTATTTTTGCGGATCTGAGATGAGTTGCTGGAATCTGAGGCCATAATGGATGATTTTACAGAGTTAGAGGAATGGACGGGGAGACAGGAACGAGAGTTGAGGAGGAGGTTTAGAGAATAGACGACGTAGGTCATGGAGATGGCGATAATGAGCCAGGCCATGAGTTTTGTTAGGCTGCTCACTCGATTGCTCGTAATGGAGCCGGGGCTCCTGTTTGAGGTGGCCATCTGGTCCCAGATGACCAATTTCTCGATTTCCTTGTCGCTGGATTTCATATTTGACCGGCGATGCTTCTGCTTTATCCAGCCGGTGGCGAAACCCTAGGGCATCGTTACAGGATCTAGCTAGTTTTGGAATGAAGGCCCGCCATTAAAGCTCTAGGGGGGATGCTCTCAGTGTAGAAGTGGGTTTGGATCCGATCTGTGAAAAAGTAGAGAGAGAGAGAGACTAAGGGAATGTTGCAGAGTAAAGAGTTTGGAAACAATGAGAAAAAGGGCAAATCTTGAATAATGTTGCAGAGACAGAGAAGGGAGACAGGGGATAATGTAGCAGAGGTAGAATGGAGATCCCAGAAAATGTGGTGGAAAGCTAGATAATGGGAGATTGGGGATAACGTTCCAGAGAGAGAGAGAAACGGGAATGGGGAACACAGTTGCAGAGCTCAGAACAGAGAGAGAGAGAGAGAGAGAGAGAGATTGGGGTAATGCAGGAGCTGGGGTTGCAGGTAACAGGGGGTATGGAATTAGTACTTTTGGAGATCAAAGGGAAAGGGGAAATTAGGGTTTAGAGATTTGAGGAAAGGTCTCAGCCCTCGTCACTTTGATGATAGAGGAACATGCATTCCTGCCAGGTTGCCACCACTGAGAGATGAGAGAGAGTGTATATTTAAGAGAGTCCGGAAGATAGCGGAGAGAGTTCAAGGGAGAGAGAGAGAGACTGTATAAGACGGAGAGAACATTGATTCGTGTTACCCATAAGCGATCCTAAATATCATCCAGAGTCCGGGAAATCATGGGGTAAATAATTAAAAAATGTTTTTTTTTTTTTCAAAAAAAAAAAGAATAAAAAAAAAAAGTCATGGGCTTCCCGAAAACCTCACCTTATATCCGGGTCAGAAAGCACTTTGGACAATGGTTTAAAAAACGGAAGGATCGAGCTTCTAAAAAACCGATCTGGATCGGCGAATCGGCGATTCGGATCGGAAATCGAGTGAATCGATCAGAATAAAGTTTAAAAAAAATTCGAAAAAATTATTATAAATATTTTTTTTTAAGAATTCAATAAGAAATGAGGGTACTCCATTAAGAATTTTCATGTTTTTGAATGAATATGCTAATATTGATATGTTCTTTCTCTGCATGAACTGCTATTCAGCATTTAATTTACATCACACAAAAGGATAAACATATAATTATCATGGAATAAGTATATCAACATACATGGACTACAATAAAGCATAAAATTAGTAACATATGATCTAAAAATAAAATAATAGACCACGTTATTGTTCTTCTTGGTCACGCTGGTGCCATTGATTGAATTCGTTTAACAATTCATTGATTCGATCTAAAAATGAATCATCGATATTAGCAAGTGTCTGACTATTCCCAAATCCCTGAATATTAATGTTTTGTTGTATTCCCAATCTAAAATCCCTGAAGATTGTCCACCCTTCATGCTCACCTGCACTGTCGTACTCATCCTTACACTGTTGCTGTTGGGACACGATATGTGAATAATCCCTGAAGATTGTCCACCCTTCATGCTCACCTGCACTGTCGTACTCATCCTTACACTGTTGCTGTTGGGACACGATATGTGAATAATATGGCTGGGAAAGGGTGGCCTCAGAATCATCATTTCTCTCACTTTCTTTTTGAATAATATGGATTAAAAAAAAAAAAAACAAATTTTCAAAAAAATCGATCATGGATTAAAAAAAAAAAATCACAAATTTTCAAAAAATTATATCATGGATTACAAAAAAATATTAGATCATGGATTAAAAAAAAAAATCACAAATTTTCAAAAAATTCTATCATGGATTACAAAAAAAAATTCAATCATGGATTAAAAAAAAAAAATCGCAAATTTTCAAAAAATTCAATCATGGATTACAAAAAATTCGATCATGGATTACATAAAATTCGATCATGGATTACATAAAATTCGATCATGGATTACATAAAATTCGATCATGGATTACAAAAAAAAACAAACAAAAAAAACAAAAAATTCAATCGTGGATTACAAAAAAAGAAAAAAACAATTCGATCATGGATTACAAAAAATTCAATCTTGGATTACAAAAAACTCTATCATGGGTTACAAAAAAAGCAAAAAAAAAAAAATTCGATCATGGATTACAAAAAAAAAAACAAACATTTCGATCATGGATTACAAAAAAAAAACAAACATTTCGATCATGTATTACAAAACATTCGATCATGGATTACGAAAAATTCTATCACGGGTTACAAAAAATTCGATCATGGATTACAAGAAAAAAAACAAACATTTCGATCATGGATTACAAGAAAAAAAACAAACATTTCGATCATGGATTACAAAAAAAAAAAAAAAACCGTACAAGAATCGCCGATTCACTGTACGGACTCGCCGATTCCGTACAGTGAATCGGCGAGTCACTGTACAGAATCGTTCGGTTCTCTCTAGAACCGGACAATTCCCGTTTTTTTCGCCGATTCGATCCGTCCATGGCGATTCCCGAGTTGAACCGGGCGAGTCCGGTTCGACTCGGCGTTTTTTTAAACACTGACTTTGGGTATAAAAAATTTTCATGATGACTCCAAAATTAATTTTTAACATTGATAGTAAAATTGGACAAGGTTTTCATGAATCCATGTAAAAATTTGTCTCTTCTTAAAAATCTAAAAATTAATTTTTAACATTGATTGTAAAATTGGACAAGGTTTTTCTGAATCCATGTAAAAATGAGTCACTTTTTTAAAATCTATAGTTGAGATGGATTTTTTGGTTTAATTTTTAAGCATGTGTAATCTCTAATTTGAGGACTAGAAATATAAAAAAATAAATAAATTTTGAAAACTAGAAATAATAATTAGAAAACATTTGGACATTTAATTTCAATTGTTTTTAGATGGACCCCCTATTTGCATCCACTTTTAACATCGATGCTTTATACCTTGGGACTGCATATTATAGAAATACGGTCCAGCTTGCATGAAACAATTTTTTTATGAAACTTATGTTTAAAATGTTATTGATAGATATGTATATGTATCGTACATATCAAGAATACCTTAACTATATGGATAGATATGCATTGTAAATTATATGGATAGATATGTATATGCATCGTACATATCAAGAGTACCTAAACTTATCCATCGGTATGTATCCATATGATAACTAAATACTTATTTTTAGGGTGAAACTAACAATCTAAATAATTTGTTATAATGTACATTATTTTTAAAATTTAAATAATTATTTTTTAATAACGATAATAGTCAAAGTCAAGATAATCGAATCGAAAGATTTTTAACATCTAAACTGCAATTTTTTTGTGAGTTTTTAGATGAGGTTTTACTTATTTTCATAAATCAGCATCCCTATCAAAAAATATTTTCCTCAAGTCTAGAGAAGGATAGGCTTGTTAAAGTAGGGAAAGTAATTAAATAAATAGTATACGGTTAAAATTGGATAATATGTGATCGCATAAACTAATTACTCCTATGATTCCTTTCAAAGCCCAACGCACGGCTTGGATTCGAGTCACATTTTATCAAACGGTCCAGAAGTTTGGAGACTTGTTCCCCGTTAACTCATCTTTTCACAGAAAAGAAATTTCGTGAAATTTTGGGAAAGTCCAAGTTTCGTGAAACTTTGCGAAATCACCACAAATTTTTGCACTGCAAATCACCGTCAAGGTGCCCGTGCTCCTCTCTAGATATTAACGAAGTAATAAGGTTAACGGATCTTTTCGGAAATTTCCGAAAATAGGAACGTGTAATTGTTGGTTACAGTTATTCAAAAGTCGACGAGTCGAACCGGCAGACCCATGCCGATTCCCGTAAAATACCGAAAATCGTTTGGTTCTAGAGAAAAACCGGCGATTTCATGCCGTAAATCGTCATGTGAGGTCATGATTATCCCGATTCTTCGATTCATGACGTCATGACCCGCCGACCGCCGATTCGTGTTAAGCTTATGAATTTTTAATAATAAATGATTAGCTACAAAAGGATTTTTTTTAAGTTAACGTGACATAGTGAAGAACTCTTCCTTTTTTCCTTTTCTTTTTATCTTTTTTCAATGGGCATTTTCGATTCTTCAATGGCTTTCTCCTTTTCTTTTTATCTTTTTTCAATGGGCATTTTTTATTATTCAATGGCCATTTTTGTAACTTGATTCTTTAATTTCATTTTCGATTTTTCAATGGACATTTTTGTATTCGCCCAATTTCTTCTAGAACCGGCGATTCCATGCCGTAAATCGCCATGTGACCCAATTCTGCGATTTCATTTTCTATTCTTCAATGAGCATTTTTGTAACCCGATTGTTCGATTCATGACATCATGTCCCGCCGACCGCCGATTCTTCAATAAGCATTTTCGATTCTTCAATGGGGTGTCCCGCCGACCGCCTATTCTTTAATGGGCATTTTCGATTCTTCAATGGTCATTTTTATAAATTTTAAAAAGTACATGAACTATAAAGTTCGTACACCTCGTCACGTGACTCTCCTCACTTTGCACGCATTATCCTCATTAACTACAAAGAGGTATTTATTCACTACAACTTCCTTCTACCTCTTCGATGTGGGATAATGTGAAGATATTAACTTGAAACATTAATATATTATATTTTTCTTTATGCTTTTAATATTATTAAGTAACATGTGATTTACTAGTTATAAATTTCTTTTGGCTTATGGAGGGCGTCTTTTGGTTTATGTCTTTTGGCTTATGGAGGGCGCTGTTCCATTCTCCTTGGACGAAAGGGGGTTCTCTTGTAAACTATTTTTTTTGTCAATTTTATTTTTTTGAGGTCAATTGCTTTTTATACAAAAAAAAATGAAAGGTTTTTTTTATCAATTTCGCATTTTATCAAAAAAATTTCTTATCAATAAAATAAAAATTTTCTTATAAAAAAAAATAAAAGGTTCTTATCAATTATTTTTCTTGTCAAATTTCTTTTTTGTGCCAAAAAAATAAAAAGAAATTTGCCAAAAAAAAAAAGTAATAAAAAGTTATTGTCAAAAAAAAAAATTTCTTATAAAAAAATAATAATACAACAAGTATTTTATCATAAGAAAAAAATGAAAGGTTTTTTTATCAATTTCTCTTTTTGTCAAATTTTTTTCTTATCAAAAAAATGAAGGGTTTTTTTTATCAATTTTGCTTTTTGTCAATTTTTTTTCTTATCAATAAAATAAAAAGTTTCTTATAAAAAAAAAAAATGAAAGGTTCTTATCAATTATTTTTCTTGTAAGGTTTTTGTCAAAAAAATAAAAAGTAATAAAAAGTTATTGTAAAAAAAAAAGTTCTTACAAAAAAAAAATAATACAACAAGTATTTTTTGTCAAAAAAAAAAGGTTCTTGCTAAAAACAAAAGAAAATGTAATACGACAAACATTTCTTGTAAAAAAATAAAAGGTTTTTCTCAAAAAAACTATAATGTTCTTATAAAAAATCATTCTTTATTGTACCCCGATTTCTTATTCGCTTCCTAAACAATAATATTTACAATAAAATTTAATAATTTTTTTATATTTTTTTTACAGCTTAATCTGAACGATTCGATCGATTCTCCATTCGGATCGCCGATCCACCGATCCGGATGGTTTTTTGAGGTGCTCGATCTTGGTTGGTTAAGAAAAGGAAGCCGGTCCCTATAAATTCGAACAAGAATGTTATGTCCGTCCGTTAAAAACAAAGACCCGTTATATTATTATTTAATATTCATCCAATTTTGGAAATCAGCATTATGCAATTTTTTTTAGGACAAGTGTCAATCAAGCGTTTTATTTAAAGAAGACTCCTTTGTTTTTTTCTTGATTTCGCCTAGCAACGCCGGATATATATCTTTTGGTTTTTTTGGTTAATTATATCCGGACCATATCCATACATTGATATGGATAGAGTATACTGAACTGCTAAATAGAGTCGAGGCGGCCATTTCCCTATCATATAATGCAATCAAAATTACTTACAATCCTTCAATATAAAATTTGATAGCCTAGATGTTCGAAAAAATTTATTTTGAAGTTTGAACTTGGTCAATAAAATAATTGCAACAACCCAATTTCACTTCCAAGATCAAGATTAATATCTCACCTTGTACTAAAAGTAAATAGTCTCATTTCATATTTTTCCAACATTAAAAATGCAAGCACTACAAGACAAGATTAAACATTAAAAGCAAATTTTCCCTCTACTAAGTAGAGCCAAAAGATTAAACATTAAAGGTAAGCACTCTATCTTAGGACAAAATCTCTCTCTCTCTCCACACATTTATATAGTTGAAATGGAGGACCAAGGACTCTTTCTCTCCACACATTTATATTTTTGAAATGCGGGAAAGGGTTTTGTCCAAATTTTTTTAAAAAATTTATGGAGGTTTTGGCCCGTCTCAGTAGGCCACCATCACACACAAGGATCACATAGTCCCTCAGCTTACTCATCCGGACATGTTCTCCGATCTCATCAAGGGCTAACTCATAAACCCTCATCGGTTTGTTCTTCATGCCCATGTAACATAGGTTTTTCCCAACCGACTGCCTTAGATCGTTAAGCACAGATCGGTATAAGCAAACTATCATTTGCTTAGTATGGTCCATGAAGGACCACACTCTCAATAAGTTCATGTTCTACTATATCATTTCATTTTATAAGCACATACGAGCCTTTAAAAGCCACATAAACCCAAGAATAGATGCATAATATTTTCACGGATTTTTTTATATATTTTTTGTTAAATGCTTATGATTCTATTATTAATTATAAAAACTAACTATCTCACTCTCTCTACCTCCCCACAAAATTTCAAATCAAAAGATAAAATAAAATAAAATATAATCTCCCAAGTAAGCTCTAAAAAAAATAAAAAACAGATTGAAAATCAGGGTTCGTGAGATCCGTGATCAAAACACTGAAGACCCCAACATCAACCCCTATTTCCCCCACAGTCATATGTCATCTATGTTATGCTGCTTTGTGTGTCACAATCACCACACAGAGATCATGCATACTCAAATCGATCTTGCACACTTAAATCCTTGTTAAGTATACACGAATCGATCTTGCACACTTAAATCCTTATTAAGTATGGCTTTAAATAATGTTCTTGTACAAATAAGGGAATGTAAGACCACTTTTGCAGCGTCTAAAGAGAACACATGGAAATAGAAGTAACTACAAAGAAATTTTTACGCCATGTCTGCAACATTCTGGGCAATTTAGCTCAAGGTTATCTTTGAGCTGAAAACCAACAAATCGCACTTATCATAATATTTGGAGGATTTGCTCTTCTCTTACTTCACGAAACTCAGCTGACACAGTCGTGGAGAGCATTCCAATGCATCGAAAGCATTGGCTCACCTACTATCTCAATTTTGGAGCATTTCATGGTGAGGTGAGCTTTCTTGATGTAGTGCTTCAAATATTGTCAGTCTGATTGAGAATCGCCGATTTAAATAGAGCAAGAAGGTAGCTATTCTAGATGGAAAATCCATGCAATCCCCTGGTTCTCTTGATTTTTAATTTTAATTTTACTTTTAATTTTAATTTTAATTTTAATTTTAATTTTAATTTTTTTCGTAGATTGTAGCCCAATTTAACTTAGGGAGTTGCCCAGTCAAATACTGAGAAATCAAAATCAGGCCCTTGTCAATTTGGGCCTGATTTTGATTTTTTAAAAGATAAGCTTATGTATTTGGACATTTTTAAAGGCCGATAAACATACTCTTGTGAGGTTCAAGAAAACAACAGTATAAGAGCGTCCTTGGCCTGTTATTTAATATTTGTGCCCCCTCTACATGGTTTTATATAAGGGTGACGTTTGTATAAGGCGCACACATTGTACCATACAAGGTGGACGGTTTTATATAAGGGTGACGTTCGTATAAGGCGCACACCTTGTACCGTACAAGGTGGACCTCTAATTTCTGCCAAAACAGTTTCCGTGTTGAAAGGCTAAAAAATCTATTTTCATATTTAATTATGAAATTAAAAAGTTGGTTCATATCTATAAACACATAAGCAATTTCAAAATAGAGGATCCAGAAACGCATTACAAATATGTATTATTTTTATGACTTGAAATTCTCCTCTTTTTTGTATGAGACTGTATCATTTATTTTTTGTATAATTGGTATTAGTCATTAGATATCAAATTGGATGTCTTGAAGTGTGTCACAAAGTTAGAGAACATTTTTTATAAACTTGGAGTCTAGTCAATGATCCACTCACTACCATCCGATTTGAAATTTGATAGACCAAAAGTGATTGTGTTATACTAAAAGTTATTGGTCGAGGTCGAGATAATCGAATTGGAAAGTTTTCTAACTTTAGAACACTCTTTTCTATTGGATTTTTGAGGCGCACCTTATTACTATAATATAAAGTTACAATTTTACATAAACTTTAGATAGAGTCTTTGCAGGTTGTAAGGTGAGATGTCCCTAGCCACCGTAACGATGTAATAACTTTTTTTTGATGAAGGTCACGGACGATTATTTAAAGCAAGATTTAAAAGAAGGATGCAACCGAAGGGAAATAGGCTGATGGAATTCCCGTTAGAATAATGGTAACGATTAACGACCGTTATATGGTCAGAAATGACGTTTAAGTAAAAAATCGGAAAATGGAGTAAAATATGGAAAATAATGGGAAAAGAAAAGAGGAGGGAAAACAACAAGCAAAAGTCACGGTTGAAATATTTCTTAAAACATGTTATAATGTTTTTTATAAATATTAAAAAAAGAAAAATGTTATATAAACTTACAATAGAATCTTTTATTGTAGAAATAAGGTGCAACTCAAAAATCTAATATAACATAACGTCATACTTTATAAAATAATTGAAATTTTAGTACAAAAGAGTGTTATACTTTATAAAATAATTGCCACTATTTTTATTGTTTTGAAATAAAGCATTATTGAATTATGAAAACTGGAAACCTGATATGCTCGTATTAACACGTTATTTAGCGGTTTTTTTATTGAAGCGAAAAGATATTATGCTCTGGATGGAGTAGAATGTACATTTACTCCTTTACGCAAAACCCCACTTAGAATTAATTTTAGGACCCCAAGTTTTGGGGATGTAACTTATTCAACCCATAGATTAACCCCCACAAATAAATAAATCTTAATGGTACTTTTTATATATTAAAAATATCATAATATACACTATTTTTAGAGTTTGAAATCTTTTTTTTTTTTTTATTACAACCATCATGATTAAGGATGATTTCATCTTACAACCATAATGATTAAAGATGATCTCATCGATTCAAAGTTTTCCAATGCTAAAACTATATTTTTTAATGAGTTTTAAGAAGAGGCTTTAGTCTCTCTTTTTTTTGTATAAAATATTGGTCTTATGGAAACCTTTCCATATTTCATTTCATAAAAAAAAGGATGCGTCTGTTGTAATCAGACGCCCTTTCCTTATTTAAATTATGGAAAAAGAACCAAATGCACAGAGTCCGCATTAATAGGCACAAATGACCGAATTACCCTTATATTATTATAGTTATAGCACTGTGAGTTCTTAAATTCTTGGAATCGGATTTTTCTTTTTGAATGTTCTTGGAAAGAAAACTCTCACCACACAAAATCTACCAATCTTAAATAAATTGCAGTTTACTTGACAAATTCGGAAAATGAAACCTCAAGAAAAGTTTTGGTGGCTTAGCCCAAAAACAAAATAAAAATAAAAAGTTTGAGCAATGCTTTATGGAACATGAATAGAATATTCCATGCAAGAAAACGTTGTACAATGGTATCATATGCAAATATAATCAAAATTTACAAGGGGGTCACAATGTAAATGGGGAAGGGATTGGGGTCATGGAGATAGCACCCAGTCATGGAGATAGCACCCCTACACCCTAGTCATCACATTGTGGTTTTCATTCTTAGTGACACCACCCCACTAATACATTCAAAAAACCAACTCCTAAAATATTTGAAAAAACAGGTAGGGGCCATGTCTTTCCCAGTGAATAACCCAAAACAGGAAAAAAAAAAGGTCACAATGCCAATAATGGGTATCACACCTAGAATGTGCAAGCGATCATGTTTTCTGTTACATAAACGTTGAAATGAAACATGTTGAAATGTGCAAGGCACAACCATAACACGTTTGGTATGCGTAAAATTATTTTCGTGAAAGCATTTCGTATGAAAGAACAACCCATGTGATCAGGATTGGGAGTTTTTTCACATCAATTGGTCCCAATGTATTTTTTTCATTGCAATTGGCAGCCAACTGGCGAAAAAAAACTCTCACACCTAATCACTTAGAACAGATTTTTCATGTGAAAATATTTTTATTAATACCAAACATACCCTCTAATGTTGGGCATCATGCACATTTCTCCCAATGAAAGAGCATCGTGAAAACGTAGAGAAAGGGGCTCGGGTTATGGTGGTAGCACCCCACACTCCAATCAGTATATTGTGGTTCCCATTTTCAACACTAACACTTTCAAAAGATTAACTCAAAAAAAAAAAACTTGCAGGTAATAAATCCGCACAGCTCAATCAGCCCTTTTCATGGGTTGGGTTGGCGTATCCCTAAGGGCATGGTATCATTACCTAATGATAGGTACATGGCAAAGATAGTCAAGAGACGGTGGAATCGTTTTCTTTGAATGGAAAAACTAGACTCCAAATGAGGACGGTTACCAAGGGCATCTCGGCTAATTTGTCTCATATTGACTAGTAGAGATAGGCCAAGGGTAGGGCTGTAAATGGGTCGGGCCGATCTCAACCCAGACCTAATCATACAGGTTTAGGTGAGATCAAACCTTGGTCGAGTCTGATTAGTTTACTTAGATCCAATCCACTGACTTAGACTTGACCTGGTTTGACATGGTCCAAGCTAAACCTGAACTCAACCTAACTTGAATCAAGTCCAAGTCGAGTGAAATCAGACCCTACTCTTCCGATCAAATAACTGGGTTGAACTCCAAGCCCAAATCGGGTTAACCCCATGGTCAAAACCTACATGTCCTCCAAGCATGAGGTATGGAGAAAGAAAGCCAAGCCAACTTGTTGTTGCAGAAAAGGACACAATTCGTAGTAGTGTTATGATACAAGCAGTGTTTTAAAAAACGTTGAGTCGAATCTGTAACAATCCTAAAATTTCAAAAAAAAAAAAAAAGGAGAAAATATGCTTTTAAATAGGTGATGGTCTGTTTGAGTAAGATAGTCCTTGGGGACCATCACTATTTTCAAAAGTTTTTGCCTTTGCTTTTGCCTTTACTTTTTCTTTTGCCTGCTGCTGCTTGCAGCTGGCTACGTCTTTTAGCGGACGTGGTTTTCGTATGTTAAAAGCAGACGCTTAACGCGACACCTCAGGTATGAGGTAGAGCGTAATAAAATATTATAATAATGCATTTTAAGAATTTAAATAGGGGAGGTGAGCACTCCTACCCTAGAAAATTTTGAGATCTCTCTCTCTCTCTAGCCGAATTTTATTGAAGTTCTCTCTCAAATATTTGTGGGTAAGTGACATCGTCTTCTTGAAAAATAGTCTGTTTTTAATAAATAGTGATATTTCCGTCCAGGATCTTTATTTTATAAGTTTTGTGTGTAAGTGAATCGTCTTCCCGAAAATTAGTCTATTTTTAATAAATAGTGATATTTCCGTCTAGGATCTTTATTTTATTAGTTTTATGTGTAAGTGATCTCATTGTCTCGAAAAATAATCCAGTCTTTTTAAAAATAAAATGAAATAATTATTTCTGCTTATTATCATGAATTTTAGGCACGATAAATTTTATGCGCACACGACCTCATTATCTTGAAAAATAATCTTTTTAATAAAAATTGTGATATTTTATCTATGTTAGAAATTTTGAATGCTGTAAATTAGAAACTTAAATTTATTTATTTTTCTTGTCTATTGTTAGAAATAAATGTGATATTTCTGCTTTTAGTAAAATTGTGATATTTCTTTCTACTGTTTTGAATATTTAGACATTGTAAAATTCATGTGTAAATGACTGCCTTATTATTTAAAAATTGACATTTTTGCAATTGATTATAGTATTGTTGTGAAATGTTTATTTGTGGATTGATATCCCATAAATTGTGATAATTCCGTATTCTTGAATTTCTATAAGAGTCTTTCTATACATATTAAATTGGCACTTATGCTAGAATGCCTTTACAAATTGCTACCTTTCTAAATTTGAGCCCAAAATATTTGATTGGTTATTTTTTAAATGTTATATAGAGTGATTGTTATTAATGGTTTAAGTGAAATTCATATTAATGATTTTAGTGATATGTTGAGTACATGATATTGCTGCTTTCGAATGTTTAAATAGATTTAGAAATAATTTAAGTATGCAAGTGGACTCATCCGGTTCGCCGGTGAGGTATAAGTGGACCTATCTGGGACGTCGGTAGGGATTAAGTGGACTAATCCGGTACACCGGTGAGGTATAAGTGGACCTGCAGGGATTAAGTGGACCTATCTGGGACGCCGATAGGGATTAAGTGGACTCATCAGGACGCTGATGGGGTATATAGGTGACCTACTTGGGACGCCAGTAGGGTATTTTGTGAAATCCTTTGAATTATGTACTGCCGTTAAAAGTGTTATAAGCATTTCAATTACTCGGATTATACTTAATTATGCAATTATTGAAAGTGAAACTGTTGATGCATTTCTGTTAATAGATCTCATTTTGGAAAATATTTATATCTTTCAATCATGATTATTTTTAAGGATTATGATGATCACTTACTGAGTGGCCAAACTCATCAAACTATGGTAAACATTTTTTCAGGATAACTGCGGATTCATTTTGAGTGCTAGTCAAGATCAACCTTGGAAGATACTGTTGTTGTGCTAGCTTTCTTTATTTACTTTGTAAGACCTCGCCACTGTAAATTTGTCATATCAATAGATGTATATATGTTTTGTCTGTCACATCTCAGGAATAACAGTACTGTAAATTCTTGGGGTGTGACAGAATCGGACTCCTGAATCAGCACAGTCCGTGCTGGTTCTGGTATTTTACACGGAATCGCCTGATTTCAGATAGAACGAGGCAATTCTGTATAGTGAATCACCGATTCACTGTACCGAATCGGTGAGTCTCGTGAAGAACACAAGCTGCACAGTGTTCTTCACGGGTTTATTTAAATTTTGTCTTTTTTTTACTTTTCTTCTTTTTTTTCCATATGATCGAATATTCAGGCTTTATGCAGCTTTTTTCAACCTTGTCATGCATTGAATGGTGGAAAAAATTTCAATTTTTTAGATGCATTTCTGTTAATAGATCTCATTTTGGAAAATATTGATATCTTTCAATCATGATTATTTTTAAGGATTATGATGATCACTTACTGAGTGGCCAAACTCATCAAACTATGGTAAACATTTTTTCAGGATAACTGCGGATTCATTTTGAGTGCTAGTCAAGATCAACCTTGGAAGACACTGTTGTTGTGCTAGCTTTCTTTATTTACTTTGTAAGACCTCGCCACTGTAAATTTGTCCTATCAATAGATGTATATATGTTTTGTCTGTCACATCTCAGGAATAACAGTACTGTAAATTCTTGAGGTGTGACAGAATCGGACTCCTGAATCAGCACAGTCCGTGTTGGTTCTGGTATTTTACACGGAATCGCCTGATTTCAGAGAGAACGAGGCAATTCTGTATAGTGAATCACCGATTCACTGTACCGAATCGGTGAGTCTCGTGAAGAACACAAGCTGCACAGTGTTCTTCACGGGTTTATTTAAATTTTGTCTTTTTTTTATCGTTTTTCTTCTTTTTTTTCCATATGATCGAATATTCAGGCTTTATGCAGCTTTTTTCAACCTTGTCATGCATTGAATGGTGGAAAAATTTCAATTTTTTAGATCATGAAAGTTGCGGGTTTTAGGGTTTCTGCTTTTCGTTTTGTTTCATGCCAAATAAGGCATGAATTGATGAAAAGTTTGAGGCATATTGATCGTAAATATGTTCATTAGAAATTTCTGGTACGAATTTGTGATTATCTTTGAGAAAAACGAATTAATTTGAAGATTGAAGCCACGGGTTCACGAAACCAGGTAAGAACTTTATGTTTTTTTTTTTTTCCACCATTTGATAAATTTCAGTCCATATTTTGAAAATAATCAGTTAAATTTGTAGGGTTTTAAATCTTTATCGCGTCTTTTATCATTTACTATATTCAATTTTATTTAATTTACTCAATTATAGCCTGAGTTTTTAGAAGAACACAGTGATGTCTGTGACAAAAAAAATTATGTTGTTTTTTTTTTTTTCTGCCTTTCGATCTATTACATATAATGTGTTAGATTTCTAGGGTTTTGAATTGTTATAATCTTGTTTATAATCAGATGTATTCAATTTGATCTGATTTATTCAATTTGAGCTTTATGTTTTAGATTCAATAACTGTTGTCTGTGAAGAACTGCTTTTTTTTTTTTTTGCTCAATTTATTCGATTTGATTTGATTTATTGATGATAATGTGTTCATAATTTAGGGTTTTGATTTTTTATAGTGTTGTTTATCAAAATATGTACTCAATTGGATGTAATTTATTCGTTTGGAGGTGGATTTTTGAGTTGAAATGACTGATGTAAGGTGGCTCTGTGAAGAACATTTTTTTTTTTTTTTCTTTTTTTAGTAATCCATGATCGAGTTTTTTAAAATTTGTGATTTTCCGAAAAGATGTGAAAATCGTAACAAGGTTTTGATTGTCATGAGGTATTAAACCATATCTTTAATTTTTATTCTTTGAGTTTGCTGTACTCTTTTTTTTTTATTTTTTATCCATGATCGAATTTTTTGAAAAATGATGATTTTCCTAAAAGATGTGAAAATCGTGACCAGGTTTTGATTATCATGAGGTATAAAACCATATTTTTAATTTTTATTGTTAAAGTTTTTGTTGAAAAAATTGTATGTTGATAGATTATTTATGCAAAAAAATGCATGTTATTATATTTTTAATGCAAAAACTGTATTTTTTTAATTTGTTGTTAATGCATTTTTTAGTTACTAATTGTGTGCTTTATTGTAGTCCATGTATGTTGATATACTTATTCCATGATAATTCTATATTTATCCTTTTGTGCGATGTAAATTAAATGGTAAATAGTAGTTCATGCAGGGAAAGAACATATCAATATTCACATATTCATGCAAAGAAATGAAAATTCTTAATTGATTATCCTTATTTCTTATTGAATTTCTAAAAAACAATATTTATAATGAATTTTAATAATTTTTTCGGATTTTTTTGAAGCTTTAATCTGAACGATTCAGTCGATTCCCTATCCAAATCGTTGATTCGCCGATTTATAGATCCGAATCGATTTTTGAGGTGCTCGATCCTAGTCACCAATCCGCTTTTTAAACCATTGGATATAACTGTACGCTAGTTTAAATGCGTACTACAGACGTCAATTAAAAAAAGTGCATGACTGGATCAACAAAGTTATGAAAGGATCTTAAGTCTTCACGTGAGTGCATGATTGGATTGGACTCAACCAAAGTATTTGGGTTTCTTCTCGGAAAGTAGACCGGGTTAAGGACTTTATTGATTTCTTAAAACCAGACGAGTTTCGGTCGGAATTATCAATTTGGATTGAGAATCGGTTTGAACCGAATCAGTTTCGAGACGTATAGGTCCCTTAAAACCCTTTTTATATATGTTTTTCTTTTTTCTAAAGCTTATCTAATATTTGTGTTCCCTTTAAATTTCCATACCATTAACCCTTATTTTAGTTTTAATTCTGTTTTATTTATTTATTAATATATTTTTTAATCACCGAATCGGATCGAATAGACTCGATCTGGTTCGTCAATCTAATAATTAGACATGGATCTATGGGTGAACGATCCAGCCCACCAATCCAAGTTCTGAAACACTAGATTTTAAAAGCCCCGACCCACCTATTTAAACAAGTCCACCATCCAAAATTAATTTTAGATATAAATTTTGGATCTAAAAAATCTATGGATTGAAAATCCCAATTGTGGTGAGTATTAATCTAAACAAATAAATAAATTTGATAAGTAAAAAATGAAATATTTTTATATAATTTTAAGTTTTGGTTGGTCCACCATTTTTCAAGATTCATCTACAAAAAGGATATTAAATGAGGGACACTCTTTCTGTGAGTCCCCGGACTCCTATAGGAATGCACCTCCTTTTAATAGTCCATTTTTAAAATGGATTTTGGTCATAATTTTTAAGGAATATACAGCCTTTAATATATATATATATATATATATATATATATATATATATATATATATATATATATATATATATAGGTCATTAATATGCAAAAATAAATTAAATTTTAAAAACTAAAAATAAAAATATGTTTAAAGAAAATATTTAAACCATTTGTTTTAATTGTTTAAAAGCGACCACCGTTTGTATCCATCTTTGAGATGGGTGATTTATGACTTGGGAGACAGAAATTTTAGAGTGCCTGTCCACACATTTAACACTTTTATTTTAGAAAAAAGTTTTTGTATAGCCTAGGTTCTAAACAATCAAATTAGAGCCCACCTCAAAAAATTCATTAGGAAGAGGTTGTTTTGATAATTAAATATCTTCAAATTGATCATCTTGATATCAAGATGCATGGACATGAGAAAAAATGGATTTCAAGTTTTGAAAATAATGCATTTTGGACCGTCAATTTTCAAGATTTCCAAGTTTTCCTAGATTTGCTCGATCTACACATTTTTAAAGCTTTTAAATTTTATAATTAAAGATGAAATTATATTTTAAGACTATCAAAAAGATTTTCAATATTGAAACCACATTTTTTGATGGTGGGCTTTACTTTGATTGTTTAGAGCCTCGGCTCTATACAAACCGCACCCTTTATTTTAATGAGTAAGGGATGTCTTAATGGGCCATGACGAGAGAAGGCAATATTTAGTGGCCATAATCTAGCGAAACAACATCAAAGGTTTGTGAAAATAAGAAAAAAATTTAATTCTTGCTTTATCCTTAAGGTTAAAAAGAGGCTTATTTGCATTTTATGCACCAGCCAATAAAAGGACCCATGAACCATGCCTAAAAGGTGATTTAAATTTTAAGGGGTTTTTGGAAGACATTTAATCTTGAAGAAATTTATATAAGGTTACAATCTTATACTATTGCAGTAAGGTATACCTCAAATCCTACATAATAGAGTGTTCAAGCTTTGGAGAACCTTTCAATTGATCATGTTATTGTCTTCGAGATTTATGGACATGAAAGAAAAGAGAATTCTAAATACAAAAAATAGTGCATCTTGTAATAAGTTATCAAGATTGTCTATTTTCAAGATTTTTAAGTACTCATTGATCTACTCAATTTGTACTAATCTTTAAATTTTAAATTATTTTAGGAATGAAAATAAATTTTCAAACCATCCCAAAGTTTTCGACACCGAAATTACATCTATAAACAAATTTTAGAGGCGTCTTACTTTTACTGTATAAGGAGGCAACGTTATAAATACTAAACCTCACCCTTTAATCTTATTATAAATAGATTTTTTATCTAAAATAAATATATTCTGCATAATATTAATTTGTTAAATATTTGGTATATATGCCTTGTATTGTGGTATAATATTGTTGATTAGTTAACTTTTGGGGTATTTTAAGTTATCGTTAGTGGGAAATGATATCATGTTACCATGCCATTATAATATAATGAAACCACACTTCTAGAAAATCATGTTTGTGGTATTTGTATGACCCAAAATTTTACACACACTCTCTTAATCTCAATAATCATTCTCAAAAAAAAATTTAATTTGCATCTTATATATAGTCAAAATGATTCCCTCCCGACAATGAATCTAGACCGTCCATTTGGTGAATTTCAAGATGTAAGCCTTTATGAATTCAAAATCAGTTTTTTATTTTTTAAAGTTATTAATCTAATGATAATAAAATTATCTAAGAAATTTGGATAGATAAAAGATCCTTCTAAGTCATAGATTTAAGTATCTCACCAAAATAGATGGCCTATGTTACTAAAAAATACTTTCTACGTTGTGTTTTCAAATTTTTCTTCTTTTTTTTGTGATTGTTCATTAGAATGACAAGAGTGTATATTTTAAATTTTGGATCAAACAAAGAACCCTAATATGGTTTTTGAAACTTGTTTAATTATATTACTATACAACCGTTGCATGAAATCACTCTCCATTGTTAGTTATTTCTAGCTAAACACATGTGATTTTTAATAAAATTCTTAAAATAAATTAAAAATAATTTTTTATAAGATAAATTTCTATGTAAAACTTCTTATAAGTTTATCCCATGTAAATTTAAAAGGGGTTGCAACGAGGTCTGATGTTGCACATCTATCTGGGATAAATAGTGTCCCTTGTACCAGGTCTCAAAGTGCACTGGTAATACAACCGAGCCAAAGCCTTGTCCTTCCATAGGGCCCATTAAGTTTTACTTTATAATGTGTCAAATTAGACTTCTCCCATATTATTATTAGGAACATTAATGTAAATATCTCTTTTTTAGGGATATTTAAAACTATCTTTAAAATTTTAAATTTTACAAAGATATATGTTTTTAGCTTCAAAGATCTCTCTTTTTTAGCATCTATTTTCTTATTATCAAAATGTCCATTAGTTGAGCACTCTCAAAACCAAACTGTGTAGTAGTTGGTTTTTGTGAAAAATATTGTTCACACTAAGAGTACCGATATATTTGTACCTTTAACAAAGTATGGTATTAAGAATATCCATTTGAGCTTTATCCTAGTTATTTGGGGTTAGCTACACGAATTCTATTTTGTCATTCTTTTTCATCAAAAGTCACATCTATTCTATTAAAGGTCACATCTTCAGTTAAACTATAAGTCACCGTCTCTCTTCTCACTACTATCCATATCCTTTTGGGCATTTTTTTTGCCTTTTTAAAGCCTTCCACTTGAACTAATTCACCACATCTATGCAATGTGTATTAGGTCTAAGTTGCATATATTCAGCCTACGTAAGTCTACTTTCCCTCATCTTTTCGCCTATTATAACCACATTTAAGTTCTCTCAAATTTCTTCAAATATATTCATTTCGAAACCTATCCTTTCTTGTATTGGTACTTATTTATGTCAACATCCTCATCTCAAAAATACTTATCCGATGGACATTGTTTCTTCACCACCCAATATTATGTTCTATAAAGCATGGCTTGCCTTACAACTTTCCATACAACTTCCCTTTTAGTTTTATTAGTATTGCAATGATCAATGAAAAGTGTTTGGTGCTCTCAAATCTCAGTACTGAATATAATAGAATGATATTAATCAGGTGAGAGTATCGAACATAACATAGGAAAGAATTTTTTTTTTTGGTACTCTTAGTATTGACTATTGAACTTAAGTAAAGGCAAGAATATATTCGATATTCTCAGTTTGAACATTATTTTTCACTAACATTAATTTTTTAAAGTTTGAAACTGAAAGTACTGGACCATTTCAAGAGAAAATATAATGAAAAAATAAAAGAGACCAATGTAAAATAAAAAATTTAGGATGGTTTTATAGATATCTCGAAAAAAATAAAATATTTACATTAGTTTTCCTTAGTATTATACGATTATCCGTACTAATTTCCCTTTACATAGTGCCAAATTTATCAAACCATTATCCGTACTAACTTCCTCTCTCGTTCTCGTGATACCATGGATTCATCAGTCTGCACCTCCCATTGATAAATGTGTGGCATAACAAATTAAAAGCATTGTGTATTTGATGCGTGGATAGTTTCTTTTGGATGTGCAGATTGTAATTTGTGTTTGCTTTTTGAATTTTGAATTAATTACTAAAATTTCGTAGTTCACACAAAAACATCCTGCATGTCAGAGTTAAAGTGCTTTTTTTTTTAAAATGATTTTTCTTTTTTAAATGATAGTTAGAAGTGCTTGTTCTCTGTCACTGACTCGGTCACCGCCAAATCCGAGTCAACAAAGAGAAAAAATTAACATGGAGCGACGTGGGCAAGTTTATAAAATTGTGTAAAGAATTTAACACCAAATCATAAAGCCTCTATGATAGGATCCAAATCCATAACAGAAATGCAATTTGTATGTCAAATTAACATCAAAAATTATATATTATGAAAAGGGAAAAGGTTATATAGAACCGAGGCTCCAAACAATCAAATTTGAACCTACATAAAAAATTTCACTAGAAGAGGTTGTTTTGATGCTCAAACATCATCAAATTGATCATCTCGGCATCAAGATGCATGGACATGAGAAAAAACTGGATTTCAAGTTTGAAAATAGTGTATTTATAATACATTTTTTGACCGTTAATTTTCAAGTTTTCATAAATCTATCCATCTACACTATTTTTAAAGTTTTAGACTTTATAAATAACAACGAAAATGTATTTTAAGGCTATCACACAGATTTCCAATATTGAAACTACATTTCTCGACACTATTTGAAGGAAGGCTCTAATTTGATTGTTTAGAGCCCAGGCTCTATACAAACTGCACCCTTATGAAAAGCACGTCGTAAGTTTCCGATTTGTAGAAGGTCACCCACTCAAGTTGTCGTGACTAGGTCAGTTTTTCGAATTTGGATGCGAACGCGAGTCTTGACTTACTGCAAACACGAACATGCATAAATGCATGGAGATGAGCATGTTTAACCATTTGCAGAGGACACGCAGTACACTAAATGTAGGTAACCTTGTATCATCATCATCATTTTAGCTTTTGTTCTAATTAATTGAGATTGACCTTTTTTCTAATTAATTGAGATTGACCCATGAATCTTAGTTCTCCATCCTGTTTATAGGCATACAGTGTGCTATACTCCGCATGAGTGTATTTGGTGTGTGCACACACAAACATGCCTGTGTGCTATATTTCGCAGGAGTGTATTTGATGCGCGCTCACACAAACATAGAGGATTTTGAGACGTGTCAACCATAAGAGAAAAACACACAGACTCATCATTCATATATTTGTACAGAGCTACCAACAAAGATATATATGAACACATCCGTGTTTTTCCCCTTTTAGTTTTTAATATTAACTTGAGATGTGGTAAAAATGAATAATGCAATCAAATAGGATTTGTCTCCATGCCCCAATCCTTACACATCTTTCGAGAATGGGTATGCAAGTATGAATGGAGTAGGGACTCGTAGTTTTTTCATTGATCAATTTCACCAGCATTTACTTTTCTTTCATAATTAAAAAGCAAAGCAGTTGGGGGACCTTCTGGTCTCCTAGAATATTTCAGGTGCTTTTGTAGCATGAACATCCTTCAAATAAGACTAAGAGCCTTAGTACTAATTCAGAGAGTCAAATTTACAACTAATGGCAACTAAATTTACATTCAGCTTCTGCAGTGGACAACAAAAAAATCATGAAATGGAAAGAACAAATACATGAAAAGAAAAACAATGCAAGATCCAGACAATACAAGAACAAAAGCCAGAAAACTGAAACCTCCGTAACAGAGCATGGTGGCACCAAATTATGTGACAATAGTAATTGGAAAAAGAGGAATTATATCATTATAGATAACAGCCATCAAGGGAATGATACAATTGTGTTCCCTGAAAAAACATTTTCGTTCTTTTGAATAGGTTCATGTAACAACGGATGGTATGGCTCAATAATAACTTCAATTACGTTATTCACTCGAGATAAGCCATATAAACATAGACAACCAAGTTATCTTCCCTTTCAGTTACTTGAACTTGTCCATCCCTTTCCTGCTCCGTAAATAATCTCACTTGGAACAACAAAAAATCTGGGTGTTAATTTACATCTCTTAAACAGTTGAAAAACTTCATGCATTGTTTGCATCAATCAGACATGTCTTCCCCTCCACTGAATTGATCATCATCCATGTCTTGCAAGCGTGAAACTTTACGCCTGTCATCATGAACGTCTTCAACAGGAGACCTTCCTCGCTTTGAGGGAATAGCAACCTTTGAAATCGAATGATCCTGAACAAAAGGAACAGAAGAAGTGCAAGCTTGTGTTGTTATAAGAAATCAATACTTCAACACGAAACTGAGCTTGAATTCAAGTGAAAAGCTCTGAAGTGATCACTGATGTAAACAATCACCTGTGGCCCATAACATGTAAACCCATCTCCTTTTTCAACAAATTTATTAGTCAAGAACATAGAAATAGAATATGTTTTAATGCCGCCAAAGTTTCATACACAATGCACACACATTGATGAAGTAGCTCCTTCCATTTCATGAAGTGATTGGCAAAGCATTAACTGAGGGAAAAATATCACCCTAAAGCACATTTTTTAAACTGACCCAGATGTTTACTCTCATTCCATGCCAGCAAGGCTTTCTGCAGAGGACTACAGGACACTTGCAACCCAAGAGTGACAATACACAATTAGAAGCATTTCAAGGAATTTGGAGTACCAAGGACTACAATCCAAACACATTCAGGCAAAGCTCTTACATATTAAGGACCAAAAGTTGACTGGTCCAGGCCCCCAATCTCATGTTGTGATATTTGGAGAAAAAAAATGGCCTATAAATCTAACAAAATTGAAAGAGCTGAATTTTGATGAATTTTGAAGAACAAACCATATAGAATCGTCTAAAATTTTCATGACAATACAAGATAGGAAAAGTGACATAAAATAAAGGCTAATTGAAATCTCTATTTTTTGGATGGACCTGAAGGAAATGCATATACATATTATGTGAAATAATTTGTGCATGTCTGCATGAAAATTCACAAAGTGAAATATACACAAGCTTTCGTAAAAATTGCGGTGTGATTAAATATGGAACAATAGTTACTCTTTAATGTGAACAGCAGACAAAAGTTCCTGAAGGAGGGGAGCAAATATCAAAGACAATGACTTAATCATATATCTGAATATGAAAAGCAGTTGGGCCCCTTCACTCCTTATTGTTTCCTATGAATTGTTAATCAACTGCCCAACCTGTTTGTTGGAGCAACCAGTAACATTTGATAAATTGGATAATGATCAAATAGTAGTTCAAAAGATTGAGCCAACCTGCAACGAAAGTCAGTTCACAACTCAACCAATTGAAAAGAAATAGATGCCCTTCTCATACCTTTATATTTTGTTTGAATCTGAATATAATCTAAGTCGCCGGCCCTCTGGCTCAACTAGAGTCAAGTGACACAAGTCAAGTCAAATCAAGTTTTTAATCATGCTACAGAGAGGCAATTACTGTTGCCTTAGTGTTAAGCCATAATTAGTGATTCTTTCATGGTTAAACCATGACTCTTTCCCCAGTTTGTTGCAGGCATCGGTGATACTGAGATGGAACTCAAAGGGGCAAGTTTCTCAATGTGCCAGCTTCATGGCCATGATATGAGAATCTAGAAAAGAAGTATTCGTAAACATATAGCATAACAAATACAATGCCTAAATAAAACTGGATGACATAAATTTTATTGAACGCCATATGATCATTGAGGGAAAAAAGCTATTCAATAAGGCTAGCAAGTTTATAAAGGGGTTGGATATGGACAATTGTGTGTCCAGAGGATTCATTTGCTAACCAATTTCTCTTGGACAAACAGGGCGCATAACCAACACAAGTAAAAATGCATAGAAATTGCTTTTCACATGGAACTAACTGAAGCTTTCAAACTAAATTAGGTAAATATTTCCAAAGCAGCAATAAAGAACTTTATAGTTTAATCCAATGAGTCTAGTGATAGAACAGTTGCATACATGCATTGAAGGCGCTCTTCCAGATTCCTTTAGTTCATTTGTGGCAACAGTAGACCTCCGTCTCACAGTCACTCTTGAAGGTACAGGATAATGAGTTTCAATGTCATGACCAGATCTCCCATCAATCCTCCTCCTCCGTAAAACCAGCTTTGTCGGAAGAGGCTGCATCACAGTATAATGTCAGAAGCCATGACTACACATCAAGTATCAACCAATGGTACACAAAAACTACAGATCCAGAAGCATACCAAGTATCTTGCTCCTCCTTCCTCGAAATTGACAAGATATGTAGTGGGATCTTCAGCATCATCTCCACGGACCTGGAATAGTTATGAGAAAAATAGTCATCCTCCCAATTTTCCAAAAAGTTTATTCTACGAATGCAGAAGTAATATTTTTTAATCTTGATTTTGCAAAATATCCTAACAATAAATGATCTAAATGGCATACAAATCATTGGAAATGCATAATTAGTACACATACATCCCAGTGGTACTCTCTTATCCAGGAGAAATCAATATCTTCATGTTCATCATACATATCCTTCGTCAACTGCCATCAAAAAGAAAACAGCTCAGTGATCAACAAAATGAAGCATGTTGCAACACGTAGACTTCATAACATCTCCTAACAGAATTCTCATAACTCCAGCTATTGTGACTTAATGGCTTGAATAAATCAGCAATGTCACACAGGAATCCTAATTGGCAACTTAAGTAGCTACTTGCCCGGATTTCACCAACGCACAGAGGAAATGCTGATAAGATATAACAACCCCCCCCCCCCCCCCCCCCCCCCCCACCCCCCCCACCCACCCATCAAAAAAAAAAAAACGGAAAAAGAAAACGAAATACAAATAGTAAGTACTTAATGGCTCGAATAAATCAGTAATGTCACACAGGAATCCTAATAGGCAATAAGTAAATCTGTAATCTTTAACACCAGCTTGGGATCCAACACTTGCAGTCTCTGTTTTGATAAGAGATATACCCAAAATAAAAAAAATGGAAAAAAAAATGAAATGCAAATGGTAACTCAACCTCTTCCGGTCCAGGGACCAAATATGCCAAAAACTTCTCCGGTTTAGATGAATCTGTCCCAGAAACAAAACTCTTCATGATAGCCTGTCAAAAACCATAGAGGAAATGTTAATACAAGAATATTGCCATGATGAGTGCATAGCGAAACAACGAATCCATCTAACAATTGAGAAAGCAAGAAAGAGCAAACACATCAGAGGAAATACAGGCAAAAACCTGAAGAAAAAACTATATGTATCCGCTGACAACTTTGACTTGGTCCAAATTAGGTACTAGTCCCAAATAACTGTTCAAGAATGTTTTGCTACACAGAATTGTGTAACAAAGGAGGGCAATCCTAACTCCTTAGCATACTTAAATTTCAGGGCAATAAGTGGTCATAATGGGTTCAGAAGATTAATAAAGATGAGAGTGGATGCATTATTTGGAAATGGCAAAACATAAACATAGTTAAACATTTTACACATGTACACAAAATTTTCTCTCTCCTGTGCAGAGGGAAACACTAGTGAACAAGGCTTAACCCCAAAAAAGCATCCAATTGGAAAAACAAATAAGCATACATACATACACATGTATGCATGCATCCATGTGCACACAAAGATAGACAGATAAATAGATAGACATACGGATAGGTACAGCAATATACACATATGCAGATGTGTGAATATGTGCACAATGTTAAATACTACTCAACCTTGGCATATTCACGCATGCCCATGGAACACCATAAGAAAATAGGAACTAAACCTACTCTTGATTCAAGTTCATCATGAGTAGCACGATCCAACTTGTTGTAGGCTTCTAAGTCAGCTACTGGATCTCCATCAAAGGATATCATGACATAACGATCCTCATACCTGTTACATGATATTATTAGTTTCAAATTTAGAAAATGATTTTGATGACAAAACACAGTGTCGACACCCACACTGCCGAATATGCAGGTAGGAATGTATTTCCATCACCCAATTGAGTATCCCAATTAAATGATAATGAAAGAATTACCATGGAAGGAAGGTCATACCGCTCAAAATCAGGTAGAAGTGGCATGATTTCAACAGGTTGTAGACCAGGTTTGGTTTGATGTATTGGAGGTAGTTTTGATGCTTTGAACGATTCTTCAATTGCCTGGATTTGTTTTTCTCTGAAAAAGGATGAAAGCTAGTGTTTATCTAAAAGAAAAATATACGTCTGTGACATAAATAACTGCAAGTACATAGATATATATACATATACATACATACATACATACATATATAGATGTACATATACATACATACATATATATATATATATGCATTAACCACATTTATATGACTTTGTGAAAGAACAAAAAATTGCAACCATTTGGAAGAGCTAAACAAACATTTTATTCCAACAACATAGATAGGTTTCCAAAATACTAACCTATTATTGAGATTCTCCAAGAAATGATTGCGACCTTCCCTTGATTCTCGGAGTTCCTTTGCTTGTTTTTCAGTGATAGACTGCAAAAAATAAAATAGCCCTCATAATCTCCATTATTGTCCGGAGTTGGAAGATAAGAAACCTTAAATATGAAGAATGTAATTTATAACTCTTACCAGCTTTGCTTGATCCAGGCTGAGAGGAGATATATATTGAGTTTTAACCAACCATGAGACACCTTTCTCTGTAGGGCGATCCTTCCTTCTAATGCCATCTTGTTTGACAGGCGTAGCTACCTCACCATCACGGAGAAGCTCTTCGTCTTCAGGGGCAAGACGCGGCCGTACACTGGGAGTGCTGAAGAGTAATCCAAAGTATATAAGCAAAATGAGACAAAGTCCACAATAGAAAAAAGCTAAAGAAATAGCATATGTAGGATCTTACTTGTAAACACTGATGTCAAGTAGATCAAGAGGTATCCCAAGGTCTGGCTCAACAAAAAGTTTTGGCTTGTGCAGCTTCTCTAATGATGTGATAGTGTATTTAGAGTATCTGCTTGAGAAATTAAGAACAACCATCACATAAAACATTTCCTTCAAGTGCAAAAGACAACTGGTTCCTACTCTACAACGATGTCATTCTCAAAGTCTCACCAAACAATAGACTAAATAAACCTTATAACCAGCAGAAGCCTATTTCATCCAATTTTGAAGACTTTAGCGATTAACCAAGATCCATTTTAACCTCAAATTTCATCTATCGAGCACCACATCAGTTTCAAAGCCACTATCTAAAACGACAAGAGAAGTAGAAATGAACTTGCCACAAAATTTACATGTGAAAAATTAAAACATAAAAAAGACATGAAATATTGAAATAACATACTGATCTTTATCTGTGTTCAAAGCCAATAACTTAGGTTGTGCAGTGGGATCTGGAAGCTCATTCCTAAACCTGCAAAAAGAAATATACAAGAGTTCATCACCTCCATGCCATAGCAAGGAAACCATGAAGTAAGTCATATACAATTTCATTCCATATCACAATGTTCTTCACAAGCCAAAAAGGAAATGACCAAAAATTGGTCATTTCATACACTTATAAAAAAGCAAAAAAATATCATTTGAAAGAATCTCAAAGCAAATAAGAAAGTTGTGGGTAATATAAGGCAGCAAACTTATTTGTAGAAACAAGGTTGCGGTTTCTATACCGTCCATTTTAGTTAGATGATGTATATCCGGCAAACTTACTTGTAGAAGCAAGGTTGTGGTTCTACACCATCCATTTTAATTGGATGATGTAGAATTGGCACTATTTCAAACAATGTCAAAAAGTGGCATGTATTTTAAGACTGTCAAATCTACAAATAAAATGGGTAGTGTAGATTACTGCAAACTTATTTTTACAAATAAGGTTACATCCTTTTATGAATTGTTTCCAATAAGAAATTTACTTTACAAGCTAATTTTGCAGCATCCATGCAATGAATGACTATTTTTGGCTACATCACACGATAAATCACTATAAAGAAAAACACGAGAACAAACTCAATAGAATACCAAAAAGCAACGAGAGAAGGTGAACTCTATAAAAACCTAAAGATTTCTAGTTAGTTTCTCCAGCCAAAAGTAATGGTACGTTAAAACTCAAATAGCCAGGAGAAATTACACATAACATAACAATAGACACTTGCCAAAATTTTATACTTAGAGCCTTATCTTTTATCCCCCCGCCATTTCTCAGAAAGAAGGACCATATATAAACACATGTTTGTTAGTAAAACACATATGCTCTTTCCAGAAGGGTCCTCTTCCTATGGACTGACAAGTTATACATACCCTTGGGTATATGCAAAACTTTAAACTTATTTCTTCATGGCCATAATTACCCTTACTTGTGAAATACCTTAATATAAGTAATGAAGGAATCCTGACATAAGATTAGAGGCTCTATTATTGTATCTACAACCATGAACATGTTACAAGTGTGAGAGTGCTCAAAACTGAATTATCCCAAAAAAAATTCACTCCAGTAAATCAAGAGGCATAAATCTTTCTTATTAAGTGACGCATCTAGGTTGACATTGTTCCATCCTGACTAGGGCCACATGGATAGGATTTAAGTTCTCCTGCCACAAAGGCATATCGTTAAGGATGGATGCTTGAGTTTTGACCTTCTCCAATAGCCTTTCTACGAGCCTCCTCTCTTGCATAATCATAGACTAATTCAAGAGAGGGAAATTTGTTCTTTCCTAGAACTTGTACTCTCTAAAGTTCATAGCCAAGATGTAGGCCTACTAAGAAATCAAAGATTCTTCTTTGCTCGGCCTGTTTTTTAAGTCATCAACAACGGGATTAATAAGATGATAGTGGTCTAGTTCTTCCCACTTAAGTACTTTTCCACAGCCATTTCTCCTTGATGCAAATTCAGTATTTCACAATGCAATTGATAAATCCTAGTCATACCATCTCGCTGTCAGTATATCTTGGCTACTGCCTCCCATATATCCTTTATAGTTTTCAGAAAAAGCAGCCCCTTGTTGATACTTGGCTGCATGAGATGAAGGAGCCATGTCATTACTGTAAAGTTCTTACTTTCTCCATTATCAAAAGAAAAAGTTCTTACTTTCTCATTCATAATGGGATGGATCATTTGTGGGAGGCTCTCACTTTTCCTGTGATAAAACCATATTTCCCCTGGCTTCCTATGAACATTTTGGCAGATTGGGACCATTCTAAGTGGTTTGCCCTATCTAGCTTAACTATAGTGATCACCAATCTTGGGTGGTCAGATTGACTGCTTCCCAAGGAAATATTCTGCTTGATTTCTAACATTTTCCTTCTCCCTTAAACTAGTGAGGATTTTTTTCAAGGTACTAGTTCCTTAGTTTTGAATGTCAGGTTGTTGGAAATGTGAGGTTGCTAGATATATGAGGTTGCTGGAAATATGAGGTTGCTGAAAAACAAAGGAGTTCGGGAAAAAAAACGTACTTATTGGTAAAGGAAAGCAAGCCCTTAAACTAGTGAGGATTTTTTTCAAGATACTAGTTCCTTAGTTTCGAATGTCAGGTTGTTGGAAATGTAAGGTTGCTAGAAATATGAGGTTGCTGTAAATATGAGGTTGCTGAAAAACAAAGGAGTTCGGGAAAAAAAACGTGCTTATTGGTAAAGGAAAGCAAGATGATCTAGCTAGAAATACTAGATTGTTGATACACCACACCTTCAAGCCCAAGAAGGAAGAAAAAACATGATTCTAGGTGGCTATCCTAAGGTTTCAAGCCCTGCTCCGATACCATGTTAAGGTTGAGAGAAAAGAATATCCAAGCACAAGATAAAGAAAAATATATATATTTCTTTTTCACCACATGAATCATGGGGCAATGTGCCCTATATATACCCAAATCCCTGTAGGGGTTACTATACAGGTAGGTCAACAGGCATAGGAGTTACAACCATTATACATTAATGTCACATGATGGTTATAGCCCACTATGCATGACTGTTACATGTTGTTACAGCAAGAATGTTACATAATTGATGCAGCCCACAAGAGTCACTTTTTTGTCATTTAAAAAACATTGCTACCAAGTCATCAGTAAAGAAAAGCATTGCTATAGTTAAAAAATATCACAAGATATGGGCACAACAAGTACAACTTTAAAAATTTCCAATGATATGGAAAAACAACGGCAACATCAACACCAACAAGGACATGAATATCAGAAGCTATTGAAACAAATCAACATTTATCCTGTCATGCCAGAAGTATCAATCATCTTGTTGGTAATACAGAATCATACAATGATCAGAAGAGCAATAACCTCAAAACACAATTCAAGCATCACATTCAACGGAATTGCCACATCAGGAGGACAGTAAAGTAGCATTCCATCTAGAATTAGCGAGAGGCCAAAAAATGTATTTAAAGTTCAGCATTGAAGACCTTATGAAGCATCATTAAGTTACAAACACGGCAAAGACTGCACACAATGAAGCATCATTGTTCTGATAAACAAACTAAGACCGCCAACACCATATAATTAAGACATCCAAGAAAAACTAAATCCATCAATCACATAAAGAAAATTCCACATCATTCCCATTCCAAAACAGCATTCTCAAAAATCAATCAAAGAAAAAAAGAAACTTACTTCAATTTGCATAAAAAGGTTGTCGGCTTCTTCAACCTATTCTCAACCCTTTCAGCCCCCAAAAATGGGCCCTTCCTCTCCGGTCCCCTCATCATCCCTGAACCTGAATGCCCCTTAGCTCCAACCCCCAATTGATGACTCCTATGACCATGATGATGATGATGGTGCCTCTCTTCTTGCTTCTTCTTCTCATACTCTCTCTTCTTCCTTGCCCTCCTCTCCTCTTCAGTCTCCACTCTCCCCCGGTCATTCAATTGAGGAGGGCGGGCTCCACCAGTCGGTTTCGGGGGTGGTAGGGGCCTTGCCTCCTTTGCAGGGGGCTTTGGAGCAGGGTTTTGAAACGCCTCAATTTTGGGCCGCGGGGGGGATGCAGGGGGTGGCGGAGGTGGCGGTGATGAAGGGGGAGGCAGCGGAGGCGAGGGTGGGGGGTTGTGCATAGACGAGTTGTGTGTGGAGGGGAAGAATTGGGGGTAATGAGGAGGGGGGTAGTGCACGGAGTTTTGGAGAGGCGGAGGGGGTGGAGGAGGGGGTTGAGGAGGTGGCGGTGGGGGAGGTGGAGGATTACTGAGAGGAAGAGGAGGTGGAGGAGGAGGAGGAGCGGTGTATGGTGGGTTCGAGGAGAAGGGGAAGTTGCGGTAGTGGTGGGATGAGGTTGTGTATGCATGGTGGTGGAAATTAGGGTTAGGGTTTTGGGGGTAAGGGGAAGGAAGGGCGGTGTTATTGTTGCTCAGATGGAAATTAGGGTTAGGGTTAGGTTGTTGGGGGGGAGGGGGAAGGAAGGTGGAGGGTTGAGGATGGGGGAAAGGAGCAGGTGGAGGGATTGCAGTAGGGGTTCTGCCTGGTCCATGCCCACTGTTGTGGTACATGGAAGCCATGGCCCTCTCACCCTCTCTAGACGGAAATCTCTCTCTTCTTTCACCACAGCAATTGCAATCTACGCGCCTCTTTCTTTCTTGGAGTCGTCAATTGGGACCATGGCGAAGTTGCAGTCTCTCTCTCTAGCAATTGGGTAGATGCAGGTGATTCTGGTTTAGCTCGAAGACGATTTAGATCGATCTGCAAGACCCTGGTACTTCCTATTTTGCGTTTACTTTGGTTTTGGGAGAGGGTTGTATTTGTATTGTATTTCCAAAATTCAAGAGTTCCGAAAAATTTTCCGGTGAGATGGGGAATTTTTATGATCAGGCCTCTAATGCCCTAATCTAACTCTAAACTACGTTTCATTGGAGAGGGTGATGCCAATGCGCTAACCAATTAAAAACAAAAAAAACAATTATTTTCCCATTTTTGGGTAAATAACCTTATTATCTTCCCTCTTATGCATATATATTTATTTTACGAGGGAAAAGTTTTGGTGTCTTGAAATTCGTCCCCTACTAGATGGAGCTAGGGTATAGAATGCAATTTAAACATGCACGTTTTGCATATTTATGATTTAGCATCTCAATAAATTTGCAAATTCGGTAATATGCAAAGAGTTAAAACGACTAGTCCAAGAAAAAATTAAAATGCTCTATTTTTTAAATTCAAATAATTATTTTGTTTAGAGTCATTATTCCTGATCACGGAGAACAAGGGTTCCTAGAAAACGGGAATCAAAGGATACGATTGGTGCATAGATTCAATGGAATTTGTTTTGACAAATGGAGTTGACCTCATTTGTAGAGGAATCAATCCATACATAGGACGGGAAGGGATGATCCTATATATTGGTATTGACTAAAAATATTCAACAATTAACTACGACTTTTTTTTTTTAATGCTTCAAATTGAATATTATTGAGATCAAGATTATCAAAATGTGAGATTTAGGTAAAAATTAAGTCTCTGCATTTCTGAATTTACATCCATCTCTGTATTTTAGATCCAATTTTTTAGTGAATATAGTATTTTATAGAGTAGGAAAGCATCAGAACCTCACCTCTGTACACTAGCTTTAATCTCAGTGAATATATCATGAAATTCCAATTTTGCCATGTGTGTCGTATGTATTGTATGGCACACATCACAGTATATGTCATACTCCTTCTTTAGCATTAAATTTTACTGCATTATTCTTGGAAGTACGTGAATACGTCTTGAAGTTTTCTAGATCAGTTAGTATCCAATCTAGTTAATAACTCTAATATCCAATCTAGTTAATGACATTAATGAAACATGAGTCGTCGATTCAAAATTTTCTATATCAGTTAGTTGTTGATTCAAAATTTTCTATATCAGTTAGTATCTAATCTAGTTAACGACAACAATGAAATATGAAAGCCCCAGACCGCAATCTATATATAGCCTCTCTCATGGTTTTTTTTTTTTGGTAATTCAGTGGGTTTGACGAACCCCTACCCGTTTTTTAAATTGTTAGTGGTTTTTTAATGTGTTAGGTGATAATGTGGTTGAGGTCGTGGTGGTAGCACTACCTGAACCTGCCCCATTGATGTGAAGCTCTTATGCTCTGGCACAAATTTCAAAAATACCTTCCTAGTCCTATACTAAAAAACACCTAAAAAACTTAGAACATTCTATATAGGTCCTAAATCTCATGACATGTCATCGTTTCTCAACTTAACCCTAAATTTCTCATTTTAAAGGTAGATTCCTAGCCTCATTTTTTTTATCAATCAAGGTCGTAAATGCCTAAGTTGCTTCCCTACAATGGCCCTTATTGACAATGTAGTTCTTGTAATAGTATACTTCAATTATTCATATACACTTATATATGTTTAATCCTATCAAATAACCTTCTAAACTCGTATCAAATACTATCATATTGTCGTATAGGATATTTACCCTTTATCTGCTTCATATTTTCAGTCTAAATTGATTTGATCCTACTATAAGTTTGATAATAAATCTGTAGAAAGGAAACCATCAAAAGTTATATGTTTAGAAATTGATTTACCCATATAAGGCTTTTACCCATTATGAAATTGCCACATATATCACAAAAATTTTAGCCATACTTGGATTTACCCATTGACATAAACATACCACAAGGTTTTATCTATCCATAGGATTTTATCATTTAGTATTAAAGTGCTTTATGGGAAGAAATTGTGTATTTCTCCAAATCTCATTATGCCTACATGCTTTGAGAATGTTTTAGCAATCATACCTTACTTATGGGCATATTATCATTTTACTGGAAGGCAAATGACTTATTGTTAGTTCTATCTTTTCCATTATTACCTAGATGGTCAACTTTTATGTGTTTGCCTTTGGAGTTGATCGTCCCATATTTCATTAATAAAATTACAACCTAATTGTCACAAAATATGTGAATTGGCTCATCAATTTAATCAATCACAACTGCTATGTGTTTCCCCTTGTAGTTGATTGTCCCACTTTTAATTAATGAAATTACTGCATGGTTGTCACAAAATATATGAAGTGGCTCATCGATTATTTCAAGCTTCAAATCCCTAATAAAATGACTTATTCAACCGATAGAAAAAAAAGAAAATATTATAAACAAGTATTCTGATGCCATTGTCCATCAGACAGCACATCCATATTTCTTATGAAACCAAGGAACAAAACATCTTCGAAAGAATAAAATATGTCCAATATTCATCATCAGGATCTTCTTTGAATTTTGCATCAAATAATCCTTGAATTTCTAGGTTATTCTCATGAAAACAACATTTATAATATTTAGTTCCTTCAATATATCCAATTATTATTTTAATTCCTTCTTAATGAGTCATGCTAAGATTGCTTTGAAATCTACTAACAAATCCAGCTGCAAAGCTTAGGTCATGCCTTGTACATAGTATGACGTACATAATAGATCCAATGGCATGATTATGTTGAATAGGTTCCATTTTTACCTTTTTCTCATCACTAATTGAACATTATTACTTTGATAGCTTCACGCTCTTACGAATAGGGGTTTTCATAGGTTTGTATTTTTTCCATCTTAAACCTCTGGAGGATATTTTTTACATATTTTAATTAAGATAAGTAGAGAAGCTTAGAATTTATACCTTGTAATATTTATTCCTTAAACATGTGATATTTCTCCCATAGCCCTTATTTCAAAATACGAATTAAGCCATTATTTAGATTTATCTATTATTTTTATATAATTACTGGTCAATAATATATCATCTATATATAGAACGTTTGACCTTGGAAGATATTATTTTGGAGACCGCCACTCCTTTATAATGTAAAACTGCCCTATTTGATTATGGAACAGCCTCATGTTTTATGGGAGCCATGTTATCCTTTGTCACCACCTTACACAACCTTAAAAATAGAAATGTTTTCCGTAGGGGAGCATGGGAAGAGTCATTCCGATGCTTTAGGAAGATGTGGTTTCCAAAACTATGCCTTTCCATAATCAAACATGACAATAAAGATAAAATTATATATTTGCTCATGCTATTCCAGGCATATACGCAGTGGTCTAATTTACTAGTTATATAACCAATTTGGGGTTTTTTTTAGATGATTGTTTTTTACCATAAAATAATTTATTCACTTTATATGCTTTTTCTTCTTGGCCCAACCACATATCCCTCTGGGTATTTCATATAGATATCTCTATTTAATAAGGTTGTTTTAATTTCCATTTGTCTAAGACACAATAGGCTACGTGTGCTAATGTTATCCCTAGGGATGCAAATTTTGCTACGAGAGAATATATATCTCTGCGTGATCAACTCTTTCTTTTGTAGTGAAATTTTAGTTACTAATTTGGATTTATTATATTTATCAATGATTCATGAACTTTCAATTTTTTTTAGGGACACATTTACATCTTATGGCCTTCTATCTTCAGGCAGATGTAAAAGTTCACATGGTTTCTTTTTAATGGAGATTATTTCATCATCCATGTCATTGATTCATTCAGATGATTCAGGTGAATTAATTGCTTCATTATAGGTACATGGTTCATCTATCTCATCCATATTAGGAAATACATGATATTCTTCTAAATAGAAAGGATGTTCTCTAGATATGTGGTTCCTATCTAGTATATGGGGTCCATAAGGTCAAATTCACTAGTTCTTCGCATGCGTTCCATGGTGTCGCCTTGATCTTTATTATGTTTCTCTTCAAACATGTCAATCTATTTTATCATTATTTAAGTTTTCTATAAAATAAGCGTGTATGCTCTCAAGCGAGCTTCTACTACCGTGGTCATATAACTTATACCCTCAAGTCAGGAATATTGCTCGATTTCTGGAAATTTGTGAGGTCACAATTGGTTTCAAGGTAAATCTTCACAATTCATCTATGATTGGTATTAATTGTGCGGAGGAGGTTGTTGATGAACTAGCTAGTGTGATGGGGTGTAAAGTAGATCATTTTTCAGTAACCTATCTTAGGCTTCCCATCTCTGAGTCGAGGCTTCTTTTGGCGGTCTGGGATAAAAGAAAGAGTCCAATCCAGACTTGATATTTGGAAAAATAAGTACCAATCCTTGGGAGGTTGAGTGACTTTGTTGAGGGCTTGTCTGACCAATCTTTCAGTCTATCAGATGTCAATAGTTCATATGCCTATCTCGGCTGCGAAGAAGATTGAGAAAATAATGAGGGACTTTCTGTGGGGTTCTACTCCTGAGGGCAAGAGATTTCATCTTCTAAGATGGGATAGAGTTTGTACTCCAAAGAAAGAAGGTGGTTTGGGTATACAGAGAATTAAGCTGGTGAATCAAGCTCTGATGTGCAAGTAGTGGGGGCACAGTCTTCAATTTAAGGATCGCATTTGATATAGAGTCCTCGTCTCTAAGTATGGTGTGGACAAATTTGGTGTTTGGTTCGGGGCTGGTAGAGGAAAGGACAGCTCTCAGATGTGGAGATTGATTACAAATTGTAAAACTATGATCTCAAGATATTTTAGATGGAATCCAGGAGATTGTTGCCAAATTTCCTTCTGGCACCATAGATGGATTGGAGACTTTCCTCTAAAGTCTGTTTTCCCTTATCTATTTAAGATTGTTATGAAGCCGAACATGTTAGTCAGTGAAGTTGTGGATAGAAGGGGCAATAATCTCTAGTGGAACATTCAGTTGGCTTATAGTCGGTTGAATAATATCTTTCTCTCCCAATGGTGCTCTCTTATTGAAATGCTAGATATGGTCTATGTTTCACATAATGCCAGGGATGAGTTGGTTTGGGAGATTGAAAGTGATGATATTTTCACTGTCAAATCCTATTATAGTCTATTCTTTCATGATCGATAGAGATGGTCATGCCCCCAAATTGCTTAGATTTGGAATTGGCCGCTACCCCACAAGGTACAAGCATTCATCTGGTTGGCTGCTATGATAAAGTTTTGACCATTGATAATCTGATTAAAATGGAAAAAATTTTACTTAACGTATGTCTTCTTTGCAAAGCTGATGGTGAATCTGGTGCTCACATTTTCATCCATTGTTCTTTGTTGGTAAGAATCTGGCATTGGTTGTTTGGTGTCTTAGGTATTAGCTTAGCACTTCCTCAATCAGTGGAAAGGGTATTTTCACAATTATCCCTTCCTCATTTACCCAAAGTGGGTAACGCCTTATGGAAGATTGCTAAAGGTGTGGTGTGATCCTATGGGAGGTTTGGAAATAAAGAAATAGGAGGTCCTTTGAAGGACTTTCCATGGGTTTTGACAGACTCATTTACACTATCAAATGCTCACTATGGTTGTGGCTTTCTGTATTAAAGGAGGGATGGGGTATATCGAAAGTGGATGTTATGGTAAACTTACACAATCTATTTATTCTTGGTTGGGTTAGTTATCGACCGAAAAATATATGGATTGAACCTAAAGCAGGTTCTTTGAAACTCAACTTTGATGGCAATTCTCTCGGCAATCCTGGTTTAGCTGGAATCGGGAGAGTGGTGTGTGATCATATGGGTAATATTATTTTTTCCAATGCTGGACTAGTTGGTGTTGCAACAGCTAATTATGCGGAATTAAGAGCGTTACTCGTAGGTTTGAAAATTTTTACTGTAAGGAATTGTGGTAACAATTGTTGGATTGAAGGGGGATTCACTGAATGTTATTAAATGGTGTAACAAGGAGCAACGCGTGCCATGAGAACTCCGGACATTATGGTTGCAGATCTTAAATCTTGTTTCCCATTTATCAGTCTCCTTATCTCATGTTTTTCGAGAAGCTAACTCTGCAGCTGATGCTAATGACGGCTAAGGGTGGTTCCTCTGTACCTTCCCTTGTCATTGCTAATTATGTAATTTCCTTTATTTAATATTCAATAAAGGTTGTAACATTTGTCAAAAAAAAATATCTCATAAATGAACAATTAATTGTTATACTATGGAGCTTGTCTCTTTTTGATGTAGGATTAGCACATTGCAAGTGAACTATAACTTATAGTATATTTAAGTTCAATTTTTTTCATGTTAATAGTTTGTAAGGGTTAATTCCATGGCCTAGTTGGCTCTCTATTCAAGACACATAATTATACCAATGGCCTCTCCTTAAAAAGTTAGAGCTAAGTTGGCATTACCAATTATAGTCCTATGTCAATTAGAGTCATATTATGCCTCTTGGCTTCATATTTTTATTGTGATGTATACAATAAGGTTGTTTGGTATATTATTCTATAATCTTTACAAATTGGTTGAATAATTTTGAGGTGTATTTTCCTCATATGTTTGTCCTTCAAATTTTTATATGCTTACCTAATTTATTTTCTCCTATATACTTTATATAATATAAATATTTCCAAGGCATCATATTTTTTACTAATAAGATATATCATACCTGAAATAATCATCTATAAAGGTTATCAAACAGTTCATAACTCCATGTGTCTTAAAATTTAATGATGTCCATATATTGAGTGGATTATACTAAGTATTTCTTAAGGCATGACTTGTCAATTTTCTTGATAGACATGGTTCACATGTTTGAAATTCAAATTATCTAAAATTAGGGATTAATGATTTCAATTAACTTTTACATTTTATATGTAATAATATATCCTAATTTAACGTACTATATATATGTATTATTTTCATCCACATTCATTGCCATAAAAATATGAGAAGAAGTAACAACATTTAGGGGCCGTTTGGGTAGCTGAAATTCTATTACATGGAGACATATTACAAGGAAATATGATATTTATCATGTTTGATATACAGTAAGAAACTGGAAATAAATTATACAAGATTTCTCCAAAATAAGTGTGGAAATAAATTACACAAGATTTCTCCAAAGTAAGTGAAATATATTACGCCCACAATGGTTGTCAAATCCATTACACGTTTAACAGGTAATCTAACTACTCTCCCGTTATTCTCCCACTCTCCTGCGCACATCCATTTCTACTTTCTCTCTAAACTCATTTCTAAACTCAATTTATAAGTATTTGCCCATACTACGCACATCCATTTCTACACTCTACTGCACACATCCATTTCTACCTCCCTCTATCCCCAGTTTAGGTTGTAGCAAGCCATTAACTCTTATATAAAAACAAAAATAATAAAAATAATAATTGGTAATCAATGAAAACTTATATAATACAATCATAATAAATAATTTCACACTACATAATCCTCATAAGAGATTAGTAAAAACTCAATTGAAATAAGATACCTCTTTAGTCTTTTTCAATGCCTCAAAATATTGTATTGCAATTACTAAACCTTCTAGTTTACTAATCAAACTTCTTTCCATTTTTTAACTTGTACCATAAATATTTTGAATTTGGTATCATAAATTTATTGTTTATTTGAAATTATATAAAGAGACATTTGAAAGACTTCTATAAAAAATAAATACAAATAAGGCTTATCAAAATAGAATCACGTTATTCCAATCATACAATTCCAATGACTTATAATGTTGAAACCATAGTCTAATCATGTTAAAAGACATGTAGATTCCATGAAAGTGCCAAAGGCATGCAAAATAAGTAGGAAATGGTGTCATGGTGACTTTAGAATGGTACAAGTTATTATTAGAAAATATTTTGGAATGGTGATGATATTATTATTAGAAAATATTTCTGGAATGATGTAATAATGACTTTAATTATTCATTTTAGTAGATTTTTGTGACAAAAAAAGAAATAAATGATAGCTGATAAGTAAGTTAAGTACTGGTAAAATGTTGATAATACATTTCCTAATAGTCACATTTCTAGACCAAAAGTAGACCTTATAACTTTTTTCATTCAACCTAATGGCATAATAAGGTTACCTCTCATATTGGGTATGAAATATGTACAAAGTGTTAGTGAGGAAGAAATTTATATCTCTAAGCAAGTACAACTTGTAAGTGCATATACCTAGCACATAAAAAAGCGTCATTCCTCATATATATATATATATATATATATATATATATATATATATATATATATATATATATTGGTTGTCAGTTTTGATTTCATTCAAATTAAAAACCATAAATGGTTCTTGAAACCTGCCTAGTCGATAGTGGGTCCACCAACTATCCTCTTGAGTTATGGTTAACCACGATAGATTCAAAAACCATATAAACCAGGTCAAGATTATTGTTGTTCTTGTAGTTGTGACTTTAATCATTGTTCTTGTGGTAGTCCCTATTTAGGACCACTTTTATTATGACAGGTTACCTTGTTAATGGTTATTAAAAACCCTTGTATAGGGCCTAGTGTGGTCACACCTAGAGGAATTTTGGACAAAGTTCAAGTCTACCTTTCCCTTATATATATATATATATATACTCTGGTTAGAGTGCTTAAGAGCAATGTCCATCAACTCCCTTGAAGGTGGGAGACTATTCAAGATATTTGGAACTTGTGTACAATCAGGAATAAGGTTTCCTGTCACGGTGAGGTCTTTAGAAAGTCAATCATCTTCTTAACATGCTCTACCACACATTTGCTTTCTCTCATTCTACACGAATTACCTATATGTCATAAAAGTTAAATGTGTGCTTCTGATGCAAATCTATATTTTCCATGGTTTTAAAAAATGGTTTGGTGTCTTGGATCTCCATTTAGATTCTGAGTCGAATCGGTGGTCTGGATAAGAGATTAAGCTGGATTGGGGGGATTTGGCCATAAGAAATACTAGAATATATACAAATAGTGTTTTTTGAGGTTCTTAAAAACATTGGGGTTGTGAATTATATATTTTTATTATTTTATAAAAATATATGAAATTTGAGATGCCTTATCTTCTCTGAGTGTCTATTGATACTGAATTTGACATTAATTTCAATATAGTACTTTTTCAAAATATTGTTATACTATTTTTCTGGTTTTTAGTAAAGTAATGAGGCAAAAAGTGCTTTTTGTGATTTTTATGCTAAGATTCTAATTTTCTTAGTAAGATTACCAGTTTTTTATAACAAGATTATTCATTACATAATTTTTTGTGATTTTTGATACTAATTTAGAAATTGATTATTATACTCGTTTTGGGCTTAGCCATAGCATTTTTCATAAATATTGGGTTTCATGAAACTAAAGGTTTCATAAAACATATGGGTTTAACTGCCCCCAAAAAATAAAACATGTAGTTTTATATGTGCCAAGCTCTTAAACATGCACTAGCATTTATAATAGTTATACTTTTTAAAATTAACAATCAATGATAATAATATGCTTTTTCAACTTTGATACGAAATTTTTTCAGCTTGCATCTTATGTACGAATAGGTACATGCTATTCGAAAGTATTTGAAATTAATTAGTTATGACTTATGAAGTATTCTCATTATTATGTAACGTTGTTGCCCTTATGTTTTTTTTTTTCTTGAGAGAATCAGTAACCTTTTCATTTAAATCATCCGAAATTACAACACAACCAAACTGCAACACACATGAGGAAACTACAACAAACAAAAAGAAGCAAAGAAAGGAAAAAACAACTAAGAACCTCTAACAAGTGCCAACTCCACCGCATTTACACTTGTTTTAGCTAAGATATTTGCCTCCATATTGCACTGTCTAAAAACATTACAAAGTTTACAATCAAACCTTCACAGCAATCCAAAACTTCGCGCACCAGTCCATGAAACACTCATAGATATAACCATTCATTTGTAATCCACTTAATAATATTCAATGAATCACCTTCTAGCACCACTGGTTTTGGTAAGTTCTTAACCAATTTCAATCCCTGTAATAAAGCTCTAACTTTTGCTTCATTAGTTGTAATCACTCCAACTGGTCCATAAAATTTTAACACTACCCTTCCATCTTGATCACGAACCAAACTACTAAATACTACAGGCCCAAGATTACCCATTGAGCTCTCGTCAAAATTTATTTTTAACTACTCCTCCTCTGGTACTTTCCAAATCCCAATCCTTCTTTCTTTTAAATATCTCTCTTCAATCAGAATATATAAATTATACATTAAATCTACTCAAGAAATGCCATGCCACTCTTCTTTTATAGACATCCATTATGCAACAGAAACCCTCACTTTCTCTTGTACTTCAATTACACCTTTCGACTTGTCTTAAAAATATCTATGATTTTTTCTTTCATTACTTCCCAAACCACCATTGCCTTAACTACCTTCCAAATTATTCTACCTTTATTTCCAAATCTGCTTGCTAACCAATTATTAAACATGCTGCCATGTTCCATTCCCCTACTAACATTAATCCCTAACCAAGCAAAATATCAAGACCACAGTAAAATTACAGTTAAACAATAGATGGTCTATAGTTTTTTCATCCTTCTTACACAATAAACACACATTTGCTAAAATCTTCCCTCGTTTCCTTAACATATACACAGTTAATAATCTTCTTAATTTCAACAACCACAAAAAAGCTCTCACCTTTAGAGGTATTGCTCTTTTGGTTTGATTATTAAAAATGAAGTACTCTCACAAACTCTGACCAAGCTAGCTCATTCATTGTAAAAAATAGATTCATACGTGATATAAAAAATAGAGAGAGAGTGCATTGTAAAAGGGGGTCTTGTCACTTTGGTCCCACATCAATTTTGTGGGAGGAGATGGGTATATGACAATTTTAAAAAGGAGTCTTCTTGAGGCAGTGAGGTACGTGTGAGTCACCATGACAGTGCTGCTAGTGAAGTGGAAAGTTTTTGTCAAAAATATTATAGTAAAAAAAATTTATAATTTAAAAAGATATAATAACTAAAAAAAGTTCTATAGGACTGGGTGATGTGGCATAGTTCTCTAACAAAATTAACCGGTTCTGTCAGAGAACTGGCTGGTACACGGGGGGAACCGACTTTGGCTATCTCACAAATACTGACCATGCTAGCTCATTCATTCTAAAAAATGGATTTATTGGTGTGCCATTAGAGAGAGAGAGAGAGAGAGAGAGAGAGAGAGAGAGAGAGGTGTCATCACTTAAGTCCCACATCGATTTTGTGGGAGGAGATGGGGTACAAGACAATTTAAGAAATGTCTCCTCGAGATAATGATGTACGTGTGGGCCACCAACATAAGGGGGGGTAGGACAGTGGTGCTAGTGAAAGTGAAATGTTTTTGTTAAAAACATTTACAAATTGAGAAAATATAATAACTTTTAAAAATAATTATTGAATTGGGTGGTGTGGCGTGGCGTGGTTCTCTAACAAAACCAGCCGATTATGCTAGAGAATTGGTTAGAACTGGCTCGTTCACATGAGGAACTGACCGGTTTCTGATATTTGTTAGGATCTAGATCAGTCGGACGGAGTCTCGATCTAGATCAACTGGTTTTGATCCAAAGCGCTGATTTTTAAAACATTGATATCTTTCTACTAATGCTTCCATTACCAAAACTCTTTCATAAGGAAGAGTTTATATAGAGGGGAGGTTCTAAACAATCAAATTATAGTCCACCTAAAAATTTTCATTAGAAGAGGTTGTTTGATGCTCAAATTTATCATTTTGACATCAAGATACATGGACATGAGAAAAAATGGATTTCAAGTTTTGGAAATAGTGCATCTTATAACTCATTTTTTGACTATCAAATTTCAAAATTTTCAATTTTTCATAGATCTAGTCAATCTACACTATTTTTTATGCTTTCAATTTTATAATTAAAGATGAAAATATATTTTAAGGCTATAACAAAATTTGTTAGTATTGAAACCACATTTCTCAACACTATTTAAAGGTGCGGTTTACTTTTGATTGTTTAGAGCCTCGGCTTTATACCAACCGCACCCTTTTCATAATCCTCAAACACCACAAAAATTATCCTCCATGAAAATAAACAACGCGACTTTCATTAATTTGTCATTTTTTACCATTTCTCAAGTTGTCATCTAATTTGGGTAGTGGAGTTAAACTCAAATTAGGTCCGGTAGATTGGTTTACACTATTTTTGGAGTTTAAAATTTTATAATTTGAGAGGACAATAGATTTTTGAGTCATCATAAGAATTTTTGATGTCAAAAATTATATCTTATGATAAAGTTTGGAAGTGCACCTTACTTTGATTTTTTAAGGTTGCAACCTTATGTAAACCGTATCCAAACCCTACACCATAAAATATTTGAAATTTAGAGGGAATGCTAGGATAATGATTCTAGTTTGAGAAATACGAAGATTTTCACTTAGCTACATGCACCATTGCACAATGGATGGACGTAGTCTTCTTTGTATTTTGATACATAGGAACTATTCCTGTATTGTACACACTATTGTGTAAGGAAATAGTTTATATAGGGGCGAAGCCCTAAACAATCAATTTAACTACTCCTAAAAAACTCACTAGAAGAGGTTGATTCGGTGCTCAAAGCTCCTTAGATCGATCATCTCAACCTCAAAATGTATGGAAATGAGAAAAATAGATTTCAGTATTGGAAATAGTACATCTTGTAATGTATTTTCTAGATCATCAATTTTCAAGATTATTAAGTGTTCATATCTGCTTGATCTACACTATTTTTGAAGCTTTAAATTTTATAATTAGATATAAAAAGAACTCTTTAGGCTATCATAAATATTTTTAATACTAAAACAATATTTTTTTACAGTATTTAATGGTGTGCGTTACTTTGATTGTTTAGGGCATCCACCTTCTATAAATCACACCTTTTAATAATAAGTAATAATTTTTAAAAAGTATATAATAAAACTATTTATTTTTAGTACAAAGAGGTCACAATTATTCTTGTGCACTAAATTTTAAATCGAGTAGTTGTAAGTATGTCATTGACTAGACTCAAAGTACCACAAGCTAAGAGTGATAATGGCCTTTTTATAATAATGGTTAATGGTGTCATAGTGGTATAAGGGGGGTAATGACCTTGTGCCAAAACTTATCATGAATCCCGGATATACAATATTGCGGACCCCAAATAATTGGGGAAAATGCTATGAATATGAACGTAAATGGTGTCATAATGTACAATCATATTATATAAGCAATTGTATACAATTAGACGATTTACTTTTGATACAAGGAGGTCGGAATTATTTACAACCATCCAATGTGAAATATGAAAGCTTGGGTGTGTCACAAGTTTGAGAAAATTTCTTTCGAAGTTTAAGTTTGGTCAATGGAAAAAATGCATCCATCTAATTTCTCATTCCAAGGACAATATTTATGGTGACCTTGTACTAAAGATAAAGGAAAAAGTTTATATAGAGCCGAGGCTCTAAATAATAAAATTCGAGCCCACCTCAAAAATTTAATTGGAAGAGGTTGTTTTGATTCCCAAATATCGTCAAATTGATCATCTTGACATCAAGATGCATGGCCATGAGAAAAAATGGATTTTAAAATTTAGAAATAGTGCATCTTGTAACGCATTTTTTGACCATTAATTTTCAAGATTTTCAAGTTTTCACATATCTACTCGATATACACTATTTTCGAAGCTTTAAATTTTATAATAAATATAAAAATATATGTTAAGGCTATCAAAGATTTCCAATATTTAAACCATATTTTTTGACACTAATTTGATTGTTTAGAGGCTAAGCTCTATACAAATTGCATCCACAGATAAATGATATCATTATATATTTTTCCATTATATAAAGGACCCGATTTTTATGCGGCCAAGCCTGCATATGTAGAAATGCAGGGCTCTTAATAAATCTATTTTTGAGATGGATTTTAAGTCGAGGGCATGAGAATCCGAGATTTGGTCTATCATCCTCCTCATTATAATCCTCCTAAAATCAATAACATTTCATCGGAATACATCCGTCTTTGAACCTTTGTAGTTTTGTGCATAGTAAGTACTATAGCCCCAATCATGGCTACTAATAAAATAGGACTGGGAACCAAAAACCAGAGAGAATAGTAGGTATAAAGTAAATTGCCCAATGTTTTTAAAATTTTCAAATTAGTCCAACTTTGTATCTTTCTGGCGTAAAACGTATATCTAAGAGAGGTCGTCTTTAAGTGGGTTGGTGGTAATGGAATGGTTTCATTATCCAAAATGAAGAATATTTCCCACCAAAAGATCAGTCCAATAATACCACTCACAGGTAAATAGTGCAATACTTTAATTTTTAAGGATATGTAATCTCTAATATGGAGAGCATGAATATGAAAAATAAATAATAATAAAAACTAAAAATAATAATTCTTGTAAAAAAACATTTGGACCGTTAGTTTCCGTTGTTTTTAGATGGAGCACCTACTTGCATCTATCTTTAAAATAGATGCTTTACACTTTCTTGACCGCATATGTAGAAATGAGGTCCAGCCCACATGAAACAATTTCCCTTGCATAAAGGACCTGGTTTTTATGCCGTCAAACCCGCAAATGTAGAAATGCTGGCTTCTCAATAAATCTATTTTTGAGATAGATTTTAAGATTTAAATTTTAACATGTAATCTCTAACATGGCGATCATGAATATATAAAAAGAAATTAAACATTAGAAATAATAATTCCAGTAATAAAACATTTGGACCGTTAGTTTCCCCTGGTTTTAGATGGAACACCTACTTGCATCCATCTTTACGATGGATGCTTTATACTTGCTGAACCGCGTATGCAGAAATGCGGTCTAGCCCGTATGAAACAATTTTCCTTATATAAATAGCAGGAAGAAAGTTGCCTTGAACTGTCGGGTGCTTCACGCGCTTCTCCCTCGAATCCCAGCACCCCATCACAGCAAGCAGAGAGAGAGAGGAGAAGCAATGGCGGCACCAGAAGCTCCAATGTGTTACGTTGGAATGGCCAGGGAGTCTGCTGCCTTTCGCCTCATGAAACAAATGGTAACCTTTCTCATTCACTTTCCCTTGGAATTCCAGGGTTTAGGGTTTACCAATGTTGGAAGCTTAGTTTTATGTAATTTTGCTTCGAGGAATGGATTTTGAGGTTTTCAGGTGCTATTCATTTTCAATTGAACGGGGAAGCATGAATTTTGTGCTTATTGGATTAGGTATACTAGTTGAAATATGGTATCGTCCTTTTTCTGGATTTTGGAGATTCTATTCTCACATGTATGGGTGTATTTCTTTCTTTTATGAAATTTAAAAGCAGCTCAGCATGAATGTGAAAGCTAAAATTTCTTTAATTTATATCTCCATGATTCAAGTAGTACTTTGAAGTACAGAATTATCTCAATTTACTAAAAAGAAGAAAAATCACTTGTTCAATGGACACTTTTCTCGAGTAAGTTGCATCGTCGGGGAAAACCCAAATGTTTTGATTATATCACCTTTTTCTGATAATTTGATTAGTTACCATTGATTTGATGGCCATTTATGACGTATCTTAGCAGCCTGATCATCTTTTAATTCATTGCATGTGTTAAGAAATCAAACTTATTTCTCAGGAGTATTGGTTCTCAATATTTGCTGATAATTTAAACAACTTTCCCTGCAATCAAAAGGAGAGCCATTCTGTCTATTGGGTGTAGCCTCTGCCAAATCTACTTTCAAGAGTGTTTTTAAGCCGTCACTAAAAGAGTTTTGAAAGTCCATTAAACCTACTTCTTTCACCATTTGTTACCCTATTTGACCAGAAGAGTATCAAATTATTCATTCATTATCCTCCACTTTTTGATTGGGTGTTTGATACGATGTTATATATTTCTGAAATCACATCAGTAATTTCAAAAATTTTATTTTGTTTACGAAATCACATTAGTAATTTTAAAAAAATCTTATCCATGTGATATTTCGAGATATGTTTATTGGGCGATAATACTTGTACATTACTTCCTCGTTTTAAATATCTTATTGGGTATGGGTATTTCATCTTTGAGATTTGTTTGTTAAATTGAGGTTATGAGAATCCTATTATAGAGGTTATGAAAACACTATATTATTCATTCATAGGGTTGGGAAGAAGGTGAAGGCCTTGGAAAAGACAAACAAGGGATCAAAGGATATGTGAAGGTCAAAAATAAACAAGATACTGCAGGTTTTGAGCACTGCTTTCTTATATAAGGTTAAGATTTAAATCCAATGAGGTCTAAGTAGCATTTATCATTTTTTTTCTTCTGAACAGGTGTAGGGTTAAATAAGGCTGCTAACAATTGGGCTTTTGATACTAGTCAATTTGATGGTATCCTCAAGAAATTAAGAGTGGTAAGATATCGTCCTTTTGAATATCTCTAAAAAATGCTAAGATTAATGATGGTACTGTAGTCATGCATCCTGCTGTTTTTTTTTTTTTTTTTTCTCTTTTTTCTTCTTTGCTTGTGAAAAAACTGCACCTTTGTAAGATGTTCTTGGAGGTTTTATGTTAGTTTAGAGCTGCAAGATATTGATTCAGCTCATTGCCCTGACTGTCTTTTTATCAAATATTGGCAGCAAGTAGCGGACTCTGAGGGCAAAGGTATGGCAACGGCTCAAATTTTTAATTTTTTTTATAATATCATTTTTATTTCTTCCATTAGCATTTTTGTCAATCTCTTGTTTCTCATGGGTGTATCGCCGTGATATATTGTTTTAGAGACAAGTTCTCTTCAAGTAGATGACCAAACTCCATCAAAAGAGGACACTACATTTAAATCCACTCGACCTCAAGGAAGGTTGATACCTTTTCTCAACTGTTCTCTTTGCATGTTTATTTTTGGTTGCATTCTTTACTCATAGTGTTCTACTATCATTTTCAAAAGATATAACTGCCTCAACATTTTATATTTATATCAGATACAAGAAAAGGGAGAGAGCGAAGCTTGTTAATTCATATTCAGCAAAGGATCTTCAGGAGATTCTTGTATGTTCGATTCCCCCTCTTTAGCATGCATGCTGCAGTTTATCCTTTGTTTTTTATTTGATTCATCTGACTTGGGGTTCTAGAAAATAAGAAGTTTTTAGGTAGAAAAAATTTAATTGCCTATTTCAAATTTTCGATTCCTAATCATAGGATGCTTTGAATCGTCAACAAGGTATTAGGAATATTATGATTAATAGAGAACACTTAGGAAGACCTGTGAAACTTTTGACAAGAGAGGAAGGGGCAAAAAGCCCCCAAGAGGTGATGGCTATAATATTTTTGACGAAAAGTTTGTGCAATAATGAATTTACATGTTTGTATATTTTTGATATCTGAAATAGGCTTAGGCGCTATCTCATTGGAGCAAAAATATAAGGTTATATGATGCATTAGTAGTGTCATGCCCCCTTTCTGCTCAATGTGGTTGGCTAGCCTTTCACAATCATCCCATTGATTAATCACTCTCTAGTTCTCTAGCATTGGGAGTTTCTCTATTATAACAAATAGGGCTATCAAGTATTTTGTTATCCTATTCAGATATTATTGCCTTGGACAAAGTACTCATGTCATGCATTTCTGATTTGGTTAGGATGCATAATGATTTTGTCCTCTCACTTGGATGTTAGTGAAAGCTCCATTGTCTTTCTATTTATACTTTTACCTCTTTTATATGGTTTGCGTGCAATGTTCTCTCTTTTCTTCCACCTTTGAAAGTTTTTAGCTTGGATCACTTGAAAATGCCCTTTCAGGTCCTTAAAGCTTTGTTATTTTGTTTTGTCACCAAACTAGTTATTTATATCTCTTCTCTTGGGTACCATTTCATGCATCTCTCAGTGGTAGCTGATTGTGAACCCAGCCCCATCTAACATAAGTGTTATTTGGGAGGCTCTGGGATGTTTCCACACATTTTCTTGGGCTGGTTGGGCTTTGAGACCTGATGAGGGTGGAAGCCCATTTTATCTTACCAGACTCAATATCTTCCCTCAGCTATGCTTGGGCCTCTCTTTGTTTAGGGCAACTCCCTTAGTATTGTCGAAGTGCTTGGAAGAGATCCTAGCAATTTGTGGTAGAGGACCAAATTTGCACCATACCGTTCATGAGGCCAACTTATTGGTTGGACAATATGGCATATGAGGTGATGATGAGGAGTTATTGGCCCATTGTTAAAATTTGCGGCATGTGCCCCGATATGCGGCTCATGCTTCTGGGCGAAAAGTTGGCCCATGAGCATGGTCATAAAGGTAATTTTCCCCCAAGAAGAAGGGGGGAAAGGGTTTTCAAGGATTTATAACCCCCCCCACGAACACACACACAGAGAACCCCCATTAGAACCACTTTTGGTGGTTCTTTGATGATTAAAAACCAATAGAAGTTTTCTATTTGGGGTTTTCTTGAATCCAAATTTCCGAAAAGGAGTTAGAGATTATCTTGATCATCCATGGATGTTATCTTGGGCATTATATTGAAGGTGTAAGGGCGAAGAATCAACAACTAATAGAGGGTTTTAAGGGCCAAGTAGAAATTGAAATTTCTTTCGATTATTTGGTGTGGGAATAGTTACATAGGGGGTAATTTCCGGCAAAAAGAACACTTAGTCGTTATTAGTGGGAATGTTAGAGCATGCCCACAAGCAAATGATGAGGTTAAAAGGGAGATTAGGGAATATGTGGATAGCCAAAAAAACAGAAAAAGAGAAAGAAGAGAAGAAAATGAGGCAAAAAGAAATAATGGAGGAAATCCAATTATTTGATGATGATGAAGAATATTCACCAGAAGTTGTAAGGAAGCATAGGTGGTTACAAGTGAGAAGGTTATAAATATTGGTGGTAATGTTTGGCAAAAAAGGCCTCTCTGGAAGGGGCGTATGCATCGTTTAGGAAGGATAGGAGGGAAAAAGAAAAGAAAAACACACACACTTGAAAATTGATATAAGACAAATAGAGGAATATGTATGTAAATATGTTGCGAAGTGGTTTTAGCAGGCCGGCATTTCTTTCAATACCATAAACTTGGATATTTCATGATCATGGTTGAGGTAATTGGACAATTTGGTTGACTCATACCCTTCATTACATGAGTTTCGGGAGCCTCTTTTGAAGGGTGTTGTAAATGAAGTTAAGAAAGTTTTGAGTTCCAAAAGAAAAGGTTGGGAGAAGCATGTGGCGACCATCATGTGTAATGAATGGTTTGATGGAAGGTCTTGAGCATTTATTAAATTGTTTTGGTTAACTGTTCGTTCGGTACTTTTTTTTTGTGAAGTCTATTGATGCATCATACAAGTTACATGATGCTACATACTTGTGTGAGGTGATGGATGAGATTGTAGACTTTGTTGGGTAGGCGCATGCGGTACAAATTGTCATTGACAATGGTGCCAATTACTCTGCAACTAGGCATCTTTTGACTTTGAAGAGGAGTCATATATTTTGGATTCCTAATGCAGTTCACTGCCTTGGTCTCATGGTTGAGGACACATGTATGACATCCAAATAAGTTGGGTAATTTCAAAAGCTAAGTTTGTCATTTTTTTATTATCTATAGTCATACACTAGTCCTAAGCATGATGAGGGAGTTAACAAAGAAAAAAGAGAGTGAGATTAGGAGTGATTAGATTTGGCACAAGATTTCTCACTCGTCAAAGCCTATGCAAGCAAAATGGTATTCTATGTACCATGTTCACTTCGGAAAAGTGAAATAATAGTAAGTGGTCAAAACATCAAGATGAGAGAAAAGTTGAGCAAATTGTCTTGAATACATCTTTTTGGAACCAAGTCTATTATGCATTGGGTGTTCTTGCCTTGTAGTAAAAGTGCTTCAAGTGGTTGGTGGTGAAACAAAGCCTGCCATAGGCTACATACATTAAAGGCAAAAGAAGCAGTCAAGAAGCTCTAAAGAATGATGAAACCTAATACAAGGCTATACTTGAGATTGTTTACAGGAGGTGGGATAACAGCTTTGCTCGCCCCTCCATGCAACTGGTTACTTTTTGAATCTTTCAGTATAAGGCACCCATCCATTGAATCAGATCGTATAAATTATAATAAATGGTGGATTATTAGATGTGGTTGAGAGGTTGGTCCCTGACCCATCTATCCAAGGTGAGATCCATCATGAATTGATCACGTTCAAGTGCGTATTGGGAAACTTTGGAAGAGACATCGCTCGAAACAAGGATACTACACAACCAGGTAACTGAGAAAGCGAAAAGTATCTTCTTTGTTTTGTTTTGCTTGTAGAGTTTTGTTATATAAATAATTAAATATCTAAAATAATATGCAGCTACATGGTGGGCATCATATGGAAGCGAGACACCAAATCTTCAACATGTGGTTCATTTGGTTGCAAACACAATTGGAGTGCATTTGAGCTTGTATCCTTATTTTTGGTTTTCAAATTTATAAAATCTAGGAAGACTCCGATTATCGTTATTCAAGCGGTATCACAGGTAATCTTTCCTTTCGTCCTTTTGGCAAGGGTTTGAAGAGGGGCTCGGCAGCTAGGAAAGTCAAGTCAGGGAGGAAGGCGCTGTACTATTGGGCAAGTAGTGGTTGTAGTTTCGGCTTTCTTGTAGCTTTGGGGATTGGGATGTGCCTGCCCTTTCGGCTTCAAGCTCTAGAAAATAACATTTTTCTTTTCTCTTTTGCTTGTTTCCTTGCTTTTTATCACAACTCCATACCAAAAAAAGAAATACACTTGAGCAGAAGAAGTCGAGTGATCTTGTGTATGTGTGCGTCTGTGCGATATAATGAGTGCCTCAGGGAGTGGTATTTGAAGCGCATGGATGTCAACCCAATTTGATTGGATGATCTTGAGGGCGAGGGCACAAGTGAGTGGCCTGTGGATCCAAAATATGGGTGTGTGTTTGAGGTTGAGGACTTATTTGGTTTGATGTCGAGCACGCACAGGAGTTCGAGAAGAAGTAAGGCCTAACACTGGAACACAAAGGAAAAAAGGTGGATTCTGTCGCATGTCATTTCCAAAGGTTGAGGAGGAGGCCGACTCAGAGGAGACTGAGGAAGACGAAGTATATGTGGACAGGGTGACTATGTTGATGATGCGGCCTCTACATCCTTGGCTTCAGATGTGGGAGATACACATGCATATGAAGAATCATCATATGACTTGTTTGATCAAGGGTTGGGACTTGACAGTTGATTATCTTTTGTTTTTTAATGTCTTCATAAACTTTTAGTGGTTGTATCAATCTTTGGAATGCAAACTGTAAAAGTTTGGAATTTTGGATGTTTGTGTGAAGTTTGGAATTTTGGATATGTTAATTGAGGTGGAATAGATTGCTTTGCTTTACATGTTAATTGTAAGAAAGTTTAGCAACAAACTCTATTACTCTTTGTTAGGCTATCAGGGCTAGCCTAGTTCGAAAGCTGTTGCGCTAACACGCATCCGTTTTCTTGTTGGAGTTTGCTAGCGCTCAGCAAACTACAACTCGAAAGCAAGAAGCAACGGCTAGCCTAGCGCGAAAACCGTTGCGCTAACGCGCATCTGTTTTCTTGCTTGTCTTCGCACCAACGTGGTGATTATGCTGATGATGAGGCCTCGGCCTCTACATCCTTGGCTTCAGATGTGGGAGATGCACATGCATATGAAGAGTCATCATATGACTTGTTTAATTGAGGTTTGAGACTTGACAGTTGATTATCTTTTGTTTTTTAATGTTGTCATAAACTTTCAATGGTTGTATCAATCTTTGGAATTCAAACTCTAAAAGTTTGGAGTTTTGGATGTTTATGTGAAGTTTGGAATTTTGGATATGTTAATTGAGGTGTAATAGATTGCTTTGCTTTACATCTTAATTGTAATAAATTTTAGCAACAAACTCTATTACTCTTTGTTAGGCTATCAGGGCTAGCTTAGTGCGAAGGCCGTTGCGCTAATGTGCATCTGTTTTCTTGCTGGAGTGTGCTAGTGCTCAGCAAACTACAGCTCAAAAGCAAGAAGCAACGGCTAGCCTAGCGCGAAAACCGTTGCGCTAACGCGCATCCGTTTTCTTGTTGTTTTTGCACCTACGTGCGCTAGCGCGCATCTAGTTTTCTTCGCAGCTAGCGCACACTTTGTTTTGTTCTACTATCACATAAATCATATCTATTTTTTTTCTATGCTTTGTTTTTTTTTTTATTTTTTTTATTATTTTAATTTATTAATTGATTTGGGCCTTGACCGCATTGGGTCCGTATCCCCCATTTTAAAACACATGTCCGCCCTCTTCGATGTTTGCTTTTAACAATCTTGATGACTAATTCATTCGTGTGGGTATTGTTCCTTTAGTCAAGTTCGAATTCTGAATATAATTTTATGGATTATTTCATTGCTGTGGGTGTGGAACGCAGGTCTTCCAATTTGTAAACCTTAACATGGTTTGCTGGATTATAAATCCATTTTAGAAATCCCACAAATCTTTGACTGTTCCAGACTACAAGGTAGATTATTGGGTAATAACCTCCTAGATTTTAGAAACCTTGCATAAATATGGGTTTTACATTGGAAAATGCTTGAAACAACCAAATATTCTATATGAACCGTCTTAAATGAAATGCAGTAACACATACACCTTTTAATGGCTTTATGAAATCACTTGGATTCTTCTTTCAACTGTCTAAATCAAACCACGGAAAGCTAACCTTTAATTTCTACCTTATAATGTAATAGGGGTAGGGTTTCCGTGGACCTGGATGAACGTGTTCGAGAGTTTCTCCACAATACTCATCTTCTAAGATTTATTCAAATGTGGCTTTGATACAGTGTTAATACAGTCTAACTCTTTTAGTAAATGAGGATGGAGAAGATATGGGCGTAAAACTTGTAAGCTTTTCGGAAATGCTTTCATTCATTTTCGATTATGGGTACAAAACTGTTTGGATTTACATATACATGTGTTGTAACTAAAGATGAATTTGGGCAACTGCACGCTGACTTACCCTTTTTTGTGAACGACAGCGACATAATGGCTTAGATGCACATAGTATGCTAAGCAATGACTAAAGTAAACAACACACAAACACAAACACACATACATATATATGAGGTTTGTATTAGGTGTCAAACTTATACTATTGAAGCAAAAGCGTATCTTAAAACTATGTCGAAAGCTGCAGTTTTGGTGCTGGAAAGCCTTGCGATGGCATGAAAATCTATTATCTCCTCTAATTATGAATTTTAAAGCTCCAAAAACAACACATATTACGTAGATATATAAACAATTAAATATTTTGAAAATGGACGGCCCAGATAATGCATTAGAGATGATCAATTTGAGGGTTTTTTACCATTGTAGCCACTGATGGATTATTGAGGTGCGCCTTAGTTTAATAGTACAAGGTTAACACCTTATATGAACTTTTAGGTGTTGTTTGATAAGGTTGCAACCTTAAACAATCAAAGGTGCATCATAAGATCTAATTTTGGTATAAAAAGTTCTAAGGATGTCCTTGGAATCTATTTTCATCTCCAATTATAAAATTTTTAGCTCAAAAAATGGTTCTAATCAAGTAGATCTACAAACACATGAAAATCGTGAAAATGGACGGTCAAGATAATGTGTTGGAAGATGTATTATTTTTGGGACTTGAAATCTCTCTCTCTCTCTCTCTCTCTCTGTTTTTTTTTTTTAATTTCCATGCAATTTGATGTTGAGATGATCGATTAGAGGGTTTTCCAACATCAAGATAGCTTTTTCCGATGATTTTTTGAGGTGCACCTTAATTCCACAATTTAAGGTTGCAACCTTATATAAATTTTTTCCTATATGTGTGTGTGTGTATATGTGTGTGTGTGTGTGTGCGCGTGCAATGACATGACCACCCTACTAACATGTGTTTCTTTTGTTTTATCTTCATAGTTGCTCTTTGTTTTGTGTGTCTATTCAAATGGATTGCAAATGGTTGAAAGGTCCCTTCAATTGATTTTCTTTAAATTGTGTAAAACATTGACTATCTTCGACAAGTTTTGATGTATTTGCTCTAATAAATCTGCTTGTCCTAAATAAAACAGTTTGATACTACCTCTTGAAAAAAAAAAAAACGAAAGGTAGTTTGAGTTCCATCTATGGTTTCTTTCTTTCTTCTTCTTCTTCCTTTTTATTCTAGACGATTAATAGGTAATTTCTTCTGAACTGTGACTAGAAATGCCTTCAGGTATTGCATGCACAATTTTCTCAGTTTTTGGGGGCAAGATGCTGTTTTCTTATGTCGTAGGTCTCCTTCTTTATTTAACCCTTCGCTTTATTTTCTAAGGGCAACAAACTGGATGCAATTACACCATCAAATGTTAATGAAGTTGAAGATCCAACAGCTGCGGTTGAGTTTCACGTCTCTGATCATGAAGGTATACTGTGAAAAACATTATTAGTACTTTATGGTAAGGAGTTCTTTGATGTATTTTTGGTGCTTCTGTGTATTCAATTCTATTACTCACCTTTATATTTTCTGTAATAGATTGGTTGTGAAAGCGGCAAACCAATGAATTTGTACCAGACTGCTGGGTTTGCAATTATTGGTCTCATTTTAAAGCAGAGTATATGCAGGACTTCCGAACTGTCTTACATCAGTATAATTACTTTAAACATGCTGCTGTGCCTGATGTTGAGCTTGTGGATCTCATTTAGTTTTTATCAGTTGACTAGGGTGATGAACTAGCCTAAACCTAGCTTTTCTTACTTTGAAATTGAGCATCACCCTATTTGCTACTATTGTAATTTTGATTATACGGTGATGATAGCAATGAGGAGTTGATGTGCATTCTGGAGGTCCAAGAAAATCCATATTTTATCAAAAGGACATGCATCTGTTTGGGCTTTACTTGTATATCAATTCATAGAATTGGTAAAAACATTGCCCCAACTACAGGAACTGCTTCGTCGGTAAATAGCACGACAATGTTCTTACCACAGGATCTCATGTCAAGTAATGCTTAGCTTGATATTGTTTTCCAACTATAGACTTATGCTCTGTTGTGCTTTTTTCTCATCCATGAGATGAGTGGGGGTGTTTCACAAGAATTATAAAAGCTGATAGTGGATCTGTAGTTGTCGTGGCATCTGGATTGTTATATGCTCAAACCATGGAAAGTAGTAGCAAAAAATGTCATGTCTTGATATAGACTAATGACATGATATTAACTAATGTAAACAATGGGGTGATAGACAACTGATGTTAGAAAAACAATATAGGTGTAGTGGCTCAAGAGCTTTCTTAAGCTGACATGCTATGCTCCTTGAACCATTGATGGTTATGTAGGGTTTAATTTTGTTCTCTATGCTATTTGGTAATGCATGCAGCCTTCCTTTATCCTTATGGATTACTTCTTTTCCCTTTTTAGTGCCCAGGAAAATCTTAGGATCACACATGAGTACCTGTCTGCCACCATAAAAGCCATATCAGTGTTTCAAAGAGTGGGGCGCGTCAGCACTCTGCTCTGTCGAGGCACCCCAACCTGGATGGGGACCCTCTGGGTGCCCATCAATGTGACCTATGTGCTGCCTAAGCTGGCGGGTGCATTGGGCAAGTGGACACTTTGTGTGTGTGTGTGTGTGGGTGGGTGGGTGGGTGTGTGTGTGTGTGAGAGAGAGAGAGAGAGGGCACGTGCATGTGTGTGTGTGAGAGAGAGAGAGAGGGAGAGAGAGAGAGGATATTTCATCAAACATTCTTTTGAGAATGATATTTCATCAAAGATTTTGCAGGGCATGTTGTATAGCCTTTAACCCCAAACCCGAAAATGGTAAAAAGCAATGGAATTTGAGTCCAAACATTGCGTCGGACATTTGCAGGGAATCTGTTTTATTCTCTCACTTGGACTCTCTCTCTCTCTCTCTCTCACAAGGACAGTACATGTTGCCCTGTATGCTCTATCTCTGAAATCCAAATCAAAGACATTTCATTGAACACTGGAGAGTGGTTTTTCCCTTCATTTGAACACTTGGAAGACATCTCTCTCCCTCACACACACACATGGAATGTTATGCTGCCCCCCCCCCCCCCCTCTCTCTCTCTCTCTCTCTCTTGTTTCCCAAAACCAGACAACCACGAACACCCAACCCCCCCCCCCCCCCCTCCCCCCAAAAAAAAACCCATAAATTTTCTTTGGGGAGCCTCATCCGTGAGGCATCCACCTTGGCCCCCATGACCTCCTTTCGTTTTTTAAAACCCTTCATTTGAGTGCATGTGACATCGTGTAGTCTTTGTGCATTTATTGGTGGAAATATGTTCTTGGCTTTTGTGAGTTGTTGCAAAATTTAGAAATGATTTCTTTTTCATTTCTCATGAACAAAATGTCCTTGTCAAGAATTGTGTATGCAGATATCTGAAATTGACACTTCCTCCATACCTTGGTAGGAACTGCAGCAGAAAGCAATCTAACATCTGATTGGTGGGGTCATAAGTATGGATTCATTTCGGGTGGTTTTCTTGGAGCCCAAAATGTAAAAAGAAAAGCTACCTCAGCGAGAGGATCCAAGGGTCTTGCAGCAGAAGCTGGAGATGGAAGGGTCACATTTGCTGAGGAGGATCAAGAGAAACTTTATAAGCTTGTGCAGGTGCCTATTATTTCCCACTGCATATAGTACAACTATATTCCAGTCGATGCACCTTCCACAAACATTTTAAGTGGTTTTCTAGTTCTGTTTAGACTTTCTTTAGATAAATGTGTGGAAGTTCTTGCATGTTTCACATTCTTGTATTTGCTATCATATCACAGTTTTGACTTGTCTAAGAAATTTTCACAGAGAGGAGTGTCATGTGGAATTTAATAAGCCATGGTTTATCAGATCGTGAGTGGCTTAAAGTTTTTATAAGAAAAAGTCCCTAATGATCATCTTTTTTTGTAGTCTATTTGGTTGTGGCCCACTATTCTGAATTGTTGGAAGAATAGTCCCTTTTTCCAGACAATACTATCTGAGGTCTTGTTTAAATGAGCTTACAAATATGTGCATTTGGGGACAATACCTTCTAGTGTTCATAAAATATTTACATAAACAATGATGCATTTGATGCAGCTTATAGTGTAACTCCAATATGAGAAAAATAGTTGTGAAAACTGATGCATGTTCTGTAGCTTTATATCGGTGCATTGAATGCTCTAGAGTCTAGGACTTTCAATGGAGTGTGACAGGAATCTACTGCTCTTTTGTAGCCCAAGGGTTACCAGAGGATGACAACGAAATTGCTAATTCAGGATATGTGCATGTTGTGTCGCACCAATAGTTGCACTACACTAATTGGGACGTCCATTTTTTGTTTGACGTTTAACTAAGTCTAATTGATTCAAAAATCTTTTTACAATTGTATATATCATACGTACTTAAAAATCTCTTCACAAAAAATTGAGACCATCAAGCTATTTGACATCACCCCTATTCTATCGTCTCAATCTGTGATATATATACTGTTTATCCATCAACAAAATTGGTCCCTAAGGTAGAGCCCTTCGAAACTCCTGCTTTGGTCAAGGAGTCTGCCCACTCATTAGATTCCCTCCAAGTATGTTGGTAGTCTATATCTCTGTTACTTGAAACATGAGCAATTTTCATTGAATATGTTAGTTAGTGTTCAGGGACATTTGTCCTTTCCACTTATCCAAGCAATCACAGAGGCAGAATCCCCTTCATAGATGACTCTACTCCACTCAGGGGTTGAAAACCCACTAGTAAGGCCCAAGCCTTAGCCCCTGTTTAATTGCACCGATACAATAGGCTGGAGTAAGTTTGTTAAATTCTACCCCGGTCATGTCTCACTTCCCCTCCAACACCAGCATCCCCTGGGTTGTCTTTTGAACTTTTGTTGAAAATTAGCTTAACTGATCTATTGGTCAAGGACTTCAAAACTCCTGCTTTGGTCAACTAGTCTGCCCACTCATTAGACTTCTATATCTCTATTACTTGAAACATGTTGAAAACCCACTAATAAGGCCCAAGCCTCAGCCCCTGTTTAATTGCACTGATACAATTGGCTGGAGTAAGTTTGTTAAATTCTGCCCCAGTCATGTCTCACTACCCCTCCAACACCAGCATCCCCTGGGTTGCCTTTTGAACTTTTGTTAAAAATTAGCTTAACTGATCTATTGGGTCGTGGATGCTAGTTATTAGACTTTTTATTCTCAAGATCATTCATTCTGTAGCTCCAAAGTTGTGTTTGGTTCTTGCCCCATGCTATCACCGTGGCCTTAACTAGTTTTCTTGTCCTAGCGTCTTCTTGTTTTCAATTTGAAGCATTTAAATCATTGCACTGGATCCATGTCAACCATAATACTGCAAGCGGAGTCAGCTTCCACAGGATAACACCTGCTTCAGGAAATGGTGGTGTATACCTCTGCTTTAGTAATGCCTGGACTGAGGCCGGATGGCCCAACTCTGGCGAAATAAGCCTAGAACATAAAGCCATATAGGGCTCATAGCTGGAGAGGGTATGAAAAGATGGTTTATTTATTCAGGTCCCTGTTTGCACATTACACAAACATTAGGAATAACCATAATTTTCACTCCTAGGTGATCAACTGTTAACACCTTATGGATTGCCAAGCAATGCTCCGTGTTTTCGAGGGGCAGGAATATCGTACTCCTTGGTGGCCTTGGCATACGCTTCTGAACATATGTTTTACGGAAAAAATCCCCCCTGCTGTCCAGCATTTAAAGAATAGGCTCCTCTTTCTTGGCATTATAGGACTGCTGCAACTTTGAAGCAGATGAAGCAATGCATCCACCTCATCCTCCTTCAATGACCTCGTCAGGCATGGAGTCCATGTAGTCTGATATCTGAAACCTTGTGCTGCTTCGTGAAACTTTGTATTTGGATTCGAGGCAAGCGCAAAGAGGCTGGTTTACTCAGCAGTTTGCTGTCCATGCCTGGTGCCCAACCAGCACCTCACCTTCCTCCCGTTCCATATCTGAATTAAAACATTCTGCGTAAACTTCTACTGTAGTCTAGAAGGGTGAGGACCTGAAACTTTCACTTAACCTGTCTCAAGCCCGGATAAAGGAGGTTAGTTGTGTTGGGTAGGCAGCCAGCATAAAACTTTGCCAAACTTTTTATGAATCTTGAATCTACATTATTTGCCTATGCTAGCCTCACTGAAAGTATGATCTTTGATTGAGCAGACTGGCGGACTAGGATTCGTGTAACCGACCCCAAATAGTTGGGAAAAGGTTCTGAAACGTCCTACAGAATTTCCCCTTCAGTTTCATTGGTATACCAACGAGGATAAGATAGGTTACTTTTAAATGCACTTTTGTAGAAGCCTTGGCTTTCATCTTGTTGGGTCGATCATAAAACAAGAACAGTTCATTTCCTGTTGGCATTTCTCCTGCTGCCTTTGATTGACGATTCTCTTTCATGCTTCAGTCTTGGCCATTTGTTGTCCTTAAAGGCTTAGGAAGTATGTGAAGGAGATACTCAATGCACCCTTTAAGAGCAAAAAGAGATAAGTTATGAGGACATGGACATGAGCGTCAGTTTTTGACATGGATATGGTGTGTTATCACAGCTCTGTGGAAAAGAGCATGTAGGACACAACATATCTGGGCAATACAGAAGTGTCAATATGTGTACATAAGGTACATGCATATCTGTATATAAAAATATAACATTAATTCCATCAAGAAAATTAGCTAACATGTGCATGTCCGAAATTCCTGATGCACGCATCAAATCATGGGTTGATGTATTTACATTTTGGTTATGATTGTTCACCTCTCTGGACCATCCGATATTTCAACACTCAGCCTTGTCTGTATGACTTGAAAACAAGTTTGTCACACACCCGGTGACACTGCTTGGAATCGACTGGTGAGTTTGAAGTGTCAAAACACACGCAGGATGCAGTTTGATGCACTATGTCTTTGTCACATAGTTGAAAATAAAATTGTAAAAAAGAATCTGTAATCTATGGCAGAAAATTTTGTCCTTTGCTTTCATTCAGTTGCCCTTGCATTCCTAAAATGCGAAAGGCTTAAAATAGATTGCTCTGTGGATAAGTTTTTCAGATGTACTTTCTGACTGAAGAGTCTCAAAACTGAAAGAAATGTTATTTGGCTCTAAGCCCAAGAATTGGCTAAGTCACTAAGAAGCATCGAAATAGAAACAATGATGGAACTGCTGCCATTTTGCTTAGCTGCCATTGCCATGTACTCTCTATCCCCTCAATGAGACTTATAACATTTTGCAGAAATATGGTCAAATTTTACCCATTTTTGCTATTTGGAGAGATGTTCCATTGTAAGTGGTACTTTTGTGAACTTTTAGAACTGTTGGGCTATCCTTCCAATTTTATTGGAGGTTTCTAGAGAGAATATGGTCATAGAAGCATTCCCTTTTATGCATATGAGCACTATTTGCAATTTGGTCTATTTGGGGTTATCATTCTGTTGAATCACTGAAGGATGGTATTTATGGGTTTATTTTCATCCCATGAATATCTGTGTAGGCCTAGATTTAACAAATTAATGATAAATAAGATCCTTGGATAACTTAGAGAGCTCAAGAGTTCTTGGATACGCCTTGTCACATGAGACATCAAAAGAGCTAAAAGATTATAAAGGGTTGTTGTCAAAGAAAAAAGCTGATTTTATTCACTGAAAATGAGTGATTATTTACACGTATAAAATGATTTAGATATGCTTATAGGCCCTTTCATGCGTATTCTATAAGAAGAATGTGTAAAATGACCTAATTAACCCTGGAATTGTATTCCTCATCCATTCTCATTTGGCATTCACAGGATAAAGCCACCACTGGGAAGCAGGGATTGGGCATCAAAGGCCGCTCCAAGAAGATAGCTGGACATCGCTGGGGAGGAAAGAAAACTACATTTGATGATAGCGAGGATAATGAAACTTCTGATGATGGTGGCTCTTCAAAGAGGAAATATAGCATGTTGGACAGCCATGTTGAAAATGAAGAACCCAAACCTGAAGCGAAAAAGCTATGCAAGTCCAAAATAGCTGTTGAAGAGGAAAAGATCAGAGATCCAAAGCCCAAACTAAAGAAGCTGTGTAAAAAGCTACTTCTTCAGGTAATTAATACAAAAGTTTCCTTTCTCTTGGTCATACTTAGTTGCCCCATTGATCAACCAATTTTTATCAATGAAGTGAAGTGGGGAAATGGTGCACAAACTTTAGAGATTTGTGTGATAGATATGTTTTTTCCGAGCCATGGAGCATTTGTTGCAGATTCCAGGGAATTGCCTTAGATTGAAGCAACTAAAGAAGCTTCTTGAGGCAGAGTCAACTTCCATTGTTTCCTTCTTCGCTTGCTTCTCTTCGAAGAAGGAAGCCCTCTTGTACTTGAGAGAAAAGGTATGGGCGTTTCTCTGCTGATTCATATAATTAGGTGCCAACCATACTTTCTTATAGCATATGCACAGAATCTCCCAAAATTTCTTAAATTTTTTTGTGAAAATATATTCTAATGGTTTCAGAATATTTAAAAAATGTTGTTAATTTGAATATGATACTGAAATAATTATCCTTTTTCGGTGGACAAAATTCATGTTGTTTGAATGATCCATGTGAGCATTGCACGTGTGCTTATCTTCAGTTTGAAATATGGTGGTTTGGTTGCCAAAGATTGTGCTTTGCATTTGTCATTTTGGTTATCACAGTTCTTTTTAAGTTGGCATTAGGGTAGTGTCGTCATGTTAAAAATGGCAATTGAATGGAAGTTCTTTCATTCTTTGAACCGGTAGCATATTCACATCAAACTAGGCATCACGGATCTATTCTTATCTCGTGTTTGTCTGCTGAATTCATTGCTAATCTTTTGACATGTTGGTTGAACTTCTGCAGCTTCAGAAAAGTGGGAGATTCAGTTTTGAAGGGAAAAGAGTGACTCTAGTATCGCAGAGCGATTGAAGATTTTGTAGAGGAGTTATGTCTTGTAACGGATTTTTAGACACATGAGATCATCGAGCGCAAGGCTGTTGGGCTCGACAATTTTGTTAAACAATTTATTATTTAGATTTTGTTTTTTATATAATTTGTTGCTTGGTATGTTTAATTGCACGATTAATTGCATGATTTTTATTACTAGAGAAATAAGTTCAAAATTTTGTCGAGTATTACTCTTAAGGGTGCGGTTTGTATAGAACTTAAGCTCTAAACAATCAAATTAGAGCCTACCTTCAAATAGTGTCGAGAAATGTGATTTCAATATTGGAAATCATTGTGACATATTTAAAATATATTTTTTATTTATTTATAAAGTTTAAAGCTTTAAAAATAGTGTAGATCAATATATTTGTGAAAATTTGCAAATCTTTAAAATTAACGGTCTAAAAATGCATTACAAAATACATTATTTTCAAAACTTGAAATGTATTTATTTTCTCATGTCCATGCATCTTGATGTCGAGATGATCAATTTGAAGATATTTGGACATCAAAACAACTTCTTCTAGTGAAATTTTTGAGGTACGCTCAAATTTGATTGTTTAGAGCCTCAGCTCTATATAAACTTTCTTTACTCTAATGGTATTATATAAGGACATAAAATCATTGTTCAATGGCTACCTCATTGTTGTATTTATTGGAAATTTAGTCAAAACTTTGTTTACTCTAATGGTAAAGTTTACTCTAATGGTATTATGTAGGCATAAAATCATTGTTCAATGGCTTTAATGTATCCGTACAATAACTGTAAATCATAATCTTATCATGTGTGGTCTTATCAGGTGCAATTAATTTCCACCATTATTAAGACATGTAGCCCTTAGTTACATCATGTTGCTGCTCTAGTGAAACTGTTATCGTTTGCTGTGATATGTTATCTGAAGGCAATTTTGGATCGAAGAAATAGGTGTTTCCTGTTTGCTGCTATTCATGAATCAAGAATTTTTTTTTAAAAAAATCCTTTTTGTGCCTCAGCTAAAATTTGTGGCAAATACAGTGGTTTATCATACAAGTGGGGATTAAAAACAGAACTATTTTTTTTGGGTAATTAAAAAACCAGAAGTAAAAAGACAGACAACTTGCTAAACAATTTATGCGCTAGCATGTTTATAAACCTTTGTATCATAGGTATGTATCCGTGGATTTGGGAACATGTATATAACATTCATGTTTGACATTTTAAAAACAAAAATTCGGACACTCGTTGAAATCTTCTTATAAAAGTATTTCAATGTAGTATTTCAATGTGACCTTATACTAATCTCCATTTATCGCAATAGACATTCTTTTGGTTGAAGGACCAAATATTGAATCTGACATTTTTAATACTCGTATGTGTCAGACCCTAATACACATAACATCTTTGTAAAATCAGTCAAAGTTTTGGAGATGCACTAGTCACGTGGCATGCGGTATGCAATCAGGGTCCAACCATCTATCAAGGCCTTCATGGTAATTATGGTTCACGTCTGCTTTCATCACAAGAAATGGGCGGTGGATGCGCCATCTGTGTATCATAAAAAAGTTATATATATATCCTATGGAATTATTACTGATATGTATATATATGCTATTCCTTATATGAAAGGTATACTATAGAAGGTGTACCAAAAAAGTCAACTTGCAAAAGTTATTTTGGTCTGGGTAAAAATTTTATTTTGCTCCTAATTATGAAATTCAAAGCTCCAAATATGGTGCAAGTTAATTAAATCTTTACGCACTTGAAAATCTTGAAAATGTACTGTCTAGATAATGTGTTATAAGATGGACATTGTTTTTTAAGACTTGATATTAAATTTTTTTTTGTAGCCATATATCTCTAGGTCAAGATGATTAATCAAATTATTTTTGACATCTGAACAACCTTTTTAAATAGATTTTTAAGATGCATCTTGCTTCTATAGTATAAGGTTGGGAGCCGGTTTCTATGCAGCCACACCTGCATATGTAAAAATGCAGGCCTATTAATAGATCTATTTTTTAGATGGATTTTTGGATTTAATTTTTAAGCACATGTAATCTTTAACATGGACATCATGAATATGAAAAAATTAATAAATTTTAAAACCTATAAATAATAATTTTAGTAAAAAAACATTTGGATTATTAGTTTCTATTGTTTTTAGATAAAACACCTACTAGCATCCATCTTTAAGATTGGTGCTTTACACTTTTTGGACCGCATATGTAGTAATGCGGTCCAGCCCGCATGAGATATCATGGTAGTGACGTTGAACGTAAAAGTACACGTGGCATCATAGTACACGCGGACGCTGGGAAGGTTAAGTTGTTTACATTATACATATGTTATATATTAAAAAGTCGCACATCTTTACCAATCCGTTGTAGTCTAGTTGGTTAGGATACTCGGCTCTCACCCGAGAGACCCGGGTTCAAGTCCCGGCAACGGAATGTGATTTGTTTAGTGCTTAAAATTAAGTCTTATTTTTTGGCTAAATATATTGAATTAATCCTCTAAAGAACAATAATCGTTCTTATTTTTTGGCTAAATATTAAATCAATCCTTTAATAGAATGCTTCTAATTTTCCAAATTAATTCTATGTGCTTTTAATTTGCCGAAATTAATTCTTATTTTTTGGCTAAATATTAAATTAATCCTTTAAAGAACAACAATCATTCTTATTTTTTGGCTAAATATTAAATTAATCCTTTGATGGAACAATAATTCGTTGTTGCTAAATATTAAATTAATCTTAATAGAACAATAATCATTCTTATTTTTTTGGCTAAATATTAAATTAATCCTTTAATAGAACAATAATCCGTTTATTTTGCCTCTAAATTTAGTGCTTTTAATTTGGGTCTAAATTAATTCTTATTTTTTGGCTAAATATTAAAATAATCCTTTAAAGAACAACAATCATTCTTATTTTTTGGCTAAATATTAAACTAATCCTTTGATAGAACAATACTCCGTTGTAGCTAAATACTAAATTAATCTTAACATAACAATAATAATGCTTATTTTTTGGCTAAATATTAAATTAATCCTTCAATAGAACAATAATCCGCTGTAGTCTAGTTGGTCAGGATACTCAATTCTTATTTTTTGGCTAAACATAATAGAATCTTTTTTTTTGGCTAAATATTAAATTAATCCTTCAATAGAACAATAATCCATTGGAGCTAAATATTAAATTAATTTTAATAGAATAACAATCATTCTTATTTTTTGGCTAAATATTAAATTAATAGAACAATAATCCGTTCTAGTCTTGGTTAGGATACTCAATAATTATTTTTTGGCTAAATATAATAGAACGGCAATCATTCTTATTTTTTGGCTAATTTTTAAATTAATCCTTCAATAGAAAGATAATTCGTTGTGGTCTAGTTAGTTAGGATACTCGGAATCACCCGATAGACCAGGGTTAAGGCCCCGGTTGCTTTTATAAATTTTGACTCTAAATTCATTTTTTTAATCCTTTAACAGAACAATAGTCAGTAAATTGTAATTTTTAGTAGTATTTTGGTAAATTTTCGGTGCATAAAATATCATACGAAATGAAAGATGCGTCGTGTATGGCTATCATCTTCTTTTTTAAAAAAGTAGCTTGGACCATATATTTCTTATAGAAATCGTAAACAATATTTTTCCTTTTTAGAAATGATTTAAATGATATTGGTAAGGGCAGGTCCATGTGAAAATGTAGATGTTATAGATCCCACTTTTATTACCGTTCACTAATGGAAACGTTCGGTTTAGATGAACCTGGCCTATCTGAATTCCAATGTGCCGCTTCGCATGTCTTCCTATGGGTTACTTCTCAAATTCAGTTCAATTTAGTTGTGCACCTCTGCAACAAGCAGAAGATCTCTCTCTCTCTTTCTCTCTCTCTCTTCCAGCTGAAAAAGGTACGGTCTTCCTTTGCATCTTATTTATATTTCTTGTTTCTTTTTCCTCTTTTCTTTTTCTATTGCTTTCCTTTTTTCGCTCTTCTCTTCTTTATGGCCTGGTTTTGATCTCATTCTTGGACCATTGATTTTATAATGAAATGATAGATTCTAGCTTTTGTGAAAATGGGAAAAAATTCCGTTGCTTCTGCACGCTTCACTTCAGCTTGGAATCAGATGGCATACTTTTCATGGATGAATTTGGTTCCCCATGATCAGTCGTGTTTCAAATGTTTCTTCAATCCCTGAGCTTCTTTCATATTCAAAGTATCTAGGATTTACAGTCATATTGTGTGTCATGTGTTAATATTTCTCTGTAATATTCAAGTTTAGGTAGTAGTTATGCTTCAAAGAATAAAGACATATTGCGGTTTCATTTGTTCATAGTTGTTTGATTTTTTGTAAGTTTTGATTAGTCTACTTAGTTCTTTGTGACCATATTGTACTCTTGATCACATTATTTTGTTTTAAATACCAGATGTGCTGGCAATTTGATATCCATTCTCAAAAGTGAAATTGGGCCAATCTCTTTTCCCTGATTCAATTGATGCTCAGAGCGAGTATATTTGTCACATGACTGTTATTCTTTTGATAATTTGCTAATCTTTTTTGTATTTTATTTCTCTTCGGATAAGTTCCAATAGGTGCCATGCAATATGTGTATCTTAGGGTTTCCTGATTGGTTTGGGTCCTTTAAACTACCTTAACTTCATCTCTTAGATGATTTACTTTATCCAATCTCATACCTGGAATGAGGTATATCTCACATTGAATCATTTAAGGGTTACTTTGAAGCTAAGTTTTGATGAAAGTTCTTTATGGTACTCCGGTCCTTTTAGGGTGGGGTGTATGGTAAAGGACTGTTCCCTGTGATTCAAAAAGCAGACCGCCCAGCGCCTAGGCGGTCCAGAAGGCCTGGGCGCATCGCCTAGGCCTAGGCGGTAGGCTGGCGCCCAGCGCCTAGCCGGGGATTTTCCTCTGTTTTTTGGGCAAAAAATTAGGGTTTTTAGAGCCAAATTTAGAGAGAGATAGCCCCAAAAAACTCTAGATTATGGTGAATTTTTTAGGATCGAAGGATTACTCAAAGTTAACAAAAATTGATCAAAACATCACCCATTGGTATTTTATTTACTTTGTAATGTTTTGCAAGTTATTAGGGGGTTTTTTTAGAAGATATTGAGTATTTAAAAGCATCTTTGATGTGGAAGTTTGATGATCGAGCAATCAAACTCAAAGTAAGTGATTTTTTTTATTGTTTTAGTAATTTGCATTATTTTTTAGATGTCTTTTTCGGGATCTAATAGGAGTGGTGATCTCGGTTGGAAATATGGCTATAACCCTGATGCTAATGATAAAAATTGCACAACTGATACTGACATAACTGCTGAATGCCAGAATCCTTATTTGGATTCAACTGGCCCGCCCAGGTTCTGGGCGCCCGCCTAGGCACTGGCCTCCCAGGACCCCCCCAGGCACTTTTTGAAACTATGACTGCTCCCAGTGCCAGTAAGGTTGTGATTGAAATCTGTCATTGACTTCCCAAAGCCTTCCTCCCATACTCTAATGTAGGAGATTATTCTCTCAAACCATTTGGTTGGAGAATGTGTATATTATGGAAGAAAACTTGGTTGGTAATCATAAAAGGGATATGAATTTCCACCACATGCTTTGTGAGACCAACTTGGGAACTGACTTGTTGTAGATACTCTATTGTGATAATAAGGTCCTTTCCTCATATGCGGCTTTCCTCTGGAACACCTCAAGTGTTCTTACCTTTCTATTTTTTTCTCTACCATTTCATGAAGGCTCGAAGAAACAACATCTACTTCAAGATTTTTTTCAACGAAGTATTCCATGCATTGTTCTCAAAAATAAGGAATTTGATTTGTAATGCATTTTTAAATATTCTTTACATTATGGTAAAGATTAAAATTGTTTTGATCATTAATACCCTCTTTTATAGTTTCTTATCTTTTTTAGAAAATTTTAAAAATAGCCCTTGGAAAATATAAAATGGGTTAAAATCCAGTTTTTTCGTTAATTTTCAACTTCATTTGAATGTGTTTTGTTTTAATCATTCTTTATATGCTTTTCATATTTTAGTAGGTTTTTTTTTGTATTTTTTTTCAACACTTTTTTGACCGGCCGGGACTGGCCCTGTTAAAGCGGTTGAATCGGGCGATTTACCGGTTAGGCCGGTTAAACCACTTCCAGGCCCATGTCCGGTTAACCGTTCTGGTTCGATTTTGTGAACACTGATTCCATGTGAATTTTGAACTGTTATCAATGGATAACACTTAATATGTAGCTCTTGGTTTTTTTAAGGAGTGGGACAGTCAGTGTAGTGATAGAGACCTCTTGAATGCAAGTCAAACCAACCATAGTAATAGCGACCTCTTGATTGTAAAGTCAAACCAACTGTCTTTTATTGCTATTTTAGATAAGAGGGCACTGCAAAATGCTTGTACATCACATAAGTCTTATAACTTAGAGATTTGTCCCACAAATATGGGAATGACTTCATAAGATTTCACTATACGATAAGCTAAAAACTTGGATGACCAAGGCTATCATGGCTAAAGTGGAAAGATTACCAAAATTGGCTCAAGTGATATGACCAATTCCTTTTTAATTCATCTCTGGAGTAGTTTCCTTGATCTCAGATCCTGAGTCACCAGACGAACAGAAACATGGTTCATGTAATTTTAAGGAATATCAAGGGCTCTTGAAAGGGCGATTTTCCCAGAGAATGAGGAGTAAGAATATACTGATCCAACTGGGGGACCAAGAATATACTGATCCAACTGGGGGACCTGATAGAGCTGTTCATCAGTGATATGCACAGAAATATGGCAACTGACAGGATAATGACAACCAAAACATAGACAAGTCACCAATCTTTGATATTCAGTGCCATTTCAAACAAGCAGTTAGATGTTTTCATAAAAGAGTTATTTTTTGAGAAGTCTTGGAAGGGCTAGAACTAGTGATTAAGTTTTCTAGGATTGTCAAGTGATTAATTGAGGGGTCAAGTTCCTACTCATCAAAATGTGTCCACAATGACAAGTAGTTCTCCCAGACAGAACTCCTCCTTGTCTTACCAATTGTCTTGTTGTAATTGCATGTCTCATGGCACATGGCTAGAGTCCATAATTTTAACCACTAGACGTGTTGTGAATCAGATGTTTAGTATCTGGCCAGCCATTACAAACAAATAAAGGGAATATTTTTGGGGAATATTTAACAAGATGAGACTCATTGGGTCATGAGCATCCTGGCTGGAGTCCACAGATCTCTTTGCGTGGATACTCTGTTTCCAGTATTTGATTTTCTTTTTTGGGTCTTTTCTTTTTCCTTTTCAGTTTCTATTATTCTTTGATTCATTCTTATTCCCACTGGGGTGTTGGATGTGGTAGTCTTTTATTGAGTAAAATACTTTGCATATTTACTGAAAAATTAAGAAGCACAAACCATCATGATAGGGGTGGGAATTGGGTTAGGTCAACTCGATGGATCGACCCTACTAGGTCTGGGTATGGACCCAGATTATGGACCCAACGGGTCCAGATCCGGGTCCAGCTTAGATCTTTTTGGGTCGTGTCCAGGTTGGGGTCACCTCAACCTGATTCAACCCAGTATATATTAGTATAATTGAATTTTAGCAATATTCAGTATATAATGTAAAATATACTATATATATATTATTTATGTATAGACCCAGCTGACTTGGACCCAACCCTGGTCCCGGTCGAACTTATAACTAGTCAGGTCGGGGTCGATGGGGACCTGACCGACCCATTCCCACTCCTACATCATGAAGACTTGGCCAGGATAATTCAATAATATGGCTCGCAAGATACAAAACAAATCCTCCTGAGATCTGTACTACTGTAATTGAGGTTAGTCAAATATGTATTTGTCACATGCATGCAAAATTTTATTGAGATCCACAGGTTGAGCATTACTTCAAGAGAGTATATTTTTTTGTATCTTAAAAAAAAAAGTTCAAAATTAAGAAATGGCTTTTGTATTTTTCATAGAGACCCACTGACGAAATACAAGGAAGGGATAAACATTCAAAAAGAAAAAAAAACAAAGCAAAAAAAAAAAAAAACAAGAGAGGGATGCATATAAAATCAGATCAACCTTTAAAAGGTATTTGTCTGATCAATAGATGCTGCACAAGCAGTTTCTCCAAGAAAAGTTGTAGATCTCTTCTTTTGTGGTTTTTTCTCTTTGCATCTTCAAATCAGAGGCCAAACAAGCGTGGAAAAAGGTCCTAATAAATTATTAATAACTTGGAGAACAAAAGCCTTTACCTGCCCTGTAATATGTTGTCATGCCTTTCACATGTCTGACAAACCGTTTCATTTACAATGCCATGCATATTTAGATCACAGTCTGCATTTGGAGTTTTATAAGTCAATCCTCCATCACTCAAACCTTGATGGCCTTCAGAAGCTTTTGTCTATGTTTTTTTGGTGCACAATTTCAGTTCGGAACTTGCACTTGTATTACATAAACCATAGTATCTCTAATCCATTCATGTCTTAGGGTAAAGTCTAAGAGAGTGTGCTTGTATGAACCAAACCCTTCATTTCCTGTTGTAATGGTTCCACATCCTTGTCAAAATAAAGGTATTTGGGTATCCCACCATTGTTTACGACTTGCTCTTTGGTGCAAATGCCATAGACTGAATGCATCGGTGTTTTGCTTAATAGAGTATTTGGATATGCAATATTTATAGAGCCGCGTGGGGATTGTCAAAGCACTCATTTAGAGTGTTCCGTAAGATAAGTAATTGACAAACAGCAAAAACCATCTTCACTTTTTGCTTTTATGGTGCAAACCCCTTATGGATTTCCTTGATGTCGTAGCAAAGCAAGTGGTGGCTACAAGTTAAGCACTTTGAAACGAGTTCAAGATGAAAGGCACTTCAAAAATTGTGCTTTATGACCTAATGCAAGAGACATTTCTTTACAGGTGACTTTGTTTGTGTGATGCATTTCATTCAAAAGCAAGTGCTTCACTTTGCGAGGAAAAAGTCTAAAATGAGTGCTTTGCTGTACTTAACATAAAGCCACTTCTTTAATATGATATTAGCTGCTGCAAAACATTGTAAATGTTTGAATTCCTTAATTAACAGAGCTTTTCAAGCCTGCAAAGCACTTGAAACTGACTCCTTACTTACCAACAAAGCCCCTAAATGATGTTCCTTGTTTTTTTGGGGTGAATATAATTGATGTTCCTTTCTTTGCTTGACATTTTTTTCGTTTTGAAATACGTCTTTGCTTTACATTAACACACTATTGTAAGATGCCTTCTGTGAGAACAATCTAGAGTGAGACCTTTGCTTAACCAATAAAGCACTGAATAGGAGTGCTTTTCTTGTGCCTGCCAGTTACTCTGCTAGGACATAAAAATAACCCTAGTAGGAACTGCTATCAGTAGCTTTTCTTCGGGCTACCACTGGCTTTGCAACAACAAAAATCATCCGAAAGATATCTTTCCCATCGCTAGAATGCGTTAGAACATCTAATAAGGTGGGCTGGTTGTGTTCATTTCCCACCCAGCCTTACTCTCATGTGAGTTTTTTCTTTCCAATTTTATATTTTTAATCTCTGATCAATAGCTAGGCTAAGCTTGTTTTGGTCTCCTTCCCTGAAGTCTTAAACAGACTCCGAGTGGGCGATAAAATTGATGTTTGGTTTAGTCGGTTCAATGCATTCCTACTGGGGTTTTTGTCCTTTTCCCATTTTTGGTGGGTGGGGGGGTTTGGTGGGGGGAAAGGGGGTTGTGTGTAATGGAAGTGGCAGAATATTGGCTGACCATTTCTTTAGGCGTGTTTGCATATGGCTTATAGCTTGGCATAAGTTTTTTTTTTTTTTTTTTTTAACACATTTTCGGTGTTTTGCCCATATGATTACCATACATGCCATGGATACTGGCCCCATGCAAACATCCATTTATGCAGGCCTTGTTTGTAAAATCACGCTATCCATGAGTTTCACACCATCCATACATGCCCTTTAATTTATACTTTCCTGTTCAGCTAAAACACTTCATAAAGCATTTCAACAATGATAAAGATTTTAGACCTTTAAATTGGAGTAGAAGGCAGCCCAATATGTAATGCGATATATACCAGATCGTGGATGTTACCCCAATGTGCCGGCCCCAATTCCCATAGGTACTATAAACGGTTTCGCTGGGCTGCTGATCCTCCTTGTAATTTGTCAATGCATTGGTATAGTAGCCTCCTTCAGCATTGAGACCACAGCACCACTGAATTATACCATGATATGGGGTTATGGTTATGAGTACTTTCTGAAGTTTAGTTTGATAGTGCCTGGTTCCCCTATTACATGAAAAATGATGCCAAGGCCAATGCTTTGCCGTGGTCTGGTAAGTTTTTATGGGTATTTGAAGCTAAATGCTGCTGATCCCTTTGGTTGACTTCTTACTTTCTTGTGTTATCTTTGCACAGCCAGAAGTCATGTAGTTGTTGGCATCTTTGGTATTATAGAGAATAAATTTACCAGTGGCACAATTTGGCTCTGAACTGTTTAATTGATGAAAAAGTTAATTTTTATATGAGATTTGTAAAATTTGAGTGACAGATCTCTCTAGTTCTCTGTAAGCGGCCTTCTGTAACTTAAAATTGGATTAGGTAAGTTGTTGAAGGCATGAAAGCAACGTTTGCAAGCAAACTGTTACGTTAGTTTAGCTTCCCTATTTCAGTAGTGTAGTTTGAAATTGTAGCAAAGTTGTGGTAAGTTTTGTGTCTAGCATGTATATGCCAGAAAAAGATGTACTCTCTCTAGTTGTGACACCAGATGCAGTTAGTGTTGTATGAGTTAGTAAGCTTTTGTTTATCTCATCTAGTGTAGGGCATATTATCAATGGGTAGGAATCTTGTATGTAATGCAGTGGAATTCATTGTGGGCAAAGGAAAGACCTAAAACTTGCGAATTTTGGTTGTTTACACTCATCAAAGCACTCATTTACCTGTAATTTTGGAAGCGGTTCGATATTTTCTGAATGCAAGCATAGGTACTGTTTTTACGAACTGTTTAAATTAAGTGTATTATCTCATTTTCCATGTAGCAATGTCGATAATGGACGATTTATCAGAAGGAATTGAGGCTTTATCATTTACTTCTGAGGAGCCAAACCATAGGAACGACCAAATTACTCCAGAAGACGCAGCCTGGGTAGATTCCTGTCTTATCAAAGAATTGGGGTCCCATCCTATGTCTATGAATGGCACTTTAGATGCACTGAACGAGATGTTCTCCAATATACTCAACCCTGATACTGTATCAGATTATATTGCTTCCTTCCCTTATTTTGACAATAGTGGAAAAATCGAAGAAGAGTCCACCTCTGTGGTCCACAGTTTTCCTCAGAATTTATCCCCATCCTCTGAGAACATGGAAGAATTTGGGGATCTGGGTCTGGAAACAATGGCAGGGGTGGAAGATGGAGAGTCCCTTGAAGATATTTTTAAGGTGTGGGATCTTAACACAGAGTGGGAGGATGATGACGTTGAACTTTTGAAACAATTGACCGAAGCTCTTGTGGTATCGAAGAGACACTCACCACCTGTTCTAAATCGGAGACTGGATTCTGGAGAAACAGAGGGGCTTAAGGACATGGAACAATCATTTTTGGATGAAGAAAGAATTAATGCTCTCACTGCTGGCTTGAAGAATCTATCATTGACCCAATTTTCTTTCGATGACTTAAAGTAAGCTGCCCTTTAATTTGTACAGTCTTTTGCTAGCAAGAATGTATATCTTTTTAGTTTTGTATTTGGATAAATTTACGAACTTCTCTTATCTATGCGCATGGTTTGCCTGCTTGCATTTCCCAGTCATTTGATGTGTAATTGATAGCAGATGGGCAAGCTTTTTATGCTTCCCCTACAACATAAAACTTATATACTTCTCCTTATCCAACCCTCTATGCTGAATGGAGGGCTAAGATTGCCCCAATCTCAATGTCACGTCTCTACACTAATTAATTTTTAATTTTTTTTTATAAACTATTTTGATACCAAATTTTGTACGCTCAATCCTCTATTAAACTCGCACTAGCGAAACATATAAAAAAAGTATTTCCAAAAAAATAAAATGATCAAAATACCCCTGAAAGTTTCAAGGGGTATTTTGGTCATTATGTTTTATCAAAAAAATTATTTTTAATATTTTTTATAGTTACGCCCTAATGAGAATATGGCATGTATCAAATTTCATATTCATACAATTTGTATAAAACACAACTAAAAATAAAATATTTTGAGACGTCGGATCTAAAATCAAATGGTGAGTGGCTCTCTTGATCAAAATTGGACGGCTGGATGGTAGGGGAAGCATAGATCTTCTATGCTGTAGGGGAAGTAAAGAAACCTTTCCCTATGCAGATTGAGTATATACATTAGCTTATAATGATGTTGATAAAAGGCTTCTGGTGTACTTCCCTTTTAATTTTCATATCATGGTTTGGTCAAAGAATCTTCAAATTGAAGATGAAAGAACCCCTTCAACATGAATACTTAAAACAGCACAACTTATGTTCTTAGCTAATGGACCTAGTTCACTCAAATAGATGTGCCTCAAAGATGGGATGCCCTCAAAGGTGGGATCATTACCCCTTGTCTGGTTGCAAATGAAAATAAATCTACACTTTTTTTGTCAGTTCAAAATGTAGATGGCTATTTATTAGATCTTCGTGAACTGTATTTAAATCATCTTGGTTTGGGTTAGGCTGCCACTTCCCGTTGGCATTTGCCTAGAAGTGAGTTGTAAAAACCACACCTCAACTACACACAAACACTTCACTTCTTCTAAAAAGAAATTCAACTCAGCAAATTTCTCCTTTGCTGCTTGATCCTTGGTTTTAAGAAATCTTGGTACCTTCGGAGATGATATTTTTACTGGAATCAATAGAAAATGAATCCAGAAACTCAAACCAATTTGATTCTGTTTAAATAAATTTTGAAGCTTCAATCGGAATATCTGCACTTAGAATGAAGAAAATTGACTCTGATTCTTCACTTAGAAAAATAAATAAAAGAGATTTGAGTCCTACTACTCCCATGACTTGAAACCTTTGAAGTTAACACAAACACCTAAAAAATCAAGAAAGGGACTCCAATTCCTAAAAGAAGCAAATATTTCCCATAAAATATATAGGGTGAGGTTTATATGAGGTGCCCCTTATATTATAGAAGTAAAGCGCACCTCAAGTTTTTTCTAGAAGATGCAGTTCTAGTTCTGATGTTGAATACTGTACAATGGTATGAAAATCTATTTTTGCCCCTAATTTTAAAATTTGAAATTTTAAAAAAAGTACAGATCTAACAGACCTATAAACGTTTGAAGATTTGAAAGTAGACGGTTAAGATAACTTGTTACAAGATGCACTATTTTTAAGACTTGAAATCTTTTTATTTTTATTTTTATTTTATCATATCCATAGGTCGAAATGATCAATTTGAGGGTCTTTCATGGTTGAATCACTCGTTTTTAGTAGAATTTTGAGATGTGCCTAGCCACAACATAAGGTGTTATCAATATAAATTAATAAATACAAAAATACATATGGAAAGAGTTTGTATATGGTCCCCTCCTTATCTTGTAGAAATAAAGCGTTTACTTAGTGATGTAGTTCTGCTATCTGAAACCTTATTGATGAGAGTTCACTTTTATTGAAATTTAAAATTTTGAAAATAGTACAGATCAAGCAAATCTATAAATACTTGAAATCTTGAAAATGGAAAATCTAGATAACTTATTATAAGATGCATTATTTTCTAGACCTAAAAATTTTTTTTATTTATTCATATCCCACATCTTGAGGTCGAGATGATCAATTGGATGGTTCTCATAGCACCCTCTTTTAGAGGTTTTTTGAGGTGCATCTTACCTTAATAGTGTAAGGTGGCAACCTTATATAAACCTTCAACAATAAATATTTTCGTATTGGGAACGTAAATTTCACATGGAGAACATAAAGAGGAAAAATACATGCAACAACCAAAAGGCTTTATTGCGAGGGCAAACAAGGGCTTATATGCAAATTAAAGTACGTCATTTTATAGGCAGATATGTTTATGACTAGCCTTGATTATACAAGGAATAAGTAAAATCATATATATATATATATATATATATATATATATATATATATATATATATATATATATATATAATTTTTTCATATTTCAAAAATAATTTACGATCATTTTCTAAATTTTTCACAACAAAATTTCTAAATGCTCACTACAATTATTTCGTATAATTTTTTGGGATATAAATTTATAACATTTTAAGTTCCACCTAACATAAGATAAGCATATTAAAATTGTATTATTGATTTCTTTTTCTCGTTGAATATTTGCTATTCTTTTATCTCTAATTACATTTACATGGCCAACGCATGTATATTTACTAGTGTGTGTGTGTGTTATTCTTTTGTCTCTAATTACATATACAGGTGCTACACACGTAATAATAGTGTGTGTAAGCTACGATTAGCGAGCGCGCCGGCATATGTGGCAAGAATAAAAAGGAACCTTAGCTTTGGAGAAAACATATGATAGGTATCTTAAAAATTTACAGACTTTAGGCGAATTTTGAACTCTATTCCTATATCTATGGAATTGCTATCCTGTCCTAAAATTGGTGCCTGCTACTGCTGCCATTTGTAGTTTATTCCTTCCTAAAGAGAGGGACAGAGAGAGCAACTATCTAAGAAATAAGATAAAACAAAGAACATGATCAGAAAAGCGCGAGCACAGAAATAGGTCCGTGCAGAAACGGATCCAGATCAAAGAAGTCAAACCACGAAAAAATAAAGCAACGTTATAAGATATTTAAAAATGAAAAAAAAGAAAGAACCAAATCTTGAGAAATAAAGCAGAGTTTACATGAAAAAAGACAACCAATATTCCCAGGAAACAAATCTAGAGAAACACAGCAACCTTTACGTGTAAAAACAAGAGTCCCAAGATGTAATAGGAGAGAGAGGATCTGCAACCCCATGAAAACAAGCACCAAAGATTATACACTCAATCATTTTCTAAATAAATAAAAATCTTTCACAAAACCATCTTGTATAACTCAAGACTAAAGATTATAAGCAACGATCTTTTTTCTAACTGAAAAAGATCCATAGAAGGCCATGCCATGAACCATGGAGGCACCCAAAGAACCCATTTGAAAGAAAAAACCACATCTAAGTATGCATGGCCAAGTGCACATACTCTCTGTCTCTCTAACACACACACTCCCTCTCTCCCCCCCTCCCCCCCTCACTTTTTTATGTCTGTAAAATCTCATATTCTGGTTCCCAAAAGCACCATCTCCAACCCATGGAATCTCCTTTTACTCGTCTTCTCATCATCATTAAGCATAAACCAGCCATCTTTTTTAGCTAAACTAGAGATATGGCCCTCATTATCATTCTTGGTCTCAGTTGAACCCACTGCGTACTCATGGTGAGTTTAGGTTAGGCTGAAGACCGAACCCATGGGATCCATCACCATAAGGCCCTATACAGACCCTTTTTTGTGAATCCTAGGGTTGCATGCAGGCTTGGGTTAGTAGTTTGTATCCTAGCCAGTTAAGATAATGAGCTTTAAATCCAGGACTGGCCCAACCTGACAGGCCCTATAAAGACCCAACTGACCCATGTCGGGCAGGTCCTTTGAGGGCCGTTGGGCTGGCCAAGCCCATTTGCTCCCTTACTAAACCAAAAAGGCATGTAACAAGGGCCTCTTGTACTAAGTGTCGAGCCCTGCACGTTAAGCATATAGTCCTTAAATCCAGGCTCTATGAAGGGCTCAAACCCATCCAATGTATTGCCGAGGTTGCCCGATCCATTTGCACCCTTGGTGAAGCTTAGGCTTTGACCCTTCTTCCCTCTGAGTGGATGTTTTTGCCCTAAGCTGTAGACACTCCATTTTCGCTGATTAGATTTCTAGGTTTTCAATAACTTAATCCTAGAACTTAAACCTAGGAATTATGTTTTCTTATTCACCCTAAACCTAGTTTGGCCTTACAACTCTAGGGTCTTAACCTACGTACCTCACATCTCAAAAACCATGAAATCAACCTTTTAGAGTTAAAATCTTTTAACCCTTTCAAAGCCAATCAAATTAGGCTAAATTTCTCTCTAAATCATAGAGGATCTCACAAGCTTTCAAACGATCTAAGAATCACTCCATTCGGATTTACAGTTTGAAACATATGAGCCGAATTGTGAGCAACTGGATTTACAGTTTGAAAGATATGAGCCAAATTGTGAGCAGCTTCCAATATTTCACTTTTGTCCTCTAGAGCCATAGTGCATGGTAGCATTGCCACATGGGTGGGCACAAGCAGGGGATTCCGGGGCCATGCGCCCTCCCCTCCCCCCCACCCAACAACCTTTTAGAAGATTTTTGAGGCTTTCTTGAGCTTTTGGATCCTAAAAATGGTTCAAATTGCAATCAAAATTGAACTAAATTCTTTTTGGAATTAATTTCAACTTGATCTCTTGGGTTTTTTATAGGCCCAAAAATGGAATGAACAATTGTTACACTATATTATTTGATTTCCTAATTTCAAAAAACACTAGCGTAAACTAACATCCTGAGAGCCCTAGCACACCTATGAGCCATTAGGAACCCGAGTTAGGCTTTCAAACATTAATTCAACCAGAACACTAGACAATCCCAAGTATTAACCATAGAAGAACCAAGATGCTTCAATTATTTCAACCCATTCAATCTCAAAAAATAAATGTTCCTTACAAGTTCAGTATTCAATATATACCTCTGGACCCCCCTCACGGCCTCAGGGATCATTTTATGGAGAGCTTCATTAATGGAACTCTGGTGGACCATCTGGATAGAATAAAATAGGCGAATTCTCGAGGGTTGGGAGTAAAGTTTTGAAAGAAAAATTTGTATCTATGGTAATATCACGGGCTAGGCTTTAGAAAGTGCTTTTTCCACCACGAACATTTTTATGTTTCCAGATGTAGAGCGATCGTGATTTTGTTATTCTTCTCTTCCTTAATGGCCTCTGAAAAGAGATCGTGAGGTTGATGATTGATAGGATTGAAACTTAGAATAACTACAGTTTCAATCGTGAGGAGACTTGAATAAGATGTCTTAAGTAGTTAGTCTAGTTTCAATCCTGTTGACTGCATCTGTAGTCATTCGAAGTTCAATCCTGTTGACTGCATCCTATGGGGGTCACCCTATCAAGTAGCATTTAAACCGCATCTTGTTCCTATAGTTCTTGGTGAGAATTTTGGAAATGATATTACTCGACATCGACGTGGCCGAGTTTCTTCATTCCTTAGAAGAAATTAGCAGAGCATAAAAACAAAAAATTTAATAGGCTAGGAAGCAAGAACTCATCTCGAATCGCTGAATCTCCAATCACAATAACTGGGCTCTAATACCGTGTTGAAAAATCATGAAAACTTTGATCGGCAGTGGGCCTGCTTTGACATGTACACGCCATAAAAGAAGAGAAAGAGACACATAATTTAGGACATGAGCGTGACACACCTTTGTAGGACATGAACACACGTTTGTTTAAATAGTTCAAACAAGGTGGGCTTCTTACGCATGCTTTATTTCTCTATGATTTTCTCTTTCTTGTTCCACAACTTGGGCACGTTTGATAACCAGAACTTTGAGCTCTAGAAGCTAGAATTTCCACTTGTTTGTTAGCAAGAAGTGCTACAGGAAATTGACTTTAAGAAATGATGAATTCTTAAAAAAATGAGAACCTGCAACTTTCACCCTCGAATGGAAGTTCATATATATCTTTTTTAGAAAATTTGCTTCTAGGTTCCCTTATCCTCTCCTTTCTCTCTAACTATGCAATTTCTCTCTCTAACTCATTTCTCTAATAGTTCCCTTTCCCGTTCCCGTTCCCGTTCAGCTCTCTCGTTCTAACTGCTCTCTCTATCAGAGTATTCTCTATTTAATTGTGCCCTTTCTTTTTTCAAACTCCATTCTTCCCTTTATTATTTTCCCTTTCTCTCTTTAACTGTATCCTTTTTCATCTTTCCAAGTCCTCTTTAACCACATCTTCTCTCTCTCTATGAAGACATGAGGAATCCTAATCTTTGCATTTGAGAGCTTCAAGACATGCCAAACAATTATTGCAGCACTTTTAAATATCAACAATTCGCAGTACTTCTAAATATCGACAATTCTAGAGTTCCAATTTTGAGAGAATCCCTGATTTCCAGTTACCAAACACCCTTAGGATTTTAGGCTTGGTGGCCTTTTCCCTCTATGCAATCACCAATATCTTATGCACCTCTCTTATATCTCTATATCACCTAACACATCTATGTCCTATAAAAACCTAATGGATGTGATTGTAATGAAACCAACTCTATCTAATCCCCAAAGCTATCTCTTAAACCCGAACTTAGCAATGTTTAAAGCATTAGGAAGGCCACCATGTTAAAGGAATAATTAAGGAGTGTTTTATGCCCACTGAGTTATGTAATTGATTTTAACTGGAATAAGAATTATAATGACCTAAAATTCATAATAGCTCAGGTATTTGGGTGTGGTTTGTATAAAGTTGCAACTGTAAACAATCAAAGTAAGGTGCTCCTTCAAATTTTATCATAAGATGTAATTTTGTTGTCAATTTTTTTTAGGATGGCTTGATAATCCATTTTAATTATGAAATTTTGGACTCAAAAAATGGTTCAAATCAAGTAGATATATGAAAACATGAAAATCTTGGAAAATGGATGCTTAAAATAATGTGTTGCAAGATCCACTATTTTTGTGATTTGAAATCTTTCTTTTTTCACATATTCATACATCTGATATCGAGATCATCAATTAGAAGGTTTTCCAACATCAAAACAACCTTTTTTTGGTGGATATTTGAGGTGCACCATAATTCTATATTTTAAGGTTGCGACCTTATACAAACTTTTTCCATGTATTTGCTGATAGCTGGGTGGATTTCTACGTAGAGTCTTTTGAGACACCATCATCTCGATCAATTCATTTGTATAGAGAACTACAAATGAGGTTTACAACTCAAGACAAACAAAGAAATAAAAAAGAGAGAAAAGAAAGGGGAAGGGCAAGGACAAAAAGAAGAAGACTGGCACAGGATGAGAAAGGCATCAATGAGCTGCTAATTTTACTAGACTGGCAGCTTCTCCATTCTTCTCCTTGTTGATATGCATGAAGTTGAGATCTCTGGCTTGTATGTTTAGCTTGATTTTATCCATGGTAGGAGTCAATTGCCATGGGACAAGATGAGGGTTAGCGCATGCACCATAACAAGGTTTCGAGCTCCTTTCCTCGAAAGAAAGATAAAAAGGATGTAGTTTCTATAAGGCTTAGGATTTATGAAACAAAATGAAGATTCTCCTCAAATCCTTGTTTTACAGTCATTTTAGGCATCAGAAATCTCTATGATGGCTCTAAAATCAAATTCTAATACCGATTATGAAGCTGGAAGCTCAAAAATCGTACAATTCTTGCAGATCCGAACACTTATTTTTAGGGCAAAATGGGCGGTCTTGATAATGTGTTATAATATACACTATTTTAAAGGTTCGAAATCCCTGATTTTTTTTTTTCCGCAGCTATATTGGTCAAGGCCTAGATGGTCGATATGAAGGTTTTCCAATGCCAGAAATGCAATTTTTGATGAGTTATGAGGTGGGGCTTTACTTAGTTTCATAGGGCACAGTCCTATCAAAATATTTTCCAAATAAAAGTTAGGGACTACAAAAATTAATGGTTTGGAGCGTATCCCAATAGACAAATCTTTGCCTGCAATGATCTGATTTGCAACACATTGATGAAATGTGAATTATTAGAACAGAAGCCAGATTGATCCTCACTTCATCTACAAAATGCAAAAACTATACATACTTCAACGATAAATATCTGAACTTCATTACTATAACCATCGCATATTTATTAAGCTGCAACCATTCAGTACCATCCATTCTATGCCATAGGCTGTAAAAAACAACAGGTCCACCAATAAGTAAGATTGATGAAGTAGCGATTAATGCAAAAACAGCCAACTGGAAAGCAATAGTCCTGGTTGTAATATGAACCCGAACAATTAGATCTAATTGGATCTGATCCGTTCAGATCCTACAGACCAGGCCGATTTGGGCTGGTCCTATCTGATTCGACCCCAAAACTTAGAATGGTCGGCCTGTGTTGGATGGTGGAATGGGGACATTTTAGGGAGGTCAGACCCATTCCATTCTCTCTCTGGACGCGAGCAGGAACATCAAAATATCGTTATCGAATACACATGAACTAACATTATACTAAAATAAGTGGAATATGCCATCCATTCTTATCATGTCATAGGTAGTAAAAAACAAATCACTTTGACAAGGAAAAATCAAATACGAAAAAAATAGCCTTTTTAATTCCAAAGCATTAATTGCAATACTGGTATATAGTATTTATGCTCGTTATATGACATCATACATACCTCAAATAGTAGGGATAAGACTCGGATGATGATGATGATGATATAACATCATATACTGGTACCTTCGATAATCTCATAAATTGTTTATGTTCTCTTGGATGCTACATTTCCATTTGTAGGACTTGAAGAGCATGATGGGCCTGCGTGGGGTGTCGGACCAGCACCGCTACCTGGGTTAATCGATGGAGACGGATCGATAGGGCCATAGTCTTCTTCTTCTTCCAAGAATGAAACCCAATGATGTTTACACTGGTTGTCCTCATTAGCCATCCTATTATCTTGTTGAGATTCTGAAAGAGCCGATGCATTTGTGATCCCACAGTAGATTATGATCCTTAAAATGAAAAATAAAGTCAGAGATTTTACCACAACCATGGCTAGTTTTCTCTTGTTCCAAGCACATTATCTTGTAGTTGGATCAATATAAATACTACTGGCCTTTCACACTTCTGTCACGAAAACTCATTTTGAAGATCGTTTCTTTCTGTTTTAAGTAACCTCCATTTATTTATTTTCTTTGTATCACTCGGCCAACAAATTTAAAAGATTTAATTAGCTTTAGGGAAATATTAAATAATGGGACACACAAAGAGAATGATCCCTCATGTTCGTTGCATGTTTCTTGATTAAACCATTACGCACAAAAGACTAGGGCTGAGAATTTACTTGGTTTCGATGTGACACCCGAATTTTGAACCTTATTCAGATCCGGGTATGGATCCAAGACTTGGATATGATGGGTTGGATCCAGATCTAAAATTTGGATCTGATGTATCAGATCTAGATCCAAATAGTAATTTACATCGGTTTAGGGTACATGGCCCAGTTATAAAAATATTTTATATTATTTTGTATGTACACATATATGCTATATAGTTTTTTCTTGTTATATATTATTTCATATTATTTTATAGATATAAAATAATGTATAGAATAAACATATAAACTTATTTTATAAAATAATATATAAAATAATTTTTAGGATCCGATCGGCTCTCGATCCAGATTCGGATACCATGTATATCTTTTAGATTTAGATCTAAATCCCATGTATATTTTTCAGATCCAAACTAAATCCCGGTGGGTCTAGACCCGATCCAACCATTCTCAGCCCTACAAAAAAACTTAATAGTGGGCATTCTAGGGATAGAAAACTAATATCGTTTAGGCAATTTTCCTCGTTCCCCTGGTTGGGGTTGTTCAATACACTTCAGATTTGTTCCCCTGGTTGGGGTTGCTGAACACTCTTCAGATTTGTTATTTACTTTGAATTAATAAAGGAAGGAAAAAGTTTATATAAGGTTGCAACCTTAAAATGTAGGGAAAAAGTTTATATAAGGTTGCAATCTTTAAATGTAGAACTATGGACGTACCTCAAAAATTCATCGAAAAATGTTGTTTTAATGTTGAAAAACCTTCTAATTGAGGGAATTGAGGGAATGTGATTGAAGTTATGGTGGTACCACCACTTGAGCTTCAGCTACCGACCTGGGTTTCCATTCCCACTAATGCAATTGAAAACTGTTAATTATTTCTAAAAATGGGTAGGGGCCTGTATTCATCACTGATCTACCCCCAAAAAAAAAAACCCCTCTAATTGAGCATCTCGACATCGAGATGTATGATTATGAAAGAAAAAGGATTTTGAGTCGCAAAAATAGTGCATCTTACAACAAATTATCTAGACCGTCCATTTTCAAAATTTTCATGTTTATAGATCTACTTGATTTTAACAATTTTTGGAGTAAAATTTTATAATTAAATATGAATTATAATTAGATATGAAAATAGATTTTGAGATAATCCTAAGATTATTTTACAACAAAATTATATGTTATGATCAAATTTGAATGTGTGCCTCAATTGGATTGTTTAAGGTTGCAACCTAATGGAAACCAAACCCGTAGATGAAATGGATCTCTTTTTTTATTTGGGGCAAGATCACTTGAAATTCAACCCTTGGATGTTGTGCGGCTACCACTCAGTGGGGAAAACTAATTAAAATGAGGAAATTTATACATTGAGACTATTTATTTTTGATATAAAGATGTCACAATCATTATTGACCATTAAATTTTGAAATTAGGTGGTTGAGGATATCTCATTGTTTGGGCACAAACTCCAAAATAATTTTTTTTGAATATTGTGACGCTCTCATTTATTGGATTTCACATGTAATGGTTAAAAATGACTGTGATATTATTGTACAAAAAATCAATGGTTTTATAATATACAATCCCTTAAAATAAGTCAAGCCATTTAATATTAAAAAAGAAAAACTCATGGTGGGTTCTCTTTTTTTTTGGTAAGTAAGAACATTACTAATTTTATTGAATTAAGGTAAATTATCATAATGATTCCCTTTTTCGATATTAGAAAATGGCCCAGAATTGTTACAAACAGATCCCCATTTTTGCAAATTTTTTTTTTCGATGAATTGCCATTAGTTCGACCACCCTTGAACTACTATGATGGTTTGAACCAGTGTTTTAAAAATCGGCGCTTCTGTTCGACTCGAAAACTGACACAGCCCCGTGTTGGTTCCAGTACAAAATCGAGAACCGCCCGGTTCTAGAGAAAAACCGCCGGTTCCCATCCGGTTCAGCCCGGTTCACTGCGACACGCACGCGCACGCGTGCGACACGTGTGAGGTTGCCTCAATATTTGTACACAAATGTTTTGATTCATATTACATAGGTATTTATATACCAAAGTTGAATACCCATATTTCGATGTGGGATAATTCCCAAACATCATTAAATGACATAGGAATGTAAATATATTCTATTAATCAGCAAGTTACAAGTACATGTGATGAGGTGGTGTGGTGGTTAAGACCTTTGCTTTTTCATGTGACCTCTCAAGGTCGAGTCCGCCCGTGAGCATCACATTTTTGTGTTGTATAGTTTTTGTTGTATATATTGGATAAATATTTTTGTAAATAATATAAAAAGCATAAAAAAATGAAAAATAAAAAAGTTAATTTTTTGTATAACAGTTCATTTTTGTTGTATATAGTGGTATAATTATGTTTTAAAATAATATGAAAAACATAAAAAAATAAAAATAGACAGTTTATTCTATTTGAAATCTCTATCTTTCTACTAACAATCTCTTTCACTAAATTTATTATAGAAACCTAAAAAAATAAATTTTTTAAAAATTGAAGTGTTATTTCCAAAATTTGTACGTATGTTATTAATTTTTACATTGATAACCAAATCTTTTATTTTATTTATTAATTTTTACATTATAAATCATGTCATGTACTATTTTTTTTTACAGTTGTCAATAATACATTTTAAATTAGATAATATTATAAAATATTTTTAATTTGTTATTATTTGTCTAATAAAATAATTATAAAATATAAACTAATAATTATAATTTCATCATATAATATTATAATTAGTTAGGTTTTAATAATTTTGGATTATAGTTAGTTAGACTGTAATAATTTAGATTTTTTTAGCGGATTAGGGTTTTTCGCCAAAACGAGATTTTAATGGCCATTCTTTCATTGATTAGTCTACTCTTTATAATTGTCCATGTATAATTATATATTTTATCTATGATATTTTTATGATTTTTCTTTTATGTGATGCAAATTTAATGGTTAACATAAGTTCATACAGGGAAAAAGCATCTAAATATTCACCAATTGATGAAAAAAATGAAAGTTAATAATGTAATACCCTCATTTCTTATTGGATTCCTAAAAAAAAATATTTGTAATGAATTTTAATAATTTTTTCGGATTTTTTTTAAGCTTTAATCCGATCGATTCAGCCGATTCTCGATCCCAATAGCCGATTCGCCGATCCAGATCGATTTTTTAGGTACCCGATCCGAGTCATCGATCCGCTTTTTAAACCATTGGTTTGAACTAATATGAATTCATGCAGGCTTAAAAATAAGTTCCAAAATTGAGTTCAACCCTTCAAAGGTCGAACTAAAAATCGTGTTTTATTAATGTTAACCCGAAGTTCAACTCTTCAAGAATCGAACTAATATTTATTTATTTCGATTAAGTCCCTGAGTTCGACTTTTCAAGGATTGAATTCAGTTCATTATTTTACTCTTTGTTAAGTCACCAAAGGAGTTCGACTCTTCAAAGATTGAACTAAGATGGTTTAAGCCACGAAATAAGTTCGAACCTTGAAGGTTTCTATTTTTTTTGTTTAGTGTTTTTTTTGTTGGTCTTAGTTCATATAGTTCACTTCCCTTGGTGCTCTTTGCTAGGACGTCTTTTTAATTGTGTGGTTACGCTACCAAGTTGGGATTGGTGAGGCGGCCATGGCTCGAGCAGCTCTCAACTCAAATGACGCATAGGCTTATTGAGTGGAGAGGTGTTAGGATACAAGAACCCTTTTAGTCGCATAAATAGGAATCTCAAAAATTGGATCCCACCAGCTAGAAAAAAAGGGAAGAGTACAAGCCATAATATTAGAAATATAGTATAAAACACACACGTCACAAGAATTAAAAATAAAGTATAAAACACACATCCGGAGAACTAAAAATAATGTATAAAACACACACGTCATAAGAACACAAAGATTTACGTGGTTCACCCTAAAAGGCGACACAATGGTTCACCCTAAAAGGTGCTACAAGAACACAAAGATTTACGTAGTTCACTCTTATATTTTGGAACATAGAGTTACATCTTTAACCCTCGACAAAACCTAGTCCTGCAAACCCTTTTAGAACCGCTCTCCCGACAGGTGCCATGCACTGATCTCCCATGCTAAACCGCTGTCCAGAAAAAGAACCTTGAGAGCAACCGACACTTTCATGGAGAGAACTTTAGAGGCGCAAACAATTTCTCTCATTAAAAGGGGAAACTACCCAAAATCTCCATGAGAATATCTTCTCTACAAGAATTCAACTAGAAACCGTTTTAGAATTGCTCTCCTGACAAGCATCACATGTCGAGCTCCCAGGCTAAACCACTGTCCAAGAAGAGAACCTTGATATCAACCGACACTTTCAGGACGATAACCTTGGAGGAACCGATAATTTCTCCAACTAAAACTGAAAGCCACCCAAAATCTCCATAAGTATCTCTTCTCTACAAGAAACTAGCCTAGACGTCATCGCAATGTTTCTCTCTATAGGAAGATCTCTTCTCTTTAAGTGGAGGTCTTCCCTCTAATTCACAGGAGGTCTATGAGGAAGTCACATTTCCCATATGGTGACCCAAATAAGGCACACATATTTTTTCCTCTCTGGTCCCATATATATGAGGTCAGAAATCCACACTATACAGAAAACTTCAATGTTACATATATCTCAAAAACCAATAAACTAAGAGTCTTAATCTTTTTGGATTTTTATATTTTTTGAAAACCTTATCAATATCAAATTTGAATATCAATCAATATCCCACATAATAGGATAGTTTCTTATTTTGGGTGGTTTTGGATGTCATATCAACAATCTCCATTGATATCAAATCACCTGCTCACCATGCCAACATCTATTGAATAGCTCTATGAATTATTCATCTTTTACCAAATAAATTATTTCATCATTCTTGTTGGAAAGATTGTGCTTGCCATCATATTTCTCCACGTCAAATAAAATACTCACATATTTTTCCATGGTTTTTCTTCAATAGAGTGCACAAACACTAGCCTTGTTGATATTACTTGTTAGAATATAGAACTCTCTTAGACCCGAAAACACGAATCCCAAAAGTTAGATCCCATCAACAATATATACTTATTAAGTAAAAAACAAAATAGATGAGAGTATGAACCACAATACGAGAAGTAAAATATGAAATACACACGCAACAAGAACACAAAGATTTATGTAGTTAACCCTAAAAAGGTTAATCCACGGCATGGCAAACTTAAATTCACTGTACTAATAAAAGTTACATCATATAAAAATTACATCATGGATTTCAAGATATAAAGTTACCTCTTTAACCCTAGACAAAACTCAATCGAATAAACCTTTTTAGAAGCGCTCTCCTGAACAACACCACCCACCGATCTCTCATCTCAATTCCATCGCTAAACTAATATCTAAGAAGATATCCATTTCTATTCCTCATCTAAACCACTGTCTAGGAAGAGAACATTGAGAGCAACTGAGACTTTATCCGACTAAAGGGAGAAACCGCTCAAAATCTCTATGAGAATAGTTCCTCTTCAAGAAACTATCCTCTCAATCTGTAGGGAGATACTATTACAGTATTTCTCTACAAGAAACCAAACTCTCAATCTACAAGAGAAACTATCGTAGTATTTATCTCCGTAGGAATCTCTCTTCTTTCTAAGGAGAAACCACACAATGTTTCTCTTCATATGAAGCTTTCTTCTCTTTAAAGGGAGTCCTCATAATGTTTCTCTCCATGGGGAGTCCGCGTAGTGTTTATCTCCATAAGAAGTTATCATCTCTTTAAGGGGAGCCCTTGAAAGGCCCATATCTCCATCTCTCTATAGAAAGCCACATTTCCCATATCATGACCCAAATATGATACACATATTCTTTTCTCTCTCATCCCATATATATATATATATATATATATATATATATATATATATATATATATATATATATATATATATATAAAAGGTTAGGAATCCACTAAATAAAAAACGTTTTACATATATGTCAAAAACCAAAAGATATAACAAAAATCCTAATATTTTTGGATCTATATTTATTTAAAACCCTTATCAATATCAAATTTCAATATCAATGACAATTCTACATAATATGAGATTTTCTTATTTTGGATGATTTTGGATATCACCATATCCAACAAGAGGTGGTGAATAAACAAAAGTTGTTCTCTTGTTGGATGGCCCACTTCTTGTGAGAAATTGTAGTTCTGTATTTGGGCCTTAAGCCCCAATAGAAGATGTACTTCATAGCTTATCAAAGATGTAAACAAGTGCCCCAATTTATGGGGTTACAAAATTGCGTACTACTAAAGAAACTAATATATGCAGTAAACCACCTTTTTAATATGGGTACACATAAAATGAAGAAAAATATTAATGATTCGGGAGGGGTTGCCATGCAAAATTGCCAATTTGGGGTAGTTGTAGCTAGGCGACACCAGTTGTGACACCCAGACCAAATCTACTCAAAATTGGAAGTTTCTGGTCTGGGGTGATTCTTGGGATGTTGAGATGTTGCTTGCCAAAAATTAGCTGATTTGGGTCAGTCCAAGTTGAGCAACACCAGAGGTGTCACACATACCAAATATGCCCAAAACCTGTAGATTCCTGTTTTGGCTGATTTTGGAGCAGTCAGGATGATGCGTACCAAATATCAGCCGATTTGGGTCAGTCTGGTCTAGAACACTAGTAGTGTCGCTCAGACCAAATCTGTCCAAAATCGCTAGATTCTAGTTCTGGGAGGATCTACAGCTCTTATGATGTTGCCTGCCAAAATTTGGATCAAAATGAGATGTTTTGCTATTTTTTAATGCTTTTTTTTAAAAAAACATGTTTTTCTATAAGATTTTTTATCACAGGACAAGCAGTATAGACTATGGTGGTCTATGGTCTGAGGATTTACTGGGATAGTGTGGTCCTAAGGCTGTCTACGGTTTAAAAAAATCCATTGAATTTTCAAGTTTTCAAGATGGGGTGTCTACAACTACAATGGAGAAATAGATGATCATTAGTTTCATTATCATCCTTACATAAGATGTACCAAAAATTTTCCCCTTTCCCTCACATAATCTACTATTAATATATTATCCCATTTGCCTCGTAGAATCTACAATCAGTATTTTATCCAAAGACAAAAACAATAAAAAAACTTGGACCCTATAGGCAACTTCCACACCTCATTTACCTTAATATAGAACCACCTTAATATATCATGGAGCAAGAAGTCACGTAAAGATTGACACAGAAAATGCCATCTGCGACCTTCTCCAACACCCTTCCATCCAATTTATCAGGACAAAAGAATACCTTTGAAAGATCGTACAGGACCCGAGAGAGCTGGAAGATAAAGGAGTCTGAAACTCTATTATAACTGCATTTGTTGTTCCAATTGGTTGAAGTCCTCTACCTTTAACTATCTCAACCACTTTACACAATTGATCTTTCACATTCTCATACACTATTGCATAGTGAAACTTCATCACTCTATTTCCTAGCCATTAATAAAACTCCATCTTCTCTCCCAATCACATACCTCAAACTCCTTTCCATTAAAGGTTTGCATCAACAAAAGCTTATTATGTAAACCATACTTGGCCACAAAAACTTGCCTTCGTAAATGATTATCTTCTTGTACACTTCTCCACCGCCACTTTGTTATCAAAGCCTTAATCTTGCCTTCGTAAATGATTATCTTCTTGTACACTTCTCCACCACCACTTTGTTATCAATGCCTTATTCATTAATAAAACTTCAATTACCTAAAGCCTCCTCCTTTAAGAGAGTGCACACTTTATCCCAACTCTCTAAATGATATTTTTTTTTATCAATAACACTTCCTCAAAAAAAGCCTTAAAGTACCTAAAAGTCCCTTTTTGGCTCTCTTTTCTCAATCCAACCTTCTTTCTCTCCAACACACACAAAACAAAATCTAAACCCACCGTTCTTCTTCTTCTTTCTTTTTTTTTTAAAAAAATAAAAAATAAAAAAATCTAAACCTAAATCAACACCTTTATAGTGGACATATGTTTTTGACTTTTTTTCTCTCTCTAAATACTTTATTTGTTTATATACCCAAAACTAACTCTAAACTATGGAATACCAATTTTATTACGAAAACAGTTTATATAAGGTGTAAACCTTATATAAAATGTTTCAAGTATTGAAAATAATGCATCTGGTAAGGCATTAGTTTAAACCTTATATAAAATGTTTCAAGTATTGAAAATAATGCATCTGGTAAGGCATTATTTTGATCATTAGTTTTTAAAGTTTTTAATTTTTTTTATAGATATGCTTGATCTACACCTTTATATAGCTTTAAATTTCATAATTAATGATGCCAATATATTTTCATGCCATCACAAAGCTTTCTAGCACCGAAACTACATCTGTCATAATAGTTTGGACGTATACCTTACTTTAATTGTTTAAGATTGACAACTTATACAAACTATACCTTTCTATTAAATAATTTATCGATATCTTCCAAAAGAAAAGAAAAAATATAAATAAAATAAGACAAAAGTTTATATAAGGTTGAGGCCCTAAACAATCAAATTAAGGTATATCTAAAAAATTCACTATAATAAGTTGCTTCGATGCTGAAAAACCCTAAAATCCGATCATCTCAACCTTTAGATACATGGACATAAAAAAAATAGATTTTAGATCTTGAAAATAATACATCTTGTAATGCATTATCTAGACCATCACTATTCAAGATTTTCAAGTGTTCATAGATCTGTTTGGTCTAAATTATTTTTGAAGCTTTAAATTGTATAATGGAACAATATCTAAATAGACCCTATTTTTAGGTTTCATTTCTTCATAGTTAGAACATATAAAATCTCTTCTGTCAAGATAGATTTTGAAATCTTGGGTATATGGAGAAATGAAACCTAAAAATAAGATCTACAGAGATATTTTTATTTCTATAACAAAATAAATTTTCGGACCATTATAAAGACTTTCAAACGACTTCATTCGACATCTTTCAAGGTTTAGTACAAAAGGGTCAAAATCTATCAGACCCAGTGTTTTAAAAATCGGCGAGTCGCAACGGACTTGCCTGAGACGACACGGGAATCGGTCACATTGTGTCGTTGCGACTCGCCTGAGTTGATATGGGAATCGGTCACCTTGTGTTGATTCTTGTGTAATATACAGGAATTGCCCGTTTCTAGATACGAGAATCGGTCACCCTATGTCGATTCTTGCGTAATACACAAGAATTTCCCGGTTCTAGATGATTTTTAACAATATGATGTCATAAATCGCAATTCTAAGCGGGGCTATGATGTCACAGGTCGGCGAGTCACTGGATGAGGATGTTTTGGTAATTTAGTTTAAACTATAGACTGCTTCGACCCTCGTTCTTGATCACACGGGTATTGAAGAGGTATTTATATCTTTTCAAAGTTTGTCTAATTCTTCGATGTGGGATTTGAGCCAAGTGATATAACGTTGAAACGTTATTCATTATAAATACGTTTATACAAAATTGTACATGAACCTGTAATGGGTGTTGTGATTATGATTTACGGTTCTTCTTGGGATGCTATCTTGCATTTTTTATTTTTTGTCTTCAAAAAAAATTATTGTCTTCAAAAAAAAAATTAAACGAAGAAAATAAAATCATCAAAAAAATAGAAGACAAAAACCATTATTATCTTAAAAAGAAATAAAACAAAGGAAATAATATTATAAAAAAATAAAAGGAAAAAATACCTTTTATTTAAAAAAGGTAATACAATATCTTCTTTTTTTTCTTGTATAAATAATAGTAATAAAACAAGTATTTATTGATAAAAAAAATAAAATAAAAGGTATAAAAAATAAAGGGAAAATATCTTATTATCCCAGATTTTTAACTTCTATATCTCATCAGACCCAAGAATTGAAAATATTACTTGTAAGTAAAAAGACTTCATCTTTTCTATCTTCCAACCCCCTAAACCCTTTTGACCATGTATTATTGACCTCAACAACTTATGAAACGACTCTATCACTCTCTCTAAAACTCCATCGCTCTCACATCATCTCTCTCTAAAACCCAAACTCCATCTCTCTCTCTCACACATCATCATCTCTCTCTCTCTCTCTCTCTCTCTCTCTCTCAAAACTCCATCTCACTCTATCTAAAATTCCATCTCTCTCTATCTAAAACCCAAACTCTCTCACACATAAGAAGTTGAGTTGGGTTTGAGCTCAAGCTAAACCCCCTTGGCTGGTAAACTCACCAAGAAGTGAAGAGAGAGAGATGGAGTTTGAATAAGGTGTCATTTTAGTGTTTGTTTGGATAAAAAATTTATAGTCAAAGGGGTGCAAAAGGTTGTAAGATAGAAAAGATTTAGACATTTTTCTTACAAGTAATATTTTCAATTCTTGGGTCTCAAGAGATATGGAAGTTAAAAATAAGGGATAAGGAGATATTTTTCCAAAAATAAAAGGTACTCTGGTAGCAGCATTTTCTTATTTTCTTGTAAAAAAATAAAAAGTAATACAACAAGCACAAAAATAAGGAAATACAACATCTTTTTTTTTTCTTGTCAAAAAAGAGAAAAAGATATTGCAACAAGTATTACTTGTCAAAAAATAAAACGTATTTCTTAATACAACAAATATTTTTAATAAAACCTAAGAATAACGGATCTAATTATAATTTTTATTTTTATAACATGATAACCTTTAACATAAATTTAGGAATATTAATTTTAAGATAGGGTTCATACAATGAAACCATTTGAAAATCTCTCTTTGTCTCTATTAACAATCTCTTCCACTAAATTTATTCTAGAAATCTAAAAAATTAAATTTTTCAAAAAATGAAAGTGTTATTTCGAAATTGGTACGCATTCTAAAAATTTCTACATTGATAACCAAATATTTTATTTTTTATTAATTTATTTGCATTAAAAATCATGTAATATACTATTTTTCTTACAGTTGTCAATAATACATTTTAAATTAGATGATATTATAAGATATTTTGAATTTGTTATTATTTATATAATAAAATAATCATAAAATATAAACCAACAATTTCAATTTTAGTATATAATATTGTAGTTAGTTAGGTTGTAATAAGTTTGGATTATAGTTAGTTAGGTTCTAATAATTTTGGATTATAGTTAGTTAGGTTGTAATAATTTGGTCTTTTTTTTTAGCGGATTAGGGTTTTCCGCCAATTCGAGATTTTAGTGGTCATTTTTCATTGATTTAATCTATTCTTTATTGTAGTCTATGTATGATTATATACTTTATCATTGATAATTCTATTTTTTTTTTTTTTATGTGATGCATATTTAATAGTTAACATAAGTTCATATAGGGATAAAACATCTCAATATTCGCAAATTGATAAACAAAATGAAAGTTAATAATGTAATACCTATATTTCTTATTGGATTCATAAAAACAATATTTATAATAATTTTTAATAGTTTTTTTATATTTTTTTAAGGTGTAATTGAACCAATTCTCAATTCAAATCACTGATTCATTGATTCAAATGGATATTTGGGGTGCCTGAACCGGGGCACCAATCCGTTTTTTTTTTTTACGTGTAAAGGCCAAAAGAAAATAGCACATCTCAACTTGTTGGATTTGACGTCGAACAGCTGAAGAAGATGTAATTTCTTTGGAGAAAAGTAAAGGGAAAAGTTTATATGGAGCCTAAGCTCTAAACAATCAAATTAGAGCCTACTTCAAAACATTCATTAGAATGAGTCGTTTTGATGGTTGAATTTTATCAAATTAATAATCTCGGCATTAAGATGCATGGACATGAGAAAAAAATGAATTTTAAGTTTTGGAAATTGGGCATCTTGTAACGCATTTTTCAATCGTCAATTTTTTAAGATTTTCAAGTTTTCATAGATCTGATTGATCTACACTATTTTTTAAGCTTTAAATTTTATAACTAAAGATGAAAATATAATTTAAAGCTATTATAAAATTTTTCGACATTGAAATCATATTTCTCGATACTATTTGAAAGTAGGCTCAAATTTGATTGTTAAGAGCGTCAGCTCTATACAAACCGTACCCAAAAAGTAAATGATCAATCCCAAAATAAAATAATAGCCTTTTGTGTTTCACAAAAGTAAAGGAATCTACACATGGAGCCCAGGCTTGATCACGCAACAAATATCCACCGTCTCTCTTGCTGATGCTCGAGATGAATAGCATGAGTATTGATGGCCCATCACTTATGTAGTATCATCTTCAATATTTTTCCAAAGGATGCAGTTTGTATAGAGCCTAAGCTCTAAGCCTGCCTACCTTCAACATTAAAAATTTATGTAATAGCCTTAAAATATATTTTTATTTTTATTTATAAAATTTAAAGTTTCAAAAATAGTGTAGATCGACGGATCTATGAAAACTTGAAAATCTTGAAAATTGACGGTCAAAAAATGCATTACAAAATACATTATTTTCAAAACTTAAAATCAATTTTTTTTCTCATGTCCATGCATCTTGATGTTGAGATGATCAATTTGAGGACTTTTGAGCATCAAAACAATCTTGTCTAGCAAAATTTTTGAGGTAGGCTTAAATGTGATTGTTTAGAGCCTCAGCTCTATATAAACTTTTCCCTTTACCAAAGGGTGCAGAAATTGACAGTCCAAAAATGCATTACAAAATTCCAAAACTTGCAATCTATTTTTTTCTCATGACCATGCATCTTGATGTCGAGATGATCAATTTGACGATATTTGAGCATCAAAACAACCTTTTCTAGAAAAATTTTTGTAGTAAGCTCAAATTTGATTGTTTAGTGCCTCGGCTCAATAAAAACTTTTTCCCTTCCCAAATTGTTTGAAACTGTGTAAAAAAAGAAACAACTGTTCATTATTTGCCATGTTGTTAACATAACATCACTCTCGTAAGTTTGCCCACAATTTTTTCTCTCTCTTATCTATGAATGACCTGCGCGATGGAGAGTAATAACTTTTGTGTTCCCTTAGGGTATAACTTTTGACAGAAAAGAATAGGCGAAGATGATTTATGTAGCCGGCCTCAATTAATTAAAATAAAAAAATAAGACTTGGATAATAATAATCTCTTTTCAATAAGAGTTCCGAGAAAGAGACAACAAACTATATATTTTTGTACACATGCTTAGAATTTTTCTCTTTTGACGTCATGTGCTTTTATTCAATTAGAAGTCAGTTATGAATTGATCTCTTGAACTCTCTTTTGACTAACACTTGTTTTCTATTGAGTTTAGCAGACATACATGCGTCGGTTTTAGAATTTTTGCTTCAATTTTCACAAGATTTCGTCAGCCGTGGGGAATGTTGTGGACATTATCGAAAACGCCCGAATCCCCCTACTTTTTTTAAATTTATTTTATTATCAATGCATGGACACTAAGCATAAAAGCCATAGAATTGGGCAACAATTAAAAGAAGAAGTCGTAGAATTCGGCAAAAACTAGTTTAGATTTTAGGTTAAAAGTTGGTTAAAAAAATAGTTCACATCTTAGGTGAATCAATTATCTTTCTAAAGAGACCATCCAATCCTTGTTCGACAACTTATTTTTTATGGGTAAATTATTAAGATCTGCATCTCAAATTTATTTGTAATGTTACTCCACACTTTTTTTTTGGGGCGATTTATGTACGGATTTTAAAATTTTAGGTAAAATAAAAAATGCTCCACTTATATGGGGAAATTATAAAGAAATTCGGTCAATTCGTTTTTTTATTTTATTTTTTTCAAAATTACCCATTAGTCAAACTTGAATTTTAATTTTTTTTTGACTAAAGGGTTATTGTTTTGTTAGTAGAGAAGTGCCACAAGCTTCAAGGCACTGCCCTACTAACAAAAAACACTAAAAAAAAAAAAAAAAAATTAAAATTCGGGTTGACCGGTTTTGGAAAAATGAAAAAATTCACATATAAGCATTTTATATTTTAACTAAAATTTTATGTTCCGTACGTGAATCAATTTTTTGCATTTTATCTCCTTCAAGGGCCTGAATTTCCAATAACAAATGAAACACTTAACCAATTCATATTTTATCGAGGAGGATATATTTGAGAGAGAGAGAGAGAGAGAACGGGGCAAAGCAAAGTTGAAGTTGAACACAAACACGCATTTTTTTGTAGTATTGTTCTTAGGGGATCGTTAAGGTTTCTTTCGTCTTTTGAAGAGACAACATTTAGGGAGAGAGAGGCTTTTCGATGAAGCCGCTAGAAAGAGAGAAAGCTTGATGGGGCCAGCTATCAGATTGTGAAGAGACAGGAATGCTTTAGAGTGCTCTTAGTAAGAGAGAGAGTGAGTTTTCATGGGGCCTCTGTCATATTTAGAGAGAGAAATAAATACGAGACATGAGTGAGAGGGTCCCCTGTCATCTTTCGAGTAGATACCTACAAGAGAGGTAGACGGGAGGAGAGAGAGTTCATGGGACCACAAACTGACAGTGTTGATGGTCATTTTTGTCGGAGAAAGAGAGAGGATAAGAAAGAACCAGAGAGAGAGAGAGAGAGTAATGTCTGGTCGAGAGAGACGGAGAAAGAGAGAAAATACAAAAGAACCAGAGAGAGAGAGAAAGTAATGTCCGGTCGAGAGAGACGGAGAGAGATGGAGAGAGTTTGATGGATGTTTGGGATTCAAGGACCCTCTTAGATGCAGAAACACAGGAACTCCAAAACTTGGATCCTTATATATTTAACCCGCTAAAAACAAAACCAATGAGCACAAACCATAATAAGGAAAATAAATCATAAAATATACACGCATGAACACTTTATTTATGTGGTTCACTCATGACAAACTATAATTTACTATACTTAGAGTTATATCAAAGATTTTGAGACACAAAGATATCTTACTAGCCATCGATAATACCGATCGAACAACCTTTGAAACTACTCTCCCGACCGACATCACCTATCGTTTTTCATTTTATTTAATTCTAGTAATTATTTTCAAATGCCCAATTGATTGGAAAAAAGCTAAAATGATGATGATAAACTCAAATACACTATTGTTCTTCATTCTAATTTAATTCTAGTAACTATTGCCAAATATACTCGATGGCGATGCTAGAGTAATAAGAAAACAACTTTTTTCTTTACAAAGAGGATACTATCTAAAATTTTCATGAAAACCACTTCTCTGCAAACAAAAAACAAGCATCTCTTTCAACAAAAAGCACGTATGCACTACCTCTCTCATTAAAAGCTCACTTCTCTCTCTAGATGCTCCTTTAGAGTCCTTCCAGAAGGCCCTTGACTCTTTCTACAAAGTGATCAAATAGAGCACACATATCCTTATTTCTAATTATATATATTAACATTAGGAATCACATATCAAATAGGAATAAAAAACTTCTTATAGATGTCACGTATATCTCAAACTTGTAATATAACAAAAAAATTAATAAATATCCAGAAATTTATCAAATATCAATGCTGTATCAGATGAGATTTTCTTATGAGGGTCATTTTGGAAATTACCATTCTAATAATTTAGTAGAGACTGAGAGAGAGAGAGAGATGGATGTTAGAGATATAGACATAGAGATTGGTGTTTAATAGAGAGAATGGAGAGCGTTATTTTGGAGCTATGCACGGTTTATATATCGGTTATCCGGATTAAAACTGGCTAATCCAAATCGCGTAAAATATCAAGAAGCAGTCAATTCCCCATAGAACCGGTCAGTTCTGTTAGAGAAGTCATTAGAGTTTGCCTTACTTCTTCCTTTCTTTTTCTTTTTTTTTTCCCAATAATCGAAACCGGCTCCATAGAAATTTTTAATTTTTTTTGAATTTTTGGTTCAGTAAACCGGATCGTTGATCCCTCTAACCGGATCGGAAATCTAGAGAAGCGATCCAGATCACCGAACTAATTTTTAAAACCTTGAAGCAATGTTTTTATTAAAAAAAAGCTGTCTCGATTGAAATTGCTCAATCGAAATTTGTTTTTTAGGGTGTAGGGTCAAATTCCTGCTATATATAAGAAATTAGGCAGTTCCAGGTAGGAATCAGTAGGTTACTTGACAGAACTAGTAGCTTCTTTTAGGGGCTAGGAGAGATCATCCAGCTTCTATGAAAATTTTAATTTATTATATTTTAGGTTTTACTTGTACCTCAGGCCCAATTGTCGGATGTGCATGGGGAAGCATAAGCTCGGCCTACTATTTTATTTGGCATGGTCTCTTTAAAAAGGTTTTGGCTTCCTTTATCTTTGGCCAAATCCGACCGACCTTTTTTTATTTGTTTAGAGTTTAGAGAGAGAGAGAGAGAGAGGTTCAATAAAGGGCGGGCGGAAGGGGGTGTGTGTGTTTTGGTATTCGGGCGTGATGTCTGCGTTTGTGGTAGTAAACATCAGCCATGGTAGGCAGCTCCGTCGTGCATGGGCTTGCGTCATGGACTCATGGGCCTTTCCCTTTCAATCACTCACCTCACTTTGCCCGCAAACCCACGCAACTCTCTGACTTTCTCCTACCCCATGCTTGTATCATGTGGTCAGGCCCACACAACTATAAATGCGGGTTTCGTAATAAATATATATTTTAAATATAATTTAGTCTTAATTTTTTGAAAACATATAGTCTTTAACATGATGGTAATGGATATGAAAAAATAAATAAATTATAAAAATTAAAAATAATAATTATATTAAAAAAACATTTAGACCGTTACTATTGTTTTTAGATGAACCACCTATTTGCATCTAAAGATGGATGCAATCCGGCCTGCATGAAACAATTATTCAAAACTAAATCTCTCTCCTCTGTCTTGTACTTGAAAACTAAATTTCTGTCTCTCCTTCTACTCCTTTTTTTTTTTTTTAAGATGAAATTCTAGAAAATTAGGGTGTGGTTTGTATAAGGGTGAGGTTCTAAACCATCAAATAAAGCACATCTTCAAATAATGTTGAAAGATGTTGTTTCGGTACTAGAAATCATTGTGATGGTTTGAAAATATATTTTCATATCTAATTATAAAATTTAAAGCTACAAAAAAGTGTAGATCGAATATATCTATGAACACTTAAAAATCTTGAAAATTGACTGTCTAAAAAATGCATTATAAGATGTATTATTTTCAATATCTACAATCCATTTTTTTTCATGTCCATACTCCACGTCCATCTACTCGATATAAATATGGAAATTTTAGAATGTTTCAATTCATATTCTTGTAGGTTTTGCATTGTGAAGCTCAATTTTCATGTTTTTATTCTAATTTTGCCTTTGGTATGATGTCTGCCATCGTATCACATTTTTTTTATTTCTTTTGTTTTTGTGGTTTTCGGGCCAATTGGATGCTAAGATATCACACCCACTTTGATATTGGAAATATTATACTGCCCGGTAAATATATTTTTTTAACTACTTTCGTACGACATCAAACCCCATTTACAAAAAAAAAAAAAGCATAAATAAATTCGGTGAGTTTTTTCTCTAACATCAAACGGACCATACAATAATCCCGATGTCATTCGCTTTGTGGTAACCCTTTCCATTCCTCTATAAATTATTGTTATGGAGAGTTGTTAAGTCGAGCGAATGAATGATAACAAGATAAAGCACTCAATTTTTATGGTCAGGAGCTTGATCACAAATTACATCCATTTTTTTAAGCTTTTCATTGGTTTGGTTCAAATTAGCTACAAGTAGGACTTTGGTGTAATATATTATATTTTATATTCTTTTAAAAAAATTTAAGCTTTCATCTAAATCAGCCGAAGCATCAAATTTCTTTGTTTTTTTAACCAAACTGAAAAAGACCCGGTTTCTATCCGGCCAAGCCCGCATATGTAGAAATACGGGCCTATTAATAAATCTATTTTCGAAATGGATTTTTTAACTTAATTTTTAAGGACATGTAATCTCTAACAAGGAGATCATGAATAATAAATAATAAATAATTTTAAAAATCAGAAATAATAATTCTAGTAAAAAAACAATTGGGCCATTAGTTTCCATTGTTTTTGAGAAAGAACACCTACCTGCATCCATCTTTAAGATGAGTGCTTGCATCCTTTTTGGACCGTATATGCAGTCATGCAGTCCAGCCTGCATGAAACACTTTTCCAACTCAAAACGGCTCCGAAGCGAATCTGACAACACCAGGATTCTGAACTAAAAATTCGAACTTCCCAAATTTGATAGTCCATTTAATTGGCCGGTATAGATTTTCTTTCGTATCGATTTGATTTGGGGCCACTATTAAGCTCCTAATCCCCTTTTTAAAAAAAAACAAAATCCTGTTCTAATTACTCTTCGAGACTTTTGGGGTCCATAAAATCCCTAACGAGGTGTGTGAGTGGTGGGCCGAAATCAACAATTTGGTCGGACCAGGAAATCTTTTTCACTCACATAATACAAGTAATGGCTCTAACTGTACTGAGCATTTCTAAATTGAGGTGTTTCAATATTCCCACCCATTATTTGGGTGGAATTAGAGAAATTGATGGTTTAGCTGTAGTTGCTTTATATGTACGCACTGGTAGCTGTGATTTGTATAAGGTTGCAACCTTAAACAATCCAATTAAGGCACGCCTTCAAATTTTATTATAATATGTAATTTTGGCGTAAAAAATTCTTAGGATTATCTGAAAATCTATTTTAATATTTAATTATAAAAGTTTAAGCTCTAAAAATGGTTAAAATCAAGTAGATCTATTAACACTTGAAAATATTGAAAATGAAAGGTCTGATAATGTGTTTCAAGAAGCACTATTTTTGGGACTCAAAATCTTTTATTTTTACATATTCATACATTTCGATGTCAAGATGATTAATTAGAGGGTTTTTTAATATTAAAACAACCTTTTCTAATGGATTTTTCAAGTGCATTTCTCATTGTAATATTGAATCGTCCAATATGCCCATAATCGTCCCATAAATGGGTTTGAGGTGCATCTTTAATTTTAATATACCTAGTTATTAGACAAACCAGTTGACGTGCATTTTTAGAAAAGATACCTCATATTTAGTAAATCCACTAATCACAACTCACTCTAACATTGATCTTTACAATTCATAACTTTTTCAAATTATAAAGGTTATTGTTCGAGTGAGTTGTGATGAGTGGATTTACTAAGCATGCCATATATATGTATATATTAAAATAATGGAAAAAAAAAAAGTTTTTTTGCTTCAACCGAAATGGCAGAATCGGACCGAGGCAACTCAAAGCTAACCAAAGCGACTATACAAGGCATCGCTTTGCTTCGGTATAGGCCAAAATTCCAAAAGCTTCGGCCTCTCCTGCCGAAGCAAAGCGAACTTGATAACATTGCATAACCTTTTTTTCTCCTTGCCTTAAAGTCCTATTAGGATGCATTAAATGTGTTTAAAGAGAGTTAGAATTATAGAAAGCCCCTAATTAGGTGTACAACGTGGTCCCACAGGGCACCATGTAGGCCGCATAACCCCTTCAACTTATGTCTTTTCCCACCAAAACTATATGTCCATGATTAAAAACGATTAGCTGGTAATGCACAGTCCTAATGCCAAGTCTAACTCAATAATATCCAAAAAAATCCATTGATTTGATATTTTTAGGTTTCATGTTAACCCGATACTATTACGCAAGTAGCCCACAAGCGGTGTTATGAGAACCACTAGTTCCATTGCACCAGCGTGACGGGTCATAATTAGTCCCAACTGATTGGACTGTCGGTCTAATTTAGACTGAATTTTTTAATAAATAATAAATAATAATTTAAAATATAAAATACATTATACTAAAAAAATTTATGTACAAACCCAAAATAAGTTTCCATATATGCAAGATTGTCTTTTTTTTTTTTTAGAAATGTTACAATGAGTCCCCAAATTTTGTTGTTTGTTCTATTATCATTTTAAGCCCTCCTTGAGACTCCATTGGTCGAATGGCCCAAAACATATAAAGAATATAAAGACTATGTATTTGTGCAACTCAAAAGTGTAAATTTCAAAAATTTGAGCAATTCGAAGCTGCAACTTTTAAACATTTGGGCAGTTTCAAAGCGCACATTCAAAGTGACCAATACATAAAAAAAACTCTCACATTTGGGTGGTTAAAAATTCAACTTGCAACTTTTAAACATTTGGGCAGTTTCGAAGCGCACATTCAAAGTGACCAATACATAACAAAAACTCTCACATTTGGGTGGTTAAAAATTCAACTTTTCAAGTGCCTGGAATATGAAAATGAAAATAAAAAACATAAGTATTCGCATAATTCATAAGTCTAACTTCTAAATTATCCGAAGGTCTACTATTTTTTTGTATTTTAGGAGTGTCTAAAGTGCTAGGTTTGAATTGCTCCAAAACCCCTTTTTTCTTCCCCTTGTTTAGGAAGTTCGAGAGGAAATTCGAAAGTTCCACTCTCGAACCATCCAAACACTTACTTTTTTATGTTTCGAGCAGTTAGAAAATGTGACTTTAAAACTGCCCCAAACATAAAAGAACTAGCATTTCGAGCCAAATTGAATCTAAAAAAGAGAGAAAAAAAAGTGTTTGGGTGGTATAAAAGTCGAAATTTTGATGTTTAGTGTTTCTATGTTGTGTTTTGTAAGATTTTTGAATGTCCTACTTTTCAAACTGCACCAAAACCTATTGTTTTCTTTTTGTGTGGTTCTAGCGCCCAAACACTTAGTTTTGTATGTTTTATATTTTCAAACTTAGGTAAAATGAAAATAAAATATACTAAAAAGTTTTGGTCTCACAGGTATAATGTCTAAGACGCTAAAACTTAATCTAGTTTCATACATAAAATTCTCAAAAAATATTTGCCTAGCATTGTTCAGCCCGTCTAATCTATAAAAATTAGTTGGTCTGACAGTCCAAATTCAATTAAATGTTGATTTTAATAGGTTTTCTACCAAACTTAGGTTTTCAAGACACTAATCAATAGTCCAGCCACTCCGCCCAATCTACTCTTGATAAATATACACAGGACTTTCTAACCAAGAAAAATGCTCATATACCAGATAGGTACATAATGTACAATATGAGGCTCCCACCTTTTTACTAAGCAGTTGATGTAAATAGCACTAGCGAAGGGTTGGGTGTGTCCAGCCCTAGCCCAAAATATTGGCTCGAGGACCAGGTCGGGACAACGGCCATGGCTGATCTGACCAGGCCTACTTTTTACCTTTATTTATTTATTTATTTTTTAATTCTTGTTAATCCAGGCCTTGCCAGAACTAGGCCATGGCCAAGCGTCTCTTTGGTCTGGGCAAGGGTCTCTTTGGTCTGGGCAAGGGTCTCTTTGGTCAAGTCAGGCTAGGCCACCATGGACTCCAGGACCAAGCCAGCCGCGACCCAACCCAATGAGAGGCCTAAATATGATAAACCCTACTCCAGCATATTCATTTGGGGACTGCTGTTGCAGCACATGCTATCACCACCGTACCATGAATGCGATCGTGCATGCCATATTTTTAAAGGGTATGATTTATATAAGGCACCCACTTTTAACAATCAAAGCTGCACCTTCAAATCTTCTATTGTACTACCTTAAATTCTTAGAATGGCTTGAAAATATTTTTTCAAACAATTTAAAACTCCAAAAACAATGCAGGTTAAACATAATTATAAATATTTGAAAATCTTAAAAATAAATTGTCTAAATAATATATTACAAGATGTACTATTTTTAAGGCTTAAAAATATTTTTTAATTTTTACATCCACACATCTCATGATCATGATGATCAATGTTAAGGTTTTCCAGTGTTGGAAAAACTTTTCTATAAGATTTTTGAGGTACATCTCACTTCTATAGCATCGATTCACTTCTATAGTATAAAATTGATGTGTTATATAAACTTCTCCTTTTAAAAATCAAGTACCAAATAGGAAAGATGCAAATTTTTCTCTTATCAAACACGCATCAGACGCTGTACAAGTGATGCCTTATTTTTTTTATGTATAACTGAGAACATGTAAACTCAACAGAGAGAACTACATTTACTTGAAAAGCGAGGCACTGAGAAGATAATATACTCTGTGAACCATTAAACAACAAATATTCATAATCCTGAGAAATCATCTGCCATTGCACCTGTACTTGTACTTCCTGCAAGTTTATGAACCAAATCCATTAGTGAGTGCCCCTTCTCTTCTCCTTCCCCTACACATTCTAATCTCTTCTCGTATCTCATCTCTTTTTCTCCCTCTTCCTCATCCTCTTCTTCATTATTCTCATCGCCATCGTCGTAGTCGTCGTCGTCATCTTCGTCTTCTGGATTTTCTTCGACTTCCTCGACCGTGGTGGTCTTCTGTTTGGAAGGGCTCTCTGCAATATCCATTCCATCAGATCTGAAATTATCCAACCTAAGCCCCTTATATTTCCCTTCATGTGTGCTGAGGGTCAGATCAGGGCGCACCATTGCCTCCAGTAGGTCGGAACCACGGTCCTCCTCTTCGTCGTGCCTCTCTCGACCTCCCTTTCCCTTTCCCTTTCCATAGAGCATATCAAGCTGGTGAAAATAAGGACATGTTTTTGAATGCAGAGGCCTTTTCCGAGCATTACCCTTCGTCTTCCGAAAGTATTTGTTGATATTCTCCCACTTCTCCTTGCACCTCTTTGCGCTTCTGCTGTACCCGAGTCCAGCCATGGTTGCACTCACGTCCTCCCAGAGCGCACCCTTCCCTCCAGGTTCCCTAAACTTGAACTCGAGCCGGGTTCGAACCCGTATTAGTGCCTGAACCTCGGCCCGTGGCCACCTCCTTGATAAAGTCATCTCTGTTCCTCCTCCCCCTCCTGAGCCATCTGCAAGGGGCACTGTGGGGGCCTGTCCCGTTAGCTTCTCCAGGAAAGATAAAATGGCTGCTTCTCTCACAGATGCCAGCGTGCGCTCGCGTGTACGGGCCGCAGCCTCTTGCCCCAGTCTCTCCGCCTCACGGCTCCGCCACGCATCCTCGAGCTCCTGCCGCTCGCGATCCCGCTTTTCCAGCACCTCCACAAACTTTGCGTGGAGGATCTCTTGGTGCTCCATTACCTGCCGCACCAACCTCTCGAAGAAAGTGGACAATGCAGACACAAGTTCCTTATTCTTCTTGTTCCTCCTAGGCAGGGTCTTCGATACCGGAATCACTTCCGCCTCGGAGGGTCGTTTTTCCGAGGCCTGAAAAGCATGCCCCTCCGGTGGGATCGTGTGGTTGTCGTTGGTTAGGGCTGAGCTCGAGGCTGTTTGGAGGTCCAGAGCGGAGTTTCGGGGGAGAGAGCTTCCTGTGTAGATGGCTTCGAGCTCTCCAAAGAGCCTGTAACTGGTGATGGTGGTGGTGGTGGTTTTGGAGTCTGGTGCTTCAGAGAGTTTTTTTTCGAAGAATTTGGGGGTGGAGATGTCTTCTTTGGATGCAGTGGTGGGGTTTCTTGAGTACGTTGGATCCCCTAGCTTCCTGCAACCATTATTGCTGTGAATTATATGGTACTGCAATTACATTCAGATTGATTGTAGTCATGTTACTGACCTAAACCCCACATTGGTGATCCAGTAATATATTAAATGCCCACTAAAATGATCTCTCTCTCTCACTCTCTCTCTCTCTCTCAAAGCATAGAAATGGATGACGATTTCATCAGGCATTAACATTCTGAATAAAACCCCACGTTGGGAAGCAGCGTGGTCTGTTCTTTTAAATGCCTCTACCTCTCTCTCTCTAACCTAGGGAGTTTAGCAGGTAATATGTGCCCCTGGCCCTTCTCTCTCTCTCTAACTGAACTTTTGATTCACAAAAGAAAACATAGCTAGACTTTATATGGATATGGGATCGTCCTTTCCAATTTCACTCAAGCATAGCATGAGCAAATATAAGCTCAGTTGCAGGTAGAGAGAAAAGGAACCCATCTCTCCATGGAAACATAGCTAGAGAGAGAGAGAGAGAGAGTACCAGACTGGGCCTCTGATGTCAATGACTGAGCAGCGATCGGAGGCATGGGCGGCGCCACTAGGGTTGGGATCCACGACCAGCTGCTGCTGTTGTTGATGATGAAAGAATTGGAGGTGGCTACTAAACCTTTGCTGCTGCTGCTGCTGCTTGGGGTTGAGAGGATGTTGGTCATGAGTTGGAGCAATGGAGAAGAGGGAGCACCCATCCACCATGAATTGCTGCATCTCTGGGACACCATAACCCGACTGCATCTTCGACGACTCCCCCTTTCTCCCTCTATTCCTTCAGATTTCAAACAAAAATTTTCGATCCAAAAGCTCTTTACTATTGATCGCTAAAGAGAGAGGGAGGTTTTCCTGCCTGGTTCTGAACTGTGAAAGAGAGCGATTGTTTTTGTATTTGGTTTAGAGAGAGAGAGAGAGAGTGGTTCTGAACTGTGCAGTTTTCTACTTGGAGAGAGAGAGAGAGTTTCAGCATCTGGTTTTAGAGAGAGAGAGAGAGGTGTGGTGGGTTGGGGATTCGTGTATCAGAGAGATTTATGAAGAAAAGAGAGAAGAATAAATAGGAGAATAGGGGGGGGGGGGGGGCAAAAGCCTTCTCCCCAGATGGACCTCAAACTCTGAAACTCCGAAACAAGTGTAACAACCCTTCAAACTCCTCACCACCACTTTCTCTCTCTTCCCTCCTTTCTCGCTCTAAAAACCACCAAGACAACCCATTCGCTTCTTCCCCTAAAAACCTCCGATCAAACAACTAGTTATGCGGAGCATAAAAACCAGTACCACTTGGAGCTTCTCTACAGTCGGGAGCACAAAAACGAGTACCACTTGGAGCTTTGCTACAGTGGGGAGCACAAAAACCAGTACCACTTAACTCTAATATTACACGCACACTCTCTCTCTTAATGACGTCAGGCGAGAGGGGGCAGATATCTCTAAAACTGGGGTGTACGTACTGATTTAAGAGAGAGAAAGTTGAAGAACTTTTTGGAAGATTTGTGAGTGAAAGAAAGAGTATCCAAAAAGTAGAAATTGGGGGATGGGATGATTGAGCACTCGATGCCACCACACCAACGAGTCGTCGCCGCCGACACTTGTCGGTGCACTTGCTCAACCCACAATTACCATTTTGTCCCTTAATTATACACCTTCTCCAAACTACCCCTCCAGTTTCACACAAATTGCCAACCAAGACCATGCCGATTTCTTGCAACCGGCGTCTGTATTTTCGAAATTAAATTACTTGAAAAGGGGTACCTTTGTAATATTGACCTTGGAGTTATGGTTCTCTACTCACCGCCGGGGCACCGAGGGAGTACAGCGACCTCTCCATCTCCCTGTCCCTGTCCCTGTCCCTGTAAAAACACATTCAATGCTCTTCTTTCTCTCTCCTTCCTCTCTCTCTCTCTCTCTCTCTCTCTCTCTCTCCACCACAAAAAATAAATTCTCTTGAACCATCCCGAAATGACACCAATGTCCTCCTCCTCCACTTTAAGTACCCAATCACCCCCCGCGTTAATTCCCTCTCTATGGAAATTACCATACTACCCCTGCGCCGCCCTCTTTCCACAGCTTCTTGTCAGGCACTGGATGTCTTAGGCATTATCGTAAATGTCACGGGTGAGATGTCCTCTTTTTAATTCCTCATTTCAGTACCAGCCCCTGCTGGGGAGACCGGGTACCACCCACATGCAACGGTACCTCTGATTTTTCAACGACTTTTTTTTTTTTTTTCCTTTTAACAAGTCGAAGCAACGTACATCATATAAAGAGAAATAAATTTTAAGTTTTTTTTAGTAATTATGATCTACTTGATCTTTGTTATTTTAAAACACTTAAACTCTGTAAATAATATATAATATAATCTTAAGCCATCATAACATCTTCTAATTTTAATGGTTTTATGGTTTGATGGGGATGTTCTCCATCAAGATAAGTAAAGCTTCACCTCATAATTCATCAAAAATTGTAATTCAAACGTTCAAAAGCTGTTAAAATCAATCATTTCAGCTTGAGCAATATAGTCGTGAAAAAAAATATGATTTTAAATTTTTAAAATAATATATATTATAAAAAAAAATCATCTCACACTATCCATTTCACCCTAAAAATAAGTATTCACATATTCGAAAGATCCACACGATCTTTTTATTTTCAAAATTTATTGTCAGTATTTGTAATTGATTTTAGGCCATCATAACTATTTCCAATCGTTAAAGTGCTTTTTTCGAATGAGAATTTGAAGTGGGGCTTTATGTTTTTTTTATAAAGCCTAGGCCGTATAGAAACTTTCATCGCCTTAGTTATACGGGATAATTTGGGCTCCATGTATAAACCTCACACTTTTCCTTTTTAAAAGGGAAAAAAAGAAATTTCTAACGGGTTAGAGTTGGACGACTAGGATACACGAGATTTTGGGAGTGAATTGTGCATGGATACAAAAAGAAATACAAAATCATGCAATCAAACAGTTTTGAGTTAAAATTACACACACGGTTTGTCAACCTGAGTTTTTTACTTTTTTTTTTATAAAATCTCCACTATACCATCCTCATATTGCATCTTAGATTTTGGTTTTTAAATTTTTTCAATAGTTGTGCTCTAATGTTTGGGGCAGTACCGATCGGTACGATGTTAGCATCATCATACCACCTTCTATAGTGCTCTTCAAAGTAGTTCGGGTTTGGTATCTTCAAACTACAAAGATTGATTTTGTTAAACATTTAGAGGCGATTCATGCTACCCATTCTCGAACAATGTCTAGTGGTGCTCTTCAGAGAGGTCCGAAGTTGGCATCCTCAGAGCGCATTAGCTAACTTGTTTGCTAAGAAATAAGGTGGTCTGAAGATGCCAACCTTGGACTGCCTTCTCGACTGAGTATAACTCCTAACATTGGGGCATTGCCCAACTAAAAAAAAAGCTCAAAAAAAAAAAATAATAAAACGCAGTCTGAAGAAGCTTAGCCCAAAATTAAAAAGCCTAGGATTGAGGGTCAATTACGGGAAAATGGCCTTCCATGTAATCTTCTCCAAAATAAACTATTTTTTATTTTTTATTTTTTATGTTCGTACTAAGTTACTCGTTTTTGGCAAGGACCTGGTTTCTATGTAGCCAAGTCTGCATATGTAGAAAACGGGCCTATCAATAAATATATTTTTTTAGATAGGGTTTTGGACTTAAATTTTAACTACATGTAATTTCTACTATGGACAATATGAATATGAAAAAATAAGTGAATTTTAAAAACTAAAAATAATAATTCAACTAAAAAAAAACATTTGGACAGTTAGTTTCCATTGTTTTTAAATGGAACACCTACTTGCATCCATCTTTTAAGTTGGATGGTTTACAGTTTTGGACGCATATATAGTAATGCATATGAAAAAATAAGTGAATTTTAAAAACTAAAAATAATAATTCTACTAAAAAAAAACATTTGGACAGTTAGTTTCCAATGTTTTTAAATGGAACACCTACTTGCATCCATCTTTTAAGTTGGATGGTTTACAGTTTTGGACCGCATATATAGTGATGCATATGAAAAAAAAAATGAATTTTAAAAACTAAAAATAATAATTCTACTAAAAAAAACATTTGGACAGTTAGTTTCTACTATTTTTAAATGGAACACCTACTTGCATCCATCTTTTAAGTTGGATGGTTTAGAGTTTTGGACCGCATATATAGTGATGCGGTTACTTTTGGCAAGAGTTCTTTTTGTTTGTAATTTTTGCAACCGTCTTTCGTTTCTTCTAATTTGTGCATCGGCTCAAGTTGAGCGGAGCCGAGAAGCTTAGCTGCCAAGCGGCAGTACGGAGGACCGGGCCTTTATGAGACAGCTGGACGTGGCGCCGGCATGTCAACCATCTTGCTTGTCGGCGCCTCTCCCCCTCTTATTTCTCATATCCAATTTCTCGTGTTTTATTTTTGTTTGTTTTAAGCAAGGGATAAAACAAGCGGTGTGTCCAAGAGAAGGCCTTTTGTAACTGTTTCCACGTGCATTTCCTGCTGCGCACGTGCCTACCCAGATTTTGCCCCTTAGCAGAGAGAGAGAGAGAACGTGTAGAGAGAGAAAGTCAAATATTTTTTACGTGAAGGAGAGAGAATACGTTGACAGATAAATGAATTTTATTTCTTGTTTCCTACGTGAATAAGAGTCGACTCTCTAAACCATCAAATTAGAGCACACCTACATGTAGTGTCGCGAAATATGGTTTTAATGCCGGGGAAGTATTTTTTTTTTGATAGATATTTAGTTATAAAATTTAAAGCTTCAAAACTAGTGTAAATCGAGTAGATCTATGAAAATCTTGAAAATTGACGATCCAAAAATGTGTTACAAGATTCAATATTTCTAAAACTTGAAATCCATTTCTTTCTCATGTCAAGGGCTGAATATTACTTGTAATCGGAGGCGTCGTAGCAAAGCCGGTTGGCTGGGCTTGGCTCGGCCTTGAATTTGTACTCGGCTCTGCCAATGCCTAGTTTGGTTCGATCTAGCTCATTATTTATTTTAGCATGTACAGGCCTGGCTCGTTGCTACCATTGTGTAAATAAAAAATGAGCCGATTAAGAGCATCGTTAGAAAGTGCGAATCAGGTCGATAATCGGCTCTTACCCGAGTCGATTGCTCAATCCGAGTATGAGTAACTCGGCCGATTAGTGCCAAGTACTATAGCAACAAGAAAAAGTTAATAATTTATAAAAAAAAATCTAAAAAAAAGGAAATACTTATGTAAAATAAAATTAAGCAAAACATTTCAAAATGATGTAAAAAAAAGTAATAATCAAATAGATTCGGGGTATTTTTGAAATAATCTATAAAATATAAAAATGTAAAAAATAAAATTCATAGCCACAATATTTTTTAATCTATCAAAATGATAAAAATATATATATCTCAGAATTATTATTATTATTATTATTATTCTTTTAAATATCCCCATATTGGATGAACAAATCGGGCTTGACAATGGGCCGAGCCCGAACAATTCGACCGACTTTTCAATCCTTGGTTAAGAGAGAAATAAAAATGGCACCTCGACGCCACCGAATAAAAGGCACGAAATAACGTTTTAGAGAGAGAAGGGTTTTGCATGCGAGTGTTGATTGCGGTTTCGTAGGTCGCACGTGCAAGATCGTCACGTTATGACATGGGATCCATTCCACGTCATAAGAGTCCGTTTCCCAAGGTTGGACATACCACATATCGGTGGGGGCCGCTGCGGATTGATGCTGCAGTCCACGTGAGCGTGGGACCCATGCCCCAGAATTGTCATTGTTCCTATGCGGATTGTTTCTGCTCTCTCGTGAATGGGACCTCCCCCTACCTTCTCTCTCTCTCCACCCCCCGACTTTCTCTCTGTAGCCTTTCTCTCTCCACCCCTACTTTCTCTCTCTAGATTCTATGAGATTGATTTTCCATTTTTAATATTAAATAATCGCATGACAATAATTTTTTTTTATAGAGATGTAACTCTCAATTTGGAAACCTCGACATTGTCCTGCATGTCTCGTTTTCATTAAAGGGTGAGGTTTGCATAAGTTTGCCTCTTTTTATATTGTAGAGGTCAGGTGCACTTATAAAATTTACTTAGAGATGTCATTTTGGCGTGACAAATCTTATAATGGTTTCAAAATCTTTTTTTATCTGCAGTTAGAAAACTTAAAATTTAAAAGATGATACAGATCAAGTAGATCAATAAATACTTGAAAATCTTAAAAACAGATACAAGATGTACAATTTTTTTAACTTAAAATTCATTTTTTTTCCATGTACATTCATCTCAAGGTCGAGATGATTAATTGGAAGGTTCTCCTACGTGGAAACATTCTCACTGTAGGATTTTTGAGATGCACCTTTCCTCCACAGTATAAGGTTGCAACTTTATACAAACTTTTTCCTTCATTATAATCATAAAATTTAAAACATCGGAATCTATAGACATTTAAATTTATTAAAATAAATAGTCGAGGAAATATGGTACAAATATACTATTTAGAACTTGAAATTCTTTTCTTTTAAACTCCAGGCATCTCGAAGTTCATATGATTAACTATATGCTATACGGTTTTTAGACATCAGAACAATTTTTTTAAATTTATTTTTGGACTGCACTTTACCTCTATATTATAAAGTTGACATCTTATATAATTTTTTTTTCTTTTCTTCTTATTTTCAGATCAAGGAGAATTGCATCGAACTCGATCTTTGTCTAGAAATTAGCTGACCCCAAATTTCTAGAAATTGCATCCAACTCGATCTTTGATCTACACTATTTTTGAAGCTTTAAATTTTATAATTGAAAATACAAATATGTTTTAAGGCTATCACAAAGATTTTCAATATTGAAACCGCATTTTTTTTTTTCAGTATTGAAACCACATTTCTCGATGCTATTTGAAGGTGCACTTTATTTTGATTGTTTAGAGCCCTGGATCTATAGAAAACCCAACCTTTTTATAATTCTCTTGGCCCTCTAAAAATGACCACATTGGCCCCTCATTCATGGATACTAAAATCTAAATGGCATCACTCTCACCCTCTACAGAGAGAGAATGCCAAGCACTTCCAAGTATTGGAGGCCTCTATTTTTGTTTGTTTTTCTAATGTTTAGGGTTGCAAAGCAATTCCCATTAGAGGCATGAGGTTGAACAGACAAGCTTAGTAGCAGGTCAGGTATCAATTCTTGTGGGGTTACAAAGAGGGCAATTGGCCCACTTGTCCTCTAACAAAGGACAACATTGGCCTCGCTACCTCCTTTTCCCTTCTAATGGGGATGTCGACCTGTTTTTTTCCTTCCTCTATAATTGAGACGATCAGAAACGTCAAGATTATCTATTTTATACCATTTTTTGTAATTTAAGCTGCCTTTTATTTCCAACTTCTCACTCACAAAAGCTGGCATGCATTCGACATGAAAGTGGAGTAGTGAAACTTAATGGACCGGTGTTGCGAGAACCGGACCGGACAGGCCGGTTGGGTGCACGAAAACTCAGAGCAGGAATCCTTTGGTGCTCCTGGGATCACTCTTTCCTTCAATACAGTCAAGTCAACCTTAAACTCTTATGATCCTAGTCTTTGATCATTACAGGTTATAGACACCTTATAATCCTTCACATAAACCATAGGAGCACCAGAATATTAGCACCACAAATAGAAATCCTTAGGATATATTTGTTTTGTGTGAAAATATTTTTCGAGAAATATTTTCATATTAATGACATATTTTGTTTGTATGAAAATCTTTTCTAGAAAAATTTTTCACATGAACAATCAAGTGTGGGAATATTTTTACATCAATTAGTTGCGTATTAATGTGAAAAGATGTATTAATAAGACCAATTTGTATGAAAATATTCCCATATATGACCGTATGAGCGCATTTTTTCGTGTGAAAATATTTTCACGCGAACCAAGCATGCCATAAAGAATTTAGAATTTCTTTATGTGGTTAAGTGTAGGAATATTTTTCACACCAATTAATCCTAATGCGACTTTTCATACCAATTTGCAGGTAATTGGATGAAAATATTTCCACATCTTCTCAGCCTTTAGTTTTACACAAAATCCTCGGAAAACATCAATTCAAACTGATTCTATGTGTTATGGATTTGAATGTGCTTTCCAACGATTCACCTTAATCCAATATACCTTTGGAATGTAATGAGGACCATATGTTTATATGGCACAATTGTGCCATGAGATGTGTATGGCACAAGATGTGTGCTACACTTGTGTACTGGCACCTCAGTTTGCATACTAGAAGCTTCTAGAGCGATTTTGGATGAGTTTGATCACGAAATTGTCTTTCCATCGGATAACCCTACATCCTCCCCTTTCTTCATCCTCAAACCTCTCATTTTGTTTCAGATACTCACCTTTCAATTTGACTCCTCTGAGTTTACTTTCCTGCTCTTTTTCTCTGGAAAATATTTATAGAAGGTTGAGGGCTTGGACAATCAAATTAAGGTCCGCTTTAAATATTCACTATAAGATTGTTTTGATACTGAAAATTCCTCAAATCCGAGTATCTCAACCTTCACACACATGGATGTAAAAATAATGGACTTCAAGTCTTGGAAATAATACATCTTATGATGTATTATTTAGATAGTCAATTTTCAATATTTTTTAAGTGTTCATAGATATGTTTGATCTACAATATTTTTTATGCTTTAAAATTTACCTAACGATAAAAATTAATTTTTCAGGCTATCATAATTCTTTTCATTACTGAAACGATATCTTTCGACATTGTGTAAAGGCACACCTTAATTTGATTGCTTCGGGCATCAGCCTTATACAAACCACACCCTTTCTATTTACTTTAAATTAATGTTATAATGTAGAGAATACATTTTATTAGGACCAATAAATGTGAATTGGAATTAAACATATTTTTAAGAGTTTTATAGTTGAATTTATTATAATGTCTACTGAATATCAAAATTAAAATATCAAAAGCACTAGGAAAAGTATTTCACCAATCTGCAGTATACACCATTTTTTTAGCTTCAAATTCTATAGGTGGAAATGCATTTGTAGGATTTCACATGGTTTCAACATGGGACATGATTTCTCTGACATGGTTTTGAGTTGTTGCCTTGCCAAATTTTATAAAGTTGTGGTTTTACTAAAACCCCTTCCAAATCATTATCCAACTCAATATTTGTCATCAATTCATTGCAAATTTTTTCACATTTGCCTTAATTAGATTTTCGAGCTATTTTTAAGTGAATGAAATTTTATTTTCAAACTCAATTTTTTTTTCAAATTCAAATTGTCAAGGTTCCTTTTCTTATAATAATAACGAGAAGCCAGTGATACATTCATTCCATGATAATTTTTTTGAACGTTGAAATTCTATTGAGATTTTCGAAGTTACCAGCAACAAACTTATTATGATAAGTAAAAGGGAAAAGTTTCTATACTTCCCTAACAGTATAAAAGATCTATGTTTCTCCTACCATCCAGCTGTCCAATTTTGATCAAGAGAGCTACTCATCATTTGATCTTAGATTCGATGTCTAAAAGTATTTTATTTTTAGATTTTTTTTATAAAAATTGTATGAATATGAAATTTGGTACTTGTCATCTTCTCATTGGGGCGAACCTATAAAAAATATTAAAAACAAATTTTCGATAAAATATAATAACCAAAATACCCTTTGAAACTTTTAGGGTATTTTGATTATCTTAATTTATTGAAAATATTGTTTTTATATTTTTGGCTAGTGCTAGTTTAATAGAGGATTAGATGTCCAAAATTTGGTGTCAAAATAGTTTATAGGATTTAGAGGTATATGTAGGCTCGGTAACTAGGCATCTTCTAGAGAATATGTTTAGGCTAAAAAGGATTTGGCTGGTCAAAATATGTCCAAGAGCCGACTCAGAAAATCCCAAAAACTTCTAGAACACTCAAAAATTTTCTAGACAAATTTATGGCCCCAAAATTGTCAGTGATGTGGTCGGTGTCGCTAGGCAGTGACACGCCTTGTGTTGCTCAACAAAACTCTCACATAAGGACCCAAATGGACTTTTCTAGATGTACTTTTTAACGCCACAACTTCCAAATTTTATGTCAGATTTGAGCAATTCTTGGATCATTAGAAAGTTTTTGACCTCATATACTGTTTGAAATCAAGTTTAGCCTAATTTATGAGAATTTTAAGGGATCTATATGGCTAGGACTTTAGGTTATTAGTTATCAGTATTTGGGTATCAAATTAGTGTTTGGATTAGACTTTCTATGTTTATTAGGTTTAAGGGACTACTTTGCGATATTAAATAGGTTTAGAGTCCAAGTTTTAGATATGAGAAGGTGACTAGGGTACATGGTGGTTAGTTTTGGGGTATTCCATTGGCTAAAATTTCATTACGGCGGTTATCTATAGTTTCCCGTCTTTGGCATTCATCTAGGATAGTGGGTGAGCGGGAAAGAAGTTGACATCTGAGACACAATGGAATGAAGGGTCATTCACTGGAATGCATAGCACCCTGGGAAAATGTGGGATTGCAATGGGAAAGATTTGTAAGACATCAAAGAGAAATGCGATGATTATGAGGCAGTTATGTTTTGTTGAGACGCCTTTGACTATCAGGATTTGTAGGACAACAATGGGAACTGTGTTGCTTCTGAAAGGGCTATATTTTGTTGAGGCCACAACAACGATGCTACCTGGGACTGTAGATATTGATTATTGATAATGATGATGAAAATCCTAAGCCAATTGTACTTCTTTTGACATTTTCGCCTAAGGTCTTAGGTGCACAATTTTAAGATAAGGTTTTGGATTTTAAGTTATTTACCTATAGGGAAGATTTTCCCTACAAGGGAGGTTTTCATTGAGGATTTCAGCCCAATCTTCAAGATTTTTAATAAGCATAAACGTGGTCGCATCATGTGTGGGCTATCCAACTGTTCTGTTTCATAAAACATTTTTGCGATTTTGAAAATAAAGAGAACTTTTGAAACAAAATCAAATGCCCCGGCATATGACTTTAACAAAAAAAAATAATTAGGATCTGTTTTTAACCACATGACACATAATTTGAAACTTTTAAAAGATGAGGGAGATTTTTGAAAAATGAATGGTTAGCGGTTTAGGATCATGCCATCATGAATCATTTTCTGATTTTTATTTTTGGAAAGAAATTTTTTGAAAAAATAAAAAATAAAATAGTTATTTGTAAATATTCTTTTAAAAAAAATGTAGGTCTTACATTTTAGCCACCTATGACATCTTTGGTGGACCTTTATGTGTATGCCCAACATTTGTTGGGAGTTGGGACCTTCAGGATAGGAAATCAGTAAGTGATCTTTCATCTTTGAATCCTAGTCCTCATGTCTTAACCCAAAGAGGAGCTTTTTGAATTCTTCAAACAAACTGGTGTCTTGGATAATGCAAGATATTGCCCTTAGTGCTTAAGATTTTATTCGACGTCCAATTTCATTCCCCTACTGCCGACCTTTGAAGTTCAGATGATTAAGGTCCTCCAGGTTTACGTGAAGAGTACCTAGCCATAATATGTCAAGCCAATGCCCCTTTGAATCAATACTAACGTAGAGCTTCTGGCACTTTTTTTTATTTCCTCAAAGATATTAGACCCCATTTGTTGACCTTTTGAGAAATTTGCTTTAGATTCTGTAAGCTTTCTTTTTACTCTATGATTTTTTTTTTTTTTTTTCTCTCTTCTTATTTTTCCCCTTTGTTTTCCTTGTACTTTTTCATCACTCGGGTCTCGTTTCAGATTTCCATTTCGACGATTTTTTTCTTTTCTAGTCCAACATATGATTTGACTTTGATAGGTTGAAGAGGCTTTGAACTTAAAAATCTAGATGGCTTTTCCTTTTTTACTTCTTTAGATGGGGCCTCCTTTCTGGTTTGCTTGAAATTGGTAGTGCTTCTCTTTGTTATGGTATTTTACATAAGGACTAGCCCAAGACTTTTTTGTATCTCCTTGGGAACATGATCTCACCTTTCATTCTTTAGGTAGCAGGGAGGTTCTAATTTTGGTTGTATTTAGATTTCCCTTGACCCTAGTTTGGTATTCAACATCTCTTCAATAAAGGTTGCTCAATTCCTATTGGATCCTATTCGAATTGCTCCACTTGGACTTTGAATCATCAGATATTGAATCCCTTTCAGTTTCCTTAGCCCATTAATCCCTTGCTTGGGATGGTTATGTTTTCTCTGTTAATGGATAATTCTTATTATTAGTCCTTAGGCATGAATGCCCCGGAATAGGGTCCTTGATCGAGGCTTGAATACCTCTCTTGGCTATTTGAAAGGGTGAGTAAGTGTTCACCCTACTCTTCGATGTCCTTCCCAATTGCAACTTCAAATTTCTCCTCAAGTAAATCCATGCTGGACCCTACTTCGATACTCGAGTCTTGATGTGACTCTTAGGTGAACGAAATGAGTACCTCTTTGTTAATATTCCAGAGGTCAAATATATATATATATATATATATATATATATGAGAGATGTAGATAAAATATATATGGGTAAGGATGTACAGCAAGCTTTTTATTTTTTTATTATAAATTTTAAAATTTGTACAGTTTATATTCATTCTATTATGCTTTTTCAGTATATTTAAATTTTATTACTTTAAAATAATTCTAGGATATATAAGTATGTTCAAATTATATTACTTGTTTTCTTTTTATCGTAAATTTTTTTTTTTTTGTTCTTCTATTGTTTCTTGCATTTCTACTTGCAATTTTTGGTTAAAAATGACTGAACTAGTAAAGATATCCCCAAGTCAATGAAAGACCTAAAAGAAATTGATACTTGGAAGAACTTTAGAATATGAGGCTTCCAATATCTGAGTGTTTAATGATGGATGTATATTATGAGATTAGCCTTTGGTATAAGAAAGGCATAATCACTCTATTACCTTATGAATTTCAAGAAAAGTTTGCTTCAACTTTGAATGTAGTCAATAGTACATCTTCAACCACTCAATTATATATCAAAATGAGAAAAATGATTATAACCTTCTAACCATCTTGTACAAAGAATAAGTAGCGATTCAAATTGGGATCTTGTGCTTGATTGGCCGCTTTATTACTATGTAATCATACAATATCATAAACTTTACTCATGTGCACCAGGTCTTTTGGTGTTAACCAATTTGATGCTCTTAACTTAGGGAATAAGCTACGAATACGTTGTCACCTAAAATGAATAATAATTTAAGTTATACTCTCAGCTATTCGACCTTGATCGGATAGTTGAAAATGCATGTTATCATTTAAATTTTAATATTTTTCTACAAATTAGATTAAGATGAAATTTTGGACGGATCTACTACATATTAAGGAACACAAACAAACTATAAAATAAATCATTTTCCAAAATTTAGAGTAACCAAACTACCCCTAAAAAATGATTAGGGCAACTAGTCATTATAATTTTTTTGAATATTGTTTTTTTTATTTTTCTATGATAGATGATGGTATCAAATAGAAAAAAGATTAAAATTCAATTAATAACAGGAATTATCAAACATCTGATCAAGATATGCTATAATGTGAATGTATCCTAAACTACTATTCAATTTAGATACCACCTATTGGTAGTTTTATTATGGGAAATGACCTTGTGAGACCCACCTAAGATATGCTATCATGTGAATGTATCCTAAACTACTATTCAATTTAGATAGTTTTATTATGGGAAATGACCTTGTGAGACTCTCCTACACCCATGTGTGTAGGACCTCAAAGGATCACCATTAAATTTAGCACAAATCTCTAGAAAAATCAAGTACCACGACCATGTGATCACTTTTCTAGAAATCTGTATCAAATTTAATGGTGATTCTTTGAGATCCTATACACATGAGTGTGTGAGGGTCTCATAGGATATTACTCTTTATTATTATAATACGTACACTATATATTTTATATATTTATTTTTCAAATTTCTTTTTGTATATTGTCAGATTGGTGATTGGGCCAATCCTTATGAGAACCGGTGAATGTGGCTCTAAACCCTAAATGATCTTAATTAATAGTCTTCCCTTTAATTTTCCCAGGATCCATGAGAGGACGGGCGTGTTAAAGTAAAAGGCAAAATCAATGTTTGATTCGGATACAAATTGGGGATCGGCCAGAATGAATCAATTACCGTCAAGTATTGGCAAGCGGTTTGAGACTTTGTTGGATCCAGATACAAATTGGGGATAGCTCAGGATGAATCGATTCCCATCAAGTATCGGAAAACAGTTTGAGACTATGTTGGAGTGGGTGATCTAATCCAGATAGGGCTGATCACCTTGCTCCCATTTTTTATTTTTTGTTATTATTTTTTTTAACTTCTTGTTTTGACCCCTTCTCACCCTAAGAATTGCTGATTCAAACCGGCTTTTTAGATAACTTTGGCCCTGTCGATCCGGTTTTTAAAACAACAGGCAAAAAAAAAAAACGCGAGTCCCAGGAATCGGTACTTACCGTGTCGGTTCCGGCACAAAACCGAGAACCGCCCGAGGTCCTAGAGCAGAACCGCTGTGGTTCTCACTCGATTCTAGCCTTCACACATGTGTACGTGTCACACATGCCCACACGTGCACCGGTTCAGGCCTCACATGAGTGACACGTGGCCATCGCACGAGAGTGACACGTGGCAACTCATCTCTTGTTTGCCTCCATCACGTTTCTACACGCACAACAAGAAATCTAATACACATTACTTTATAGAGAACCAAGCAACACTCATCTTTCAATGTGGGATAATTCCTACAAAAAGTCATTAAAGCAATATCATTGAATATATATTATTATGGAAGCTAAAAAAATCACATGGGGTGATGTGGTTATGTTGGTTGACAACATTGAATTTTGGGCGCTTGTCTTGAGTTTGAACCCCATAGCTTACACCAAAAAATATTTTGAGTTCGAACCCCTTATCGCACAACAAATTTTTTTTTTTTTTGAGATTGACCCTTAACGCACAACCAAAAAATACAAAAAAAAATTTTGTTGTCAAAAAAATAAACAAAGGTAGAAAATAATGTTGTAAAAAAATAGAAAAAATATAAAATAAAAGGCTTTTCAAAATAAAGATAAAAAAGATAATACAACATTTTTTTATTTTTCTTGTAAAAAAAAAAACCATTTGTTGTCAAAAAAATAAACAAAGGCAAAAAATACTGTAGTAAAAAAATATAAAAAATAGAAAAAATATAAAATAAAAGGCTTTTCAAGATAAAGATAAAAAAGATAATACAACATTTTTTTATTTTTTTTGTAAAAAAAATACAAGGTAATATAACAAGTATTTCTTGTAAATAAAATAAAACAAAAGGCATAAAAAAATAAAATCCACTTGACAACATCATTTTTTTATTTTTCTTGTAAAAAAAAAATAAAAAGTAATACAACAAGCAAAAAAAAAATGTAGTACATCTTATTCTTTTGTAAAAAAAGTAAAATAAAGATAATCAATAAGTATCATATTTCTCTTGTAAAAAAAAAAAAAAAGATAACACAATAAGTATTTTTTGTCAAAAAATAAAAGGTACTTTCTTCATACAACCTAGGAATAAATGGTCTAATTATATTTTTTATTTTTTATAACAAGATGGTCTTTAACATAACTTAATAATATTAATTTAAAGATATGATTCATACAATGAGGCCATTTGAAATCTCTCTTTTTCTACTAACAATCTCTTCCACTAATTTATTCTAAAAACCTAAAAAATTAAAGAAAATTGGTACGCATTCTAATAATTTCTACATTGATAACCAATCTTTTAGTTTATTTATTAATTTTTATATTATAAATCATATAGTGTACTATTTTTCTTACAGTTGTCAATAATACATTTTAAATTAGATGATATTATAAAATATTTTGGATTTGTTATTATTTATATAATAAAATAATTATAAAATATTGTTGGTATATAATATTATAGTTAGTTAGGTTGTAATAATTTGGGTTTTTTTAGCGGATTAGGGTTTTCCGTCAATTCGAGATTTTAGTGGCCAAATTTTCATCGATTTAATTAACTCTTTATTGTAGTCCATATATGATTATATAATTAATCCATGATAATTCTATGATTTCTTTTGTGTGATGTAAATTTAATGGTCAATATAAGTTCATGCAGGGAAAGAGCATCTCAATCTTCACAAATTGATGAAAAAAATGAAAGTTAATAATGTAGTGTCATCATTTCTTATTGGATTCATAAAAAACAACATTTATAATGAATTTTAATAAATTTTTTGAATTTTTTTTATGTTTTAATCCGACCGATTCAACTGATTTTCGATTCGAATGGTCGATTCGTGGATCTGAATCGGTTTTTGAAGTGCCCAATCCGAGTCACCGATCCGCTTTATAAACCATTAGGCAAAACCGCAAAAGTATTTGTCTTTATTCTTTAATATTGGGGAAGAAATGGATCGGTAAAGGTTGGGTTTTTAATTGTCAAAAGATAACCGTTGAATATTCCACTTGAAATGCGGTCTCTTCCATCCTTGCACCGACACATTCGAAAGGAATAAAGCCAGAAAACGTTTATGTAAGGTGTCAACCTATATTGTACCAGTAAAGTGCCCTTAAAAATCCCATTAGATGAAGGTTTTTTTATGCTAGAAATCCGTTAGATTGATCATCTCGATCTCTTTATTCATAAAAATGCAAAAAAAAGAGCGATTTTCAATCTAAAAATAGTTTATTTTCTAACACATTATTGGAACCGTTCATTTTCAAGATTTTCAAATATTTATAGATCTGCTTCATCGTCACCCTTTCTAAAACTAAATATTTTATAATTTGGAGCAACAATAGATTTTTATATCATCGCAAGGCTTTACGGTACCTACACTGTATTTTCAACATGGTTTTGAGGTGCACCTTACTTCAATAGTATAAGGTTTACACCTTATTCAAACCTTACCCCATTAAAAAAAAAAAAAAAAAAGCCACCCCATCAAGAATTGTCATGGGTCCACTCTCTGTTTCGTCACCGTCTATTTCTTCGTTGGTCCGTGATGACAGTACAACTCTTGCTTTTTCTACGGTGATGGAGTGGCAGGGATCAATGCGACTTGGACTCAAAAGAAGGAACTGGGTAGGAGCCTTTTCCTTGTGATTAGGGTTTTTCTGGATTTCGATCAAGCGAAGCGTTTGTGACTCTGCAACATTCCTCGGAATTTCTTCTCATCTCTCTAGGTGAGCGGGCTTGTTTCCTCCCTTTTCTATGTTTTGTTCCATGAGTTTTTTTGACTTAGCTAGGATTTCGATGATGGAGGTGTGAGGGCTATCATGCCTTGTATCTGTACAAATTGCCATGTGTTTCATTCAACTCTCTGTGAAAACTTAGGGTTTATATGATATATGTTGAAAGCTTGCATGGTTTCTACCTAGGGTACTTTTTAAGTCTGTTTCCAAGATTTTCAGAAGGTTTTTAGTTTTTATGTTCATTTCAGAAACTTGATACTATGTTAGATGGGGACGATCTGCTTTGGTTTCTAATTAAGTATTGTGATGAATGTGGAATTTTTTTAAAAGATTAAATTTTCTGACCTAAATTAAGCGCTCCCTGGTTTTGTGGAAACCATTTAGGATGAAATTGAGATCTATGCTCAATCAATTATTGAATGGGAATATTTGTTGTGGATTGGAACTTATTTTGGAACTATGGTTGAAATCCGTGACTCTGCATGTAATTGAACTTTTGGACTGAAAATTAGTTAAATGGATGTCTGTTTTCTAAAATGGTCGATATTTAGCTGAAGCTTGTAGGAAAATAACTGAAACTTGTCAAAAGCACTGAATTTCCCCCAAAATCTCTTGAGAATGCCCAAGGTTGAAATATGAACCAGGCTTCGCAAAGGGCTGAGTTGGAAATTACCAACCTGAAACTTAATGGAGAAAGCAATCACCATCTTTTACCAACCTGAAACTTTGGTCATCGAGATCACATCTTCTCCTTCATTTGCAATTGTCATGCCTATATTGTGCTATAGGAAATTTGGACCAGATTTGCATGTTAATAAAGTATCTTCTCTAACAGTTAACATTATCAAAAATAAATAAATAACAGTTAACATTATCAAAAATAAATAAAGTATCTTCTCTGAAAAGAGTAGGATCCAGACAGACCCATATTTTGCACACACACGGGTCTCATCTAGACACTTAAAAAAAATGGATTTGGATGGAAAGTTTGGGTGAACATGAGTCCTGTATCCTTGGCCGCCCTAATCATTTCTTCTTCTCAAATTTTGGTTTTGTGTGTCTTGGTCGTCCAGATGATTTCTTCTCCTCCAATTTTGTGTGTGCGGGTGTGCAAGCATGTGTTCGTATCTATGTGTGGTGCAGCTATAAAAGTGGGTGATAACTCATAACAGACCATACTTAGATCATTGTTAAAAAAGATGGGGGTGGCCGCCTGGACGGTCAGGGGTACTAACTGCCTGGGCAGCCGCACCGCCCTGGGCAGCTGTGCAGCTGTGCAGCTGCCCAGGCGGCCACGGTGTAAAAGGGTCAGGGGGGTCGGGTTTAGGAGTTCTTATAAATGTGTGATCTTTTTAGGTTGTTATAAATCTATGATTTTGCATTATAAATTATAGACATAGCCATACTTTAGAGTTATATTTCCAAACATAGCCAAAAATGAAACCCTAAACATAAACATTTAAATCTACTAACCTTTCCAAACCCAATTGAGGTAGGCTTCAATCGCTTACTTTGGGATGCCCAAACCTCTCTTTTGCATCCTCTTTGGCCTCCAAAACGGCCCATGTCGTATGCCTTTCGATTTCACAAGATATCAAGAACATCGAGTTCGAAATCGATTTTCAAAAAAATTTCGATTCAAGGTAGAAAAAAATAAATTTTTGGGAGGAAAATCTGTCTCACTAGGGTTTTGGCAGGCCAAAATTCCTTCCATAACGTATTTCGCCCTTTTCAAGTGGGGAAAAATTACTAAAAAACCCTTTGGGCATGGCCATTTTTTTGGCTCGCCAAAAGGGCCTAGGGCAGGCGCCCGGGCAGTAGGAGCTGGGCACCTCCCTGGCCTACAGCCACGCCCAGGGCCATATAGCCTCAGGGTGGGACGGTGAGGCCTCCTAGCTGCCTAAGCGGCTGGGCGGGCGATTTTTTTACATAGCCTTGGATAATCATGGATGGTGGATGTGTTCAGTTTGAGTTCTCTATTCCATACTTCTACCAAGTATGGAATATCGTCCCCTTCTTTTATGGCACAAGCTTTTGAAACCCACTTTTTTTTAAGTGATAACTACCTGTACATGGCATGACGTACTTGTTTGTAACTCCCTTCTTTCATGGAGTGATGGTGTGAAATACTGGGGTTGGAGCCTCGCAAAAATAATGGGTGCACAAGCTAGCCCAATTTCTTCATATATCTAAAACAAATGATCTTGAAACGAAGGCTATCTTTTCTCATCTTGGAAATAACTAGATTTGCATTGACAACCAAAAAAAAATCAGTTACAGAATTTTGGTGTCAAGAAGGGAAATTATGAGAATGAGGGGAAAAAAAGGGACAAAAAGTGGTTACCTAGATGGGGATGACCCTTAGGCTGGGCACGGGTATGATGGCATAGCACCCAAGGGAGCAAGAGATGGCATGCCAAGGTGGATCCATAAGAGACTCCGCATGAAACCTAGAGAAAACTCTAGGTGGGATGTAGATCCCTGGGAGGATCTCCTAGTAAAGGTGAACCACCATGTGATTTCCCTTACATTATGATTTTTTTTGTTGTTTCTTGAGTGGATTCCCAAATTGGTTTCGTTACCACTATTTCCTAGTGGTAATGAGTTTAGAGAATATTGTATTTAGGATATAATTTTGTTCTTATATTGATTAGAACCTTTAGAATTATCTTCTTGTTCTTTACGAAAATTTTATTGATTGTTTTAGAGTTAAAGTATGTTTAGAACTTTAGATTAGGATTTATGGACCACCGTAACTACATTTATAGGCTGGTGGCCAAAGCAATCAATTTTTGAGAAATAACGTTTGAGTTCCATCAATTATGGTGAGAGACCATTCTTTGAGGAGTGATTCTCCAACTCTTTCTGTAGAGTGATTCTACAACTCTAGCTTAAGATTAGGGCAGTCTTCCTTACAAATTGGAGCCTTTTTTTCCCTTGTCTGGTGCTTTTCCTTCCAAAATTCCCTTCAACCAAATTCATCACCCAGTTTCTATCCCATGAAATAGACCTTCCCAAGCGCTAATAACAAATTCCACCTCATTCCAAACACATCACCCATACCCTTAAGTCCCCCAACCCTAAATTAACCCTTATCTCGCCTTATACCCTTCATGTCCATCATTTACCCTTGCTGGACCTGCTATTTTTAATCAACTTCAACCCCCATTAAACCCTCAAAATCTAGTCCTTTAAACCCTTAAAATCCAGTCCTTGTGGTTGCCCTAGTTATACCTATCCCTTCCCCTTCACATTAGCTCATCCTAATCTATCAATATCTCATATTCCTTAACCATATTCGTATTAGGAGACATTGATATCCCCCAAACATCCTGTTGTCCTGAACTTTGTAGCAAATGTAGTCCCACTAGGATTCCAATTTTCCCATCATCCAAACCCTAGTAGGATTCCTCCATTCGTTATGATACCCTAACCGTTTAGACTACTAAGCTTTGAGTTAATTGGAACTACCAAGTACTATGCCTACCCCCAAACTCTTTTTCTTTCTAAGCCCACCTCGTGTGTTACACCTGTGTAGGAGCCAAGCCCCCTTGGTCCTACAAGTTACAGTACAATCTCCATAACACATTACCTCTAGCCCAATCCCATATCCTGCTGCTAAGAACTACCAGCAGCAGCTCCTTCCTAGTTCTTAAAATATAACATGGTCTCTAATTCAGCGGCTTCAACAAAAAGGGCAAAGGGGTTACTGATGACCTACCCTCTAGGACAAAAACCAAATAATATTTCCCGTGTGGCGGGTGGTTCATATGACCCTTCAATGCTCCTCCAAAACTCTCAACTTGCTCGAAGAAGACAATTAGGAAGAAGTCGAGCATCCTGAGAAGTCGAAAAGCAATCAGAAGACAGAGAAATTGAAGCCCTCTCAATATTACTTGTTGTCTAACCTCTATTCACCTTGTTGAAGGATAATTAAGAGGATTGGACGTGCAGAAGCATTTTCAAAACTCAGTTTTAAATGCCAAGAAAAATATTTGCAACCTCATTATTGATGCTGGGAGCATCTACGGTGTTGCGTTATGGGAGCTTGTTTACAAGGTCAAATTGAAGACTGAGAAACATCCCACCCTTATAGGTTGCTTGGGTGAATGACACCACCATCCTAATTACTTTCTGATGTCTAATAATGTTTTCGATGACTAACTCTTACTCGATCAGGTTTGATCTGATGTGCGGTTTATGATTGTTAACCACATCCTTTTGGGATGTTCTTGGCTCTATGATAGCAAAGTGTAACACCTTCAAGGTTAAAAACATGAACATTACCTTGAAATCTTTGTTGGAAATAACTCCTCCCAAAGAGGAGAAGCCAGGCAACCTTTTCTAGAAGAAAGTTAAAGAGACCAAGGCTATTTATGCATTTATTGGGAGAGATGTCAGCCTGACCATCAGATGCCTGAAGTTGAGCATCTCCCAAAGGACCAGAAGGTCCTCCTGGACTTCCCAGATTTGGCCTTGGATGAGCTCCCTAACAAGTTACCAATCATGAGAGACATTCAGAATGCCATAGATCTGTGCCTGGAGTCTCTCTTCCTAAACTCCATGCCTACCACATGAGTTCTATAAACCATGCAGAGCTTGGCCAGTAAGTTGCAGATGATGGGATTTGTTCATGATGGCATGAGTCCATGAAAATACTTCCCTCCTCACTTTCAGTAAAGATGGTACATGATGCATATGCGGCTATGCATCAACATTCAAGCAATTAATAAGATTACAATGAAGTATTGCTTTCCTATTTCCCTAGGAGATGATATTCCTGCTGCTCAGATCCACTATCTTTTTTTAATATCGACCTACGCTATGACTATCACAAAAGCTTATCCTTTCAGGGATGAGTGGAGGACTGTTTTCAAGACAAAAGACGTTCTCTCTGAGTGGCTGGTTATGCCTTCTAGGCTGACCAACACTCCTAGCAAAATTGTGAGGATGATGACTCGTGCCTTGCTACCTTTCATAGGCAACTTTCGTCTCTTTTGATGACATTCTTGTTTATAGTTGAAACAGAGAGGAACATGAGGGACACATTTCATAGGTGATGATTCATGTGCAAAAGATAAATTCTACATCAACCTGAAGAAGTGTCTTTTGGGCTTATGTTGCTTCCACACGAATTGAGATTGACTCAGAAAAGATATAGGGCATGCTCAATTGGCTGACCACCAGCAACATCCATGAAGTTCACAATTTTCATGGATTGGCCAAGCTCTACAGGAAGTTTATTTAAAAATTCAGCTTGGTATGGGCCCTCTCATGAATTGCCTAAAATCAAGGCCCTTAATGTGTTCCAAAGCAGGCAATGAGACTCCTAAAGAGATAAAGAAGATGAGCCAAACTCTAGTTCTCGAACTTCTTGACTTCGAAAAATAAATTTGATGGATCATATATTGGCGTTGGTGCACTCCTTAGCCAAGAAGGATACTCATGGCATTCTTTAACTAGAGGGCAGTGGGGGTAAACAAAATTGCTCCGTCTATGATTGGAATTCAATGTAGTGGTGCATACCCTCAGACAATGGTGCCATTCATTGATCCACTGGGAGTTCATATTTTATAATTCAAATGATGAGCCTTGCCATACCTTCACTCTAAGAGTAAGCTCAATGTGCACAATGCAAGGTAGAGTTCATATATGCAAGAGTTTCTTTTGTCCTCAATGGAGAAGCAGGTGGCAAGCACCTTGAGCTACGAATCTCTCTTATTGTCCTCCGAAATGACAGATTTTTAAGTTGCGTAACTAGTCATATCTTGATGACCTTATTTCAGGAAGATCCATGAGATCCTTCTCTATGGGACTAGCAAGCCCTACCCCTTTTCTGTCCTTCATGATGATCACCTGTTCTATGGTATTCGATTATATATTCTCAAGGGCTCCATGCAAGGGCAGATTGTAGGGGAGTCACATGCAAATGGTCTCAAAAGGGAAATTTGGTTGAGATAAGACCATAGCCCTTGTTAAAACTGATTCGTTTTGCTCATCCTAAAGGTACTTTCCCAGAGCACCATGTGAAGGCTTGAGAATGGACCTTGCGCTAGCTAGCTAAGATAATGGGAGGTCCAACTCTATCTATGTGGTGGTAGGCCATTCTTCAAAGATAGCGAAGTTCCTAGTATTTAAGAAGACATATGATGCCTCACATGCTGCTGATCTTTTCTTCAGAGTGATAGTTCACCTTCATGGTCTGCCGTAGGCCACATAGTCTTTTCTTCAGAGAGAGTTCGTGAGCTAATTCTGGAAAGCTCCGTGGCATAAAATGCAATAAGCAAATGAAGTTTTCGAGTACTTACCAACCTGAGACAAACAACGAGACTGAGGCCATCATATAAGGCCTAGATAATCTTCTAAGATACCCAGTCAAAGAGAGGATTAAAGTGTGGGATTAAATAGTTCCCCCCAATCAAGTTTTCATTAAATAGTATTGGACTACTGGAAGCTCACCTTTTGCGGATGCTTAAGGGGTTCCAGCTTAGAGAACTAGTCGACCTCATTCTGTTGCCTGTGACCAACCTGAGTTACTTAGTGTGGACATTCATAGCATTTGATTTGAGCGATGAAGTTGATATCCATACAAGACATGTTGCATTTTAAGAGAGATATGGTAGTTGTTTGTGTAGAGAAAGGTTCATAGGTACCCTATAAAATGCACTAGAAAAGATGTGGTCTTACAAGTTAGGTGATGATACCTATTTGCCAGGACTAGTGTAGGAAATTTTGATTTTGTTTGGTTTGGATGGCAAAACCTTAAACCAAACCTAACCCCCCGCCATAGACAAAAAAAAAAACAAAAAACTTAAACTTATGAACAATCATTTGAAAAAAAACAATCTTTTTAGGGGCTTCTTTTTGTGGTATTATGTTGTATTGTATTATTTCAAACTCATATGTATATGAGTTTGAACTTGAAATGAATTACTAAAACTTAATAAGATTGAAACTCGCCTAAAATTCATACAAATTGTATAGGCCACTAAATATTTACATAAACCATCTGTCAATATATGCCAGTATCAGTGTTTTGAAATGCGGGATGCAGCCAAAAGCGGTGGGGGGGCTGATGCGGCCCGGATGCGGGTGCATTGCGACGATGCAGTTAATAAACGTAAAAAAATTCTAAAAAACCTAAAAAAATAGGTTAATGCATAAAAAAAATATGGAGGTGATATATGTGATAGTAGGTATTTTAGTTTAATGATTAACTTCAAAATTATTAGCTGTCAGAGATTCTGTATCCAGTTATCCACTATCCTCTGATAGAAACTAGAAACTTGAAACTAGCTTCATAAAACATTCAACAATCAACAATCATGAGCACAAATTTGCACCATAAGCACAAAATATTGAATTAGTGATATTACAAAGCAAAAGTCAAGTTAATAGTTAATAACTTAATGCAATCATCTATTTTGAGAGTCAAATTTTCAAATATCAATCAGATAAGTTGTCTTGAGAGTCGTCATTTGAATCATCAATATCATCCTCGACGGCCTCCATGTATTCTTCTTCCTCAGTCTCCTCTGAGTCAGCTTCCTCCTTCTCGACCTCTGAAGCTAATGTGCGAGTGCGATTAGACCCAGCAACTCCTCTACTTCTTTGTGCTCTAGTGTTAGGTCGATCTTCTTCATTATCCTCTGTTGCTAGCTCGAAATCAAGTCATATAAGATCCTCACCCACAAACACACGCTCTTGTCTTGGATCCATGGTCCACTTACCTGTAGAATAATCATCAGCTTCATACATTTGAATAGGGTTGAGCTTCATGCGATTTTCATACCTCTCCCTAAGCTGCTCATTATACCGCACATAAACCAAATCATTCAACTTTTTCTGCTCAACCTATTTCTTTTTTTTGTATGGAGCTGTTGTAGAAATTGAAATTAGATATTTAGAAATTTAGATTATAAAATTGAAATTCAAGAAATAAGGATTAAGGAATAAGGAGTAAAGGACTTACATGCTCAAATGCACTCCAATTGCGTCCACAACCAGATGAGCTACATGTGAGATTCAACACTCGAATAGCGAGACGTAGATTTGGTGTCTCGCTTTCATATAATGCCCACCATGCAGCTGTATAATAGTTTATAATTTAGATTATAGATAAGCAAATAAACAATGGAACTATACATAAAGTTAGAGACAAGTAAGGTTACTTTTGCCCTTTACCTGGATTTGTAGCGTCCCTATTTCGAGTAGCAATATCTCTCCCAAAGTTTCCCAAGGCTAACTTGAACTTAATCAATTCATAGCTCTGGATCTCAGCCTGGAGATCTCTATCAGGCACCAACCTCTCAAGCACATCTAAGAACCCGCCATTTATTACACGATATGACTCAATGGATGGGTGCTTGTAGTGAAGTGATGGGTTTAGAAAGTAACCGGCTGAATGGAGGTGCCTGTGAAGCTCGGTATCCATCTCCTATCAATAATTTCAAGTATAGCCTTGCGCATAGTTTCATCATCCTTTAAAACATTATTTATTTCAGCTCTTGCCCTAGTCATTGCCTCATGTATGTAGCCTATGGTGGGTTTCGCGTCACCATCAACCAGTCGAAGCACTCTGACTAAAAGGCGAGACACCTCCAATGCAATAATTATTTGACTCCAAAAAGATGTATTCAGAATAATATTTTCAGCCTTTCTCCCATCCTTATGCTTTGACTCCATTGCTTTGAAGCAAAGATGATCCTCAAGGCACTTTTTTACTTGGCTAGGCTTCGAAGAATGAGAAATGACGTGGCAAATCTAGTGATACCCGGTCTCACTAATTCTCTCTTCTTTGTAAAAGACCTCATCATGCTTAGGACTATGGTGTGATTATAAATAAATCGAACAACAAACATAGCTCTTGAAATCACCCCACTAAATAAAGATGTTGTACCCATTTCCTTAAGCATAAGATTAACACAGTGAGCTGCACAAGGAGTCCAAAACATATGCGTCCTTTTCAAAGTCAGTAAATGCCTAGCTGCAGCGTCATTGGCGCCATTGTCAGTGACAATTTTTACCACAGTTTGCTCTCCAACAAACTCGACAATCTCATCCATAAAAGCACGTAAGTATGTAGCATCATGTGACTTGTCTGATGCATCAGCAGACTTAACAAAAAAAGTACTTGTTGGGCAGTTAACCAAAAAATAAATGAATGCCCTTGACTTCCCATCGGACCAACCATCACACACAATATTGGCCCCATATTTTTCCCACCCTTCTCTCTGAGAAATCAAAATTTTATTCACATCAAATACAACATCCTTCAACAAGGGCTCCCTAATCTCATGTAGTGACGGAAGAACAAGTCCTGGGCCATGTTGCCCAATTGCCTGGACCATACATGCAAAATTATTCAGAGTTATAGTATTAAAAGGAATGTTAGCCATGTAAATCCACTTTGCAATCCATGTAAATCCACTTTGCAATCCTACTTACATACCGACTTCCTCTGTTTTTTCTTATATCTATTTTCAATTGTGGTTTGTTTTGTTTTTTTCTCTCTCCTGAACCACAATTTCGGGGCTAGGGGTGAAAAAAGCATCCATTGACCCCTTAGAGAGAGGTGTTCTTCTCTCAACACTACCACCAATATTTATAACCCTCTCTCTTGATGTTGGAGTATGAGTACCCCTTTGCCTCATAGCAACTTCAGAGATATCATCATCATCATCATCATCAACATCATTATCAAATAATTGCATATCATCAAGTAATTCTTTTCTTTTCATTTTTTTCTTCTCTTTATCTTTTTTCAATCTATCCAAATATTATCTAAATCTCCTTTTTTATATCATCTGTAGTTTGTGGGCATGCTCTTACATTCCCAGAAATTTCGGCTAAATGCTCTTTTTGTCAAAAAATACCACTCATATAAGTATTTCCACAGAGCAAGCATATCACACAATTTTTATCTTTCGGATTTTTTAGTTTAGCATATTTCCGAGTCGGATCCTTATTACTAGAATCTTGAGAAGAAGACATCGCCCCAAAAATAAGTATAACAGTATTATTGTACAAGAAGGAATAAAAATTTACCGACTCTGTGAAGCAGTGCTCGATTTCTTCACAGCCTCTGAAACCCCTGATTTCTTATCACAAATTCACCGTAATATCCCCAAATCCAATGAAACATCCAAGTATCAAACAACCGCCAAATCGAAGATTTCGATGAAAAAACAATTTCCGCCTAAATTTTTTTTTCCCTTGATTTATGCAAAAAAAAGCCACAAAAGTGGCTGAAAATCTTTGTTTAGGCCCTGCCAAAAAAAGGCACCAAAGTGGCTGAAAATCTTTGTTTAGGGCCCTAATACCCCGCTAAACAGTGTCCCTCACATTTAGATGGTCAAAAAGACCATTTTTCCCCTCCTCGAGGGGCAAAACAGAAATTTTTTTGGCAGACACTGTAGTTCTGGGATGCGGTGCGATGGGGCTACGATGCGGCCTGATGCGATGCATATGCGGCCGCATCTGTCAAAAGCGCATATGCACCTGTTTCTGATGCAGATGTGAGCGCATTCCGCATGATGCGGCTGCATACGCGGCGATGCGGCCACATTTTAAAACCATATGACATGGGACCATAGTCAACAATCGACATTGTCATTAGCAAAACAAAAGTACAACACACGTCACAAGAGTCGCAACTAACAAAAAGTCAAAACTCAAAAACTTTAACCAGCAAAACTCAAAACAAGACAACAAATCCGATGAACTCAAATTTGATAGTGTAGTTTCACAATCACTACCAACATTATCTCCAATCTCTACAACCACCAGCAGATGCTTCCGAATTTGGTAATGATGCCAAGCCATCATCCTCATAGTCATACCCCTCCTCTCTCACTCTCCTCAACCCCTTCCTTAGTTATTGCAGTTAAGAGGCTCATATAGGGGTCAGTGGGGTCCAGAGGCCTCACAAACTTGGCTCCAGGCGAAGCCCTTTTCAAGGAAAACTTCCTCATCTCCTGTTGCAACCTACCACTTCCTGGTGTCATTTACATTTTTAACAACAAAGGCGTCTTATTTGTATGAACTTCTTGGGTAATGTATGAATGCATGATTAAAATTTAGAAAATGTAAAACAAGTGGGGGGCAGCAGGAGAGTAGTTAAAAATGGACAATGAGTCGGTTACATGTTTTGCAGTCAACCAGATGAGCCTCAAATTAAATTCATAATGTCCATAACGATTTACTGCAAGTGATGGGCACTTTGCTTGTGATTTACCTGTCATGAACCTAGATTACATAAAGATGGATGGAGTACATGTTGGAAATGCTTAAGATTCATAATCGATTTAGGAATCGGAAGCGAAGAATCCCAGACAGCTAGACAATCTCTATTGATGGAATCACCGTCCATGAAATGCATATCGCAAGAACTGAGAGTCCTACTTTCTGGGAATCATGCGTCACACTCCAATCGAAATGGGATTCGAGATTCCTACCTTTTTGGAATCGCACACTAACCCAATTGGAATCCTATTTAACAATTTTGACCCATTGGAGAAAAAATACTATTCTAATGGTAACAAAATGGCTTCCCATTTTTTGTTAAAATAGGAAGCTGTTTCTTAAACCAAATCCCATCATGCTTTGTTGCGAAATCTGTGGGTTAGGGCTCACATTTTTGGATTTTAAGGGAAAGTAATCCTTTTTTTTTTTTTTTGAGTCATGTCTTCCCTTCAATTTACTATATTGTTGTTGAATAAAATAGAATATTTCATATTCCATACTATGTATATTCATTCTACAATATGTTATAGAATATGTTCTGAGAGTAAAATGGATATGAAACATCTGAGGTACTAACATAGTGTATATATAATACAATGGCTACATATATATAGATATGAATGAGATTATTTCAAATAAAGAATATCTATTCATATGCTAATATTATATTTTAATTTATTTAAAATTTCAAAATTCAAATCCAATAATCAAATCAAATAAAGTGGAAAATATGAAATAGAACTTTTGACTTGTGAGAAGAGACAAAAGGAAGCCAAAAAGAGGGTACGCAGAGAGAGATACAGGGGGAAATACAGGGTTACCTCTAGATGACTGTACAAGAGGGGAAATAGAGGGGAAACAGAGGGTGCACAAAGAAAACAGAACAAAGAGATTTTTTTTTTTTTTTTTAATAATTGGGGTTACCTCTAGATGGCTGTACCAGAGGGGAGGCTTTTTTTTCTTTTTTCTTTTTTTTTTTTGTTTTTTTGGATAATGTTACTTGGTTTTCAATCTACACAAAGAAATGAGCATTTTGATATTGATCATGTAGTATTTGTGCTGGATCAAATATAGTTTTCCCTTATCTAAGGAATGCAACCCAAAAAAAGGCCACATATTTGCAGGTAATATAAGTCGACGCCTATTTAACTTTAACCTTCCTATATTTTATAAGCACTTCTTCATGGTTTTCAGATAGATTAAACCATGAGCCGTCCACATGATGGGCATCATCCTTCCTTCCCCTTTGGAAATCCCTTCAAGATGAGGCGTCCCAAGCGTTCTCCGCTCTCCCCAAAACCTATCCCCTTGTTGACAGCCTTTGAGGCACGCTTAGCTGATAGAATTATGAAGCTGATGCCAAGGGAGACAGGAGATATTCTGACCCTCTCCTGGATGAGACTGGCAATGGAGACTTTATCGGAAACCCACACTGACATCAAGACCCTCATTACAGATCTTCAGTTTCCCACATCTGGCTGGGACGAGAAATGGATGCATGCGTACTTGGAAGACAGTGCAAAATTACTTGACATTTGCATAGCGTTGACTTTCGAAATCTCAAAACTGGATCAGGGCCTGCTTATACTCAACTATATCTTGCATGTGTTGGACTTATCGGTTGGATTTTCTTCAACCGATAAGTTGTTTCGTGCCCATGATTCCCTTCTTGAATGGATGCACCTAATTGGGTCGAAAGCATTATGCACAGCTTCACCAAGAAATTCAAAGCTTGAGAGCTGCTCTGTGCTCTTACGGGAACTGGCTGGTTTTCTATGTTCGACCAAATTAAAAGCCTCTAGCAAAGAGAAAGTTCTATTGAGGGCCATGTATGGATTCAAGGCTCAAACAGTGTTTGTTTGCACTGTATTTACAGCTGCCCTCTCTGGCTCATCCGGTCCTTTAATTGACTTGCATGTCCCTGATGAGTTGCTATGGTCTTCTCCGTTCAATGATCTGCAAACCTGTATTAATGGTGAAATCAGGAGGTTATACTCAGCAGGGTCTATTACTGTTATCAAAGAAATGGAATTCATTGATGGATGTGTTATCGACCTCAATATGATGATTGAGAATCTGTGCCATCACTCAGATGTTGGTGAAATAGAAACCGAGTCACTGCATAAGCCTGTGAAAGAGATGGGAGAGATTGTGAACCGGCTTGCTCAGGGTCTTGATCTCGTAAGTAAACAGGTAAATGGTTTCTTCCAGATTGTTTTGAGTGGGAGGGATTCTCTTCTTTGTAACCTACGAGGGTCCGATGACATGCAAGAGAACAATGAAATGGAACATGTTGAAAGATGTTAAGTTTGAAACTGAAGTAATGGTTGTGCTTGCTTGTATGATTCAGTGGTTAGAAAATGCTTGGGTTGATCTCCTGTGGTTCTTATGTCGGCATGCAATGACTTCAGGAAGCTGTAAGATTTGTTCCTTAGGGGTATTATGTACAGATAATGTAAGTATCTGCGATGACGTTTTGTATGGCTGCTCTGTTATGTTAATTACCTCTTTTCATATTAAACATTTCTCACTTGCTCATCTATTTTTTCAAAGTTTATCCATTTGTCTTTTTGGAATAGTGGCTGTTTTTGTCAACATTTCTAAGCTACCCGACATGGACTACTCTTGTTTTCTGTGTTGCTCCTAACCAAAATTGCAAGTAGGATTCTTTTCCCCATTAACAAAGCCTAGTAATGGCCCCATGAAAACTTGAGTCTTTTAAGTGGGGAAATGTGGGACCCTGGAACCCAAAGCCTGGGAGTTGAGACAATGCCCAGGGTTTTGGACCCTACTGTTTGTGTGAGCTTTTGACAGGTTGGAAGTTATGAGCCTTGTTTTTTTTTATTTTTATGATAAGGATCATAAAATGTTGTTGCCTCATATAGAGATTACATTTACATCATGACAACAATCCATTTGCAACAAACAAAGAATTTGAAGCTAGTTTTTTAGCCGAAGTATCTGAAATATCATTGGCCTCTATATAGACGTGTTGGAAAGACCCCTCTATAATTCCACATAAATCCATTACTTCAGCCCATACAAGCCTAACCATCCATGGAGGTCGACTCACATTATTATATGAGTTAATGACATTTAGGGAATCTCCTTCCGCTACACGATACATTATTCTCCATAATAATTTGTAAGCCTTGTAACCCTACAGTCAGCTCAGCCTTATTCGTGGTGGAAACTCCAGAAGGTCCACAAAATGACAAGAACAACTGCCCTGTTGAGTCTCCAAAAACACCTCCAGCTGGCTCAGGGTTCACTTCTGAGCTGCCGTCAAAATTCAATTTTATGCACCATCTGCCTTTTGGTCTCACTTTAATATTGGCTCGTGTTGTAGTAAATTCTTTAGGTTAACTATGACATCCACTTTGGAAGTACCTCGTCCTCGCCGAGAACCAGCTCCACAAATTATGAACCATTTTATTCTCAATGATGTCCATCTTCAACATTGATACTTCAAAGGTCTTGTTTGCCTGCTTCCAAATCTCCTACACAATAGAGGCTCTCATGATCTTCCATATCAATTGTCCAACCAAGGCACTCCTAGCAAATTCAACATTAGAAATATCTTGTCATGTGTCTCCGGGATGCCATCAATTGAGTGCCCATATGGACAATGTAAACCCACAATGCAAAAAAAAGTGATCTCCATTTTCCTGGTACGATAAGCATACATTCACCAAAATTATGCGCTTTGTGTGGGCTTCTATTTGATGGATATTTGTGACAAAAGGGCATCTCGAAGATAATAGAGAATTCGATAAGTATTTGCAACAAAGTTGGAGGGTGAAGAAACCAGCAAGCAGCAGTGATGAGGAGGCAAAGAGTACAAATGGTGAGGAAGGTGTGAGAGAATGGATTCCAGTACGAATGGAGGGGATTGCAGTTGTTTTCGTAATTTGCAGATACAAGTCTTGAGAGCGGCAATTTTGTGCATAAGCCAAAGGTTATCACTGTTTTCAGCCCACCCTTCTCAGGAGCCTTTTTAGGCTGGACCAGCACTAGGTTACGACCTTTCTATATCAACCTACCATTAGATTTTATAGGAAGGCCAGAATTTCAACCTACCATTGGATTTTGTAGGAAGGGGAGAATTTCAATCTACCATTGGATTTGTAGGAAGAAGAGAGAATTTCAATCTACCAGTTTTTTGGTTTCACTGCAACTATCAAGGACATCAGAGTATGGGACTTGCTTTTTCCCATCGTGACTCGAGCAGTGGTCTGGATTTGGCTCTTTAACAAATATTTTGCCGGGGAAAAGATGAGAATGGAAGAGGGAAAATGATAGCAAAGTAGGAGCTTTTGAAATTGATTTTGGTCTAGGGCTTGCTTGACAATTAGAAGCTAGAAATTTGAGCTGGGAGTTCTAGCATCTATAAAGTTTTAATTTTGCATACCTGATGGAAACTATTGAATCTTGGGGATCCTTGAAACTTGTTTTTAGTTAAACATGAGGGAGATTTGTAAATTAGCCGATGTTAACCATTCATGTATATTCTCATTGATGAAAGGGAAATATTTTTATATTTTTTAATTCTTAATCATTGGTAGGTCTAGCAACAAAAAAAAAAGATAATCTGGTTATAGTTTATCATTATCAAAATCTTAACTATTTGAGATTAGTTGTACAAATCTTCTTCTTTTTTTTGACGAATGCAATGAGCTAATATTAGATGAATGCTGAAACAGTATGAGCTTACAATGTCAATATCAAAGCAGAAGAAACAAGTAGAGTTTGAAGAGAAACACCGAGCTTAGCAAACTCATCCGTTACATGATTAGGTTCACGGTAGGTATGCAAAAGGATACGCGCAACTAGGCAAAGCACAAAGATCATCAATATTAATTCAAAAAGTTTGTAAAGACCAAGGGATCATTTGCTCTTTGTCTATACCATTTAACAACATTCAAATAATCACTCTCTAAAAGAATGTCTACACCATTTAACAACATTTGGCCGTGGTATTGCCACAAGGGCCAGCATAAAAAAAAAAGAACCTGCCCATCATGATTACAAAGAATACACCTGGATTACCGAAAGGGCTTCCATCAAAGTTGAGTTTGAGGGAGCCATCCCGAGGAAACTTCCAGATCCAATGAAGACGACCATAAGAGTAGGAAAATACCAGATTTTACAGGTTAACATAAATGTCAGACCAAAAAACACCCAAACCATCTGTAGTGCAAGCGAACCAATTCCATAAGGAATTTAAAATACGGTCTTTTACCCCCTCAAGACTTAAAGAGACCCCATCAAAAGCCCTTATGTTATGTACTAACCAAATATGCCGCAACATAGCACTTCTAAAAAATTTCCAAATGGTCACACCTTTCTTTGGCAATCCAGGAGAAGAGAGGTGGTTAATCAGACTGTGATGAGACTTATAGGTAACATAAAGAAAAATCCCAACAATGAGAAAGTCCAATACCATAAACAAACAGCAAATGGACAATGTAAGAAAAGATGAATGCGAGTTTTTTCATCACTTTTGTGCATCAAGCAAATGTTTGGCAAGATTTTACCATTTTTACGCAAATTATCAACCATGAGGCATTTGCCTTGAAGGGCCACCCAAAGAAAAGTATGCATTTTAACTGAAATAGGCCACTTCCAAATCGATCCAAGGGTGCAATCAACTTTGCAAACTTTGTTGGGTCTATGCTGCACATGACTCACCCACCTAAGTCTATTTACTCTAATATTTTGATAAAAAATTTCTCTTCAATAAATAATTATTATTGTACTGTCAAATAATCCATCCACAATAAGTGATGCTCTTGTGATTTGTGAACATTGGGACAAGGTTAATTAAATTTTTCCACAATACACATTGCGACATGGCTAACCACTCGAGCTCAAGACTTACTCCTGAATAGCTTCGAATCTTACTCAAGGCAATCTAATTTTTTTTTATCACCAGTGCTGAATTTCACACAACAGATTCTATGGCATTTGACATTTGCTGAACTATAAAAAGAATAAAAGTTTAGAAATCACTTGCACCTAAATTTTTTTTTCTTCCGGCATATACTAGATAAACCTTTATCTATCTATGAGAACCATACTCTGCTTCCACGCCCAAGTAGACATCGATCTTTAGCTAAAAAAAAAATAACAGAAACAGTTTAAGGTTGCAACCTTACCTTTTTAGCTACGGATGCACCTCACAAATCCATCGAAAAAGGTAGTTTTAATGTTGAAAAACCCTTTGATTGATCATCTCGACATCGAGATATATGACCATGAAAAATAAAAAAAGTTTAAATCTCAAAAATAGTGTATTTTACAACATATTTCTACACCATCCTTTTCAAGATTTTCATATGTTTATAGATCTACTTAATTTTAACCATATTTGAAAATTTAAATTTTTATGACTAGATATAAAAATAGATTTTGAGATCATCCTAATAACATTTTACATCAAATTTATATACCATGATAAAATTGAAGGTGCACCTTACCTCTACATCTACAGATGCATCAGCATGCCAACTGCACCAAAAAAAAATAGGGTAGAATCTTGTTCCAAAAGTAATTTTTCATTGGTTACGGCTCGTTATATCATTCTGTAATTTCTTTGTTAGATACCTACCGCATCTTCTAAAATTTAGCAGTTGCAAAATTTGATTATGGACGATTAACACTAGGAATATTCAATTATTGCATAGATTAAAAATTGGGCATAAACAAAAGGCAAATATGAATCTTGGCAATGGCTACCATTAATCTACTCAACTCAAATAAGTCAAAACACCTGGACTAAATCGCAAAACCATATGTAAGGTTTTATATGAGGAAAACCATCCCTTACATTTGAAGAACCGCAAAACCACATGTAAGGTTTTATATTTGGAAAACCATGTCTTACATTTGGAAAACCGCAAAACCATATGTAAGGTTTTATATTTGGAAAACCATGTCTTATATTTCGAAAACCTTCATATAAGGTTGACACCTTAAAATATAGTATTACAATGGATCTATGAAATCCTTAGAAAAAAGTTGTTTTTGATGTTGGAAAAATATCTAATTGACCATCTCGTAAAGATATACATGCGCGAAAAAGATATTTCAAAGTCCTAAAAATAGTCCTTGAGATTCTCATGCATTTTACATATATGCTTGATTTGAACAATTTTTGAATTCTAACATTTTATAATTAAAAATAAATTAAATTCTCACAACATCCTAATAATTAATTTTCCACTCCGCAACTGATCTCTTCACAAACTTCAAAGGTTGACCATATTTGATTGTTAAAGGTTGCAACCTTATGCAAACCACGCTGTTAATGTTTGTCACATTTCATATTAACAACTGTTTGAAACAGTATGCATCCTAATAAAGATGACATTTACCTACCCAATAATGTTTATCAAATTTCATATCAACTACTTTTTAAACCATATGCATCTTAATAAAGATGATATTTACCTACACAATCTGCCCATGCACTGAATATTCCCATCCACACTATTCATCATCCCAGTTCTGATGAGAACTAGGGGAAAATTTATCAAAATACACGTAACTTATTAATATTTAATATATTTAATATTTGGCCCCAAATCATGATTTATGAGGTTTTGGAAATTAAATGAAAATATTGGATAAAATGCTAGACCCCTTCATCTCCAAAACATATTTTGACAAGTTTCCCAAATAGTTTCCCAAATCTAAGACATTCCTAAACAACTAATATTGGATGCCATTCAAAATCCAAAATCAATATTTATCATGCAATATGCCTAAAGAACACATCTTAGAAGCAAGCACTAATCTTTGATGCCAAAAACAGTAGATAAATATTCTATAAAACTATTTAAATGAATGAAAAAGCAAATAGGTGAATTACCACCAAAAAGATTACAATCTGCTCAGAATTGAGTTTTTATTCTCATTGATGAATACATCTCTAAAGTCTAACATGCGAATTAAAACCCATACTCATCATAGCAGAAATTTATAACTCTGAAAAGTTTCAAATTAACCCTAAAAAACATCGCTTTCATTAAAGCTTCATTTACTGACTCGGTAAGAAATTACTAGCGAAAAATAAAACTCGGCAATAACTCATAAATCATAAGAATATACCACTGTAAAAAAATAAAGCATCAACGTTAAAAGCTTTAAGGATTTCCAATGGTGAGAACCCTGTAAAAACAATTCATAATAACTCTAGCAAACCGACTGGAGTAGGAGCTCTCATAAAAAATAGTTTTTCTTTCAGCATGTTTTCAATTGCCTCAGAATAGCGTATATTGCACAAAGGCATTCAATCATCGAGCCCAAATAAATCAAACAACATAAATAAATAATCCAGCCCAAATAAATCACACAACATAAATAAATAATATAAGTTGGAATTGAATTGGGGATTTTATAAAAATAAAAATAATAAAAAAAAGGAACGAAAAGAAAGAATGGATAATGTGGAATCAGAAAAGTGGTTTAGGTTTCTGTCACGGATAGTTCAGAAACACGGACCAATTTTGTTCATCACTTTCCACATATCAAAAGGTAGCAATGAAATGAAATAGGGCTTTGGATTTTAAGAGTAACAAAAAACAAAAAGTTCAAGAACTACGAGGGAGAAATAGAGATCAATGGTCCTCAGAGACTTAAATACAATGAATCACAGAATTAAATCGGTCATATTGTTGCAGTATTCTCTCATCACATGACCCATGGATCAAGAAACTTATCAATGAAAACAAGAAAAAAGAAAACCAGTACTCTCTAGCAGAGAAAGGGAAAAAGCATAGAGAGAGAAATGCTGAGGAAGCAGAGAGAGACAGAGAGAGGGAATAGGAGAGATAAACCCTAAAACGTTCAGCCAGTTCGCAGTGTCAATGGAAAACCCTAAGTTGCTCAAGGTTGTACTTTATATCGGCATCCCAAATGGCCATAACCAAAACCCTAAAGAAATACAAATCGTCGAACCCTAATTCCAGTAAAGTGCGGTTTATATAGAACCTAGGTTCTAACCGATCAAATCAGAGCCTACTTTTAAATAGTATCGATGTGGTTTTAATATTAAAAATATTTGTGATAGCTTTGAAATATATATTTATATTTATTTATAAAATTTAAAGTTTTAAAAATAATATAGACCTATCGATCAATAAATATCTTGAAAATTAACAATCCAAAAAGTGTTACAAAATACATTATTTTCAAAACTTGAAAGACATTTTTTTCTCATGTCCATGCATATTGATGTCGAGATGATCGACTAGAGTAATGATCCAATGCAACGGTTGTATCATAGTATAATGTAACGACACTTTTAAAAAACTATATTTGTGGTATTTGTATGACCTCAAATTTCGCACACACACTCTCTTAATCTCAATAATCAATCCCTCAAAAAAAGTTCAATTTGAACCCTAGATAGGGTCAAAATGAGTCCCCTCCAAAAATGAATCTAGACCATTCATTTTGTGAATTTCAAGATCATAGCCTTCATAAACCCAAAATCTTTTTTTTTTTTTTTTTTAACATTGTTCATCTATTGATAATAAAGAAATCCAAAAAAATTGGAAATGAAAAAATCCTTTTAAAGCCTAGATCTAAGTATCTCACCAAAATGAATGGCCATTGTTAATTGGGCTAAAAAAAATATTTTTCAGATTGTTCATTAGGATGAAAAAAATGTATATTTCAAATTTTGGATCAAATAAATGACATAAAATGGTTTTTTAAAGTTATTGCATCATATTACTATACAACGGTTACATGAAATCATTGCTCATTTGAAGATATTTGGGCATTAAAACAACTTCTTCTAGCAAGATTTTTGATGTAGGCTCAAATTTGATTGTTCAAAACCTTAGCTCTATATAAACTTTTCCTTCTGGTAAAGCCATCTTAAGGCCAAAACTTTTGTTGGCTAGGGTTTTAAGTTTCAAGTACACACCACGGACATCTAGCGTCCATTCCTTACGACTGACGGTGGGGATGAGATGTTCTCATGTGAATTGCCTAGTGATAGGAGTTTAATATTGAGCACGGTGGAGATTAATCGTAACTGGGTAATTCTCATGACATTGTTTTGCAATTAACCTCCATAGTTTCTTTTCTCTTCTTTTTATTTCTTATTTTTTTCTTGGGAGAAAAGTGTACAGAGAAATTATTTACTTTTGGGTGTTGTTTCTATAAAATTGGATCTTTAAATCAATCCAGGTGCACCGCCAAATTTTATCATAGCATGTAATTTTGTTGTCAAAAATTCTTAAGATTATCTGAAAATCTATGTTTATATCGAATTATAATTAAACTCAAGGAGATCTATAAACATATGAAAATCTTGAAAATGGATGGTCTAGATAATGCGTAACAAGATGCATTATTTCTGGGACTCAAAATCTTTTTTTTTTTTTTTCATATTCATACATCTTAATGTCGAAATAATCAATCAGAGCTTTTTTCAACATTAAAACAACTTTCTACAATGGATTTTTGAGGTGCATCTGTAATTCTATATTTTAAGGTTGCAACCTTATACAAACTTTTTCCTTTACTTTTAGTATGGTCTTGTCTGGCAGATTTAGGTAGTTGTGAGAGTATCATTGGCTAGACTTAAGAATTCAAATTAAAAAAAAAATTCACAAACTTTGTGAAACATCCCAAACCACCTAATTTGACAATTAATGGCTAACGGTAATTATAACCTCCTAGTACCAAAGTTAAATAGTCTCATATATACATTATTTTTGTTTTCTAATAAATGTTTTTGTTTTTAACAAATAAATATTAATATTTATTATTGTTAATAAAAAGAGCAAAGCATCAAAAGCACAAAGAGATGAAATAAAAGAATACACATTTTACTCCATACTTCCAGGGATAAACCATCTCATTCATAAAAAAAAGAATAGCCTCCAGAATCTCGAATTGGAACCCATGGATGGCTTTGCCTTCTTGGAAGCTACAATCTAGAGCCAATGAAATAGTCCGGCTAGAATTGATCCTATATTTTGATTGAACTATTGAAATAAACTTCATATAATCATTCATGAGTTTTTCATTTATATGAGTCTGATATCTAGATAATTAAGGAGATTTTAAAATCACAAGCTATCCTTGGTAGGTCTAACACAATGGGCACTTCAGAACAACTAAAAAGTGGAAAACAAATTGCATATGCATAAACGCATACTAGAAATATATTTTTCTTATTTTTACTACAGGCTATTCAAAAACTTTATGAACATAGCCACAACCAAAAAAATGAAAGTTGGACAATGTGATCTAGCACATGTATATAATTTTTAATTTTTTTTTTTCTTACTGACTATAATACTTACAAATGTCCAAATACAATAAAACTCACTTGAAATAAGTAAATAAATAAATAAATGTGGTTTTTACTTGCTGCCACTATTTATGACTTCTTTATTCAATAGAAAAAAATACTGCAAGCATGAAGTAAAGATGTCGGAAGATTACCTCAACCGAACATAGTAAAACCCACACCAGCCCACACCAGATCTAGCCTCAATGTCATAAACCATGGGCCATGCCACCCCTCCCCCTCCCCCTCCCTCTCCCCCTACCTCCCTCTTAGTTCTAAGTGGGGCGTGCAACCTCTTTTTATCTAATTAGTTATGAGAGCGATGAGATAGAGAGAAAAAAAAAACTATGGATGGCGTACGACCCGTTTTAATAGATTTTTCATGGGCTAAGGTTTCCCTAAGATTAGCTATCTTTATGCATATTGAATCCAGACCATTGATCATATGAGACGTATGGGGTGAGAGATTTGAGTCATCCAATCCTTAGATCAACCATCATGATTCAAATGAACGTGCTAGAACCTTATCCTCCAGCTTCCTAAACCTGATCCCATCAAATATTGACATATGGAAAATATTCACAATTATGCTTTATTTTTCCATAATCTTCTTATATAATATTTTGATTGAAATCAATATCCCTTAAATTTCAAATTATTCCAAAATATTATAACTTGATTTACAAGCTGTGGTGGCTTGGCCATAAAATAGTAAGAAGATATCCTATAAGTGGGGCGTGTCACCATAGGTGGTCACAAGTGGGCCCCACACAATATCACCATGTGTTATATTTATAGTGGGCCCATAGCTCATGGTGGGCCCCATATATTTAGTGAATTATAAAATTCATAAATTGATTTTTGGTTAATTGGAAATAAATTTTATTTTCTTCTGAATATCAAAATACTGAAAATTGAATATTCTCCCATTTTATAAATCTATTTTATAAAAATAAAATATCTAAATACTCATAAAAATTTAAACAATCATTATAAAAATCATTTAACGTCAAAATAATTAAAACCAAATAGTTTTGATGCAAATCGGATTCGATAAGGTCTATGAATTATAATATCACTGAAGCAGTCACTCTGATACAGTGGACGATAATTCGCACTTGCTTTCTCAAATTGATCAAGTGGTTCTCATGACCTATAGACCGCTACAAGGGTTCATTATTGGGCCACCAACATGTTGGGTGTATTTTTTGTCCCATATGAGGCTAAGTGCATGCGAACTAACGTTTGATAAAGGTATTAATAAAAGCGTGAGTTTTATAATGAACGCTTGATAAGTTGTCTTAATGAACGTTGGATAGAATATATATATAAGTTCAACAAGCTTAGCCGTTGAAAATATATCTTGAATGATAAACATATTTTTTAATCATCAGATAAGACTAAGTGTGTTTTAACGAATACTTGATGGATCGAAGATGTCAAATATATAGCAAAGACAATAACACACACTGCATAACTATCTTAATAGATGATCGATAAGATATGAGCACGGGTCTTGATAACACCTGCTCAAATATACCCCATGATATGAAAATATGATATGCTCAAGATTCTTTATATGAAGGCCCAAATATACCTTTGGAACCCTGACTCGTCAGTCAGCCTCTATATGTTCTGACTAATGACCGATAAAGAAATATGATAGCTCGTCAGTTAAGTCTGTTCAAGTTTAATTCAAGTTTAACTTACGGACAATAATAGAAGATATGAAAGTCATCTCGTTGTGAGACAAGTTATAAGATACATACACTCCTAATGCTTGATATGCTAATCGATATGATATATGGAGGAACTAGATACGGTTTAATTTCCCGACAACCGCTGTCAGTTACGCATGAATGTGATAACTTACGAGCAATGATAAGAGATCATAGGGATGTTTTTATTTGAGACATAACTCTGGAATGTAGCATATGGATGTCTCTCCACTAGATATTGGAGGAGTTGTGGGTGAAATGTGATATGACTCTTTTAACCCGTTGGTTAAAAATATGGGGTTCTAACAGATGGAGCATAAGGGAAACATTGCTATATGTTGATGTATTGAGGTAAATCCTTGAAGATATACATGTTGAGGTCTTATATATCTTAAAGTTCATGAATGATACAACTTGGGCAATATTTGGATTTGGCTTAACCTCGGTCTGTATCCACCGTCAGTTAAGATATGCCCTGACTGACACGCTCCAAAGCTTTATGTTTGGAATTTAGCCAAGATTCTCAAGAACCCATGTATGATGCATTATAACCCTCCCCCTGAAGTTTCATATCAATAAGAGGTAGCTTAGCCCATCATCCGCATGCTCCGATGGTTAAAGCTTTAAAAACCCTATATCTTGTATGTTAAAGTCAAGATGACATCCAGTCACCAAAATTGATATTTCTCTCTTAATATAAGGAATTTTCTCATGGGACTAAGACTATTCGATTCTTGACTCAGTGCTCTATCGCTCTTAAAATATGTGGCATTGGTTGAAACATTTTTACGATTCAAATCAGAAAGATCTTCAGAGGAAGATCCATCAGATCCGTACCACAAACTAATTTTAAAAGTCATAAAGAGTGGGGGCAATCAAATTATGATCTAAGACCATATCTACTAAAAAATGAGCAGATCTGCTCTCAGATCAGTGACAGAGCTACCATTGATCCAAAATACGAAATACAACATAAAATACAATAAAACTGTTTTAATTACAATAAAAATAAATAAAAGAAAAAAAATGCAAAAAGAGTAAGAAAATACCAATCGGGGCCAGTTGGCCCAGTACTCTTGAGGTTTCGAGGCCTCACTCGTATCAGGACCGACTGAGTTTATGTCGTGCGTCCTCTTTGTCTCTCTTCAGGTTTTGACCATGCCTTGACATGGTTAGATGGATCTCTTAATCTAAGGGTTGCATGTGCCTTAAAACTTAGGTTTTCCTAAGTCTAGGGTTTGCTCACAAGTTTTCTCTCTTTATTTCTCAGATTTCTTGACCTATGGGTTAACAAAGTCTACCCTAAATGAGTCACAAAATGTGTTTATATAAATGCTCAAATCATACTAGAATGGATATATATCAATTTTAAGCAGATTTGGCAGCCAAATTTCCATTTTGGAGGTCAAAAGAAGCACAAATCTAACCAAAATTAGCAATTACGTTTTTGTGATATTGCCTACCAAAAATCAGGTAAAAATAAACCGTTATATTAGTTTTACTTGATTTATTACTAAAACAATGGTCTTGTAGGATTCTAAATCACATGATAGAGATCACGAACTATGATGGTCTATAGTTCGGGGGTTTACTGAGATAGTGTGGTTTTAAGGGTTCATGAGTATTATAGAATTTGCCAATTTTAAAAATGGGGTGTCTACAATACTTATAGAGGAAGCGGTTGCCTCTGCAACTCCTTGACGATGCTGATGCATATTTCAGCAAAAATACATTGAACTTGACGGATTGTATCTCCTTCATCGAAAATCCATTTGCAAAAAGACTTGAACAATTGGGTTCACACCAAATTTCATGATTAAAGGATGCGAATGGAGAAAGCGACTGAAGATATATAGGGATGTGTTTGACTGAGTAGTAGAAATTGAACGAATGGGCCTCGAGAAGCAACAACATCATGGTTTTCCTTATGAGATAGCTCTGCTGGATCTCGAGTCTACAAATTCAAATTCGAATTAAAGATGAGTATCATCAAAGCTATATTAGTACAAATAGATTACTCAGTAGATCACATGATCATGAAACAATGTGAACAGATAAGCACAAATTCGAATACAAGTTTGCATGTAGTTGAGCGTGAATTCAAAAAGACCAGTGTAAGGAATTCAAATTCACATAGGGTGAAGATAAATATTAGATCCATGAGAAGACCAGTTAACAGATTCAAATTCACATGAGACCAGCTAGCAAATTTCAAATTCACGTAAAACCAGCTTGCAAGTTCAAATTCACGTGGAAATGAAGATAAGTAGGAAGACCAGGTCATGGATTCCAATACAAATTCATATGAGGAATCAGCGCAGAATTCAAGATGAAGATAAACCTTGCAAGGAGATCCACGATGCATATTAAAGGACCACATCCTTATGATTATTAGTTATAAGCCCTTGCTGATAGTCAAGGGGTTGCATATTTTGGTTCGTACACTCTGAGTGTTTTAGCATTTATTAGTATGAGTAAGATAGAGAGACTAGCTATTATAATATGTAGAAGATAGAGAGAAATAAATTTGTTTTGTGCTCCAAGTACCCACTTGAGGCCCGTTCTCAAAAGAGGAAGCCAACACAAGAGTAAGATCACTGCCTTAGATCACGTATATGGGATGATATCCTTTTGCTATTATTTCCTTTCATTTAATATGTCTGTATAGCTTTCTTTTTAGAAACAAATGTATAGGCCTCAAGGGCAGAATCAAGGGTAGTTGGCCTTATTTTCTTTCATTTGGTCAATGTAAATTGTAACAGATAATTAAACATCTGGAACTATTTCATTCCCAACGATATAAATAATAATAATAATAATAATAATAATAAACCCTATATTTCTGTTATATAGAAACACGTGAGCGAATTTGGCCGCGAATGTGGTGTCCTCTAGTAAAATTAATGGGAGTCTATATTTAGCATCTTAAAACACCCCCCGATTGTAATGTCCTCTAGTAAAATTAATGGGAGTCTATATTTATTTTAAGCATCTTAAAATACCCTTTTAAGCATCTTAAAACACCCTTTAAGCATAACATTTTTCGGAGTGTCCACAAAGTTAATCAATATGTAAATGGACACTATCCCAGTCTATGGACTACAGGTTCCCCCCCTAAAAACAAGTATGATGTCACACAAACCTGATGCGACCACAGCTCTAAGGTACATAGAGGTAATCTCTAGCATATGTACACGCTTCACCTTCAATGATGGTTTGTGTTCCCAGTACGGATCTCATATGTACATACAATGTAGTGGTTTAGTGATGAGGCTTTAGTCCTCGTCACTAGAAGCCAAACCATCACACACATCAATCACACACTCCATCAGTTCACACACCTGGGCAACTCCGACCTCATCAAGGGATGACCCATAAAAGCCTCATCGATTTTGTTCCATGTCCAGGCAATAGGGTTTTCCAACTCGACTGGCCTAGTTCATCAAGCCAAGTCTAAGTATAGACAAATAGCATTTTCCTAATCTCGGTCCAGCAGGACCATAATTCCACTGAGTTTATGTTCCACTATAAAAGTATTTTATATACAAGCTGTGAAAAGGCTTTTAATGGCTACATAAACCCAACAAAAAATACTCTAGTAAAGGCAAGGATCAACACATGCCTATCTTGGTGGCTTCCCTAAAGGCTCACATGTGCAGTTTGTGTGAAGGCTCTCAGGTTACATAAATTGTAGGCATGTCGGCTCTATCGCTGGAGGTAGACGTTGGAGCAGATCGAGAGGCGCATCACTCACACATTTGTATCCCACAGTTATGTTAGAAGAGCTGTTAGCGAGCATTCTCCTTGGGAGCCCTCATAGGCTCGAGAGATGAGGGCAAGGCCACACTTTAAGGACCTCCTTCTAGTATCTTCCTGATTTTATTTAATTTTCTCCTTTTCTTGAATTATGTGTATGGTCAAATTGGTAATTTTGAAAATCTTCATGATGCACACACACATGTATAAATTCAATTTTTTAAAGATGACGCATGCCTTCTAGAAAAAGAGACAGTAAACATGAGAGGTTGGGTCATGATTGCCTCAAGATGTGGGTAGAAGATAAAACCTATCACCGATTAGTATCATCATTAATAGTCTGATTTCATGTGGTTACCATTTTAGACTCATGCTACAGAGGAGTGCTCGACTAGTGTTATGACCAAGCCATGAGCTTGGGAGGTTAACTTCAAATCCAGCTCTAGGTTATAAAGCTAGAGGGAGAGAGAAAATTAGTTTACCCCATGGGCTGTTGGAGAGAGATCCAAAGTAGCATTGAAATTATTTTCAAAGTACTTCTAAAATTATATGAATGGAGTTTTTTTAATACTCTTTTGGAGGGTGGGGACATTACTGTTTGTTTACAACCAGATCTTCGAAGATCTCATATGAAATCTTATATGATTTATGCTTTAAACTAGATCAATTAAAACTCTATAAAAAGAGTGGGTTCCATCAAATTACAGTACATGAGATGATAGGTCTGTCAGGCTTGAAATTATATACAAACCAAGTAAAGAGACCAAGAAAACTAAAGGAAAATAAGACGAAAGAAAATAAATTGAAAATTGAATTACTTAGTTGGAAGCCTGCCCCTTAGGCCCATACTTGGAGTTGGTGGCTAGGATTAGACTAGCAAATGAAGTGTATTCATCCTCAACTCTAGGGAAATTTGTTTGAAATAGAGAAGCTTCTTGAGCTTGAAATGAGATTTTACCTACTGCTTGTTCTTCCTAGGTTTTGATTACTTAGGGAATTATTCATCATGAGGCATCTATTTTAGGATTTGCAGGGGCATGTTCTTCCTAAGGATTTGGTTTTAGGGTTTGCTTAGGACATGTTCTTTTTAAGGTTTTGGTTTTTAGTTTCAATATGTATTTTAGGGATAGCTATGGAGAATTGGGGCTCAACGGTCTAGGATTAGTAGGGTTTGAAGGCCAAATTTAGGAATGACTTGAATTCTAGAGCTCTTAGGTTTTTAAAGTTATGTTATAAAAGGTATCATAGTAGGGCTTATATAGGCTTCAACTGGCTCCTGAATTTATTAAAAATACGAGTCCTAGGAGATCTATCTCCAAAACTCTTGGGTTTGACTTTTGAGTAAGAATTCAGAATTTTAGGGCTATCAAAACTCCTAAAATATATAAGAATATGTCCCCTAGAAGTATAATTGATGGGGGATTTCTTAGAGTAAAAGTCATATGCACACTGGTCCTATCTGGATTGGGCATAGTATCTCCCAAAACTCTAGAGGCAATTAGGCACAGTGTCATGGTTTACATTATTGAGATCCTAGAGTCTTACAACACGTTTTGCGTCTTTATACCCTCGACAACTCTGGGCACCTTCAGATGATGCCAGACATCTTGTTGAGTCAAGCATTGTTGGTGTAATCAATTGTTGAGGTGTTTATGGGGTTGCAATATATGATTTTCTAGCTTTATGGGCTTTATCATGTTGTTATGTATAAGTCTTGATCAATTAGGATAAGTCCAGATAGATTTGGACATAGTTGGGTTAGATTTACTTTATATCGTAATATACAAAAAGTTGAAATACTTTACTTTATGTCATTATCTATAAGAAATGACCAAAACCAAAACCCTAAAAATCACACTATGTTTCTTTATCAAATTATATTGGTAAAGCTTTAGAATAGCCATTCAACACTCAGAGACCACACTAGCTTAACACACCACCATGAGTGAACTCATATCATCCTAATCCAAAATTTATCCCAAATCCTATAAAAATATCTTTGAAATCAAATTCCCTAGAAATCTACATCAATTAGAGTTGATTAGCAAATCATGTTAGGGCTTGCGGTGCATAAGTCACGAAATGTGCACCGCAGGTACGGCATGGCCAACTGTCAACTTTTGATTAGCTAATATAATCTACCCTCTAATTTATCACGTTTTCAATCCACCAAAGGGGTCGGCTCTCTAATGAAGCCTTAAACCCTAAACTGACCTAGGTCCTAAACCCTAATCCTAGTTTTTTAGAAATCCTAAGTATTAATTCATCATGAGAGCCCAAAACCCTAGATTTCTTGGAAACCATGATCACCCAATTAATAAGAAAATTCATTCATTCATCAAGCCCATAATGTCTCAAACCTGGTTTTTTAGAGCTTCTTCAACTTAATTCATTTAGAATCAAGATAAGTCATCCATCTCATAAGAGAAAGGGATTCAATCATTCAGAAAAGCTCTGATCAAGGCTCCTATTCCGAATGTTGAGTCAAAAGGCCCCAGCTATATGCAAGTCCATTATTTTTTGTCCATCTTTAATTTCATAACATTTTTCTTTAGTTTTTAGTAATTTTTACTTCATGTGTTGATCTAGTTATTTCTCGACTTTGATACAATTACAGTCAGCGCTGCTGACGATCCAATGAGGGTTTGATCGCTTTAGTGAGATCAAATCACATTTGGGTTGAAATTTTACATGACTCCTTATACTTTTAATTAGCTGCATATAAAACAAGTTTTGGCTAGATCTGACATTAGATCGAGCTTGGATTCATCTAGAGATAGTATGGTGTGCTCCCTATGGGAATTCATCTCTTATAATATTACAAGATGGTTAGTTCTCCAATCTCTTCTTGTATTTCGGACTTGGGGCGAAGGCAATCCTCCTCATTATCATCCTAGGATGCCTAACCATAGAGATCTCAATAAGTTTCGTGCTCGACTTGATCTTTAGTTGATGAACTCTTGGGCCGGGCCTTCCCATGCCCCAAAGTCATATTGGGTGATCTTTCAACTTGAGTGGAATTCTCAGCTTGTTGATTACGACTTCATTAATTTGACCACTAGGGGAAGCTTCATCATGGTAATACTATTGTTGGGACTAGTGGTTGATTTCAACAGATCAAGCCATGTTCTTTGCACATTTACAAAAATGAGACTCTCTATAAATAGAGTGGAAAGTGAAGAGCATACGACCTTTACTAAAATAAGGATTTATGCTCTAGGTTGGTGTTCTCGTTAATGATGCTGATTTTTGTAGGATAAGTGATTGTAGACTTGGTGACATGTAATACGGTATTTCGAAACTGTTCAACAATTTTGGGGAGTGATTCACTGTAATTTTACTTCATTGAGGTGAACTATCCCATCTAGATGGGTTGAGGCTTGCTACTATGGCAATGTAATTCAAATCTTCAGGACCTTTCATCTGGAGTAGCATGCGGGTTGCCCCTCATAACTTCATGATACCATATCAAGGGGCCTTTCAATAAGGTATATCAGAACATCGCCTTAAGGTGATTGGGTATCATGCAAGGCTATTACCGAAAATAGGTAAGTGATGCTATGAGATTCTTGGTCAACCTTCCCAAAGAACTTGTTTCTAAAATTTGGCCTAACAAATTCCATTTGTAGATCTTCAATATTTATGAGGGTTTCTTAGATTAAGGCTTTAAGAATTGAGAAATCACAATTTCTCATTCTTTTCACTAGTTGAATTACATGCGTTGCACGACCTTCTCATATATATGAACTAACTGTATTATATTATTATTAGTATTATTACCATTATTATTATTATTATTATTATTATTATTATTATTATTATTATTATTATTATTATTATTATTGTTATTAATCTCCTGTAACATAATGAACTTATGAATGATGAATAATTAACAATAACTTTGTACCATAACTCTAATGATGACATACTTTGTAAGTATTAAATGAAAATAAGCAGTACCATAACAAACGACTTTGTTATAGTGAACATCATATTCTTAATAAGTTGTATGCTGTCTTTTGTCAAAACCATATTATACGCATTTCCCAATAATATTATTTTGTAATGCTAATTAAGTTATTCTATATTCTGGTTTTTCCTTTAGTGCAGACACGGAGAGGTTGAAGTCACTATTATATATAATTCCTTCGATTTCTACTCCCTATAAGTAATTGAGTATGCAAATTGCCAAAAGAAATTAGTTATGAATTCACCACTATAATATAGTATAAAAAAATATAATATAGTATAAAAAAACATGAGCATTTATTTCATGTGGATTACCTCTTTGTCTATAAATAGCAGTTTCATGTGTCTTTGTTCAGATCCATCATCAAGTTCTTTTGTTTCTGTCCTTAAAAGTAACAATCTGGCCTTTACGTGATCACGTTTGTTATACTCAAAGACCTGGCTGAATAGTATCTCTCGATCTTCCATCATATAATATGAATGAGATAACTTTTTCATATATATATATATATATATATATATATATATATATATATATAAAATAAAACAATTGAATTATTTTGAGCTCCTTGTAAGATACCTTTTTACTAGGAATCTATGAATTGTTATAAAATTCTTCATATACGATATTCTTTGTGAAATTTCCCTTTTGCCCATGCAATAAATATTCTTTTATGCACACTTTTGTGTTTTCTTTTGTTATACCCCTAGACCATGCAATATATTGTTGGCCATGGGCAAAGACATAATCCTCCAAATAAATTCCAACCGAGGGGATTGTTTGTCCTTGCGCTTTGTTAATTATCATGGCAAATGCAAGACGAATTGGGAATTATTTTCTCTTGAACTTTATTGGGATAGTAGAATCTTTTGATGGAAGTATCAGTATTTCTGGGAGGAATGCAAAATTTCATGTGTGCTTGCCATCAATTATCTCAGCTTCAATTGCATTTGAGTGAATACCCTACACAATAATTTTTCTCTATTACAGAGACTGTCTTTTGGGTTCAAGTTTCTCAATAACATAATCTGTGTACCAACTTTTAACCTTAACATGTGAGGAGGGAAACCGCTAGGTATTAGGGTATTAAAAAATTCCTTGGGATATAAATTGTGAATATCTTCACGAACAATATCGAAGCTGCAATAGGTATGTTCCTCTCCTAGAAAGATTGATACCACATCATTCAATTGATTATTTCTGCTTTGGTATTTTGACCATCTCTTCTGATATTCTTATGAAATCTTCAAATGTTGTTTCTGCAATGCAAACTCCAATACTGAGTAGGAAAGAAGCAAATGAGGGATCAACTCTTGCTCTCAGATTTTGGTTTAGCTATATTTTAATGACATGGGGCCATAAATAGGAACTTCTTAATGAATTCTCTACAATTTCTACTCTTGTTCCAAGGGGTACTACAGGCAGGATTTGTCGAAAGTCTCCACTAAGGACCATTAGTTTTCCCTCAAATGGTAATGGTGATGACATGATATCTTAGAAGGTTTTATCCACCGCTTTGAAAGCATACTTTGTCATCTTGGGTCCTTCATCCCATATTATAATTCTAGTATTATTTATTATGTTAGCAAGTTTGTTTTGCTTCATTATATTACATATAGACCTTTGTGTAGGAATTAGACGGATTTTGAACATGGAATGGGATGTTCTTCCATAAGGTAGGTTCGTTGTTGCTATTCTTGCGGAGGCTGTAGGCTAAGCTAATATATTGTTACTTCTCGCCATTGCCAATAGTGCACGATATATAAATGTCTTACATGTGCCACCAAGACCATCTATAAAGAAATTTTCATTTTTATTATGCAAGACAGAATCCATAATGGCATCAAAAGCCTTTTTCTGACCATTGTTTAATTGACTGATGATATGAAAATCAGGGTCATGTATATTTAGTATAGTATCTTCTTGCACAATTTGATAATCATAGTGTGAGTAATTAATATCTGGATTGTAAAAGGGCAAGTCGTAATCTTCAACACTTTTTTTGTTTGCATTGCAATAGATGTTCCAACTCCTTTAGAAGTCGGTTCTCAAGGCACGATGTTGTGCAACAATTGAAGTCTTTTGTCATCGGAATTAACTTATCCCAAAGTGCCCTAACACTATTAGGCTCCCAATACAACAAAATTGTCGTAAGTTGGATGGCATTTTGAATAAGCTATACTCGTCCAAGCAATTTTCAATGTCATTATCATTTTCTAACAATCCACGTAATTGTACAATTTCTTTGAAGGTCTTACAATAGTAGCTGCCAACACATAGTAGATCATTAAATGATGTTGGCCCTCGTATCGTTTAGCAACAACTACAAGTAGTATCTTTCTCTTTCATATGGGGATGCTGTAAAAATTCTACCTATGGAAAACTTTTGTTTTTTTGATATCCAAATTTGTTTTTAAGCACTCCATACATAATATTGTAGAAAATCTTAATACGTGTGATGGTTGATATGCCCTTTCACTTAAAAATTATTTGTCGCTTTTGTTTTGAGAACTTGTTTTATCATCTCTAGAAACAAACATAGTAAATTGGAATGCACCATTATATCATCGAATATTCTTTTGGAGTCGCCATGTAAGATAAAATGATTGTGTAAATAATTCATAAAGTTCATTCAAAGTATCTGGGTGAGTTAACTCAACTCCACCTCCTCCACAACAGAAAACAGGAGGTTCATATTGAAATTTGAGTGCATGACAATGTCGACAAATAATGGGAGGCTTGAGATGGCACCAATTGTCATTGTCAATAATACATGAGGTATCCTCAGAAGCTGATGGATATATTCCATTATCTACATCTATATGCAAATGATCTCTCTTTTCTTTGAGTGGTAAGGGATATTGTCATTGGAGAATTGGTTTGTCAATGGTGCATCTTAATTGAAAGCAAGATAATTAAGTTTTGAGGATTTTTTTCTCGAAAAAATATGTGAGCAAAATTTGTATGAAACAACAATGATTTTGAGTTTGTACCATTGTCATTGTCAATAATAGAGGCATCCTCAGAAAGTGATGGATATATTATATTAGCTATATCCATATGCAAAGGATCTCTTCTCTCCGAGTGCTCATGGATATTGTCATTGGAGAATTAGTTTAATGCTAAAGGAATAGTATTTAATGGTATAGAAATGTCTTGTGAAATATTAGTTTCCAATTTTAAGATTGTTCATATTGAACATGCTAATATGCCCTTTCGATCACTCTCAGATGGCCCTTTCGATCACTCTCAAATGAGCACGGGAACGTGAATCTCTGTGTTGATCTTTGTTCAACGAACTCTTACGAATTGAGTGGTTTCTAGGGTTACGACCCATTTCCTTTCATTACATAGTTACTACAATTTTTTAATATGTACTGTATACTAATTCAGTAAATCATACAACAAATAAGATAGGAGCAGATAAATATCGCACTACATAAAAATGAATATATGCTATTTGATTTCATGTAAGTACAACATGCATAATAATAATAAAAAAGAAAAAACACAAAAAGAAAAGCATATACGCATCAAGCCAATTCTATTGACTTTTGGTAGTTTTATGGGTGCATGCATGGACTATTACAAATTAAATAATTGGTTAGTGGTTTTATCAACCATTTTATTAAATATATTACGGCAAACAATGAGAAAATATAAAAATTCTTATTTTATTATTAGTAGTATTACTACTAGCATACGCCTTTAGAGAGCAAAGAAATGATCGTTTGAGAGCGAGGGCTTTAAAGAGAATAGCTTATTAGTGGTTGTCGGTCTTCTTGATTTCTGCAATTGAGAAGATGTTCAAAAACAAAATGAAATCATCAGGAAGCAATCATAAATATGAATAACAAATCGATGGACTATGGAAGGCACATAGATCTTCAAGCCAACAACATTTAAAAGTACACTTTAGTTTACAATAATTTTCACCCATATGTATATATTATATAATATCATATATATTTATATTGTTAATGTATACAATATTTATTATATTAAATATAATATATATAATAATCTTATATTATTATATATGATTTATATTTCTTATATTATAAGTAAATTCTGTTGAATCACTGAAAAATTAAAATGCCATAATTCTATATTTGCTGTGAGATTACTGCAGGGGTTAGAAACACTATATGTAACTACATGTAGCATCTATTACATGTTAATGGATGTTCCATACCTTTCTTCCGTACCTTTCTTCTATGGATTATGGAAAATCCCAATACAGAGTGTGCCACGAGGGCCATGGTTAATCCCTCAATTGTGAATTTAGTATTGTGATATTATCCTTGGGATGGAGATTACCTCCGCGATATTCATTCTCTATCTTGGAGAGCATCCGGATCAGTAATGTGACACTCCAGGAAAATATAAATACACTTTTGAATAGGAGTGTCGAGGACTCAGTTGTTGGATGGGTGGTTATTTGACGGTAAAAAATTGCACGTATTTGATGACTGTCTAAGCAGAAGAAAAGTATAACTTAACCAATATTTATGATACTTTTAAGGAATAGATATGAAGATTATGCAGAAAACAGATTCATGGTAAGCTACTTGGAGACCTTAAACGTCATATAATGACTACCGTGTAATGTTTCTTCTAGCGGCATTATAATTCACGTTATTGTTCCAATTTTATCGGATAAGAGCATCATAGTTTAACCATGAATGAGAAAGAAAAGTTATACAAAGGATAGACACATGATGCTCTTGAGGTTATTTTTCTTTTCTTTCTGAAATTGGGAATCGGTCATTTTTTATATTAACATTTAAGAATTTGAATTTTCTTAACGATTGGTATTTTTTATATTAACATTTAAGAATTTGACTTTTCTTAACGACTGGGTTTTGCTTGAACTTTCCAGGAACAACTCCTTTATATTCTTTTAATAAACTCTGATAACCACATGTGCATGTTCCATGCGTATACAGTAAAAAGAGTAATTTGACCCATGGCTCACTGGCCATACAACAAAGTACATGGAGATCAATACGAGTAAATGCTTCAACATGCCTAGAAGAGTACAAAATGTTGCCCAATCCCTGATAAAAGAAAAACATATATAACTTCACTAATGGAAAGTAGAAGATTATTCAGACTAACTGCTAAGTGTTGTAAAACTATACACACTAGTATACATTGAATTATTCCAAATTTGCAATTTCATGACAAAACAATTAGATGAGTATCTCAATTTATTCATGAACAAAATCCTAAGATTCTTTTATTCAAAATTTAACTACCAAAAACCAGAAGAATAACAGGAAGAGCATGCAATAACCATCAAAATTCCTAATATATACTTAACTCAACTTCTCACTTCAAATAGCCAAAAAATTGATTAAAAAACTAAAAAGCCATAACTTCCTTAGTTCAAATAACAAACTAAAAACTATAAATCAATAAATTTATGAAACTCATACATAAGCAGAAAAAGAAAATGAGAGAAAGAGAGGGAGAGGGAGACGAAGCATACATTGTTGCATGAAAAATAAAATATAGCATACCTATTTTGAAAGGTTGAGAGGGGCCATGAATCTAATAAAACATAGCTTGAGAGAGTTCTATTTATAAGACTTTTATACCTAATTAGGATAGAAGTCTGAACATAAAGTGGGATATGAAATCTCTCTCTCTTAGCATGAGAGATATTTTAGGTGAGGATATAGTAAGTATAGATTTTCTTAAAATATGCATGCATTTATCTATCTCTCTAATATGCTCTTTCTCTCTCTTATACATACGCTCTCTCTTCTCTCTCTAATATGCTCTCTTTTCTATTTTAGAAGATTGAGCTCTCTCTTCATCTCTTCCCTTTCTTCCTCTTCCCCTTCCTCTCTCTTGCACGTACTCTCCCTTGCTCCTCAAAATCTCTCCTAAAATCTCTCAATCTCTCTCTTGCATGTACTCTCTCTCTTTTTTAAAATCTTACATTATCTCTCTCTCTTGTGCATATTCTTTCAAATAAATCCTATTAAAATCTTGATTTCCTAAAATCTTGTATTATGAGATTCCATCTTTCTCTACTCTCATCTCTCAATTGGGACATATATAGATAATTATCTAGAGGTTACTTTTTTAAGAATTTCCAATTCCTAAAGAGTTTATGACTATCCATGTCTACAATGTCACGTAGACATACACGTCATAGGGATTATTAAAGAAAATTTTTCTATTTTGGATAAATATTAAAAATATCTAGAGGTCCTATATTTTAGGAATTTAAATTTTGGAATGCAAACCTCGAGAGATGTCACATAACTCCATCTAGAGTTTGCCTTCTATCTAGAGGTATCATTGTATCCCCTATAATTTATGCGTACTCCCTCACTCTCTTCCCTTTTTTTCTCTTCCCTTCTCTCTACTCTTAGAGTTAGGAACGTGTCCTATAGCCTCTATACAATTGGAGACCTTTTTTTTTTTTCGTGACACGTGTCCACCCCTTAACTCTTGTTTAATAATGTAGTATAGATAACATATTGAAGGTGTTCCATATTCACTTCCATGTTGGCTAATTCATTCATTGGAACTTAAGTGACTTGACTAGTAGCTAAATGGTTGCCTAACATGGAGTACTACATTTGAGTTTGGGATACAACACCCAACTGTATTTTTTTATAAACCAGTTGATTCAGTTTACTAGGTTGCCTTAAATATTGAACTTGTGGAGCCAATTGAGTCGAACAGACTAATTGAATTGGTTGTTGGAAGGTTTTTTGGTTGAACCATGTTGAGCCCACCATCTGGTGCTCAAATGGTAAAACCTTGGCTCGCTAAGTTTCACAAGAAATTTTGCAAGATACGGTGTCACTAACAGATGATTAGAAAGTTATATAAGTTAAACTTTATATAGTAAGAGTAAGGTGCACCTAAAAAACCCAATATAAATAATTATTTCGAAGCTAAAAAACGCTCCAACATATCATCTTGACATCGATACGTATAAATATGAAAGAAAAATGGATTTCAAGTTTTAAAAATAATGCACATCATCTTGTAACATATTACTTAGACCATCAATTTTCAAGATTTTTTAGTGCTCATAGATATGTTTAATTTAGACAATTTTTTGGAATTCAAAATTTCATAAATAGGGTTAGAAATACATTTTTAGGTTATTGTGAGTTTGTAACGTCAAAATTGCATCTTTTAGTAGAGTTTAAGGGTGCGCTTTACTTTGATTGTTTAATGTGGACACCTTATATAACCTCACTTAGTAAGTATTTTGGGTGAGAAAAGGATTTCTCAAAAAGAAATTCCCACCAAGTATTTTGGCTTTTTGGATGACAAACTTTTCGATAGTGGGCTTGTCATACCACTAAATGCTTTTGCTGATAAAAATTATAATTAAAATATCACTAGTTGGATTACGTATGTTGCAAGTAAGAATGAAATAAGCAATTACGTAAATAATCATGTAAATATGTGATAGAAAACGACAATGAAATATATAACACCAACGCAATAAAACAATGGCATTGTTGTCATTGTCTATGATGGAAATATATGCACTGTTTTTTAGGATCTTTTAAAATTTTATTTTGAAAAAAATAAGAAATTTGTCATAAACTATTTACAAACTTTGAAATTTTTTATGGAAAACAACATCAAGTATTTTTATGAACTACACATTATTTTTAAAATACATAGTATATTATAGTTATTTCTTTTAATAGTTAAGAAAACATAATTTATTTTGATATTTTAAAATATTAAATTCATCACACTTTACTTTTTTGTAGGTTGCAATTAAATGACGCGATCATGAAATTATGGCATTCATGGATGGTTAGTATGAAAATCAATATTTAATAACTTTTTATAAATCTTAGATTAAGGAAACAGTAATCATAAGTGAATTTAAAGTTTATGCTATTAAAATGAATGAAAAAATAGCAATAAATCGAATTTATAATATAAAAAAGAAAAGAAAATAAGATATTTTAAAATGTTTCAAGTTTTAAAATAGGTGAATATTATATTCTACTATGGAATCTCTCTCTCTTCCTCTCTCTCCAATCAACTTCCTTTCCCTCTTCAAATACACTAAGTGTTAATTGACTAATACTAATTTCCATGTTCAGATCAACTTGATTTCATTTCAAAATTCCAATAGTTTGAGAGCACATGCATTAGATGTTTTTATAAAATTCTGAAAACTTAGAACTACAAATACCCTGTTTAATTTGAATGTCTCCAGACAACTAGATATTTGAACTAAATATTATATGAATTAAATGCTTGACAATTTTCATTGTTTTTTAAGTTTATTACCCAACACATCATACCTACTGGTATTTCACAGGCGCACACATACATGCAGATATATGCAAATTGATATATACATAGCATGTAAATATGCATATACTTTATGTCTGAGTTTGAATTGCTAGTTTCTCTGGTAACCATGTCTCATAGAACTTTAATGTCATAAGCATATGCATCATAAATAGAAAATTCTACCCAAAAGTCCTACATTAACCTAGACGCCAGTTCATCTTACGATCTGTCGTCCTCCAAGAAGATGCATATGCAAACAATACATATAGAAAAGTGCGATCAATAATGTAACTGTGCCGAAAATATATCATATAATTTTAAAAGGAAACCAAGAGCCACTAACTTTCGAGATAGTATATTGCAAATGATAACATATTAGTATTAGTCCTAAGGATCACTCACTTGCAAGGCATTTTTTAATTAACAATACCATATTGACATACAAAAATGGCATAAAAATAATATTCAATATTTTTATGGATCGGCCCCCATATTTTCTTTTTGTCTCTTTGGTTTGAATATTAGCTCTCAATATTTTTGGTAGCATGTATTGACTTGAAAGAATGATAAATAGAACTTCCATGGCTTAATATAGCTTTACTCTAGGAGTCCTAACCTTATTGTTTCTCCCACCATACTCCTTAATTCTGGTTTTATACAGCCTAACTCTAGTAGTCCTAACCTTATTGTTTCTCGCACCATAGAGTCCCTTCTTATTTTCTCATGAAAGGGTCCCGTTCTATTTTTAAGACACATGTCCACCTCTTAACTCTGATTTCATAATGTAGTATAGATAAATAAGATTTCCTGTATAGAAAAAATATTCAGTTTCCAAGACGTGCAAATCTCTTCCCTTCCTTTTTTTTATCTCATCTGCGCATAAGCTTTCAAAAAAAATATCTGATCTCTCCTAAAATAATAAGATTTCTTATATCGAGAAAATATTCAGTTGTCAAAAAAATATCTGATCTCTCCTAAAATAAGATTTCCTGTATAAAGAAAATATTCAGTTTCCAAGACGTGCAAACCTCTCCCCTTCCCTTTTTTTCTCTCATCTACACATAAGCTTTCAAAAACACATCTCATCTCTCCTAAATAAGATCAAATCTCTCCCCTTCCCTTTTTTTTCTCTCGACTACACAAGCTTTTAAAAAAATATCGCATCTCTTCTAAAATAAGATCAAATCTCAAGATTCTGTATACCCATATATATCTTTTATTTTCAAGTCCCTATCTGCACACGCATTCTCTTTCTCCACCTTTTTCTCTCTCTCTCTCTCCTATACATAAGTTTTCATAAAAATATCTCATCTCCCCTAAAATATCTCATACATTAATCTCTCAATCTCAATATTTTATATATCCATATATGTCTTTTATTTTCGAGTTTCTATCTCTACATACATTTTCTCTCTCCACCTTTCCCTATCTCTCTCCCCTACCTATGAGCTTCCATAAAAATCTTTCATTTCTCATGCACTCTCTCTTCAGATCTCTTTCTCCCTTCTTTTTCTATTCATCTCCACCCAACTCCCTCCCTTAACTCTAGCTTATTATACTCTAACTCTAGGACTCATAACCTTATTGTTTCTCTGATCATAAGGTATTTTTTTATTTTTACGATACGTGTCCATCCCTTAACTCTAGCTTAATAATGTAGTATGGATCCGTTTTTTTATGCGGCCAAGCCTGCATATGTAGAAATGCAAGTCTATTAATAATCTATTTTTTAGATGGATTTTGGGACTTAATTTTTAAGGACATGTAATCTCTTACGTGGAGATCATGAATACTAAATAAATTTTAAAAACTTTGAATAATAATTATAGTAGAAAAATATATGGAAAAATAAATAAATTTTTAAAAATAAAAATAATAACTATAGTAAAAAAAAGCAATTTTTTGGATGGATTTTGGGACTTAATTTTTAAAGACATGTAATCTCTAACATGGAGATCCTGAATATGAAAACTAAATAAATTTTAAAAACTTTAAATAATAACTATAGTAAAAATATATATAAAAAAATAAATAAATTTAAAAAATTAAAAATAAAAACTATAGTGAAAAAACATTTGGACCGCTTGTTTCCATGGTTTGTAGATGCTATGCTTCCGGACTCTCTCTCTCAAAGTGTAACCACTGCAGCCATCTGAACATCGGATATAACGGGGACAATGCTAAGAACGACAACGAACGAACGAACGAACGAAATTTCGTGGAAATGGAGCGAATTTATTTATTTCTTTACTCTCGCACTGCAGCACTATCGGAGCCACTTTGTTTGGACTTTTCAAAGACGGTGCGCGTTGGATGGTCGTTTTAAGCTGTGTGCGCCACACCGCTCTAATTTCGTGGAAATGGAGCGAATTTATTTATTTCTTTACTCTCGCACCGCAGCACTATTGGAGCCACTTTGTTTGGACTTTTCAAAGACGGTGCGCGTTGAATGGTCGTTTTAAGCTGTGTGCGCCACACCGCTCTCCACGTCTCTCATTCTAATCCACCAACGACTTACTACGGCTAAAAATAAATTAAAAAATAACATAAAATAAGAAAACTATTGTGCTGCTTGGTTTGATGTCTGAACGGCCCTGAGCCTGTGTGTAGACCAAATCTTACCTTTTTTTTTTTTAAGTCAAGCTGACCAGGCCTAGCCGGGCTGCCGTGAGGTTTGCGTAAGGTGTCCATCTTATATTATTGAGGTAAGGTACACCTCAAAACTATCTTGAAAATGCATTTCGGTGCCATAAAGCCTTGGTGATATGAAAATCTACCGTTGCTCTCAATTATGAAATTGAAAATTTCAAAAATAGTGGCTTACAAGCAAATCTATAAATAAATACTTAAAAATCTTGAAAATAGACTGTTGAAATAATATGTTAAAAAATAAAAAACTTTTAATACTAGAAGTCTCAATTTTTTCTCTTTTTTTTATGAATCTTGTGATTTAGATGAATGATGGAATTGAGAGTTTTCAGCATAGAAATAACCTTTTCTAACCGTTTTTAAATTGCACAATATAAGATTGACACTTTTTTTTTTTTGGTGAGTAAGATTGACACCTTATATAAACTTTTTTTTTTTTTTTTTTTTTTTTTTAAAAAAAATTAATTTAAAGAATGATCCTTTTTTTTTTCTTTTGCCTTGTCTCTCTACTATTGACCACGTCCACGTACAATTCCAGATAACGTTTCTCTCTCTTCTCCCACTTGCTCTCTCTCGCGCATTTACACCACACGTTTCTCTGTCCACCTATTCTACGCAATTATCGCTCCCCTCTTATATTAGTTCTTCACTGTTGACCGCACTGAACTCTTTAAAGGAAATAACGTACTTTGAACGCGCTCACGCTATATTTCTTTTAGTGTAAAACGCGCATCTCCTATATAAACGAAGACAAAAAATCCTTTTAACATTAGGGTTTGGTTTCAGAACGTTTCTGCAGCTCAAGTCTAAAACCAGTTTCTCTGTTTATCCAGGTATGCTTCCTTTTTATGTTACCATCTCTTTTTTTCCTGTTTGTTTCCATTTCATTTGATATGAATCGACGGATTTATTACTGAAAATTTTGCAATAAATTTTGGCTTTCTAGTGATCTAGGGGTTTCCATTTCATTTGATATGAATCGATGGATTTATTACTGAAAATTTTGCAATAAAACTCGGCTTTCTAGTGATCTAAGTTCATAAAAATGGGTGATTTGAGGTTTATGTGTTTTATCTATCCTGATATCCGTATACTTCGTCTTTTCATGTTTTATGTCTATGAAAGTGATGTTTTTGTGCCAGATCTGTGGAATTATGAATAATTTCCACCCGATCTAGGTGTTTCTTTTCTTGCTGGTGATAAAGATCATATAAGGGTTTTAATTCCTATATTATTCTTTCATATCTGCACTCCTTAGGAGATCTACCATATTTGATAGGAACGATTTTTTCTTATGATTAATTGCTATGTTGTTGTTTGTGTGTTCATCAGATGAAATATTTGACTTGCAGCAATGAGCTTTAGGATATCTAGATGGGTTTTCTGTTTAAATTGATGACGATGCTCATACGATTTGACCTAAAACAATGAATCTTACATATTTTTAGTTATCAAAATTAAATTGATATGGATGCTCTCCGATCTTCTCCTGAATGATAAAGCATGCAGTGGATCTCATTTTTTGTCGAGTTAATTTGCGACTGAATATCTGACTTTCACAAAAGGGAAAAACCCCTCTTTTATTGAAATTCTAATTGAATATGTTTGAATCATGAAATTTGGGGTGGGATTTAGCAGATCCTTGGCCGAAAGTTTTATGAAACACTGTGAACTCAATAAATTTGGCCAAATTCCTCATGAGAATAGCGTCATAAATGCATCTAAGATTGGTAGACAACAAGTGTTACTGAAACCTGTTGTGATTTGGCCTAAAGGAAAACCAGTGCATATTGATCATCTGTTCATTATTTTATAGAGAGATTGATATCTTAATTTAGGATAAAATTCACCCTATATCTCAGAAGTGATGATTTTTCTTTTTTACCTGCTCAATGATCAATCTTGATTGTGTAAAATCAGGCTTTCTCTTCTTGCTAGTAATCGTGTTCTTATTTGACATCCAAGAATTATATCTTGTATGTAAATACTGTAAGATGGTTAATTTCATCCTTGTTTCTTATTACTTCTTGCATTGTGTTTAGATTTGACAATGAGTCGTCCCCATGATTGTCGCCGTCCCTTCTTTGCCTTCGGAAATCCCTTTAAAACGATGCTCCCCAAGCGATCTTCTCTCTCACCAAAACTTGCCCCCTTACTGAATTCCTTCGAGCAAAGCTTAGCCGAAAGAATAAAGAGATTAATCCCAAAGGAGAAGGGAGATGCCTTGACTCTTTCATGGATGAAATTGGCTATAGAATCTTTAGCTGAAACCCACACTGATGTGAAGACCCTCATTAACGACCTTCAATTCCCGGCATCTGAGTGGGATGATAAATGGATGGATGCATATTTGGAAGACAGCGGCAAGTTACTTGACATTAGCACGGCGTTGACATCTCAAATCTCTAAACTTGATCAGGGCATGCTTATGCTTAACTATAGCTTACATTTGTTAGATTTATCAGTTGGATTTCCTTCAACCGATAAGATGTTACGAGCCCGTGATTCCCTTCTTGAATGGATGTACCAAAGTGGTTCGAAAGCATTGAGGACTGCATCCCCGAGGAACTCGAAGCTTGAACATTGTTCTGGGTTATTACAGGGAATGGCTGGATCTCTATGTTCAACCAAGTTGAAATCATCTACAAAAGGGAAGGTTTTATTAAGAGCCCTGTATGGAGTTAAGGCCGAGACACTTTTTGTTTGCTGTGTTTTCACAGCTGCCCTCTCTGGCACGGCAGCACCTTTAATGGACCTTTGTGTTCCTGATGAGTTCTTGTGGTCTTCATCCTTCAATGACCTTAAAACAAGCATTAATGGTGACATTAGGAGATTGTACTCCGAAGGATCAGTTACCATTATTATTAAAGAAATGGAAGCAGTCGATGGCTGTGTCATCAACCTTAATGCCATGATTGAAAATGTGTCTCGTATTTCAGATGTTGGTGAGAAAGAAGCTACTTCTTTAGGGAAGTCGGTGAAAGAGTTGCGGGAAAGTGTGGACAAGCTTGTGCATGGTCTTGATCTTGTATCGAAGCAGTTGCATGGTTTCTTTCAGATTGTGCTCGGTGGGAGGGATGCTCTTCTTTGTAACTTGAGAGTGTCTGATTCCCAACATGAGCGGAACGAAGCTGACGTATTTGAAAGATGTCAGCAATGAAAATAAGACGGTTTGTAAAGTAGAGCGTGTGCGATTTGGTTGGTGATAGAACAATTTATAGGTTATAGTGTCTTCTTATGGGCTACGGTGTGAGTGTTGTGTGAGTTCTGGTAACCTTGAGGTTTGTTTCTCGGGAAGTATTTCATGTAAATATTGTATGTTAATTAAACTACTACTTTAAATTCTTTTATTTTCCCCTTTCTGTTCTTTTTCTACTAGAGAATGTCAAATTTATGCCTTCAACCGATTGTTTGTTGAACCGGTATTCCACGGCTTCAAATCCAGGCGGCGGTTTCCATAGGTATCCGGAAAAACAAAATAAAGAGGAAAATGAAACAAAAGAAGAAAAAATTGCATTGCATTTTCAAGTTTTCTTAGTTAAGAAACAAGGAAAACCACAAAATCATTCATTCTCATTTCTTTGTTTAACAATGGTTGAATATGTTTATATTTATATTTTTTATGGATCTAAGCACGGTTTTCTTACGAGGAAAATTGTGGGTGTTAGGGGATGCATTTCTACATTTGTGACCCCCCAAGGCATAAAAGGCATTGCTCTATCTTAAGTACGTATGCAATTTGGGTGGTCCTTTTAAAAAAACAAAAAAAGTTAGAACTAATGGTCTAATTTTTTTTTTCATGAAATCATCTTTTTTGTTTTTTGAAATTTTATTTTATTTTTACATATTCACGATCTACGTGTTAGAGATTGTGTATTCCTTAAAAATTATGTCCAAAATCCATCTCAAACATGGATTTTTAAGAGGGGAATCATTTCTACATATGAGTCCTAGGGCTCATAGAAAACATATCCTTAGAGACCTCCAATTTTTAAGCATTAAATTTTAGTCAATAGGGGTTTCCATTCATAAAATCAGAGCTCATAAAAGGCGATCTGGATCTAAATTGCTTGATGCATATTGTTGATTGGTGGGACCGATCCGATTTCAAATTATATATCGTGAAGTGGTTGGTTCTAAAAAATTGCCCAAAAGTAAGAATCCAGCATGAAAATTCCAAACATACACAAATTTGAAATTGCAAAGTAGTCGTAGTTTTGTGGAGGGCCTTCAAAAAAGGAGATTTTGAAATAATTGTGAAAGAAAATGGGGGAATCACAAAGGAAGGTATGGGGTTTCTCATCCATGATGCTTTTTCATTCAAAAATGATTTTCGGGTTATTGTAGATCAAAGAGAGAAAATTTGGCGCAAATTTGGAGATTTTGGTGGAGAACCTATAGAGAAACCAATTTCTTTGAACCGAGTTTGTCAGAACCGATTTCTTTGAAAGAGTTTCCCTATTCCGACAAAAACGGGCAGGTCTTGGAAAGCCGATCCGAGCGGGCGTCCCCATCGATTTCGATGCGGTTGGGGGGGTTTCAAGCCATATATTTTTAAAATTCTGATTCAAATTAAACTTCTTGTCACTTGTTCAATCCAGTGTTCGTAAAATAGAACCAGAACGGTTAACCAGACATAGGCCTGGAAGTAGTTTAACCAGCCTAACCGGTAAACTGGTCGTTTTAACCATTCTAACCGGACAAGTCCTGGACAGTCAAAAAAATGTTAAAAAATTATAAAAAAAATACAAAAAAATTTCTACTAAACTATGAAAAACATATAAATAATGGTTCAAACAAAACATATTCAAATGAAGTTGAAAATTAATGAAAAATAGATTTAAAACCATTTTATATTTTTTAATAGCTAAGTTAAATTTTTTTTAAAAAGGATGGAAAAATATAAAAGTGAGTATTAATGACCAACACAACCATGATGTAAATAATATTTAAAAATGCATCACAAATCAAATTTCTTATTTTTTAGAATTTATATATATATATGTTTCTTTTTCTTTTTAAAATATACCGATTGATCACCTTAACCGGCCAGATCGGACGATTTTGCAAACAATGGTTCAATCATTCACATTTTTCACGCATCTTCCCCTGGTTCAATCATTCACATTTTTCACGCATCTTCCCCTGGTTCAATCATTCACATTTTTCACGCATCTTCCCCTTGCCGACATTCACTGAATCGGGATGAAAAAGTAATCACTTTACTGCTTGTTTGCTCATGTCTGCGCTAGTTTGCCTAGTGAGTTTCGCAATAAAGTTGCATGAGGTGTCAACTTATACTATACAACTAAGGTGCACCAGGTTGTTCTGGTTCAGGAAATCCGTATGATGACAAAAAAATCTATTTTGACCCCTAATTATGAGATTAAATGTTCCAAATATAGTATAGATTAAGCAAAGCAATATGTAATTGAAAATCTTGAAAATGCATGATCTGGATAACATATTACAAGATGTATTATTTTTAGAATTTGAAATCCATTTTTTCTTTAACATCCATGTATCTCGAAGTTTAGATGATTAATTTAAGAGTTTTTTTTATATCGAAACAATATTTTTAGGTTGTTTTTTGAGACCTACTTATTTTGAGACCTCCAAAATGCATGTAAGGCCGACATCCAAGGAAGCGCTAACCTTGATCTTTGATTTCCTGTTCTTTCTTATGTATGATGCTATGGAATGAGCATGTAAGAGCCTGTTTGATATTCGGAAACTTTCATAAGTGGTCCTACTAACTCCTACTAATGTGTTTGGCTTCACCTCGTGGAAGCTCCAAAGTGGGAATGCGGCATTCCATGCAAGCCTTTTTAAGGTGAAATCTACCTGTTTTGTGGATGCCGGCCCTTCCATCATGAAGGATGGAAGGGGAAGCCTCCATATTTGTGTACCATCCAATGTAGAAAGCCAATATAGAACGTCAATAAAATTGACATCCAAAGATATCAGGGATAACTTCCACCCATTCACCAGAACTCTACAAATGGTAAACAATATTTTTGACATTTGAATGTTCCGGGCACTGATATCACCTCAATACTGTCCAATGCTCCAGTCATAATGCATATAAAAACCTAATTGCCAGCCGTTCAACAAAACGCAACAGGAAATTGAAATACAAATCAGCTAACAATATGGTTGCTAGAACCATGATGCAGCCTAAACCCCCAATATTACAACAGCCACTGTATATACCACCCCACCGAGAGATCCGAAGCACTTGACTATAATTAAAACATACCAAACAGAGCCCACTCAGAAGCCATAGGCCATGGTGCCCATTGGGCAAATAACCAATCGATATATACCTCCCCCACCTACAGCATCACCAGGATGCAAGGGTATCATCATATAATTAATAAAGAGAAACTCTAGGCTAGCCAACAAGAAGGTCCAAAGTTGGGTCCAGATAAATCAAACCACACTGCTAGACAACAAATTCGAAACAGTCCAATGTGTGCCACCGATTACTCTCCCAAAACCACTAGAAATAAATCCCGATGCCCATAACATAGATCTACTCTTGCAGAAGGCCAGAAGCAATCCAGTCAAAATAATTAGTTCCCATACATGTCAAAACATGCATCAATGATCTAATAAAAAATGTCATTGACAAAGTAATGCAACACAGCTTAGAAATCTCATGGAACATCAAACAATACCTGTGCGCCTTCATAAATATATCCCTATGGAGAATTCAGCAGGTCTCTCAAAACCACTACAGCTAAATCACATTGATAGAACTCAGCAGGTCTCCCAGAACCACTAGGAATAAGTCCCGATGGCCACAGAATGGATCTACAGACTTGCACGAGTGCAGATTCAATCCAGTCAAAATAACTCGTTCCCATACATATCAAAACATGTGGCAATGATCCAATAAAAGTTGTAACTGATAAAATAATGCAACACAAAGCACACAAGAAATCCAATAATCTCAAGGAACATCAAACAATGTTGTGCGCCTCCATTATTGCCTCCAATAAGACCATCACATGAAACCTAAGGGCACAAAATTTTCAGAACTGCGCCAATACTCGTGAAAGCAAGCCTCCCGGAAACAATATCAAATCATACCAACCCAAAAAAAATTTGATGAGGGTTATCCAATAATTCAAACCAATCAAACCCATGAACCAGGTTGATATCGAAAGCACGAACCAACTTTTGTTGTAGGAGCACGGCAGTATCCAGCAATGTTTCGTTCCCAAAATCAACCAAGAGGACCACCTATAATCACACTTCGCAAAGAATGCAGACATTGATCATTATCGCACCTAATGAAAGGTGGGACAAATATGGGGCATTTATTATCCCAAAACCCGACGACCATCTGTGAATCCATGGTTTGCAATAAGCACTTCAACCTGTTGCCTATCACGGAAGCAATGCCACACCTAGTGCTTGAACTCATCAAATCAGCTGCACATGAGAACGCCTTTCCAATTTGCTTTGTTCCCCTAAAATATTGAACAAATTGCCGAACTCCATCACCACATCTCAAGATAACCACCTTCTATCAGCATCAAGTTGATTGCAAATTACCAGGGAATTATCTTGAATCTTGGATTCTTCAAAAAAAAAAAAATTCTTGAATCTTGGAAACATGATCCAGCAAACTGAACAGAAATAATCCAATAGCATAACCATAAGAATTACATGGGCCAACAGAAGCAATGCAATAGCTTAGGCATTGGCGTCACAAAAGCCAACATCACCTATGGATACCATAATTACACTTCATTCGTCGGCACACAAGGGCACTCGATAAAATCAGGTCACAATGATCTGTAACCAACCACAAGAAAAACCCGACTTTTTTTTTTGTTTGAACAAAAGAACACCTCTTCAACAACTTCACTGAACAACATTGTTAAGAGAAATAAAGTCATAATGTAGCCCGAGCAGTGCAATGGAAATCCGCCAGCAATAGTTAAACTGCAAGGAAACACCAAAAAAAAAACCAGAGAAGGATTGAAAGGAGATAATAGGAAAATGAAAGGAGATAACAAGAAAATTGGGAGACACAATTACATCATAAAAGAGAAGGCCCTAGCATATTGTAACCAGGCCAAACATACAGAGATTCAATCATCTTACAGAGTTTAGATCAGCCTAGATCCTTAGAATGCACATTCTAGTAAGGACTCAAGTACACTCTGAAATAAATTTAAAAAGCATAAACAGGAACTTTATAAATTTGAGTAAGACTAAGAAACCGAAACAAACAAGAACACCCAAGAAAATTACAAAAAATTATAGTTTCCTTCAAAAAGACCCAAAAACTTACTATAATTACAAGACATAAAATCAATAGGTCTGTTAAAAAGATCACAGAAATTCAGAAATTAAAAACACATACGAAACCCTAAACTTACACAAAGGCAAGGCAATCGATGTTTCAGTTATCTTATCTTGCTCAAATGGATCACGAAAATGCAGAGTAATCCTTTGTCACCAGAAGAGTGAGCATCATGCTAGAGCAACTGAAACAAACAAACAGATAAGCCAAGACTCCATACATACAAGCGCAAGCAGGATATTGATGAGGTATCACCATTACTAAAGATTGGATATGATTCTGAACTTCAATAAAGACTATGCCACAATCTCAATTCATCTTCCAAAACTCTAGCAGATTCATTTCTCAATTCATGGATGGATACAACATACCATGGAGTGCTGGATCAAAGAGGCAACATCACACTATACATTGATTTACCAATATACAACGGCTGTTACGGGGCAAATCAGTCAAAAGAAAAACCTATATAAAAGGAACCGCCAGTACATAAATAAGAGAGGAACTGGACATCACCACTGTATCCCATCTCTTGCATCTCCAATTTCTGAAAAACCAATGCATATCCAGTATCCTATCTCTTGTATCTCCATTCTGAAAAACCAATGCATATCCAGTATCCCATCTCTTGCATCTCCATTCGGAAAAACCAATTCATATCCAGGTTGACTTTTCATCCTTGTCCCATCAAAATCTAGAGAGATCACAGCCTTGATCAACTACCCAAAGATAAATACAAGAAAGTAATAAATGAAACCCTCACTGAACAACCCAAACAACTGCAATTCACATAGGCCAGGGCAAGAGGCACAGATCGAACCGTATATCACTTTGTAAGAAATTCTAGTTAATAACCCTGCGCGCACATTCCCATTGCATTTGTGTTGGGACACCTTATCCATAGAAGAATTGTAATGAGATGAAGAGGATGAAGAGGGTGGAGTCTTAATTGTCCAGCGAACCATGTATTCAATCCCAATATTTAACACGGATAAGAAGTGGCTACGAAATAATATTTTTTGAACAATTTGTATATCAAGATACAAGTTATGTACCGTACTAATTGATAATAGAAGCAGTGAAAACATTGTATCTAAAGAGAAGGTGGCTAAACTTCAATTAAATGAACATATGCACCCACGCCCATACCACATCCAGTGGTTCAATAAAGGAGGTGAGGTACCAGTTCTTACTCGTTGTTTAATCTCTTTTTCCATTGGTGCGAATCAGAGTTTAAAAAAACGTCGAGTCGAACTGAACTCACCCCGTTCGACTCGGGAATCGACCATAACGGCTCGAACAGCTAAAAAAAATCAGGAATCGTCCGGTTCTAGAGAGAACCGGACGATTCTGCACAGTGACTCGCCGATTCACTGTACGAAATCGGCGAGTCCCGTGAAGAACACGGGCTGCACAGTGTTTTTCATGGGATTCTTTGAAATTTGTCATTTTTTCATCATTTTCCTTGTTTTTTTTGGCATGTGATCTAATTTGCAGGCTTTAAACTGCTTTATTCAGCTTTTACACGAATCAAATGGTTGAGAAATTTTGTGTTTTTAGATCACGAAACTTGTATTTTTAGGGTTTCCGCCTTTTCTTGTGTTTCATGCCAAATAGGGCATGAAACTATCAAAATTTGTAGGCATTTTGATCGTAAAGTTGTTCATCAAAACCTTTTGTTACGAATTTGTGATAATCGTTGAGAAAAACATAGTTATTTGGAGATTGAAGCCTCCGGTTAACAAAACCAGATAAGAAGTTTTTTTTTTTTTTTTCTGCCATCTGATTAATTTCACTGCATATTTTGAAGATAATGAGTTCAATTTGTAGGGTTTTTAATCTTTATTGTGTCTGTTATGATATAACATATTCAATTTTATGTAATTTGGTCAATTACAGCATGAATTTTTAGATGAACACAGAGATGTCTGTGGAAACAAATTTTTGCTGTTTTTTTTTTTTTTTTCCGCCTTTCAATTTTTTGTTCATGATATATTAGAAATAATGTGTTAGATTTCTCGCGTTTTTAATCATTATAGTGTTGTTTATAATTAGATGTATTCAATTTGATCTGATTTATTCAATTTAAGCTTCATTTTTTAGATTCAATGACTGTGCGTTTTTTTTTTTTTGCTCAATTTAATCGATTTGATTTGATTTATTGATGATAATGTGTTCAAAATTTAGGGTTTTGATTCCTTATATTGTTGTTTATCAGAAAATGTACTCAATTGGATGAAATTTATTCCCTTAGAGGTGGATTTTTGAGTTAAAATGGCTTATGTAAGATAGCCTAGTGAAGAACAGAATTTTTTTATTTTATTTTTATTTTTATTTTTTGTAATCCATGATCGAATTTTTTGTAATACTTGATCGATTTTTTTGTAATCCATGATCGAATTTTTTTTTTTTTGTAACCCATGATAGAATTTTTTGTAATCCATGATCGAATTTTTTGTAATCCATGATCGAAATGTTTGTTTTTTTTTTGTAATCCATGATCGAATTTTTTTTTTTTTTTTTTTTTTGTAACCCATGATAGAATTTTTTTTTTTTTTGTAACCCATGATAGAATTTTTTGTAATCCATGATCGAATTTTTTGTAATCCATGATCGAAATGTTTGTTTTTTTTTTTTTGTAATCCATGATCGAAATGTTTGTTTTTTTTTTTTGTAATCCATGATCGAAGTTTTTGTTTTTTGTTTTTGTTTTTTTGTTAACCCATGATAGAGTTTTTTGTAATCCATGATCGAATTGTTTTTTTCTTTTTTTGTAATCCACAATCGAATTTTTTGTTTTTTTTTGTTTTTTTTTTTTGTAATCCATTATCGAATTTTATGTAATCCATGATCGAATTTTTTGTAATCCATGATCGAATTTTTTCTAATCCATGATCGAATTTTTTGTAATCCATGATTGAATTCTTTGAAAATTTGTGATTTTTTTTTTTTAATCCACGATCGAATTTTTTAAAAATTTGTTTTTTTTTCTTTTAATCCATGATCGAATTTTTTTTTGTAATCCATGATCGAATGTTTTGAAAATTTGCTGTACTTTTTTTTTTTATTTCTTTTTATTCATGAGCGAATTTTTTGAAAAATGATGATTTTTCGAAAAGATGTGAAAATCGTGATAAGGTTTTGATTATCATGATGTATTCAACCCAATTTTTAATTTTTATTGTTTGAGTTTCCTGTACTTTTTTTTTTTTTTTTTTCATGATCGAATTTTTTGAAAAATAATGATTTTCCGAAAAGATGTGAAAATCGTGATAAGGTTTTGATTATCATGATGTATTAAACCCATTTTTTAATTTTTATTGTTTAAGTTTGTTGTACTTTTATTTTTATTTTTATTTTTCCATGATCGATTTTTTTGAAAAATGATGATTTTTCGAAAAGATGTGAAAATCGTGACAAGGTTTTAATTATCATGAGGTATTAAACCATATTTTAAATTTTTATTGTTAAAGTTTTTGTTGAAAAAATTGTATGTTGATAGATTATTTATGCAAAAAAATGCATTTTATTATATTTTTAAAGCAAAACTGTATTTTTTTTATCTGTTGTTAATGCATTTTTTAGTTGGAATGACTAATGTTAGCTGGCTCTGTGAATAATTGTTTTTATTATTAATTTTTTAATGCAAAAAATGTATGTTCTTGATAATTGAGTTCTAGCCATGTTTGGAGCTTGCATTTTGTATTATATTATCCTGAATGTTTGTAATTGATATGTACGAAAATATTATTGTTAATAGAGGTATTTTACAATAACAAATATGACTACATGAGCTACCCCAACATATTATCACTACACATGGTGATTATTTTTCTTGTTGAACTGTCAGGTTAATTTTATACTTTTTACATCTTAAAACAGTTGAATCATGTCAAGATCTGCAGAAGACCCTGCATGGCAACATGGGTCAGACTTGATCCCAACAAAAAAGACAAAATTATTTGTAATTACTGTCAAAGAGTGATAAGTAGTGGGGTACATAGGTTCAAGCAATACTTGGCAGGGGTTAAGGGAGATGTTTCTGCATGTATTAGTGTCCTTGTAATGTAAAAAAAAACAGATGGAGGCAATTCTTAATGCTAACAAAGGTAAAAAAATTGCCAAACATAGGATGAATGAGGAGATAGCTAGTTTATATACGCCATCAAGCAAGAATACAGGAGAGCAATATAATAATGACCTAGAAGAACAATATAATAATGAGCTGGACAAGGCCACAAGATTGAGTTTACATGAACAATATCAGAGGGAATGTGGGTTTAGAATGCCCGGTGAGTTTAGCTCAGACATGCATGGTGGGCCTAGCTCAGACATGCATGGCAGGCCCAGCTCGAGCATGTATGGCGGGCCCAGCTCAAATATGTATGGAGGGGTTGGTGGCAATATGTATCAAAGAGAATCAGATGTTGAAGAAATTGTTTCTAGGTTACCTACGAGTGCCAATATTGCAGGTCATAGTCGTAAAGACCCATTTCTCTCAAAGCCTAAGTCACAACAGATGACCCTAAAAGGAATGGTTAAAGGTACAAGAAACATGTTGGGGAGATATGTTAGTAAATGGTTCTACCATAAAGGGATTCCCTTTGATGCAGCCAATAGCCCATATTTTCCACCTATGGTCAGTGCAATCCAGAGAGTCGGGCCCAGGGTAAAACTCCCGACGACATATGAGCTCAGTGGGCCAATATTAGATGAAGAGGTGGAAGAAGTTACAAAGTGGATTGAAGAATATAAACAGAGTTGGCCAAGGACAGGCATTACTCTCATGAGTGATAGTTGGTTGAATAAAGTTAGCAAAAAGGAGTTTTTAAACTTCTTAGCTTATTCTCCAAAAGGTACAGCTTTTTTGTCTAGCAAAGAAGTATCAGGGACGAAGAATGATGCAAACTTCTACGTACGACTATATGATCAGATAGTGGAGGAGGTGGGATAAACATGTAGTCCAATTTATTACGGACAATGCGCGTGCATGTGTTTCTGCGGGCAGTAAGTTGATGGATACATATAGTATGGACCACGTGTGCTACACACAACATCGATCTTATGTTAGAGGAGATCGGTGAGATCAAAATTGTGAAGGAGACTCTAGAGGAAGCAAGGTTGGTGTCGAGATTTATATACAACCACTCTAAAATTTTATTTCTGTTTAGAGAACACTCTAAGAAAAAATAGATAATCAGGCCTACCATAACCCCCTTTGCGACCAATTACTTAGCTGTGGACTCCATTCGAAAATCTGAAGGTGCATTAAAGAGATTGTTTACCTGTGAAGAGTGGTTAAATGACCTCCTCTCAAAGTCCAGTACCTGTATAAAAGTGGACAACATAGTCTCAAATAGGCGGTTCTGGTCTCGATGTTCCAGTATTGTAGAGGCCACTGCCCCTTTGGTCACGGTGTTAAGAATGGTGGATGCTGACAAGAAAGCTACCATGGATATCCTTTACGAAGGTATTGAGAGGGTGAAATCAGCTATTGGAGAGAAGTGTAGTTTTGCTAGCAAACTGATCGAGATTATAGAAAGGAGGTGGAACACCAAATTTAGACGTCCAATTCATTATGCAGGTAAATATATATTTATATCATTACAATGTTTCATTTTAAATCATTTTTTTATGAAATTGTAAAGGACATTTTTCTATCTATATATTTTGTAGGTTACTACTTCAACTCAAAATTTTTCTATTTGACACCTGAACATCCCCACAAGATTATAGAAGGGGTCAAATATATTATTGCAAGGTTGGAGAGAAGCCATCAAAACCAAGTAGCAGCAATACAAGAGGTATTATTTAATGTTTGGGTAAGAACTTCATTGAGTTGTTATATTTGTGCGGAATAATGCACTAAAACGTAATATATTTGTTTTAGCTTGCTATGTATAGGGATGCTATGATGGATCCAGGTTATCCCCTCGCTAATATTTTGTTCATTCATATATTTAATCTTATGAATTGTTCTTGCCCTTACAATGTTTTTTGCATTTTAATCCAGCTGAATGGTGGGAGATATATGGTACTGATGCACCTCACCTAAAGAGGATAACAATCAAGGTCCTCTCCTAGACATGTTCTGCTACTAGCTGTGAGCGCAACTGGAGTACGTTCCAATGGTTGCACACTACTAGAAGGAATCGACTCGCTTCGGAGAAGCTTCATAAACTAGTCTATGTTCATTACAACTTAAACCTCTGAAAGAGACAAATAAGAATGAAGCTTAAAGACTATGGGCTGATAGACTTAGACACAATATTTGTCACAGACACAGCAGACCAATGGGTAGTAGAAGAGGAGGAGCCAATGTTGCACAAGATAGCGTTCCTTGAGGCTATCGGTGAGGAAGATCTTGAAGAAGGTGATAAGCAGCGTGAAAGAGGAAGCAGTCAGCCAACGTATCCACAATTCGTCGGAGATGACGGTGATATTGCACCTAATGAGAGAGAGTGGGAAGGGGGTCTAAGAGAAAATGAGAGAGACGATGATTCTGAGGCCACCCTATCCCAGCCATATTATTCACATATCGAGTCCCAATAGCAACAGTGTAGGGATGAGCACGACAGTGTAGGTGAGCGTGAAGGATGGACAAGCTTCGGGGATTTTGGATTGGGAACACAACAAAACACTAACACTCAGGGATTTGGATATAGTCAGACGCTTGCTAATATCGATGATTCGTTTTTAGATCGAATCAATGAATTGTCAAACGAATTCAATCAATGGCACCAACGTGACCAAGAAGAACAACAACATCGTTTGTCATTTTATTTTTAGATCGTATGTTACTAATTGTATGCTTTATTGTAGTCCATGTATGTTGATATACTTATTCCATGATAATTCTATGTTTATCCTTTTGTGTGAAGTAAATTAAATGCTGAATAGTAGTTCATGCAGGGAAAGAACATATCAATATTCGTATATTCATGCAAAAACATGAAAATTCTTAATGGAGTACCTTCATTTCTTATTGAATTCCTAAAAAACAATATTTATAATGAATTTTAATAATTTTTTCGGATTTTTTTGAAGCTTTATTCTGATCGATTCACCCGATTCCCTATCAGGATCGCCGATTCACCGATCCGAATCGGTTTTTGAGGTGCCCGATCCTGGTCACCGATCCGCTTTTTAAACCATTGGTGCTAATTATAAAGATAAAGTGTGGTGTGATGGAGCACCTATGGATGCATGACACATATTACTTGGTAGACCATGGCTTTATGATCATGATATGGTGCATAAAACTAGGTCAAACACTTAATCTTTTGTTAAGGATGGTATTAATATAATACGTCCATCCTATGAAGCAACTTCCTACATCCAAATCCACTAAAGAGGAGGGTTCAAAGTTGCTTAATGTTCAAAAATTAAAAGGGGACAGCAAGGATATGGATGTGATTTATGTATTGGTTGCAAAAGAAAATTCTGCACCGACTGCAATTCTTAGGTCTCTTGAACCTGTACTTGATAAGTATAAAAATTTGATGCTTGAAGAATTACCTGATGGTCTTCATCCAATGAGAAATATTCAGCATCACATTGACTTGGTGCACGGATCTAACCTATCAAATTTGGCCCATTATCGAATGAGCCCCATGGAACATGAGGAGTTGCACAGACAAGTTGTCGCATTGCTTAAAAAGGGATTGCTTAGAGAAAGCATGTCACCATGTGCCGTCCCTGCATTACTAACTTCAAAAAAAGATGGGTCATGGAGGATGTGCGTGGACGATTAGGCACTCAACAAAAATCAAAATCAAGTACCGATTTTCCATACCTAGGCTCGATGATATGTTAAATATGCTTAATGGAGCCAAGGTTTTCTCAGAGATTGATTTAAGGAGTGGGTACCATCAAATTCGGATTCGACATGGAGATGAATGGAAAACCACTTTCAAAACTCGAGATGGACTATATGAGTGGCTTGTGATGCCATTCGGCCTTTCTAATGCATCAAGTACATTCATACGCCTAATGACTGAGGTACTTCGTCCTTTTATTAGTAAATTTGTTGTGATTTATTTTGATGATATCTTGATTTTTAATACTAACCCACATGATCATCTTAACCACTTGAAACAAGTTTCTGATGTGCTAAGGAAGGAATCACTTATTGTGAATTTGAAAAAATGCTCATTTATGACAAACAATGTTGTCTGTCTGGGGGTATGTTGTTTCATCTGAGGGAATTAAGGTGGATCAAGAAAAGTGAATGCTATAATTGAGTGGCCGGTGCCAAAGTCACTCACTGAGGTGCGTTCTTTTCATGGCTTAGCTACCTTTTATCTTCGATTTATCAAAAATTTCAGCACTCTAATAGCACCAGTGACTGATTGTATGAGAGCTAGAAAGTTTTCATGGAATCCCGCTGCTGAAAAGAGCTTCACTTTAATTAAACAAAAGATGATGCACGCACCAGTACCTGCCTTACCAGATTTTTTTATGGTGTTTGAGATTGAAATCGATGCATCAAATGTAGGTATAGGGGCAGTTCTAAGTCAAGAGGGACGACCAATGACCTTCTTTAGTGAGAGAAATTGAATGATGCACCTAAGAAGTATTCGGTTTATGACCTTGAGTTTTATGCAGTGGTGCAAGCCTTACGCTACTAGAGGCACTACCTGATTCATAGAGAGTTTGTTCTATACTCAGATCATGAAGCACTCCGGTATTTGAGTTCCCAAAAAAAGTTGTATGCACGACATGCTAAGTGGATGGCCTTCCTTCAAGAATACACCTTCCTATTAAAGCACAAGGCTGGAACCCAAAATAAGGCAGCTGATGCTTTAAGTAGAAGGGTAGTGTTGCTTAGAACTTTGTCTATGGAAGTGTTGGGTTTGAAGTGACAAAAGATCAATATAAAGTTGATCCAATTTTCAGCAAGGTCCTTGAAAGGTATGTTGATGAGTGAGACCCTATGGGTGAGTATCTCATGCATGATGGTTATTTATTTAAAGGTGTGCGGTTATGTATACCTGATTGCTCCTTAAGGGAGAAGATAATCATAGAGCTTCATAGTGGGGACTTCGGTGGACACTTTAGGAATGACAAAACTATGGCTATGGTTGGGGAACATTATTTTTGGCCACGTATGCGACGAGATGTTGATCGATTTGTGACCCGATGTCGAACTTGCCGAGTATCTAAAGGTCACACACAAAATACAGGTATTTACACTCCTCTTCCTGTTCCAGATACCCCATGGGTTGATATTTCTATGGATTTTGACTTGGACTTCCACCTACCACACGAGGTATGGACTCTATTTTTGTTGTTGTTGATCGATTTTCCAAATGGCACATTTTATTCCTTGTAGAAGAACTATGGATGCTACACATATCGCGAATCTCTTTTTCAAAGATATTGTAAGGCTACATGGTATTCCTAAGTCTATTACATCTGATAGGGATACAAAATTTTTAAGTCATTTTTGGCACACTTTATGGAAGCGCATGGGAACCAAACTTCAATTTTCTAATGCATATCATCCTCAAACAGATGGGCAGACCGAAGTAGTGAATAAGAGCCTTGGTAACCTCTTGAGGAGTATTGTTGGTGATAACATATCTCAGTGAAACCTCGCTTTGCCTCAGGTTGAGTTTGCTTACAACAGTTCAATAAATCGATCTACAAGAAAATCACCATTTGAGATTGTTAATGGGTGGACGCCTAATCGTGTGTTGGACCTAGTGCCATTACCCATGCCAGGCAAGATAAGTGATGATGTCAATACTTTTGCTGAGCATATTCGAGATTTGCAAGCCCAAATCAAGAAGAAAATTGAGGAGAGCAATGCAAAGTATCAAAAAGCCTCAAATGAGCATAGAAGAGAGAATATTTTCAAGGAGGGTGACTTAGTAATGGTGTATTTACGAAAGGAAAGGTTTCCGTTGGGAACCTATAATAAACTCAAGTCCTAGAAAGTAGGTCCTTGCCACATCTTGAAGCAATATGGGAACAATGCATGTAAGGTAAAATTACCAAAGGCATTGGAATCTCTCCGATATTTGCTGACTTATTTGAGTTTCACGGAGACCCTCTAGAAGTCACAGAAGATGTAGTTGATATGATGAAGAAATCACCAAGGAAGAAAGATGATGAAATTGAGCAAGTTTTGAAGACTGAAAGCTTTCAAACTCAAAAGGGTTCCTGTTGCCAATTTCTAATCAAATGGAAGGGCAGGCCATACTCTGATAGCACGTGGATTTCTTTGCCAGAGTTCAAAAGAGTGGATCCAGACTTATATCGCATATATACCGAAGCCAACTCGCCGGAGTTGAGTTCCTTTCAACTGGGGGGGAATGATGCAGCCATGCCCCTTCGTGACTGGGCCAAAGAAGGGTCGCAGAACCCAAGAGGGAAAGAAAGGGCAATAACGTAATAAGAGGAAATTATTAAGGTTATTTATTAGGATTATTTTAATTATTCTTTTGTTTAGGGAGTGTGCAGGGCGATTTAGAGTTTATATTGTATTTATCTTGTATCGATTGGGTTAGTTTGAGAGATATAATTAGGATAAGGGTAAATTTAAAAGAGAGTTTATCTTTATCAACAATAACCAACTTGAGAGGTCTTTTTTGGGTAAAACATGAGAGGGAAAACGTGGCTATCTAGAAGCCTGTGGATATGAGAGAGAGAAAATAGAGATAGGTGTAGAGAAAAGTTTTTTATTAGTTGTCTTTTTAGTCTATTTAAAGGGACATCTTCTTTCATTGTAAATCAGTCTATGAATTGAATAAAAATTGGTCTCTTGAAAGAGATTATTTTGAGGGTGGATTCCCTTGCAGACCTTTGAGAGAGGGTATTTTTCTCTTAACCTTTCGTCTTTTTATTGTCAATTTTCTGGTTTTATTCTCTCCCTGCATCATTAGCCTATGGAGTTCTGATGCCTAAGCTATTGGGATTACTTATACTCAAATTGTTGTATCATGTTGGTGTGCTTTTTGTTCAAGCATCGGATATTGTGATATGTTTATTCTTATACTATGTATACTTGAGTCACGGCTTGAGTCACGGCTTCAAAGGTCTAAGAATCTCAGTAAGATAGGCATTGTTGCCTTTCTGTTAGGGCCTTCTTTTAGTCTATCAATTTTCCTATTTTCTCCCTCCAATTATTTTCTGGTATGTTTCTTGATGACTACTTGCAGTTTAACTAGTTTTGATGGATTTCGTTGACTCCTATTGCTATTACACTGGGGCTACCCGCTGACTCTCCTCTAGGTGATGTTGTTTTGTGAAGTTGGTAAAGAAGTGTTCTTTTTGTTCAAGCTTGGAAAATTGGTATCTGATTCTTCTTGGTTATCGATTAGAGAGCTATCATTGTAGCCGTTGTAACAAACTTTATAGTTTGCTATTGTGTGCGGAGGAATAAGGTTTCATCACTTCAGTTTTTGGCATGCTTCTAAGTGTATTTATGCGCAGTATGGTGCTTGAACAAAACAACATCACCTAGAGGAGAGTCGGAGGGCAGCACGAGTGCAATAGCACGAGTCAACGAAATGCATCAAAACTAGTTAAACTGCAAGCCGTGACCCAAGTATATTGAAATAAAATAATAACCACAAACATACCAGAGAATAATTTGAGGGAGAAAACTGGAGAATTTATAAACTAAAATAAGGCCCGAACAGAAGGCAGCAAGGCCTATCTTACAGAGAGTTGATCATCTTACAGAGATTACATTAGCTTAGACCTTTGAAGCCTTAATTCAAGTATACTGAAATAAAATAATAACCATCATCTTATAATACCCTAAAATGACTAAAATATTAAAGAGCGCATAAATACAGGTATAAAGCATGCCAAAAACTGAAGCATAAAAAAAGTGCATTACAAATATGAGTAAGCCTAATCAAAACTTGTTAAATTGCAAGCAATCATCAAGAAATATACTAGAGAATTGATAGACTCAATTAAATCATAAAAGAAGGCCCCAACAAAATGCAACAAGGCCTATCTTACAGAGAGTTGATCATCTTATATTACATTAGCTTAGAACTTAGAAGCTGTGACTCAAGTATACTAAAATAAAATAATAACCATCATCCTATGATACCCTAAAATGACTAAAATAGTAAAAATCGCATAAATACACATAGAAGCAAGCGAAAAACTGAAGCATAAAAAAGGAGCATTACAAAAATAATAACCATCATCATCCTATGATACCCTAAAATGACTAAAATAGTAAAAAGCGCATAAATACACATAGTATGGTGATGAAATAGTAAAGAGCGCATGCCTGAATATGAAGTATGGTGATGAAACCTTATTCCTCCGCACACTAAACAATAAAGTTAGGTTACAATGGTTACAATGATAGCACTCTAATTGATAACCAACAATAATCAGAGAGCAATTTTCGATGCGTGGACAAAAAGAACCTCTTTACCAACTCCACAAAACAACATCACCTAAAGGAGAGTCAGATGACAGCCCAAGTGCAATAGTGACACTGCAAGCAATCATCACGAAACATGTCAGAAAATAATTGCAGGGCACAAACTGGAGAATTGAAAGACTAAAAAGAAGGCCCTAACAAGGCAACAAGGCCTATTTTACAAAGAGTTGATCATCTTACAGAGAATACATTAGCTTAGACCATTGAAGCCATCACTCAAGTATACTCAAAATAAATTAATAACCTTATGATACCCTAAAATAACAAAAATAGTAAAGAGCGCATAAATACATATAGATGCATGCCATAAACTGAAGGATAAAAAAGGAGCATTACAAATTAGAGTAAGACCAATCAAAACTAGTTAAAATGCAAGCAATCACTAAGAAACATTCCAGAGAATAATTTGAGGGAGAAAACTGGAGAATTGATAAATTATGATAGAATTAAATCATAAAAGAAGGCCGTAAAAGAAAGCAACAAGGTCTATCTTACAGAGAGTTGATCATCTTATAGAGATTACATTAGCTACCCTAAAATATATAATAATAATCATAGATACTCAAGTATACAGAAATAAAATAATAACCGTAGATACCCTAAAATGACAGAAAAATGACTAAAATAGTAAGGAGCTCATAAATAAGAATAGAAGCATGCCAAAAACAGAAGCATAAAAAAAGGAGCATTGCAAAAAAAATAACCCTCAGCCTATGATACCCAAAAATGACAAACATAGAATTTGCATTGTTGCTGTTTATTTAGCCTATGCAGTAGTTCTGATGCCTAAGCTATTGTGTATTACTTTTGTTCAAGCATCGAAAATTGCTCTCAGTTTCTTCTTGGTTACTGATTAGAGTGCTATCATTGTAACCATTGTAGCCTGACTTTATAATTTGCTGTTGTGTGCGGAGGAATAAGGTTTCAGTACCATAATGCGCATAAATACACATCGAAGCATGCCAAAATCTTGTAATCAAGAAGAATCAGAGTGCAATTTTCGATGCTTGAATAAAAGAGCGTTGCTTTATTGGCTTCACAAAACAACATCAGTTAGAGGAGAGTCAAAGGGATTAGGAGTCAACGAAATCCATCAAAACTAGTAAAACTGCAAGCAGAAAACATTTGGTCAGCAAAAACTGAATAATTGATGGACTAAAAGAAGGCCCTAACAGAAGGCAACAAGGCTTTTGAAGCCACGACTGAAGTATACTCAAAATAAAATAATAACCATCATCTTATGACACACTAAAATGACTAAAATAGTAAAAGCAAGCCAGAAACTGAAGCATAAAAAAGGAGCATTACAAATCTAAGTAAGACCAATGTAAACAAGTTAAACTACAAGCAATCATCAACAAATATATCAGAGAATAATTGGCGAGAGAAAACTGGAGAATTGATAGACTCAATTAAATCATAAAAGAAAGAGGCCCTAACAGAAGGCAACAAGGCCTATTGTACAGAGATTACATTAGCTTAGACCTTTGAATCCGTGGCTCAAGTATACTAAAATAAAATAATAACCATCACCCTATGATAATACCCTAAAATGACTAAAATAGTAAAGAGCGCATAAATACACATAGAAGCATGTCAAAAACTAAAGCATAAAAAATGAGCATTTCAAGAATAATAACCATCATCCTATGATACCCTAAAATGGCTAAAATAGAATCGTATTGTTGCTGTTTATTTAGCCTATGCCATTCTGATCCCTAAGCTATTGTGGATTACTTATGTATTATGTTGGTGTTCTTTTGTTCAAGCATCGAAAATTGCTCTCTGTTTCTTCTTGGTTATCGATTAAAGAGTTATCAATGTAACCATTCTAACCTGACTTTATAATTTACTGGTGCAGATGAATAAGCTTTCATCACCACACTTAATAAGGTTTTATCACCATACTTCAGTTTCTAGCATGCTTCTATTTAAGCGCAGTATGGTGATGAAACATTATTCCTCCGTACATAGGAAACTATAAAGTCAGATTATAATAGTTACAATAATAGCTCTCTAATCGATAACCAAGAATAATCAAAAATAAATTTTTGATGCTTGAACAAAAAGAACACCTCTTTACAAACTTCACAAAACAACATCACCGAGTGAGGACAGTTAAAGAGCATCTCGAGTGCAATAGCATTAGGATTCAACGAAATCCATCAAAACTAGTTAAACTTACAAGCAATCATCAAAAAACATACTAGAGAATAATTGGAGGGAGAAAACGGAAGAAAACTAAGCTATTGTTGATTACTTCTATTCAGAATGTTGTATCATGTTGATGTTTTTTTGTTCAAGCATCGAAAATTACTCTCTTTTTTAGTTATCGATTAGAGGGTTATAATTGTAACCATTGTAACCTGATATTATTAAAGTATGTTATTGTGTGCAGAGGAATAAGGTTTCATCACCATACTTAATAAGGTTTCCTCACCATATTTCAGTTTCAAGCGTGCTTCTATGTATATTTATGCGCAGTATAGTGATGAAACCTTATTCTTTTACACACAATAGCAACCTATAAAGCCAGGTTACAATGGTTACAGTGATAGCTCTCTAATTGATAATCAAGAAAAATCATAGATCAATTTTCGAAACTTGAACAAAAAAGAACACCTCTTTACCAACTTCAAAAACAACATCACTGAGAGGAGAGTCAGGGGGCAACCCGAGTGCAATAGCATTAAGAGTCAACGTAATCCATCAAAACTAGTTAAGCTGCAAGAAGCAATCGTCAAGAAACATACCAAAGAATAATTGGAGCAAGAAAATTGGAGAATTGCTAGACAAAAAGAAGGCCCCAACAAAAGGCAACAAGGCCTATCTTAAAAAGAGTTCATCATACAGAGATTACATAAATAAAATAATAACCACCATCTTAGGATAGCCTAAAATGGCAAAAATAGTAAAGAGCACATAAAAGCATGCCAGAAACTGAAGCATAAAAAAGGAGCATTACAAATCTGAGTAAGACCCATCAAAACTAGTTAAACTGCAAGCAATCATCAAGAAACCAAAGAATAATTGGAGGGAGAAAACATAAGAATTGATAGACTCAATTGAATAATAAAAGAAGGCCCAAACAGAAGGCAACAAGGCCTTACAGAGATGACATTAGCTTAGACTTTTAAAGCCACTCAAGTATACTGAAATAAAATGATAACCATCATCCCATTGATACCCTAAAATGACTAAAAGAGTAAAGAGCACATAAATACAAAAAAAAAACATGCCAGAACTGAAGCATAAAAAAGGAGCATTACAAAAATAATAACGATCTTCCGATTATAAAGTCAAGTCACAATGGTGACAATGATAGCTCTCTCTCTAATCAATAACCAAGAAGAAACAAAGAGCAATTTTCGTTGCTTGAAAAAAAAGATCACCGTTACAACAATTTGAATAGAAGTAATCCACAATAGCTTAGGCATCAGAAATGCATAGGCTAAACAACAACAATGCAATTCTATTTTAGTTCTTTTAGGGTATATAATAACAACCATCATCTTATGATACCCTAAAATAAATAAAATAGTAAAGAGCGCGTAAATACACATAGAAGTAGGCCAGAAACTTAAGCATAAAAAAGGAGCATTACGAATCTGAGTAAGATCAATCAAAACTAGTCAAACTGCAAGCAATCATCAAGAACCATACTAGAGACAATTGGAGAATTGATAAACTCAATTAAATCATAAAAGAAGGCCCTAAAAGAAGGCAACAAATCCTATCTTATAGAGAGTTGATCATTTTACAGAGAAAACATTAGCATAGACCTTTAAAGTCGTAACTCAAGTATACGGAAATAAAATAATAACTATCATCTTATTGATATCATAAAATGACTAAAATAGTAAAGAGCGCATAAAAACACACAGAAGCACGTCAGAAACTGAAGCATAAAAAATGAGCATTACAAAAATAATAACCATCATCTTATGATACCCTAAAAAGAGCATTGTTGTTATTCAGCCAATGCAGTTCTGATGCCTTAGCTATTGTGGATTACTTCTATTCAGATTGTTGTATCATGTTGGTGTTCTTTTGTTCAAGCATCAAAAATTGCTCTTTGTTTCTTCTTAGCTATAGATTTGACAGCTATCATTGTAACCATTGTACCTTACCTTTATAGTTTGCTACTGTGTACAGAGGAATATGGTTTCATCACCATATAGTGCATAAATAAACATAGAAGCATGCCAGAACTGAAGGAAGGTGATGAAACCTTATTAAGTATGGTGATGAAACCTTATTCCTCCGCACACAACAAATTATAAAGTCAAGTTACAGTGGTTACAATGATGATAGCTCTCTAATCAATAACCAAGAAGAATCAGAGAGCAAGTTTCGATGCTTGAACAGAAAAAGCACCTCTTTACCAACTTCACAAAACAACATCACCTAGAGAAGAGTCAGAGGGCAGCCCGTGTTCGCATTAGGAGACACTAGTGAAACTGCAAGCAATCATCAAAAAACATATCAGATAGTTGATAGAGTAAAAGAAGAATTGATAGACTAAATGAAGGCCCTAATAGAAGGCAACAAGGCCTATCTTACAAAGAGTTGATCATCTTACAAGGCCTATCTTTGAAGCCATGACTCAAGTATTTTGAAGCCATGACTCAAGTATACACAAAATAACATAATAACCATCATCTTATTATCCCCTAAATTGACTAAAATAGTAAAGAGCACATAAATACACCGACGCATGCCAGAAACTGAAGCATAAAAAAAGAGCATTACGAATCTGAGTAAGACTAATCAAAACTAATTAAGCTGCAAGCAATCATCACGAAACACACCAAAGAAGTTGATCATCTTACAAAGATTACATTAGCTAGACCTTTGAAGTCATGACTCAAGTAAATTGAAATAAAATAACAACCATCATCCTATGATATCCTAAAATGACTAAAATAGTAAGGAGCGAATAAATACACATAAAAGCATGCCAAAATCTGAAGCATAAAAAAGGAGCATTACAAAACTAATAACCATCATCTTATGTTAACCTAAACTGACTAAAATAGTAAAAATCGTATAAATACAAATAGAAGCATGCCAAAAATGGAAGCATAAAAAAGGAGCATTACAAAAATAATAACCATCATCCTATGAAGTTCTAATGCCTAAGCTATTGTGGATTACTTCTATTCAGACTGTTGTATCATGTTGGTGTTCTTTTGTTCAAGCATAAAAAATTGCTCTATGTTTCTTCTACATTATCGATTAGAGAGCAATCATTGTAACCTGACTTTATAGTTTGCTATTTATGTGCAGAGGAATAATGTTTCATCACCATACTTAATAAGGTTTCATCAGCATACTACGCATAAATATACATAGAAGCAAGTCGGTTACAATGGTTACAATGATAGCTCTCCAATCGACAACCAAGAAGAATCAGAGTGCAATTTTTCGATATTTGAAAAAACGAACACCTCTTTACCAACTTCACAAAACATCACCAAGAGGAGAGTCAGAAGGCAACCCGAGTGCAATAGCATTAGGAGTCAACGAAACTCATCAAAACTAATAAAACTGTGAGCAATCATTAGGAAACATAGCAGAGAATAATTGGTGGGAGAAAACTGGAGAATTAATAGACTACAAGAATACCCTAACAGAAGGCAACAAGGCTTATCTTACAAAGAGTTGATCATCTTACAGATATTACATTAGCTTAGACATTTGAAGCCACGACTAAAGTATACCGAACTAAATAATAACCATCATCTTATGATACCCTAAAATGACTAAATTGTAAAGTGTGCATAAATACATATAGAAAAGCAAACCAGAAACTAAAGCATAAAAAAGGAATAAAATAAAAACTGCAAGCAATCGTCAAGAAATATACTAGAGAATAATTGGCGGGAGAAAACAGGAGAATTGATAAACTCAATTAAATAAACCTTTGAAGCAGAGATTTAAGCATACTGAAATAAAATAATAACCATCATCATACGATACCCTAAAAGGACTAAAATAATAAAGAGAGCAGAAATACTCATAGAAGCCTATGCCAAAAACTGAAGTATAAAAAAAAAGCAATACAAAAATAATGACCATCATCCTATGATACCCTAAAATGATAAAAATAGCATTGCTGCTTATTTATTGCCTATGTCGTTCTGATCCTTAAGCTATTGTGGATTACTTCTATTCAAATTGTTGTATCATGTTGGTGTTCTTTTGTTCAAGCATCGAAAATTACTCTGTTTCTTCTTGGTTATCGATTAGAGAGCTGCTATTACAACCATTGTAACCTGAACGTATAGTTTGTGATTGTGTGTGGAGAAATAAGGTTTCATCACCATACTGCGCATAAATACACATAAGCATGCCAGAAACGGAAGTATGGTGATGAAACCTTATTAGGTATGCTTGAACAAAAAGAACACCTCTCGAATTGATACCACAAAACAACATCACCACTAGGAGAGTCAGAGGGCAGCATGAGCGCAATAGCATTAGGAGTCAATGAAATCCATCAAAACTAGTTAAACTGCAAGCAATCATCAAAAAACATACCTGAGAATAATTGAAGGGAGAAAACTGTACAATAGATAGATTAAAAGAAGGCCTTAACAAAAGGCAATAAGGCCTATATTACAGAGAGTTTGATCATCTTACAGAGATTACATTAGCTTAGACTTTTGAAGTCATCACTCAAGTATACTGAACAAAAAAATAACCATCTTATGATACCCTAAAATGACAAAAATAGTAAAGAGCGCATTAATACACAGAAGCATTCAAAAAACTAAAGCATAAAAAATGAGCATTACAAATCTGAGCAAGACCAATCAAAACTAGTTTAAACTGCAAGAAATCATCAAAAAACATACTAGAGAATAATTCGAGGGAGAAAACTGGAGAATTGATAGACTCACTTGACTCATAAAAGAACAAGGCCTATCTTACAGAGAGTTTATCATCTTATAGAGATTAGATTAGCTTAGACATTTGAAGTCATGACTCAAGTATACTGAAATAAAATAATAACCATCTATTAATACCCTAAAATAACTAAAATAGTAAAGAGGACATACATAGAAGCATACCATAAACTGAAGCATAAAAAATGAGCATTACAAAATTGAGTAAAACCAATCAAAACTAGTTAAACTGTAAGCAATCATCAAGAAATATATAGGAGGAAGAAAACTGGAGAATTGATAAACTCAATTAAATCATAAAAGAAAGCCCTAACAGAAGGCAACAAGGCCTATCCTACAAAGAGTTGATCATCTTACAAAGATAACATTTGCTTAGTTGTTTGAAGCCGTGACTCAAGTATACTGTAATAAAATAATAACCATCATCCTATTGATATCCTAAATTGACTAAAATAGTATAGAGCGCATAAATACACATAAAAGAATTACAAAAATAATAACCATCAACCGAAGATACTAAAAAATGACTAAAATAGAATTGCATTATTGTTGTTTAGCCTATGTAGTTCTGATGCCTAAGCTATTGAGGATTACTTCTATTCAGATTGTTGTATCATGTTCGTGTTCTTTAGTTCAACCATTGAAAATTGCTCGTTGTTTTTTCTTAGTTATCGATTAAAAAGCTATCATTGTAACCATTGTAACCTGACTTTATAATTTGCTATTGTGTGCAGAGAAATAAGGTTTCATCACCATACTGCGCATAAATACACAAAAAAGCAGGCCAGAAACTGAAGTATGATGATGAAACCTTATTAAGAAGTATGATGATGAAACCTTATTCCTCCTCACACAACAACAAACTATAAAGTCAGGTTACAATGGTTACAATAATAGCTCTCTAATTGATAACCAAGAAGAATCAAAGAGCAATTTTCGATGCTTGAACAAAAAGAACACCTCTTTACCAACTTCACAAAACAACATCACTTAGATGAGAGTCAGAGGGCAGCCCCAGTGCAATAGCATTAGGAGTCAATGCAATCTATCAACACTAGTGAAACTCCAAGCAATCACCAAGAAACATACTAAAGAATAATTGGAGAAACAAAACTGGAGAATAAATAGGCTAAAAAGAAGGCCCTAACAGAAGACAACAAGGCCTATCACCTTTGAAGTATACTGAAATAAAATAAATCATCCAATGATTACTTCATATTCTGGCATGACAAAAACTAAAGCATAAAAAAGGAGCCTTACAAAAATAATAACCATCATCTTATGATACGTAACATGACTAAAATAATAAAGAAAACATATAAATACACATAGAAGCATGCCAGAATATAAAGTATGGTGATGAAACCATATTCCTCCGCACACAATAACATGCTATAAAGTCATTTAGAATGCTTACAATGATTTGTAATCAATAACCAAGATAAAACAGAAAGCAATTTTGATGTTTGAACAAAAGAACACCAACATAATACAGCAATCTGAATAGAAGTAATCGGCAATAGCTTAGGCATCAGAACTGCAACAATGCAATTAAGTATGGTGATAAAACCTTATTCTACCGCACACAATAGCAAACTATAAACAAGTTACTATAGTTATAATGATAGCTCTCTAATCGATAACCAAAAAGAATCAGAAAGCAATTTTCGATGCTTGAACAAAAAGAACACCTCTTTACCAACTTCACAAAATAACATCACCTAGAGGAGAGTCAGAGGGCATCCCGAGTGCAGTAGTAGGTGTCAACGAAATCCATCAAAACTAGTGAAACTACAAGCAATCATCAAGAAACATACTAGAGAATAATTGGAGGGAGAAAACTGGAGAATTGATAGACTAAAAGAAGGCCCTAACAGAAGCAACAAGGCCTATCTTACAGAGACTTGATCATCGTACAAGACCTATCTATGAAGCCGTGACTTAAGTATACTCAAAATAAAATAATAATCATCATCTTATGATACTCTAAAATAACTAAAATAGTCAAGAGCGAATAAATACACATAGACGCATGTCAGAAACTGAAGTATAAAATAGGAGCATTACAAATCTAAGTAAGACCAATCAAAACAAGTTAAACTGCAAGCAATTATCAAGAAACATATCAGAGAATATTTGGAGGGAGAAAACTGGAAAATTGATTAGCTCAATTAAATCATAAAAGATGGACCTAACAGAAGGCAAGAAGCCCTATCTTAATCTTACAAAAATTACATTAGCTTGGACCTTTGAAGCCGTGACACAAGTATACAAAAATAAAATAAACCATAATTCAATGATACCCAAAAATGACAAAAATAGTAAAGAGCGCATAAAAAAAAACTAGTGAAACTACAAGCAATCATCAAGAAACAAACCAGAGAATACTTGGAGGGAGAAAACTGGAGAATAGATAGACTAAAAAGAAGGCCCAAACAAAAGGCAACAAGGCCAATCATACAGAGAGTTGATCATCTTACAAGGCCTATCATTGAGGGCACGACTCGAGTATACTCAAAATAAAATAATAACCATCATCTTATGATACCCTGAAATGACTAAAATAGTAAAGAGAGCATGCCAGAAACTGAAACATAAAAAAAGAGCATTACAAATCTGAGTAAGACCAATCAAAACTAGTTAAACTGCAAGCAATCATCAAGAAACATACTAGAGAATAATTGGAGAGAGAAAACTGGAGAATTGGTAGACTAAAAGAGGGCCCTAACAGAAGGTAACAAGGCCAATCTTACGGGGAGTTGATCATCATCATACAAGGTCCATCTTTGAAGCCACAACTCAAGTATACTCGAAATAAAATAATAACCATCATCTTATGACACCCTAAAATGTCTAAAATAGTAAAGATAGCATAAATACACCTAGAAGCAAGCCAAAAACAGAAGCATAAAAAAGGAGAACAATTGGTGGGAGAAAACTGGAGAATTACATTACCTTACACCTTTAAAACCGTGACTCAAGTATACTGAAATAAAATAGCAACCTGACTTTAAAATTTGTTGTTTCGTGTGGAGGAATAATGTTTCATCACCGTACTCCGTATAAATACACATACATGCCAGAAACTCAAGTATGGTGATGAAACCTTATTCCTCCACACGAAATAGCAAATTATAAAGTCAGGTTACAATGATAGCTCCCTAATCGATAACCAAGAAGAATCAAAGATCAATTTTCGATGCTTGAACAAAAAGAACACCTCTTTACGAACTTCACAAAACAACATCACTGAGAGGAGAGGCAGAGGGCAGCCTGAGTGTAATAGCATTAGGACAAACGAAATCCATAAAAACTAGTTAAACTGCAAGCAATCATCAAGAAACAAATCAGAGAATAATTGGAGGGAGAAAACTAAGCATCGAAAATTACCATATCATGCTGGTGTTCGTTTGTTCGAGCATCGAAAATGGCTCTCTATTTCATCCTGGTTATCAATTAGAGAGCTATAATGACCTTATAGCTATTGTGTGCAGAGGAATAAGGTTTCATCACCATACTTAATAAGATTTTATCACCATACATCAGTTTCTGAAATGCTTCTATGTATATTTATGTGTAGTTTGTTGATGAAACCTTTTTTCCTCCGCACATAATAGCAAACTAGAGAGTCAGGTTACAATGGTTACAATGAAAGCTCTCTAATCCATAACCAAGAAGAATCAAAGATCAATTTTCGAAACTTGAACAAAAAGAACACCTGTCAAAGGCCAGTCCGAGTGCTATTAGCATTAGGATTCAACAAAATCCATCAAAACTAGTTAAACTGCAAGCAATCTATCAAGAACATACTAGAGAACTGATAGACAAAAAGAAGGCCCTAACAGAAGGCAACAAGGCCTATCTTACAGAGAGTTGATTACCGAGATTACAATAGCTTAGCCGATACTCAAGTATACTGAAATAAAATAATAACCATCATCTTTTGATACCCTAAAATGACAAAAATAGTAAGAGCGCAAAAATACACATAGAAGCATGAAAGAAACTGAATGTTGATGGCGTGGTCTTTTCCTGAGACTCACAATTTACAAACTGAATATTGATGGTGCTTCCTTAAGAAATCCAGGCTTAGCAGGTACGGTGGAGTTATTAGGAACAGTGCAGGTGGCTTTATTACTGCTTTTGCAAAGCACTTTGGTCTTGCTTCCAATAACCATGAAGAATTTTTGGCTTTTGAGGAAGGAGTTCAATTGGTTATTCAAAGTAACTGTTTTCCAATTCAAATTGAAAGTGACGGCTTTGCTTGTGAATGTCATTCAGAATCGATGCAATGCTCCATGGAGGCTAAAGACTGTCTTCTCATCGATGGTTGCACCTGTCTTCTTGCTTGTTTGTTGAAAATTCTTGCTTATTGACATGCAAAATTCTTGCTTATTGACAATTGTTGCACCAAATTGTTTTCTCATCAATGGTCCATCACACATGTCTTTCATGAGGCTAACATGGTTGCCGATGCCCTTGCTAAGAGGGCAACTGCTGACCCTGGTGCCACTATGTGGCACCATAGACCACCATATTTTCTTTCTTCTCTTTTATTACATGATCTGGCGCAAGTTCCCTTTCATAGGGTTGTACCTTAATTGTTTTCCTCTGGTTTTTTATTAATGAAAACCGGGTAAAGGGCATTCTCCCCCACTGACTTACCCAAAAAAAAAAAAAAGCATGGCAGAAACTGAAGCATAAAAAAGGAGCATCACAAATCTGAGTAAGACCAATCGAAACTAGTTAAACTGCAAGCAGACATCAAGAAACATACCAGAGAATAATTAGAGGGAGAAAACTGGATAATTGATAGACTCAATTAAATAATAAAAGAAGTCCCTAACAGAAAGCAACAACACCAATCTTACAGAGAGAGTTGATCATCTTACAGAAATGACATTAGCTTAGACTTTTAAAGCCGTGGCTCAAGTATGCTGAAATAAAATAATAACCATCATCCTATTGATACCCTAAAATGACTAAAATAGTAAAGAACGCATAAATACTATGCAGTTCTGATGCCTAAGTTTCTGGCATAAATAATAACCATCATCTTATTGATACCCTATGCAGTTCTGATGTGAATTACTTCTATTCAGATTGTTGTATCATGTTGGTGTTCTTTTATTCAAGCATCAAAAATTGCTCCCTGTTTCTTTTTTGTTATCGATTACAGAGCTATCATTGTAACCATTGTAACTTGACATTATAATAACAACCATCATCTTATGATACCCTAAAATAAATAAAATAGTAAACAACGTATAAATACACATAGAAGCATGCCAGAAACTTAAGCATAAAAAAGGAGCATTTACGAATCTGAGTAAGACCAATCAAAACTAGATAGACTCAATTAAATCATAAAAGAAGGCTGGCAACAAGTCCTATCTTACAGAGAGTTGATCATCTTACAGAGATAACATTAACTTAGACCTTTGAAGTCGTGACTCAAGTATACAGAAATAAAATAATAACCATCATTCTATTGATATCTTAAAATGACTAAAATAGTAAACAGCACATAAAAAACATAAAAGCATGCCAAAAACTAAAGCATAAAAAAAGTGCATTAAAAAATAATAACCATAAAATGACTAAAATAATAAAGAACGAATAAATACACATAGAAGTGTGGTGATGAAACCTTATTTAGGATGGTGAGGAAACCTAATTAAGTATGGTGATGAAACCTTATTCCTCTGCAAACTATAAAGTCAGGTTACAATGGTTATAATGATAGCTTTATAATCAATAACCAATAAGAAACAGAGAGCAATTTTCAACGTTTGAACAAAAAGAACACCAACACGATACAACAATCTAAATAGAAGTAGTCTGCAATAGCTTAGGCATCAGAACTGCATAGGCTAAATAGCAACAATGCAAATGGTGATGAAAGAATCATATTCCTCCACACAGCAAACTATAAAGTCAGATTACAATAGTTACAATGATAGCTCTCTAATCGATAACCAACAAGAATCAGAGAGCAATTTTCGATGCTTAAACAAAAAGAACACCTATTTACCAACTTCAAAAAAGAACATCACCTAGAGGAGTCAGAGGGCAGCCCGAGTGCAATAGTCAGCTACACCCCTTGTTGTTTTAAGTCAAATGCTGTGAGGAGGCGGAGTTTCATGAGAAAGACAAGCACACTTCTTAGGTATGTTGAGTAAGGGTAGTGTAGGGATCGAATTGATCACTGGCCCAAAAAACCACTATGCGTATACATAAAGGTAGACCTCAAGGAGGCTTCTCTCGAAGTGTAGTCAAGTGCTGGCTGTTTGAATTGGGGGGCGCTGCTTGACCACATGCTATGAAAGCTATTCATAGGGCGAAGTAGCCCTCGTGCCAGGCAATCCAGAATGTCAGAGCTCTTAGAGGGGATCCCGGTATCGTTAGTTTACGATCACTATGTTATTGTAAGTAGGTTTGAGTGGAGGTACTTTACTACGCTTAGTGTTAGACTCAAATCTTAGAAAGATGGTGATCTTGATCTAGATATAAAGGCCTAATAAGATTCTGCACTTCGATTTAGCTCTTTGGGGAGGGCCAATGCGAAGGTGATTCTTGACCTAACGCTACCCTTCGCTATGGTTGGCTTGGTCAGTGACTTTGGGATTTGGATGGACCTGTACACTTTTTTTTTTTCAGGATCTACGCGAAATGATACGAGAGGTCATCGCAGACTATAGGTTTGCTCCGCACCTCTTTTTCAGCTGAGTCAATAATCAGCTTATGGCCATTTCGCTCTTATAATCACAAGAAAGGTGTAACGATGGTGGGAGAGCTCGTCAAGCGGCACATGTGTGGTTAAATGGCCATAGTACGTAGTTCACTTAACCTTTTCTCTTTTCAGTGTTCAATTTAGAACGACAAAGGAGAGATAGGACAGTTCTATCTCGTACGCGAAAGTGAATGAACCCGCAACCGTCGAGGGAAGTCACTTCAAGGAGGTAGAATGTCCAGCTTTTCTAGTCCATTCAACGACAACAACTCAACTCCAATAATCTAAACACTAAATGAGCCGTGAAAGTACGTGAGAAAAGGCATACTCTCGAAGTATCATCATGATCTAATCTTGATAGGGATCGATTACCCATCCCACCACGACCTGCCTCTTTGGGATCATCCGCTACTTCAACTTCTCCTGGGGTTTATCAGTCCCATCTTCCCCCCATTACGACGAGTGGGATACAGAGAAAGAAACTAGTTGTCGATGCGATCGTGGGCTGTGAGAAAGAGATGAACGAAGTAGAGCAGACGAGAGAAGTTTCCAGAGACCTCGATTCAGCAGTGACACTATATCTGCACCCCTTCATGCCCGCCTGGAACATTCCTCCCAGATTCGGATTGAGGTGCACCTGTGTAGGTTTCGAGAGGCTAGCCCGGGCCATAGGTTACAGCTATCTAAGTGAGAGGTCATCCCTTGCGAGTATCCATCCCTAACATCCATGACTTGCCATTCCATTCTCCCCTCCCCATTCCAATGCAATTGACTACTATGAACATGTAGAAAAGGTGGACTAGCCGTCTCATTCACCCCCCTTGAACGTGATGGGTAAGGAGGGGTAGGCAACCGATCTTATGCCTGTATGAGGGGATGAAATGATGTCAAGTGATATGCTCCCCGCCTCTCATGCGGATTCGAGGATAAGTAAACCATGACTAGTCCCTCCGCTAGCCGAAATAGAATAGCTGGTTTTATCTCCCAATGCTTCTATAGCCTGCCCTATTGGAAGCCTGATGATGGAATGAATGGGTAACCGATCGAACCTAACCACTCCTAAAAGAGGATTGGATCTCCATCCCGGCTGTCGAGTTAGCGAAAGAAAGGGGAGAAAACTTCCTCTCCTCACTTTAGTGGTAAGGTGAGTAGCTAGAGCTTCCTCACCATCCATTGAAGTATGTGATCTCAGCTATGCCAATGGAAAGATATGCCGGATAGTGATCAAACCATGCAGTTCTAGTCGACCCGGCACCCACTCCACCTTCAATGGATTGATCACCCACGGAGAAAGCTTGAAAGTCAATTGGGCTGATGCGATAGATAGTCAATCTCTATCTGAAACTGTACTTCTGTCATCCGCTTATCCCTCTCCCGGGGTAGGTTTGTCTCTTACGCCAGCCTATCTCCCCACGTTAATGTAATGATTGGCAGTCAAAGAAATCCAATTAGTCTTGATTGGTCATCCCTATCCCAGTGACTAGAATTTCCCACAGCCCTTTATGCGGACTTCCCAAGGGGGAAGGGTTGATGAGGAAGATGATGATGGAAGACCGCCGGCCACGAAAGCGAGGAATGATTGAATGGACTTTCTCCCCTGAGACCCCTTACCCATTCACCCTTATGTTGTGCCAGAAGGGAATGGGTTCGATCGCCAACCCTATCCAATATAAGTCTAGGTGCTTGATATTAAGTCGTTCGACCTGCCCCGATCGAAAGTCATTCTACTCTTCCCCTTCCATCCGATCAAGTGACTCCTATTCTCGTCCCTCGCTTTCATGGCCAGAACACCCTCTTCCCTCTCTAAACAACAGTCAAACCCTTGTGTCGAAAGTTTTTCAGCTAAGTCCTTTCAATGCATTTGCCCGCAAGCCCCTCATTTTCAGACTAAAGAAACCTCTTTCTTAAATCTTCGATGTTCGATCTCCCTGAGCCTTTCCCAAAAATTTCAACACCAAAGAAAGATTAAAGAGCTTGTGGGCTTCGGATAATGCTCAACCTTGAGTCACAGGACTGATCCCTATCCATGGTCGATTTGATTGGCCTGCCCCAGCTGACTCCTCCATCCACTGAATTCAAAGCCTTGAAACCTGGAAAAGTGATAATGTTGGGACAGGCAAGGCCGGCAAAATCATACAACACATGGCGTTGGATTTAAGGAAGTGTCAATCGAAGCAGTGGATATTTTAGGCTTGGCAACCAAGTTTAAAAGGCGAGAGCCCCCTAAAAAAGCCTTGAAGAAAGGAGACAGTCCTGATCAAATGGGGCAGGGCAAAAGCATGCATGAATGGTGGGCGAGAAGCCGAAGGGCAGGCGAAACGACTATAAGCACGATCTAAAATGGAGGGAGGGCCTCCTAATATCGAAAACTCCCCCTTGATGTTTAACGGAAGTCCAAGTACACCATTTCCTCTTCCATAAGACATTTCAATCGCGAAGGAATCAATCCAGTCGCAGGTTCCCCCCCTACGGGCTACCTTGTTACGCCCTTCCCCTCGCCTCGCTCTTGTGACATGCTATGTTTCCCCCGGGGTTAGTCCCATGCGTCAGTTTGTGGATCGCGGTCTCACGCAATAATCCCTACAGGTGCCCCATAGGGGGCCGGCCGCCCTACCTAAACCAGTCATCATATCAGTCCCTAAGCCCCATTGCGAGTCTTTCAAAACCATACGTGGAGCTTCCGCCTCATACGGTTCCTCCCAAGATGGCGGTAGGCCCAACCAGGCTTGTGCGGTTAAGGTTGCTGTACACGACCTCTCCTCTCTGCATCGTCAAAGCTCCCGCCCCGCCCCGGGACGTTGGCTATTGTGTACGAAGCAACCACCACGATTGGGCCAAGCCCGCACTTGTTCCATCCAGCCCAGCCCAAAGTCGTACAATTCTTGTTCAATCTATAAACAACTCCCACTGAGACCACTCGACCGATCAACTAACACCATTTCTTCTTGGAAAAGGTCGATCGATGAGTTCTTTCTTCTCCTGCAGTCTTAACCGGCTGTCCGTCGAAAGCCTTTGGTACCTAAGGGCTAGTACCAATACCTTCATTTCGGTGAACACGGAGCCCGCTGTTCACCAGCTGATAACTACTAAAGCTCACTCTACTGAACTAAGTTTCCAATGTATCGCGACTAAGAAAGACTTTCCAAAGGTATCCGAGCTTTGCTTTGTCAACATGTTGTAGATTGACAAAGGCGGAGGTTGCTTTGAAAACGTGCTAATGTTTCCAAATGGAACATAGTTACCTATGTTATGTGGTTTTCCAAAGCCCGGTCGCCCCTTTGCGTCGTAGTACGACTGTAGCTGTATTTTGCTATTAGGTGTTGTCCAATAGAATGTCGTGCGCTACTTAAGTAGTACTTCAGTAGCATTCACTACAAGTGGGCGCTACTGAGTTTCCAGAGGCGAACACTACACTATCAAGTGAAGTTATCAGCGAGCTACTTGAGTGACAAACTCAACCTTCGGTTCCCCACGCCCGCTAATAACTGAAAGATTCAGAAGTCTTGTAATAAGGCAAGAAGACTTTTGGTCGGTCAAAAGGAAGGAGTCGCCCGGCTGTTCGCCGCTCTTCCCAGACCGGTTTCTTTGTCCCAGGCCTTTTTGATAGAGATGTTCACCTAGGGGAAGGCCTTTTCAAGATTCAAAAAAAGGCTCACTTACTCTCCTAGCCTGCTTATGTTGTGGGCGGCCGCTCAACTCTTCAAGCGCTCCTCCTTGCTAAGCCTACTGATAGTTGATAGCTATCTTTTAATTATAACAGGCTGTTCGCCTACTTGCTTTGTTAATCAGTCAAGTAATGAACGCTTTCAACAATGGCAAGGAGTTTTCTACAAGCCGAGTAAGCGCATCACTTAACTAACAGTGCGAGCAGAAAGAGCGAGCCCGGAAAGAAAATGTGAGCATAGAGCGAAAAGAGCGAGCCACAAAAGCAATCTCAAGCAGGAACCTCACTCTTTGTTGGCTTGTCAGGATCATCATAAGAGTCAATAGAAGTAGGAATCAGAATTTGAAACAACCCAACCAAGCAAAAAACCAATCTACACCGGAACAAGAAATCTTTCAAGAAAGCCATAGTGTAATTAAGACAGAACAACTAGCCAAACATGCCCTGGGTTGAAAGAAGTGGTAGCGATCCGATCGAGTGGGAACGACAGAACTACCCGGGGATGGAGAACCTCTAGTAACCTACCAATATAGGCGGGAGGCAAAAATTCTTTCTCAATTCAAATACTTCTTATTCCCCAAAAACCCGTTGGAGTGAATGAATTTATAAATTCAAATCAATAAGGGGGGCGGAAGCCACTCGACTTGAAGGAGAGGGAATTGAATTAATTCTTTTTTTGCTCTATGCTCTCGGTTTGTTTCGACGGTTCTGTCTTCCAGTGAATGGAAAGCCTTTGCTTTGTCGAATCGCCTAATCTAGAGAAAGAAAGAAAAAGCGTTAAGCGGGTGAAGGCCTTTTGAAGATTCAAAAAAAGGCTCGCTTACTCTCCCAGTCTGCTTATGTTATAGGCGGGGCGGCCGCTCAACTCTTCGAGCGCTCCTCCTTGCTAAGCCTATTGATAGTTGATAGCTATCTTTTAATTATAACAGGCTGTTCGCCTACTTGCTTTGTTAATCAGTCAAGTAATGAACGCTTTCAACAACGACAAGGAGTTTTCTACGAGCCGAGGAAGTGCATCACTTAACTAACGGTACGAGCAAAAAGAGCGAGCCCGGAAAGAATATGCGAGCTTAGAGTGGAAAGAGCGAGCCACAAAAGCAATCTCAGGTAGGAACCTCACTCTTTGTTGGCTTGTCAGGATCGTCATAAGAGTCAGCAGAAGTAGGAATCAGAATTTGAAACAACCCAACCAAGCAGAAAACCAATCTACAGCGGAACAAGAAATCTTTCAAGAAAGCAATAGTGTAATTAAGACAGAACAACTAGCCAAACATGCCTTGGGTTGAAAGAAGTGATAGCGATCCGATCGAGTGGGAATGACAGAACTACTCGGGGATGGAGAACCTCTAGTAACCTACCAATATAGGAGGGAGGCAAAAATTCTTTCTCAATTCAAATACTTCTTATTCCCCAAAAACCCGTTGGAGTGAATGAATTTATAAATTCAAATCAATAAGGGGGCGGAAGCCACTCGACTTGAAGGAGAGCGAATTGAATTTTTTGCTCTCCGCTCTCGGTTTGTTTTGACGGTTTTGTCTTCCAATGAATGAAAAGCCTTTGCTTTGCCGAATCGCCTGATCTCGAGAAAGAAAGAAAAAAGCGTGACGTGGGTGAGCGGGATTTGAGTCTCGTGTCACTCCGTGTCCTGCGAACGTTACATTGTGCTTGCTCTGCATTTTTTTTGTCGTCTTTGGCATATCGACTCAGGGGAGCATCTTATCGAGTGTATAGTCGTCGTACCATTCCTACCTCAAAAAGGTGGAAGCGTCACTTTCTTTTTATGCATTCTCCGTCCGGCATAGCATTAGAAGCCAACGAAATCCATCAAAACTAGTGAAACTGCAAGCAATCATCAAGACCAGAGAATAATTGGAGGGAGAAAACTGGAGATATGATAGACTAAAAAGAAGGTCCTAACAGAAGGCAACAAGGCCTATCTTACAGAGAGTTGATCATCTTAAAAGACCTATCTATGAAGTATACTCCAAATAAAATAACAACCATCATCTTATGATACCCTAAAATGACTAAAATTGTAAAGAGCGAATAATACACAGACGCGTATCAAAAACTGAAGCATAAAAAAGGAGCATTACAAATCTGAGTAAGAGCAATCAAAACTAGTTAAACTGCAAGCAATCATCAAGAAACATATCAAAGAATAATCGGAGAGAGAAAACTGGAGAATTGATATACTCAATTAAATCATAAAAGAAGGCCCCAACAAAAGGCAATAAGGCCTATCTTACAGAGAGTTTATCATCTTACAAAGATCATCTTACAAAGATTACATTAGCTTAGACCCACGAAGACTCACTGCCAACGCGAGCTCGGGAATTAGCCGACTAATGGGCCACCATGGGAAACAGGGCAGGTCGGGTATTAAGAAAATTGTCGCATCTTAATATGATATGAAACTCATTCTTCCGCTTATCCGGCTCAGCCCCTTTCTTTCTTGTTCTCGCTCTCTCCTGTCATGCATCATGGCTGGGTGGAACACAAAGACATACATCCCTTTCTTTTGGCCAAGATTTAGATCTCACTAGTTAACCCTGCCTGGATTCCGAAGATGAGTAAAGTCAGTCTTTTGGAACTTGGTTTTCTTTATACGCCTCTTCCTGAAAAAGTTCCCATCCGCTGATGACCTCCCCGTTAAAGAATGCCAAACCGTTGATGACCTCCCCGTTAAAGAATCCTATGTTGGTGATTCCCTCGTTCCAATGCCTGCTGATGGGGAAGTGACTAAACCTGATCTACCCTCCTCAAGAAGGAAGGAACTAGCTATTGATGAATCCGAACGAACAACCGGTGGCATATAGCTCTGTTCCTCTATCCCTCAATTTGTAACCACTCTAGTTGTCATCCTTAGGAATTGAACATTCGATAACGGGGAATAAAAGAGTGGTGATCCATTGGTCGAAGAAGGGAGAGAAAAGAACGTTCGATTTACACCGCTAGATGCAAAAGAATAGAATCCAAGAATAATTGGAGGGAGAAAACTGGAGAATTGATAGACTCAATTAAATCATAAAAGAAGGCCCTAACAGAAGGCAACACGGCCTATCTTACAGAGAGTTGATCATCTTACAGAGATAACATTAGCTTAGACCTTTGAAGTCGTGAATCAAGTATACTGAATTAAAATAATAACCATCATCCTATTGATACCCTAAAATGACTAATATAGTAAAGAGCGCATAAATACACATCATAGAAGTATGCCAGAAACGAAAATTGCTCTCTGTTTCTTCTTGGTTATCGATTAGAGATCTATCATTGTAACTATTGTTACCAGACTTTATAATAACAACCATCATCTTATGATACCCTAAAATGATTAAAATAGCTCTGTTTCTTCTTGGTTATCGATTAGAGATCTATCATTGTAACAATTGTAACCTGACTTTATAATAACAACCATCATCTTATGATACCCTAAAATGACTAAAATAGTAAAAGAGCGCATAAATACACATAGAAGCATGCAAGAAACTAAAGCATAAAAAAAGAACATTACAATCTGAATAAGACCAATCAAAACTAGTTAAACTTCAAGCAATCATCAAGAAACATACCAAAGAATAATTGGAGGGAGAAAACTGAAGAATTGATAGACTCAATTAAATCATCAAAGAAGGCCCCCACAGAAAGCAACAAGGCCTATCTTACAGAGAGTTGATCATCTTACAGAGATATTGAAGCCGTGACCCAAGTATACTGAATTAAAATAATAACCATCATCCTATTGATACCCTAAAATGACTAAAATAGTAAAGAGCAAGGCACAAAAAATATCAAAAAAAAATGAGAAGAGCTTGAAGATCAGACCCCCAAGAAACCAAATTAACTCACAATCAGGAAGGTTAGATCCTCCCTAAACAATTAAGAAACCCCACAAACAAAGGGTTGAGAGATGCACCCAAAAAATTAGAAATCAAAAAACCCCCCTCATTAGCAACATCTTCAAAAATCCAGAGAGTATCCTAGGGGTCTAAGATAAAAAAAGAAGAAGAGAAAACCAATAAAATATTAATGCATGAAGACTATAAGAGAAGCTAGGAATGGTCACCAAGGAACAAATAAAACCAAAATACATAAAGGAGAAAACCAAAAAACAAAGAACATCACAAACGATAATAGAAACATAGTGTATCTATTTCTTTCATACATTCATACAGACTTGACTAATCGTGGATCCAATCTTCGAAAGACCTCACAACACAAGTTAAAGTCTGGGACGAGACTGATAGAACAGAATGATATAGAAACATATTGTATCCATCTCTTCTTTCATACATTCATACAAACTTGACTGATCGTGGATCCAACCTTCGAAAAGACCTCACAGAAGACAGAAAAAACCAGAGAACAAAATAAATGTAACAAAAAATCAATAATATTAAAATAATGATAAAAACTCTACTAACCGATTCCATGGATCTCTTTCATGCATGTCTTCTCTCTGTTTTTCCATAATCTGAGCTTTGAAAGACCTCAGAATAGGGCAATTAAAAAAAACTACAAAAAAGCAAGTTAATAAAATATAAATAAAAATCAATAATGATAAAAAATTACAAGAAACACACACTATCTGCTGACTGATTTTATTGATCCAGGAATTCTCGCATGCCTACTGAGCCATAAATAAATAAAAGCTATGCCCCCAAACAGTCACAACATTTGGCGTTAAAAACCAATAAACATAACAATACATAAACAGGAACAAAATTACAAAAAGGAGATGTGTAAAATTTTATACTCTTTCTCTCTCCAATCAGTCTGACATGCATAGAATGGGTAGAGACCTCTCACTCTGAAATGGATCATATCAGTTCCCCTTCTCCCTCTTTTACTCTCTCTCTCATCTGATTTGGTTGATATTGCTAAATGAGCCAAATGAGGTCTTTTAGCTTCAGGCTTGCTGTTGAGTTCAGGAGCTCCAAAAACTTGCCTAAATCTCAATGTCTAATCAGCTCCAGCTGAGACCACTGTGCACCCATCTAGGCTCTGCATAGAAACAACAAACTTAACATAAAACTTTTCTCAAGGAAAAAAAAAAAACAGAAACAAATGAAAAGCAACTAATTATCAAAACCAGAAATTGAAAAGTCACAAGATGAAAACTTCTATACCTGGGCCATGAATAGAACTCTATAAGTATGCCCAGCCAACTTCACCATAGATGGATACTTCCACACTGTCAATTGGTTCTGAGTAAACCCATCAGAGCTCAACAACTCTCTCTCATTCTTACTCCAAAGCAATGAACACACTTGAGACCCCGTATCCACTGAATTTATGCAAGCTCTAGTGTGTGTATTCCAAAATTTGATACACCTATCAGCCCCACCTCCACCTGAAGCCAATAAATTTCTCTGAAATGGGCACTGCCACCAAATGGTCCTCTAATCTATGCAGTGGTGAGTTGTTGGAATTATATAAGCTTTGATCCCAAATTTGATACACCTACCAGCCCCACCTCCACCTGAAGCCAATAAATTGCTTTGAAATGGGCACTGCCGCCAAATGGTCCTCTAATCTATGCAACGGTGAGTTGCTAGAATTAGATAAGCTTTGATCCCAAATATGGAGGATATTGTCATCTCCACCACTTGCTAGTTGTTTGCATGAATTAGACCATTTGAGACCACAAACTTCTTGTTGGTGGCCTCTCACATCGTTGTTGATAATGAGGCCATCATGGCCACCAGTTGTGAGAATATGAGAATTCCACACGAGAGGGAACTCGCCCACGGTGATGAGTTCGTAGCTGTAGAAAAACCACATGAGAGGTTTTTGTTAGTTAACAGTTCAGTTTGATGTTTGAGATGGTTTCTTCACGTAGACCATCCTGTGGGTTGCTCGAGAGCTAAAACAATAATGAAAAGAGATGCAGAAAACCCAAAAACACACACATACAGAAAGAACCAATGCATGCTTGCACATATATTTTGACATAAACATGAACCTGTGTAGTCGAAGTTACATCCCAGAGATGGACATTAGAATTGTTAAATCCAACAGCTATATGCTGCCCACCAGGTGCCCATTGTCATCAATGGTTGTCAGCTCATAAGTAGATCCATTTTGAACCATCCCATTGATAAACTGTGGTCCCAAGGGCAATGGCCAACACATTGCCACAACTCCAATCCAACAGATTTAAATAGTAATCATCCAACAACTCTGGGGAGGGAGACTGCAAAGGTATCCAACAGATTCAAATAGTAATCATCCAACAACTCTGGGGAGGGAGACTGCAAAGGAAATGTCTTCGAGGGAGAGAGTCAAACTTGAGGAATGTCTTCGAGGCTTGGTTGATCGCACTTGATACTTATCTGAGAGAACTTCCTCATAAGCTCTCTCAAGGGTTGGGGGCTTGCTCTTAAAAGCAAGGATTCTCGTTCTATTTTTTAATACAATCACGGAGAGATGCTTCCTATAAGCCTCTTTTGATGGTGAACCAGAGGTGGTATTCTCTTTCTTTGAATCCATGAGCATATATCGAGCAACGTCAAGGTCCATTGTTCTTCTATCTGGGATGAATCTACCACTCTGTTTTATAGAAAATGAAATTAAGTAACAGATGGACCAAAGAACAAGACAATATGGAATTGGCCTTCATTCACAAAAAAGATGCCACAAACAGAAAGAAGAAAAGGTCCATATAACTCAAGGAAGGGACCTATGTCAAAAGCAAGTAAATCTTGACTCAACAAGAAGAAGAAAACATGGAATTAGCCTCCGGAAATAGATTGAAATTATAAAATATTACTCAAAAATTGAAGAAAGAAGCCACAAACAGAAGCAAGAAATCTTGACTCAAGGAAGGGACCTATGTCAAGGGAAAATAAATCTTGACTCAACACAAAGAGGCCCTTTACAGCTAATAACCTAATATGGCAAATAAAACAATCAAGTGGCAAAATCCTCAAATAGAGGATTAGAGTCTCCATCATCTCATGTGCGTTGCTAAGGGAAGACTCAATTGGATAAAAATGAACAACATGGGATAAGTCTAAGGTACCAAATGTTGTTTTCAAAGAAAAATAAATAAATGAAGAGAAAACAAGAAATATGAAGAGAATTCTGAACTCCATTAAGATCATATAACTAAATTTACAATTTCCTCAAGAATTACAAATAACTACATAAATCATAAAAGAAGTGTAGGAAGGTTAATTTGTGATTAATCAGAGAGCAGAGAAAATGGAGAAATCAATGATGGATAAATATCACCCAAGAAATAATGAAACAGGCAAAAAATCAAGATCAAACCCTTTAACAACTCAAACCCTAACAATCAAAAGAGGCTACGAAGCACAAATTTCTTACGTAATGTTGGCTTGAAGAAGGTCTTCTTGGAACCATCTGCTCACGAAGAGGGTGACGCCTCTCTTGCTTCATTGAAGCAGATGAAGAGAGAGAACCTGCAACCATAAATTAAAGAAAAAGAGCAAAGAAAAAATAGAAAATACCTACAAAACAGAAAAAAAGCACAAAAAAATATCTACACAAAAATAACAGAGAATTGCAACAAATTCACAGAACACTTGAGCACTTGGTGATTGTGTCTCTTTTCATAGAGCGAATGGATAGAGAGAGAGAGAGAGAGCAGAAGGGTTTTTCGTAAGACTAGGCTAGGCTTCCATTCAATGTGTTTATGTGCGCTAACGGTTGAAACTAGGTTTCCTTAATTCAGAGACATTGGGATGTAAGGAACTAGCCGTTTGATAAAACTAGGCGTCACACAGAGGATCAAGTCAAGAACTTTTGGAACAAGCTAAACTCGAAATACAAGATTCGATAAAAGAACAGTTAATCGAGCCAACCAGTACTCTTTGGGCTTGTAAAGCATTTTATATATTAATAAAAGAGTAGAATAAATTCGAGAAAAATTTAAATTAGTGATCAATTACCAACCCTTGAATGTTTTTCTTGCATATGATAAATTCCCTCTGTCAAATCAAATTGCACTATTCTCCTAGATTTCTCACGCACACATATTTTCTAAATTTGATTTAAACTCTGGATTTTGGCAAATGGGAATTCATCCAGATGACCGCTCTAAAACAGCTTTTTGTTGACCAAATTATTATTTTCAATGGATAGTCATGTCTTTTGGTTTGAAAAATGCATCCACATATTTTCAAAAAGTCTTGAGTAACATTTTTTAACCAATCTCTACACAGGCACTAATATACATAGATGATATATTCCTCTTCTCCCCTAATCTTGATAGTCATATACTTCTATTAGAAAAATTCTATTATCTCTATTGTAATATAGAATTATGCTTTATGAAAAGAAATGCATCTTTGCCACAACAGAAATTGATTTTCTTGAAATGCATTTCCATAATGGAATGTATCAAGTTCAGCCTCATATAGCTAAACACCTTCTAGACTTTCCAGATATCCTATCTTCTGTAAAGCAAATCCAGCAGTTTTTAGGAATTGTGAATTATGTGTCCCCTTTTATTCCTAAACTTTCTCTCTTTACTAGTCCACTTTATCTTTTACTAAAGAAAAAAACACCACCATGGATAAGAAAACAGACTAAGTGTGTTCTAGAGCTCAAAAGACTATCTCAAAAATTACCTTCCATGAAAATTCCATCTACAGGAAATCGAATTTTGCAAACAGATGCTTCAGAAGAATTTTGGGCATGTATTTTGCTTGAAGAAAGGGAAAAAGAAAGGATGATATGCAGTTATAAAAATGGAAAGTTCAAAGAATCTGAACTTCAATATCATTCTACTTTTAAAGAAATCCTTGCAGTAAAAAGAGGAATTGAAAACTTCCAATTTCATCTAATAGGACACTCTTTTCTAGTAGAAATGGATTTGTCAGCTTTTCCAAATATGCTCAAGTTTAAAAATAAGATTCTTTCAAATCCACAATTACTCAGATGGGAAGCTGGTTTTCTCAATGGAATTTTGAGTATAAACATATCTCTGGAAAGAACAATATCTTAGCTGATATGTTTTCTCGAAAAAAAATTTCTGAAGATATTGTTCTTCAAGTTGTTCCTCAAGTTGTTCCCTATTTAGGAGCAATAATCAGAATAAAGGACAAACCTAGAGATGTTCCTAATGAAATACTTGACATCATAATCACCAAGACAATGGAAGCAAGAAATGAGATTATGCAAAAAAAAATGCATGAAATATTAATCAGAAATCATGGAGAATGTTTTCAATGAATTCGATGTCATCTTACTTATCCTTTTTTATCTTTATTCCAAATCAGACATTATTATAATATGCCTAAAGAAGCTCTTTTTTTTTTTTGGTATCTTACCCAAAATCACCATATTTGCTTTAATTTCCATACAAAGAAATTATTATCCTACCTCAGACACTGTCATTTCCTACAATGGAACAATTATATTCACCCCAATCCCAGAGCTTTCAACTTTTATAAATTCTTTTTAAAACATTATCATTATAATCAATAGATTGAATCTTTTGGTTATTATCACAGACCTTATATCATTATAGCCTTTCACCTAGACCTCCAATCTCAAATTCACCCTGAATATACTTTCATTACCCAACATCCCCATATTCAGACCATTGGATGATATGATTCTAATCTCCTGAATTTTTGGTTATTTCAAACAGAACTATGGAAAGAGTTAAAAACTATCATGTATTATATTAACAGAATCCAGCCATAATGGATTCCTTTGGATGTCTATATAGGAACTACAATATGGAATGATGAAACTCCCCGAGGAGCTGCCCTGCTACATCAATTGCATATATGGCTTGCCGATCATTCTCCTCTGGTTAAAGCACAAACAGACAGCTCAAGTGATGATACCTATATTGGACCTCACATAGCCCGTCCAACCATTCTTCTCAAAGTTATAATTCTGATGGCCTACCCTTAGATTATGACACAAATTAGAAGACGGATTACTGTTCAAGATGAGGACGAATAGAAGACGGATTACTGTTCAAGATGAGGACGAATTACTGTTCAAGCTGAGGACGAATTGCTGTTCAAGATGAGGACGAATTGCTGTTCAAGATGAGGACGAATTATTGTTCAAGATAAGGACGAATTACTATTCAAGGTGAAGACGAATTACTGTTCAAGATAAGAGCGAATATACTTTTCACTGTAGATGTCGGCCACCTGTCCACTGTTTATCTACGTTTCACTGTAGATGTCGGCCACCTGTTCACTGTTTATCTACTTTTCACTATAGATGTCGGCCACCTGTCCACTGTTCATCTGCTTTTCAATGTAGATAATGGCCACCTATATCGACCATCTTTTTATTTTATTTTAGTTTGAAGTCTGGATTTCAAATCCGGTGCCTATAAAATGCGTCTTAGGTTGTATGTGAAGACAGAGCGCTACTTAGAGCCTCTCAGCCTAGTTTCCTGCTTTGGTGTGCTTGCTTTTCTTATGTCTTCCAGTTTTCTCTTCCCGTTTCCGCTTATGCCTTTCAGCTTGTAAGCTTTGTATTATCTGTTAATACTGCTTTGGTGTGCTTTGATCCTTATTCAGTTTTTATGTTATGTTATTCGGACTTTATTTTGTTCTGTTATTCTGTCTTTATTATGTCTTCTTATGTCTCTATAGTATGCACATCTATAATGGTATCAAAGCCATACTGAGATTAAATTCTTAAATTTATTATATTGGCTGGGTTAATCTAAAGCTCATACTGAGATTAGTATGCTCTACGTCTGCCTAGCTGGTCTAGGATCTCTCGCATCAGAAAACATGGTATGGATTAAAGGTTGATTTTTAGTGTTGATGTTATTCCACTGTCAATATTTTCTGAAGGTTAACATAATAGGAACTCTGTTGAAGGCGAGAAGGCCATGGTTAGAGTTCATATCTTGTTAACAATAAGGAGTTTGGCCTTACCTTTATTTCAAAATATACAGTCAATATAGTAAATAATTTTAAAAACATTTTTAAATGGCAGAAGATACTGTTTCAGAAATTTCTATAGATAGTACCTCTTCCCCTAATTCAAATTTTCGTCCTATGTTTTCAAAACAAGGCCATCTTTTTGAAATAACCTATACCCCGGAAAGTTTTCTGAAACCAATTCTCAATTAATTAATCATTATCATGTTTATGATAAATCTAGTTTAAATTGGACCAAAAAAATCAAAAAACTGTGTGGAAAAAAGAACCCTGAAGCAATTAAAGAATATGTTCAAGCCTCTTCGTTTGACCAACACCAGATACCTGCCACCCAATCTGAACAATACATTACCATTACCTTACCCAGCAACCTATTCCTCTAATGGCTTAGAGATGATTACACTCATATTCACTTTGGAGCCACTTAGCTAGCCTTGACTTTTCATGGAAGAAAATGTATGAAAGCAGTTTCCCGAATTGCTTTGTTAGATTCCAGGCTTTTAGAATACCAGCATGCATGTATTGGAACTGTGCAAACAACTTTGAATGCAGGAACTATATTCGTTACCTTTTTCCTTACCTTTGAATGCAGGAACTATATTCATTACCTTTTTCCCAAATTTAATAGCCCAATTAAGGACCCTCATTTGAGTTCAGCTTTTGAAGTCCAGTTACAAATCACAGGAACCACACAAATTGAAACAGCCATTGTAGCTCCACTCCATTATCAAATGGTGTATAGATTACATAACAATGCTTTTGACATAGTCACCCCTCTACCCCCTAAACAAGAAAATACAGCCTTGTTTATCAAAGTTGATAATAATTCTCAACCTGTCTGTCATTATATTCCTAGACAAATCTCTCAAGAAAGATTGTTTGAATTGATTCCACCTACATGGGTAACAAATTATGAAACTCTTCAAAATCAGAGTCAACCATTGATGTAATCTGACTCCAGGATGATTAGAGTGCCAGATAGAACTGTGCAAAGAAGTTCTGGAAAATGGGATTATTATGTAACATATGGTTGTTCAAAACCCAAACACAGTGTTTCAGATATCGTCCCAACAGGATGGGATGATTAAGAAGATCCAGAAAGAAACAACATCCCATAATGCTTAGCCTTTGATCCTCAAAGTTCAAGTTGTGCCTCAAAATTTCCTCCATTACATAATTATGAGAAACTCCAAGAAAATGAAAAACATGTATGGAAAATTAAGAATCCCAATATTAGAGATGTTACTGGCATACAAAAGTCTATTTCTCTAGCAGAAGCCCGTCTGAATTGGCAAGCTGAAAATGCTAAATCTCAAAATTTAGCATTACTTCATATAGAAGAAAAACAAAATTTTATGTCTTCTCAGTTGCAGGGATTATCTGGCATAATCATTCAATTAAAAAAAAATCCAATTGTTGCATGAAGAATTGATGCAAATATTGTATACAGTGAAAGTTATACATGAACAGTCTTATTTGTTGAGCCAAAAAGGAAAAGAAAAATGCTTTTTTGGAAATACGGTTGTAAAGCCTAGAAAGATATCTTTAGATGAAATCCCAATACCCTCAATACCAGTACCAGTCCCAAACCCAACCTTTGTTATCAAATCCATATACCCAGAATTATCCTATTTTAAGAAGTTCAGATCCCTTTCCCCCAACAAGACTTTACCCACCTACTGGTCTTATTCCTCCCAAACATTATAGTTTTAGAGTACTAAGTTCATTTGAAGATGAAAGAAGATTTCCTGAATAAATGTTTTTTCCTCAACTAAGAAAAACACCAAATGTATCAATACCCAGTTCATCCCAACATCCAATTCCCAGTCCTCCAACTACCTTGCCATCAATAATAGTTCAACGTCCTATTGATTCCTAATTACCAAAACAAGAAACCCAAATGTTTCAAAATTCTGATACTGAATCAGATGTTGTAGCCTCTTCTGTCCCAATTCAAATAAACCCCTATGATACCATTACAGATGTGCATACTATATAGACATAAGAAGACATAATAAAGACAGAATAACTGAACAGAATAAAGTCATAATAACAGAACATAAAAGCTGAATAAGGATCAAAGCACACCAAAGCAGTATTAACAAATAATACAAAGCTTACAAGCTGAAAGGCATAAGCGGAAACTGGAAGAGAAAACTGGAAGACATAAGAAAAGCAAGCACACCAAAGCTGGAAACTAAGCTGAGAGGCTCTAAGCAGCGCTCTGCCTTCACATACAACGCAAGAGGCCTTTTATAGGCACCAGATATGTCACAGATGTTTTGATAGTGTAATAAATGCGTATATCCCTGCCGTTATTTAAAAAACACTTTTTTTTTTTTTTTGAAGTTTTCAATTTGTTGATGACTTTCAAAAATGATAAAATGGCGATAGTATTTCGAAGGTCGATGTTTAAAAAAGTCCCTCATGTGAACTTTCAAAATCCAAAACTAATCACATTTGGAATTATTTTTTAAAAAAGTTTGATATTCAAAATCCAAAACTATGAAATTAGTTTAATTCTTAATATAGGATTTTTAGGATCCAAAAAATTGGGAAAAATATTAATTTTAGGTCTTTAGATTTTGAATATCTATAATTTTAAAAAGGGTGTGGTTTGTAAAGTGCCTAGGCTCTAAACAATTAAATTAGAGCCTACCTTCAAATAGTGTTGAGAAATATGGTTTTAAAATTGGAAATCTTTGTGATAGCCTTAAAATATATTTTCATATGAATTTGTAAATTTTAAAACTTTAAAAATAGTATAGATCGATAGATCTATGAAAACTTGAAAATCTTGAAAATTGACTGTCCAAAGATATGTTACAAAATACACTGTTTTCAAAACTTGAAATCCATTTTTTTCTCATGTCCATGCATATCGATGTCAAGATGATTGATTTGAAGATATTTGGGCATCAAAACAACATTTTCTAGTGAAAATTTATATGTAGGCTCAAATTTGATTGTTTAGAGCCTCGGCTCTATATAAACTTTTTCCTTTTGAAAAGGGCCCGATTTGTATAGAGCTGAGGCTCCAAACAATCAAAGTAAAGCGCACTCTCAAATAGTGTCAAAAAAATGTGGATTCAATATTGGAAATTTTTGTGATAGCCTTAAAATATATTTTCATCTTCAATTATACAATTTAAAGCTTCAAAAATAGTATAGATTAAACAGATCTATGAAAATTTGAAAACTTGAAAATTGACGGTCCAAAAATGTATTACAAGATACACTATTTCCAAAACTTTGAAATCCATTTTTTTTCTCATGTCCATACATTTTGATGTTGAGATGATCAATTTAAGAATATTTAAGCATCAAAACAACCTCTTTTGATGAAATTTTTGAGGTAAAAATAATTTGTAAAAAAAATATCATACATAAAAATAACAAAGATGCCCCTCCTATTTTCTTTTGTCAATGAATATGAACTGTCCAGAGCCCATATAGGTCAATTTGGGTCGTCTAGCACATAATATATATATAGCAATGATTTCGTGTATAGTAATATGATGCAACAACCTTAAAAGCCCAATTAACATAGGCCGTTCATTTTGGTGAGTAGAAGGATTTTTTCATTTCAAATTTTTTTGGATGGTTTTATTTATCATTAGATGAACAATGTAAAAAAAATAAAATGATTTTGAGTTTATAAAGGCGAAGATATTGAAATTCACAAAATGAATGGTCTAGATTCGGTTTTGGATGGTACTCATTTTGACCATATCTAGGGTAATTGAACCTTTTTTTTTTTTTGGATTGATTATTGAGATGAAGAATACGTGTGTGCAAAATTTGGGACCACAAACATGGGTTTCTAACAGTGTCGTTGCATTATACTATAATACAACCGTTACATTAGATCATTTCACAAATACAAATGTTACATTAGATCAAACACAGCCGGAACATTCAAATGTCAAAAATATTGTTTACCATTTGTAGAGCTCTGGTGAATGGGTGTGAGTTATCCTTGATATCTTTGGATATCAATTTTATTGATGTTCTATATTGGCTTTCTGCTTGATCTACGAGGTGTCTTGGTAGTTCCATCTTTGTTGTCTGTAACAATGACTCTCTAGTGGTGGACCAAGAGCCCCAACACACATGAAATGAGTATTTTTTGTTTCCATGCGTTTCTTTGTTTCAAACACGCCCGAAGAAGTGTGTTTTTTTCCCACTTTCAAGCTTCGATTTCCCACTTTTATGCGCTTCTTTGTTTCAAACACGCCTGAAGAAATGTGTTTTTCTTTTTTAACATCTTCGATAAAATTTTCCAAAAACCTTAGTCCTTAGTAAGGGAAAACTAGGGACTAGAGGCTGAAGAAACCCCTAAGGTGGGACAGTGTTCCATACGCATATGTTGCTTCATCGATCTTGATGTCTTGAGTTTTTGTAACTTGATAAGTTCCCAGTTCGATTATTATGGGGCTTTGTTTATTTTATTTTATTCTCTCAAAAATGATCAGGAGCCCAATTGTTCTTTTCTTCTTTTTTTTTAGAAAATTAGGAGCCCAATTGTTCTTTTGGAAAATGGTCACTTAAAAATTCTAAGGTAGATCCTATAGTTTAATATCATAGAAATCCTCATAAAGTAAGTCATTTACCAAAGCAAGCAAGTACACGTTTTGTTCCTATAGGAGAATTGTATGATGTCTCGTATCCCTTTTATATATGAAGGTGTTTTGGGACGGTGATGCAAAATCACCTCTTATTTGATATTTCCCTGTGTCGAGAGTCATTTGGTCAAATGCAAAAATTACCTTTATGGAGCACATATAAGTCACCGTAGAAGAGAAGAAAACTGAGAATTAAGCAGTTTTTGGAAAAGAGGGATTGGGAGAGTGCATATCTATTGGCAAACCCTAGCATTGTTGTGCCCTAGGCCAAACTTACCAACATTTCTTTACAAAGAAGCGGTCGGGCAATTGCATCAAATAAAGGAGTTGAGTAATGGTGTCTTTGTGGCATGAATAAAAATGATTTGAACTTTCTTTACCATTGCTACGTAATCTCTATAAGATCCATAAAACTTTTAATTTCTCCATTAATAGTGAATGCATTCTTACTTGTTGCCCGTGCATGGACCCATTTAGGTGTACCACATAAATTGACATGTGCTTTTTGCTATGTGCATGTGTGTTGTATTTTCTTGGATTCCTATTTCATAGCTTTTTGTCCATTTTATATTTTTCCCCATTTCTGGCACGTATATTTTTATTCTTCAACATCTAGTTTTCTTCAAACTGGCTCGTCAGTGATTGGCAAATCACTTTAAGGTGTTAGATTTGTTGTTGTGAATAGTTTACCACATGAAGTAGAAATTGGGGTTACCAGATTTGCTAACATATACTACGCTTTCACGGGAGAGTACAATTGTTTGCTCCCATGGGCCAATGAGGTATTTAGAATGATATTTTTCAATTAAAAATGTTTAGTTGTACCTAGAAATCATCAAATGTATTTTAGGGAAACAAAGAGGAAAGCAACAATTAAGATTATTATTATTTTTCTCTCCTTAAAACACTTAGATCCAATCATCGATGGTCCCTTTTCAATATTTTTCAATTTATTATTGTTGTTGTTATTGTGGTTGGCCGCTAAGTTCAATAGGATGCATACCCACAATTTGGTCTAGGTAGAACCGGTAGTAAATGTCTCGATTTTGAGTTGCAAATCATACAAACCCAATCATGCTTGTTTTTCAAATGGAAAAATACAAGATAATCTAATAATTTGGCTTAAATTATCTGATATTGAGTCACATTTAAAACGTAGGATATGTAGCTTTAAATAATAGAGAATAAGACAGCTATCAAGAAGAGAGAAGATCACAAAATTTATAAAGACAAGTCTAATTTCTCGTTTGGGTACTTGGAAATACGTTTGCTTGAGGGATGCATATTCTCGGATATACATCTGCCAGATAAAACTCCTAGGAAATATGATAATCCTCTTTGATAGTATCTAAATGCAACTCAGGATATGCCTTTATTTGGCTCTCCAAGGAGATAAATTTTATTATAATTTCATTTTGTTCAAGTTATATAATATAAGGCTACAAGGTCCATCTTTGTAATTCTTCATTGGGAAATTTTTTCTCGTTCTAAATAAATCAATGTAATGTTTTTATTTTCCTTTTTCGTGAAAATCGATCTAGAATTTCTTAATTTATTTGGACAAGTTAATTAAATAGTATCATGCGAAAAGAAATATTTTGGTTTTAGTGGTCTTTTGGGTATTTTATTTTATCAAAAATATATTTTCAATATTATTTTTAGGCGCGCTCCATTGAGATGATAGAATTACCAAATTCAATATTTATATAATTTGTAAAAGAAATTAAAAATAAAATAATCCGACACATCAGATCCAAGATCAAATGGTTAGTGGCTCGCTTGATCTAAATTCAATGGCTGGATAGGAAAATATATATCTTCTATCTTGAGAGGAAATATAGTAACATTTTCTTAGTGATAGATTTTCACAAAAGGAAAAGGTTTATATCCTTCTCTTACTGTATAAAAGATATATACTTCTCCCAACTATCGATCCAATTATAGATCAAGTGAGTCACTCACTCTTTAGAGTATTTTATATTAAATTATTTTCTACAAATTATATGAATATGAAATTTAGAACGTGCCATCATCTCAATAGGCTCACCTAAAAAAATATTAAAAAATATTTTTTATAAAATAAAATTACGAAAATACCCTTGAAACTTGCAAGGCTATTTTGTTTTTAATTTTTTCTGCAAATTATACGAATATGAAATTTAGAATGTATCATCATCTCAATGGAAATTTAGAAAGTATCATCATCTCAATGAGGTGCACTTAAAAAATATTTTTGATAAAATAATATATCAAAATAGCCCTAAAATTTGTAAGGGTATTGGTTACTTTATTTGACTAGAAATATTCTTTTTATATTTTTTACATGCATGAGTTCAAGAGAGGAGTTGCTGCCCAAAATATCTCAAAATATTGTCAAAAAAACTTTTTTTAAAAGAAATTGTTTGGTACGACCGCATTTCTACTTTTACTGTCCCCGAAGTATAAAGAATCAATCTTAAAAATGGATGCAAATAGGTGGCTATCTAAAAACAATTAAAATTAACCATTCAAGTTTCTTTTTTTAATGAAATTATTATAGTTAATTTGTAAAATTTATTTATTTATTTTTATATTCATGATCTCCATATTAGAGATTAATTATATTTAAAAATTAGGTCAAAAAATCATCTCCAAAATAGATTTTTAAGAGCTGATTCATGCCTCTCCTTCCCAAATAAAATAGCATGACGTTGTGATTGGGGCTATCTCAACCATCCATTTAAAATGGACGGTTGGATCGGGGAAGTATATAAATTTTATACAGCAGGGAGAAGTAGAGAAAGTTTGCCCACAAAGAAGCCCCCTTCAAAGACAACTGGTTTTAGGGTTTTCGTTCTCATTGCTGTGGTTCGTTTTGGGGGCGAAGAAGCCTCTCTCTAGCAAATAGCAACAATGGTCTGTATCTTTGCTCTACTTTTAGCAGTCATTTTTTTGCTGAAACTCTTATGAAGCTATCTCATTTTGTATTTCTCTGCTGGTTCAGTTGATCCCGAAGAAGAACCGCAACGAGGTGTACAAGTACCTCTTTCAAGGTCCTCCCTTTCTTTCTACTCCCTTCTCTCTCTACTGCATGATTTGTCATTACTCTTTCTTAAATAAAAGAAGAAGGTTCTCCTTTCTAAAGCTTTGTTTCTCATGCTATGTATTTTGTTTGCAATCACAGAGGGGGTGCTCCATGCCAAGAAAGATTACAATCTGGAAAAGCACCCTAACATCGATGTTCCGAATCTCCATGTGATAAAGCTCATGCAGAGCTTCAAATCAAAGGAATATGTTCGTGAGACATTTGCGTGGATGCATTATTATTGGTACCTCACGAACGATGGGATCGAATATCTTCGCACTTATCTCAATCTCCCATCTGAAATCGTTCCTGCAACTTTGAAGAAGTCAGTCAAGCCCGGTGGTAGACCCTTGGGCCCGCCTGGTGATAGGCCTAGGTAAAACCTAAATTTATCATGTAAAGGGATATCTAGAGCCCTAATTTTTTTTCAGTTTCCTTCTTCTTCTGCATAATCATTTTCTCTTCTTCTGCATAATCATTTTCTTTCGATGTTTGTTGGTGAGCTATGTTAGTAGTGTTTTAAGTATTTTGGACATTGTTTGTGTTGTGTTTGCAGGGGCCCACCTCGTTTTGATGGTGAAAGGCCAAGATTTGGCGATCGAGATGGGTACCGTGGGGGTCCTCGTGGACCTCCTGGTGAATTTGGTGACAAGGAAGGCGCTCCACCTGAATTCCAACCATCGTTTAGGGTATTGTCCATTAAAATGATCTCAATTTTTTGGTTATATTCATGTTTTAGGGGACTGACTTTCAGATTGTGCTTTCAAGGTTCCCCTCTTTATGTGTATTTATTGCATTGATTAGCTATTTAATTGGTTGATAAGTTATTTAATTTTGGTTCTTTTCCTGTTAGTTATATGCTGTTTTTCATGTTTAACCATGTAGCTCTTGGGTTGGTCGTTATGGGACTTTTTGTTAATGGTCGTATATTAGTTGTTCATGTTTTTTCTGATGGAGGTTTTGGATAAGTATCTTTTTGGCGAATGAAAATCTTCATGCAATTTGGTATCTGTAGCTATATGCTAACCGTTCATTTTCATTAGCATGTGCTCATTGGTGAGAGTGTAGCGTGGATTCATAGCTTGATTGATATAAGAAAGTCCTTCTTTGGAAGGAAACATATGGGTTAATTGTGGGTTTTTATAGGACAACGCTGATCTTTGTTAGTTGTTGGCATGCATGGAATAGTATATAGTGGATGTTTAGATTTAGACCCATGCGATCCTATCACTGGATTACTCTTGTATTTTTCTTATTTCTTGTTCTTGAACTTGCAAGTAAAATGCACACGTCAATTCATGCAATTTGGTATCTGTAGCTATATGCTAACCTTTCATTTTCATTAGCATGTGCTCATTAGTGAGAGTGTAGCGTGGATTCATAGCTTGATTGATATAAGAAAGTCCTTCTTTGGAAGGAAACATATGGGTTAATTGTGGGTTTTTATAGGACAACGCTGATCTTTGTTAGTTGTTGGCATGCATGGAATAGTATATAGTGGATGTTTAGATTTAGACCCATGCGATCCTATCACTGGATTACTCTTGTATTTTTCTTATTTCTTGTTCTTGTACTTGCAAGTAAAATGCACACGTCAATTCCACTTTTTCACTTTTAGACGTAATCAGACGGCTTAGTTGGTATTCCTTGGTAGTACTTTTTATTATATACATGATGATTGCTAGCCCATGTGAGACTCTTTGTTTCTATATTTTTGTAGCTATATTTAATGATGAATATTTGTATGGTTCTTTAGACTTCTGTTCTATTTCATAATTGATCCAACCATAGTCGCTAGAACATTGTACTCACATCTTATAGTAGCATTATCAACCTTAGTCACTAGAAAGCATCTTGCATCTTCTTCCACAGTGGCACCTAGACATTCTCCATAACTAAGCCCAATGTAGCACATAATTCATTTAAATGTTAGCTTATTGGGACAAAATAAAAAAAAGTTACGTTGACTAGCAGCCATGAACCACCTCCACCACCCCGCGGTCTTTCTCCTTTCCTCTCCTTTTTTAGTGTTTAGAAGAAGGATCAGTCATAAATCAAAATAGAAGTTGCTAATTGAAATGCTAAAAACTTGGACCACTGAGTAGATTCCGGAAATGTTGAGTGCCTCAATGTTAAATCTACTTCTCTTGGATTAGATGTGCTCATCACCTCTTTGTGTGCGTGTGCACGTGTTGCGCCTTTTCTGCATCCATGCACAATCTTGTTTAATGGGGAGGGCTTATAAGTTCTTTTTGCATTATATAGTGGTTGTATGTTAACCTTCCTTTCTCTTTAGACAATATTTAGTTCGATTTCATTGATTAAAAAATATCCTTGCAACTTATTTCTTCACCGAAATTCAAGACCTGATGCACAAAATTTACGTCATCCTGAATCTATAATGAGTGTACGTTTCGTCTCAATCTGTGGACTATTTCCTGTCCTGTGTAATTCTATTAACATAATTTTTCACTAAGAAGACTTCAAAACTTTTGCATTAGCTAAGGAGCCCTCCACGACATTAGACTTGTTCCAAGTATGTTGGAAATCTTTCTCTACTAAAATATAATTAGCAAATTTTTCAAATATGATTATTAGTTGCCAAGGGAATTTGTCCATTCTACTAATCCTGGTGATGACAGAGGCGGAATTCCCTTGGAGATGACTTAACTACATTATGGAGTCAAATTTTAGGTCCCATTATCAGGGTCCAAACCTCAACCTCTATTGAATTACATCGATGGAATAGCACGGAGTTAGTAAGTAATATATGCCTACCTCTCTGATGCCAGCATCAGCTGGGTTGCCTTTTGAACTCCAAGGGAACTTCCGAACTCCCTTGGAGACTTATCTTCTCTCTTGCATTTGACATTTGTAATTTCCAACTGTATGTTCTTGAAATCATTCATTGTCTATCTCCAAAATTGTTGATCTGTCATCTGTTTTTGGCCGTGCTATAACATGGCCTTAACTTATTATCTTCTTCTAGACTCCTTTTTCTTGTGATCAATGAAGCACCTGCCCTTGCCCTCGATCCAGGTAGGGCATGAGACTGTTAAGTTATGTCAGCCTTCAAGGATAGTGGCTGCTTTAGGGTGTGGTGTTGTACAACACTACTGCAATTTTGTTTCGATTAATGCTGCAGTAACCCAATACAGCCCAAATAAGTCTAGAACAAAGGACCTTACAGAGCTCGTTGGTGGACATTGTAAGAGTAGCTGGTATACCAATTCAGGCCCCTGTTTGAAGATCACACAAACTCTAAGAATAACTGAACCTCTGTTCCTAAGGTGTTTGGTGATTAACACCTTATCAGTCATGGCTAACCATAACACTATGTTTTGGAGGGGCAGGAATGTCGCACACTTTACTGGCTGCAACAAATGTGTCTGGATCTCTAGTAGGTACATGGTACATGGATTTTACAGAACTCAGCCTTGCTGTACGGAATTCAAAGGAAAAAAACCTCGTCTTTAAAGAAAATCTGTTGCAGCTGTGATAACAGACCTGGCTGTACATCCACTTCATCCCTTTTCAGTTGCCCAGAAATGTGGAGTCCATGTGGCCGAAAACCTTAAACCTTGGACTACTTCATGCGCTTTTACGTTTGTATTTGAGGCTGTCAGAGAAGGGCTGGGGTACTCTTGAATCTTGATAGATTGCTGTCTGACCCACGGACCCAAGCATAAACTTGCCTTCCTTCCATCCCCTATCTGAACTTCAATTTTCCACAAAAACTCCTGCGGACACTTACTGATTCCACTCCATGCACCGGATAAAATAGTCGTAATATTATGCGTTTTCTCAAATGAACCTTTCTCACCATATCTACTATCCAGCACTAGCACCCATAAATGTTTTGATGGAGTTCCCATCCTCTGCCACCTTTTAGACAATAATCCTTTTGTTTTTGGAATAAATAGGCAATAATTCCTTGTTCACTTCTTTAACTACTCGAATTCTCCACACTCGTATCCATGGATGGTTTGGTTGAGTTCCTATCCTCCACCACATTTGGACAATGATGCCTTGTTCACTTTAATTATCGGAATTCCCAAGCACCCTTTACTCTTTGGGAGACCTACTTTATCACATCTAAGGAGATGCATTCGTTTGTTTGATGATCCACCCAACAAAAATTGGTCGCATCTTTAATTTTATTGAGATTGAACTAGTTACCGTGAATAGATAGTAAGTATCATGTTGCAGATTCATCAATGCTGACTTGAATGTTAGCCTTCCTCCCATAGCAGATAGTTTGTCTTTCAAAGAGCTAGTTTCTCATCAAACGTCCAATGTTTCCACTTGAATTTTCTGTACTGGATTTCCACAAGGCAAAGGCGCCCGAGCTATTTTATTAGGCAATCTATCCATTCCACAACCAAAATAGCTTGACTAGCTCATGTAATCGGCTGCCTATGAATGAGACCTATTGATCTCGTTTTAGGCATATTGATCCATTTGCAGATGATTGAAGCTAAGCTACTTGTCAGCAGCATGTACTCCCCCCAGCATACCATTAAAAAGTCTCTGCTACAACTGTGAAGAGGAATGGAGAGAATGGGGTCTCCGTACCTTGGGCCTCATTTGAAAATAAACTTCGGGCAATCCATTTATCAACTCTCATTAGTAGCTAATAGCTATTCGATAAACATCCCTCAATCCAGCTTTATCTGAGGTCGAATCTCATGAGCTGTATAATTTTGTCAAGTTAGGCCCGATCTACTCTACCGTATCCAATATACAGGCCACACCCACACCTTTGTGTCTAGAGCTCAAACATTCATGAGCTGCAAGTACTCATTCAAGGATTTGTAAATCTTTCACAGGCGCTGACTGTGGAGGTGAAACATTTTCATTCAACACCTCTTGCAACCTGCTTGGCAGCGTCTTCGTGGTTGTGTTATATTCGCTAAATAACAGACTAATTGGCCTTAAATCTGTAACAACACCCCCCGTCTTTTTTTGGGATTAGAGCAATGAATGTAGAATTCAATGCGTTATTGAACTTTCCCCTTTGGAAGAATTCATGAAGAATGATTAAAACTTTGAGGTTTAAGAAAATCCAAAATAAATTGGAAGAATACTGACTTGGTGCTCAATCTTTTTGTCCAGGCTGACTACAACATTTTTAGTTACTTCCTCCTTGAATACCCTTTCAATGCGCTCTGTGCTTTATCTAGATAACTTCGTCAATGGGGTCCCCTCAATTGAGTTACTTGGCCTTCTTTCACTGTGAACAAAGTCTGGAAGTATGGCACTATAGCGCTTTCCATTTTGTCTAGTTCCTCATAGAATTTCTTGAGATTATTATCCCATGTATCACATTAGCCTCTCAATACGCTCTGTGCCTTATCTAGATAATTTCTTGAATGGGGTCCTCTCAATTAAATTACATGGCTTTCTTTCAGTGTGAACAAAGTCTGGAAGTATGGCACAATAGCGCTTTCCATTTCGTCCAGTTCCTCATAGAGTTTCTTGAGATTATTATCCCCTATATCACATTTGTTCTGCTCCTGTGGTTAGCTATGGCAGGGAAAAATTGTGTTATGATCACTGTCATTGGGCCAATGGCAGGAATAAAAATTTTCCTGCCATTTTTTCCTTTATCTCTATCGCCAATGGATTTCGTCAAGGTACTGACACTCCTCTAATGAGTCTCTAGCTTGGTTTCTTTGTTCACATTTATTTGGGGTGAGATCTCTTTCTTCATATAGATTTTTTTTATCTTCATTATTTAGATATTAGCTTCTCAATTGCGGTTTAGATGCTGCACAAAGCTTCCCTATTTCATCTATTAGGATTTGTTTTAAGTTGCTATAATTTCTTCCATAATTTATACCCAATCTGCCTCCTACCTTGAATGAGGACCACTAGTCACCAATCGATCTAGGTCAATTGTCTTCCATCCATAACAGCTCAAATCAAAAAGGAAAGGGACCAGACCTTTTCAGAATTATATCTAGCATAATTTGGCCTATGGTGAGGCTTCTGCTTGGTAGCTCCATAGAGCTAGATTCTGGAAAGAGAGTCTCGCAGTCCGCATGGACCAGAAAGCAATCTAGCTGAGTGAGAATGGGATTGCATTCACTATGGCGGGACCACATATGCTTCACTGCCTGCAGGGGTCTCTATAAACCCAAGTCTACTGAATAATTGCTAAAAACTTCCAAAATCATGGTTTTTCTTTCCTACCATGTTTTTCTCATGTATCCACCTAGATACATTAAAATCCATCCGCACCACCACCATCACCATCACCACAAACGAACATACGCCATGGAGATTGTGGCAGGAGATGCCCTCATCTAATTCTTCCCAGAGTATCTCTTTGAATGTTGGCCTATTGGAACCATGCATCTCAGAGAGCATGCACTACATCCCTTCCAAATATAGTGACAATGACAACCTTGCTTGCAGCACTGCGGCTAATCTTTTTTCATGGCTAAGTGGTCGCATAACTGCCATATACTCCTTAATACCCTCTCTACGGCAAAGCACACCACTCTACAGCCTGCATCCCCAAATTGATTTTACCATTATTAAATCAGGCACTCCCATTTTTGTTCCTTTCAACATCAGAATATCAGGTTTGTATTTATGTAGAATCTTGTTAACCGCATGTTTCTTTTTAAGGTCCTCCCGCTCCCTTATATTCGATGAGAAAATTTTCCTAGTTGAGGATATTTCAAGATGTCATGGTGCACCTGCATATGCCTTCTGGCATCTTTTGGGACAAGGTTCTGCTTCTTTTGTAGTTTATAATTTTCTATTGCATGTTAAGTTCCTCGATTCATGATTTCCCTTGCTTTGCTTTCGCTTCCTTTTCAGTCCTTGGTCGGCCTTCCTCCTTTGCAAATTTTTCTGTTGCTGCATCTAGTCGAAACACTTCTAGGGATACAGGTCATCATAGCTTAGGCTCATCTTGTTCATCATTCCTTTCATTTCAGGCATGGAGTCCCCATTTGTTCTCTCGTTGCTTGAACCAATCACTATGCTATTCCCATCCTCACCTTGTATCATTTCCTGGTCACTGCTGTAGCTCTCTGCTCTTTTGTGTAGGAGCAGCATCCTCATAAGCTTCAGACCATGGGACTGAGCGCAATGACCTAACTTCTCTATGGCGACCACAGCCTGATGAGGCACTTTCATGTGTTCGCCTCAGAGTATTCTTGTGATACTATCTATACTGATGGCTGCATTCATGCTTGCATCACCCGCATCTGAGGTAGGGAGTGTACTATCTCTGGAAGTGTACTTGACTACTTCGTCTGTGATATACTGATCCCTATATAGATCCATTTGTGTATTGTCTGAGTGGATACCATTTCCAAGACAACATTTCCAACCATCAGGTGATAGTTCCATAGGATGAGTAGATAGAGGCCCCTGAACTGTAAGAGTATCATAGAAGAGGAAGTCCTATCGATTTGTTGTTGTAGCCTTCTGTCATAGCTTTCTTTAGTCTAGGATAATCTCCTTTGTCATTTATGTGGTGTCTGCCACTTCAACCAGCAACGTAATATTATCAATGCTCTCCCCTGCAATGGTTTTCCAGTCAATCACCTGCAAACTCTCTGGGATCCAGAAGACCTCATAAATCCAAGCATTTAATGACACCCCCAAAATGTTCATCTATATTCGTACCTTGAGAATCAAGTAAGGGATTTCGTGTGGTTTCCAGCTTAGGAAAGCCAGCAAAGCCCCTTCAATTGCATCCAGAGTTTAAGATTCTTGTAGTTTCTGCTTCAGAACTGAGGATGAACAAACATGCTTTGCCCTGAGTTTTTCCGTAGATAACAGGAGTCATTGTCTTCCAAGCTTTATTCACCCACTATTGCATTCCTTTTAAACTTGGACTGTCAGGGCAAAAACAGCCCCTCAAAGTGGCTTTCAGCTGATTCTTTATCTCCTTCAACTCTTGGTCTTTAACCTGGATTTTGACTAGGTGCATCTTCCTTCAACCAAGCAGTTCTCTGTCTGCATCTCACCTCACCATATAAGGATGCCCTTTTATTTTTTTCTCCTCCCCTGGGTTTAACTCCTTTTCAATTTCCTGATTCACCCATCTATTACCTCTAGTTTTATGCAGTAATTGGGGTTCCCTACAAATGATTTCCGAAAGTCGATGGCCCTTGAAGTTGACCATACCTTCTCTATAATTGTTCTCCTCACGCTTCAGCTGGCTGCATCGTTAATACCAACTAGAAACCATAACTGGGATGCACCAGACATCTTTTGGGCAGATTGAAGTGCGGAGAGGGAGTACTAGATTCTTGTTTGTGCCGGTCCAAAATATCCAGGTAAATATGCTGATCAGTGTGTTCTGGGAATGAACCTGAATCCTTTTTAGTGTGGTGACCGAAAGTCAACATGGTAGTTTGATTGCCTTCCTCCTTAGCATGGCAATCAGCTATGTTGTTTGCATCTCCTCACATGTGAATGCAATATGCAGTGGTTAAGAAATGCAATATGACTTAGTTTACTCAGTTCGGCAATCTCTTCAAGCACATGATCAAGAGAGTGCATTAGCCCAATTGATTATGTTCCTTGAATCATCTCCACTACCAAAGAGGAGCCTCATGAAAGGTCGAGCATCTTGAGGCCCTAGCATCCTGAGCAGAAGCTGTAGTATTGCTGACTGGGCCTTAAGAGTGATAAGAGAGTTGAAGATGAACTATTCCTGGAAACATCACCCTTTACCAGCCCTTCCTGGGTTGCCTATGGAGCACCCATCAAACTTGAGTTTGCTGGTGCCTGGCTTTGGTGGGAACCAATGAGTGGACCTTGAGATATTCATGGAAGTGGACCTGGAGCTAGCCTGCAATAAGTCGGAGGTGGAAAGAACATTACTCCTTTTGAAGTCTAGCCTGCTTAATGACTATACCGATGAGTCTTTCTTTGTCAGCCTGATGAGTTGACTCCTGAACCTAAAAAATCCTCCCATTTTGTTCAATCTGGACGGTCCACACCAGGGTCATGATAGAGGCTTTCCTCAAGATGATAGCCGAGGCAGGAAGGGGGGTTGAGAAGTATACAGTAAACAGATGCTGGATACCCTCAGGGTAGACCCACAGATAGCGATAGAAGAAAGGCCCAGAGCCAGAAGTTTGGTCACATATTAAGAAGTGGTTAGCTGACTCTTCATGCTTTTTGCGCATAAAGAGTATTATTGCCTAAATGAAAGCCTTTCCCTTGAAGAAGGTTCACTGTGAAAGTCTTCTTATGTCTTATTTGCCAGCAAAAAGACTTTTCTTTTTTGGGACGAAAGCGGGGGTGGGGGACAAGGGCGAACTGGGCTTTGCTGGCTTGTCCCAGGTTTGGTAAGCGTGGTTTGAGGTGGTTATATAAGGATACTGGGAGAAGACCCAATTTGCAGGCTCCCAAACCATTGGATCCCTACCATGTTTTGGAAAGAAGTGGGAATTGAGGAGTGATAGGAGCGTTTCAAGTTCAATGGTTTCTTTCTCGGTGAGGTCCCTACGGAATCTTGGTACCCAGACTGTTCCCCCCCCCCCAGTAATTCACATGAATTCAAAATGCGGCAATCTTGGTCCTAGGCCACTAAATATAGGTTTGTTTGGCAGCAAGGTTTCCTACTATCTATGTCCAATCCCACGGTCTTTTCTAAAGTGAATGTTAGCAGTGAATTGAATAAGAATCTGAAGTGGAGGTTAGTTTGAGGTGATAGATTTCCTTACTCCAGAGGACCTTGAACTCTTGTTCACATCTAGGTTGCCATTCAGACACATCTGGACTATATCTTTGTCAAACTACCATCTTTTAAAGGTGTTTTTTTGGGTGGCAAATCTCAACCACCATTTTTCTAGTAGGGAAGTGTCCATGTTCTTACGTTCTCCAATACCAAAGTCCATCATCTTCTCTTTAAGTTACAGACCGATTCCCACTTAATAAGGTGGAACTTTATGTCCTTACTGGATCCCAACCAAAGGAAGTCCCTCTTAATGGGATATTGGAAAATGTTGCTTAGATTAAGGTGATCATCCTTCCTAAGGAAACATCTTTTCTGTGTAGCAAGTCTGCTCAAAGCTTTATACTGTGCCTGCCCAAAGAAGTTTCTTGTCTTCGCACACAAAGTTGGGCCCAGGTACTTGTTTATGATGGTGTCCAGCACATCCAATTTTCTTGGGTAGTAGCTCAGCCGCTCTAGGTGGATTGACCCCCATCGTTATGAGGATAATCTTGGACATATTAGCTTTCATTCATTGTAGTGGCCACTTTAAGCATCGTAAAAGCAACCACATGTCCACCTGTTGCGGGATTGCGTTGCAAAATATCAACATATCATTGGCATATTGGAGGTTGGATATTGTAGGCTCTTGGAGTATTGAAAACTACGGGCGAAGCCATGGCTTTATAGGTTAGAAATCATGTCACTGACCATTTCAGCTGCGATCTTGAAGAGGAAAGGGTAAGTAGATCTCCTTGCAGAAGTCCGTTTGAGGCTTGGAATAGGTGTGGGAACTGCTATTATCATGATTTTGAAGGATGCCAAAGATATACACCTAGAGTTCCAAGATCTCCATTTGGCCGAAGCTCATCTGCGTGTCAAGCAAGTACAATGCACATGCTTGTAGGTTTTCTACCATCTAGTTTGAGAACTAGACATGGGGATTTGGACTGAAATCTCGAGTGCAAGCACTCATGGGCTGTTATGAGGACGTCTAGGATTTGGTATTTCCTTTGCAAAGGTCCCTTGGTTTAGAGAAATAATGATCCAATGCTTAGCTTGATATTGTGCCAAGCAACTTAGAAATTTGGTATGCACTGTTGAGCAAGCTAATTGGATGCACCAGGCATCTTATGACATTATATTCCTTTTCATTTTGATGAGTGTATTGTGTTCCTATTTGTCTTTTGTTGTGACTGTTTGATTATTTGGATATGCCGTACCCAATTATCCAATCGTCATTAATCTTATTGGTAAAAATGGTGCGGATGGTTCTTTTCTCTGTATGTTTCGCTGCCTAAACCAGTGTTCAAATTATGGATACCATGGAATTTGGAGGGCATCATCTTATTTTCTCTCTTCTAAAATGAGGAATCAAGTTATTGAGCTGTTGATTTCTGTTAATGGCATTGCTATTTCTGTTACTTACGCTTGTTGTGATAGCAATGCCCATCAACGATCAATATTCCATGTCATATCCTCTCAGTCCATGTCAGTGATTTCATCTGTCCAATTTGTTCATGAACCAGGTCATTATCTCTATCTTTCGGCAACCTAAGCATCCTTTGTGCATGTGGTTCCTGTATTATATTGTTTTTACATAGCCGATTGTTGTGAAGGCGAAAAAATTCAAATATGCTTGATCCTATGAACTACACTGCATTGCTTGCTAAATCGAAATTGCTTATAAGATATGTTCATCACCAAGAGGCATCATAGGTAGTTCTGGATATTGTACATAGGTTTTCCTCTGAGTTGCTCACATTTCTCATGTCTTTTATGGTGGGAACTATCATACAAGCGCAATGGCTCTGAATTGTTGCTTTCCCACCTCAATGTGTTTCTTTTTTTTTGATGAAGTTAATGGTTGTGTATTAAAGAAAAGGAAGGGGAGAACAGAGGACCTTCATGGTGACCCACTTGCCGGGTCCCTCGACAAAAAATGGGCTACCCTACAAAAGGGCCCTACGCAAAAAATATATGGGGCTGTTTAAATTGCCCATTGCAAAATGAACATAAAATGGCGAGGCTGGGGAGCAGAAGGTCGCATAACACCTGGGGTGTAAGTGGTGCTAGTCTCCATGTTGTATGGTGTTTGAAATTGCGCCTTTGCCCTCTGGTCCGCAAGGGAGTTAGAGGTCCTCCAAATGTGTGACCATAAGACAACTAGGGCCCTGCAAAGGTGCCTAATCTCATCGAAAGCAAAGGCGAGGTACCAAGGTGGGACTGCATGGCTAGCCGCCAAAGAGATTACATTTAAAGCATCTACTTCTATGATGAGGGAGCTGCCCCAAACGTGGTTGAACAGTTCGAGTCCGGTAAGAAGTGCCAAGGATTCAGAGGATTGGGAGTTTGCGTACCTATGGTCTTAGAGAAAGTTGTGAGAGTGTCGCCAAGGTGGTCTCTAAAGACCCCACCCCTCCTTCTGGTCTAAGCTTGCCGAGAGAGCAACTGTTAAAGTTGAATTTTACTATGCCCTCTAGAGATGGGACCCAATTTGAAGCGCGAGAGGGCCGAGGAGGCCGAAGAAGGATTAAGTTTTTCCAGTTAGGCAGGAAGGTTGATGCTGAGACTCCATGAAATTCCTTGTGGTGGGGGGCCCGAAAGATGACCTCGGAAATGATCTTATGGAAGAGGGCTGAATTCTCGCACTTGATGCCTCTGAAAATACGAGAATTTCTCGCAGTTCATAAAGCCCAAATGGTTGCTACGATGGATGCCCGCCATAAGATTCTCCCGGCTTTCGGCCAAGGGGTGTTCGCTGAAAGTTTGAACAGGTCAGGGATGGAGGCCGGGTTCACCCAGGTCAAGCCGAAAAGTAGCAGGATCCTGCCCCAAAGTTCGAAAGCAAAGTTACAATGGATGAACAGGTGAGAGTTAGACTCTTCTTCGCAGAGGCACATAGCACAACGGTTAGGGATTGGAATACCTTTGCGCTGCAGATGGTCAACAGTGAGGGCCTTGTGGGAGCCCGCTATCCAATTAAAAGCCTGAATTTTAGGGGGGGCTATAGAAGTCCACACTTTTGAAATCACAGAGGGTGGGTAATGAGGGAAGGTCAGATGTTCCAGGTGTTTCTTGTAAAAGGAAGAGACCGTAAAAAGGTTGGAGGGAGAGGGGGTCCAGACGAGATTGTCAAGGCCAGAGATGGCAAGAAAGGAGTGCAAGATAGAAGACAGGGAGAGAAACTCCTCAAATTCTGCCTCAGATAAAGACTGTTTGAAAACCCTTTTGTTGCCAGAGAGTAACATCTCATCGGCAACCAAGGAGGAAACGTTGGTGGCAAGGTTGAACAGAGAGGGGAAGCGCTCCCTAAAAAGGGTGTATGACCCAACCACAGGTAAGACCAGAAGCAGACTCTGTGTCCTTCACTAGGGTGGAATCTGATAAATTTCGTAAAGCTGGAAAGGGAGGAGAGGAAGGACTTCCAAGCCCTTGAAGGTCTTCTTGTGGCACCATTTGTTGGAAGCCAGGTTTTGAATGGGATCCTGTACTTTTGTCGCACCACTTCTGTCCATAGCAAGTTATTTTGGGTCGCCAAACGCCACCACCACTGTCCGAGCAGGGCTGAATTTTGTTTTTGGAGGTTGCGAATACCCAGCCCACCAATGTGTTTGGGTTGGCACACTTTGTCCCAGGCGATGAGGTGGAATTTATTGGATTCTGCTTTCCCAGACCACAGAAAGTTCCTCATGAGTTGTTCCAGCCGACTAGCTACAGTCGCTGGCACATGGAAAAGGGACATGTTGTACACTGGAGTATTAGCCAGAGTGGCTTTAATGAGAGTATTTCTTCATGCGAAGGATAGGTATATACCTTTCTAGCCTGCCAAGCGACGATATACTTTGTCTATGATGTGGGACCATTGCCTCTTTTTGGGTTTCCCTAACCCCAGTGGCATTCCTAGGTAAGATGTGGGTAGGTCATCAACTTTACAGTCCCATTCAAGGATTAGGGTATGGGAAAGAGCCACCCCTATCATGGTTGATTTTTCCATATTGACTTTGAACCCTGTAGCAAATTCAAAAACTTCGAGGAAAAGGCGGAGGTACTCAATTTCAGCGGGGGTAGCATCTATAAAACCAATGTATTGTCGGCGAATTGGAGGTGAGAGACCACAAGGCCTCTAGGGCTACTTTTGAAGCCGAAAAGAAGACCAGCCTAGAGGAGGGAAAGAAGCCTTTAGGGGCTTCATTGATGAGGATTGAAACGAAGGGGTTAGAGAAGACCAGCCTAGACGAGGGAAAGAAGCCTTTAGGGGCTCCATTGATGAGGATTGAAACGAAGGGGTTAGAGTAGCACCCCCTCATCCAATTCCTTTAGCGCATCCCAAAGCCCATTTTAGTCATTGTTTCATCCAATAAGGACCAGTCTACATGGTTGTAGGCCTTTTCCTAGTCTATCTTGAAGAAGAGACCTGGTTTTTTGGCTGTCTGGAGTGAAGGCATTCATGCACCACTAGGACGCCGTCCAAGATCTTCCTCCCTTTGATTAAGGCACTCTGGGAGCAAGAGATTACAAGAGGTAGGACCTTTTTGAGTCCGAAAGCTAGCACTTTAGAGAGAATCTTGTAGGTTGAGTTGATCAAATTTATCGGCCGAAAATCCTTCAGTTCTTTAGCACCCGCTTTTTTGGGAACAAGGGCGATGAAGGTTGCATTCATCGCTTTGTGAAGGATACCTCTATGGTAGAATTCGTTCATAAAGTTGAGGAAGTTTGGCCGGAAGGTTTCCCAAAAGACTAAAAAGGGGGCTGCCGAAAACCCGTCGGGGCCGGGAGCTTTGTCTTTCCCGATCTCCTTGGTAGAGGCCAGGATTTCAGATTCCATGAACGGCCTTTCCAGCCATCCGGTCCAATGGTCTGAGATGGAAAGGAACTGGATATCCCCCATTCTAGGCTTGGGGGTGAGGGGTGCCTTATATAGATTCTGAAAAAAGGAGAGGATGGCCAATTCGATGTCCTGTGGTTGATCTAATACCCTGTTTCCTACCTTGATGGTAGAAATTGAGTTGTCCCTTCTACGACAATTGGCGATCCTGTGAAAAAACCTTGTGTTATGATCCCCAGCTTGTAGCCATTTGACCTTGGACCTCTGGTACCAGTGGATCTCCTCTTTCTTAAGGGTAGAGAAGTATTCCAGTTTAAGTTGGGTCTGCAGTTGTGGTCAGAGAGAGAGAGTGGCTGGGATTCTTCTGCATGATCAAGGGCGCTGATAGCTTGTAGGTGGTTATGTTTGGTTTGTGAGAAGTTCCCAGTGAGGGTTTTGCTCCAAACTTTAAGAGAAGCCTTCAAGAGTTGAACTTTGGTTTGTAGCCTGTAGTCTGCCCTCCTGGTGACCACGGAGGCAAAAGACGCCCAGCACCAAGCAGGGCTTAGAAAGGAAAGGGAACCTTCTTCAAGGCCCCTTCAGAGGGAGACCTTTTGCGGATCGAGAGGGTAGCTCCTTTGAAATTGAGCATAGAGCTGGATTGGAGGGCACGAGAAGCACTCTCTTATGACGGGAAGCTGAAGAGGAATTCCCCATCCAAAAGGCGACGGCAGGTGAGGTCAGGTTTAGTCCAGGTTTGTTGTCCTCACTTCTCTATAGCTTCAAAGTCATCTCTTCTGGGCTGGAAGAATCCTACAAGAGGAGCAGAGTTTGGATTTGAGTGGTCAGGGGTGGGAACAATGAAAGGTACAAATGGTGAGGGAGGCCAAGGTGGAGGGGAGGGTAGAGGGTTGGGTGGACGAGACGGCTTAGCGGCCTGAGGAGGAGCGGGAGGTGAGGTGACAACCTGGGCGTAGGTAGCATGGGGGTGGGCGAAGAGAGTCTCAGGGTTAGGGGGATAAGGGAGACAAAGGGGGAGGAAGAGAGGGTGAGGGGCGAGCGTAGAGACTGTAGATCTGTCTCCAGTCTGAGGGAGGGAACCAGCGGTTGCGGGTTCTCATTCTTCTTCATTAAAATTCACATTCCGACCTCAATGTGTTTCAACAGTGAATATCAGGATTGCATTGCTGGATGCTCTGTTTCCTCCTCCAAATTGGTTAACAACCTCATAATTTACTATATCAAAGTTTCATCTTTTGCATCTGGAGATAGTGTGCTTTTAACTTTGTGCATGGCTGCATCTTTAAATGCAAGCATGCGTAAATGCCCACCTTCAATATGTTTTTTATGTTCCTTATAGGCTCTCTGGTGCGAGAAAACATCCATGCATATCAAAATTCTATTTAGATTTTTTTTGTCTTATTCTGTATGTATCTCGTGCTTGTGCTTGATATAATTGTATGGCTCCTGAGTTATGCACCGATTTTTCATTTCCTTGATGATAATGATTCTCTTAGACAGAGAAAAGAACTTATACCTGCACTTTCTGTCTCTTTTGTTATCGAAGTGTGGTTTTGTAAATTTCAGGGTCCTGGTGGAAGGCCGGGTTTTGGGCGTGGAGCTGGTGGTTTTGGTGCGGGACCTGCAAGCTCCAGTTTTGCTTAATAGAATTAGCTTTAGCAGTTGGTATTTATTTTAGTGTTTTCGCTTTCACTGAAATTTTGGGGTGTGGATTATTCTCTGGGATGTGCTCCGGTCTGAAAATTTTTCATTTGTTCTATCAACATAAGAGTAGCTGAAGGGCATATACTGATTAAAAGAGAATTTTAATTAGTCTTCGTACTTTCCTTGTAAGGCGCTAAGTGGGTTTTAAGAGTTTTGGTTTGGTTCCTTCTTTTTCGGGTTAAGTTCTGGATGTGTGCATATTTACAGTCTCTCTCTGTCTCCCTCTGGATTGTGTGCATATTTACCAGTCTCGCTCTCTCTCTCTCTCTCTTGCACACAGCCTACATGCAAACACAATATACAGAGCTGCTTGCATAAATCAAGATTTTCGTTGGTGGGCTCGTATGACAGATAATCATATCAGTCAGATGCTCGGATGTAATCGGGAGAAGGAAATGCATCATATTTCTTACTTATTTAGCCATTTCTTGGGGTATGCTTGTTTCGCCTGAAAATAGTTTTCAAGAAATATTTTTACGTGAAAATATTCTTTAATGTAGTTGTGGAAATATTTTTATGCCAATTGGTCCCCGTAATCTTTCCAGTAATCTTTTTACACCAAGTCGCAGCTAATTGGTGTGAAAATGGTCTCCCATCCAATCACATGAGAGAACTTTTCACACCTGTGCCAAATGTCCTTAGTTTGTAGGAACAAGGCAAATGATGTGGTTCACTTATTCTCCCCGTTTTTTTTTAGTTGTTCAGTCTCCCTCTCCTATCTTTAAAATATTAGAGACTTTTATCATTATGGAATCTGTAAACGCATATTCAACCAAATCTAGAAAAAGCCCAACAACAGCTGCTGTAAAATTTCCCCAAATTTGCCGCCCCATGAGTTCAGCCAAGTGGTTGAGCAAGACAAAAAAACCAGACCCTACCAAGAACGCCACAAAAATCATTTACAATGAAAATTGCGGGGAAGGAAGCATGGTATAGAACTGCTTGGATGCCGATGATGACACCGACCCCCTCGAGTACTCAAAATTAGGGGCTGATATCAAGAGGGGAGGGTCGCATAGGTTTGTCGGAGACTTGTTGGAACTGCATTTTCTGGTGACAGCATTCTTGAGGCCCTCTTGAACTACTCAGGTGAACACTGCTCTTATGAAAAGCAGTCCACCAAATCACTTTGGTGGTTTTGGAACATTTTTATTGACCGATTATTTTATGGTTACCTGAACACTATAGATCAGGGGGGCCTAGAGCAAGTTCCCAGCCTTCTCTGAGCCAGCCAGTTTCTCTGGAGCCAAAGAAAGAGAGGGGGGAGGAGGAGGAGGAGGAGGAGGAGGAGGAGGGAGGGGGGGGAATGGTGGTGGTTTGTCTCCTCTTCTGTTTTGCAATTTGAATGATTTTGGCATTTTCGAGAAGAAAATATATAACTTGGTAAAAACATTAAGAATTATGTATACATTGCTAATGGTAGTAGTATTTAATTGAATCTCTTATCACATGCCCTTGGTTTATTTCATTGGAGTTGCTAGGAGCAAATGTTGGTTGATTTGTTTTAGGGGGGCATATATTAGACACACACTCCCCTTTCCCTCATCCACGGTTATTGAATAGTGAAGGTTGATTGGGTACAGATGCATGAGCTAGATTGTACTCTCAACCCCTCTTTGTTTCAATCAATGTATGAGGATGATGTGGCTAGGGTTGTGACAAGGTCCAGATTGTGAAATGGACTAGAACCGCATGGGTAAGATGCAAGAACCCAAGGTCATGCGAATATGCAAATGGCTAGCCGGTAGGATTGGCTAAGATAGAGTCTCAAGTTTCTTTGAAGAGAACTCAATGTGTATTGATAGATGTATTGAATATACAAACTCTGTACAAATATACAACACGACATGACAAGAACAGAAAGATATTGTTGATACCTTACAATGCAACCAATATTACCATAATGAGGTATATATTTGTTTACAAACATATCCATAATATTCATTTTCTATAATACCCCAAATTCAAACTCAAGATACTTTAAGAGAGAGCAGTAAGAGGTTGAACAATAAGTAGCGCAATTAAACACTTGAGTTGGCCTTTGTAAGAAGATTTGTTAATTGATCCTTTGAAGAAACAAATGATAGAGTAATAATGCTCTGAAGAAAATGATGACAAACAAAGTGACAATCAATTTCAATATGTACTTCACGTGCTCATGAAACATATCATTATGAACCATCTGAATCTCTTGTCACAAAAAGTATAGTAGGACCAGATTGAACAACACCCATATCTTGAAGAAGCCACTGCAACCAGATAATTTCAATGGCAATATGCGCAAGAACATGGACTAATTTTTTGAAAGAGAGGACTTGTGGGGACTACAGTTCACGACAACTATTTATTTTATCATTAATTTGTAATCATTTGTTGAAACTGTATCTAATGGTTTCTTCCGACTCTGCTCAACCCATCAATATTATATTGGATGGCTCAATCCTTGCTCTAATACCATGATAGAGCCTCAACTTTCTATAGAGAGAACTCATTTTATATTGATATCTATATTGAATATACAAACTCTGTATGACTTTACAACAAGACATGACAAGAATAGAAAGATATTCTTGATACCTGACCATACACCCAATCTTACTATAATGAGATATACTTTTATTGACAAGCATATCCATTCCCCACCCTGGGACACTATGGGCCCAGCCCCGGCCTTGATTGGTGGCTGGTTGAACTCGGCGTAACTTATTGGTCGTTTGAGCCAAGCCATGCACTAGCCTTGCCTAAGTTAAGCTGGGCCGGTATTGACTTTTTCTTTAGGCATTTTGAAAACGGTGCAGTTTGTATAGAGCCGAGGCTCTAAACAATCAAATTAGAGCCCACCTTCAAATAGTATCAAGAAATATGGTTTCAATATTGGAAATTTTTGTGATAGCCTCACAATATATTTTCATATTTAATTATAAAATTTAAAGCTTCAAAAATAGCATAGATCGAGCAAATCTATAAAAACTTGAAAATCTTGAAAATTGACGGTCCAAAAATGCATCACAATACGCACTATTTCCAAAACTTGTATTTTTTTCTCATGTCCATATATCTTGATGTCTAGATGATCAATTTGATGATATTTAGGGATCAAAACAACCTCGTCTAGTGAAATTTTTGAGGTAGGCTCTAATTTGATTGTTTAGAGCCTAAGCTCTATATAAACTTTTCCCTTTTGAAAAACATACGCATTTTTTAGAGCAGGTTAGGTAAGATTCAAACGTGAGTGACAAACAATGAAAATGTAAACCATTAAGCAATATGTATATAGGTTACCTTTAGAATGGGTGACCATTGAATTATTTTTGTTGCTCCTACTTATTATTAGAATGGGTACGAATTGTTGAATTATATTAACTGCATGTGCTTTTATAATGGGAAAAATGTTTTCATGAGGTTGTAGCCCTCAAAACTCATTGAAATCTGTGGTTCTATTGTTGGAAAGCCTATAAATCGATCATCTCAGTATGTTGTGAAAAAAATTAAGATCTTAAGTCTTAAAAATAATTTATATTATAATACATTATCTAGACTATCAATTTTTCCCTAAAAATAAATGTTCACAAATCCACAATATATGTACCATTTTGTGAACTTCAAATTTCATAGTCAGTATTAAAAAATGATTCTAGAGCTATTGTGGATATTTCCGACACTCAAAATGCTTGCCGGACAAGGATTCGAGGTGAGGCTTTACTTTGTTTTTCTTAAAATCTAGGCCTCACGGAAATAGCATCGTAGAGCAAGCATACTTTTATCATTTGGAAAAACATTAGCTGATATTTATTTTTGTCATTTAAAAGTTTATTCTATGACTATATATGTGATATTTTTCTTCACTTTTTTGTTCTCCTTTGTCCCCCGTATAACGAACCAACTTCAATGTGACCTCAAAGCTCATCCCAAGCCTGTAGCACCCTTCAAAACTTTGCCACTCCTTCCACTTTGCTCATTCCTCTTTTGACGAATCAGGTTCACAAGGAAAGCTTCTCCAGCTCAGCAACTCATGCATACAACTTCTCTAATCCTTCTTTTCAATTGGAAATCCATGTCCACCCAATAGACACCTTTTCCTTGAGCCATGGATTTGAAGTTTGAAGCCAATTGAGCAATCCTTCTCTCTTTTAAGCAAATGAATTCTCCTTGCCATCTGTTTTCGTTCTCGTTCTCTCGGGAAATCCATGTCCACCCAATAGACACCTTTCCCTTGAGCCATGGATTTGAAGTTTGAGGCCAATTGAGTAATCCGTCTCCCTTTTAAGAAAATGAATTCTCCTTCATCCGTTTTCGTTCTCTTGGGAAATCCATGTCCACGCAATAGACACCTTTCCCTTGAGCCATGGATTTAAGGTTTGACGCCAATCGAGCAATTCTTGTCTCTTTTAAGCAAATGAAATCTCATTCCGATCTGTTTTCGTTCACTCCCCTCGAAACCAACATAATTCTCACTCCCCTACCTCTTCTCTTATGCGTCCCAATATCTCATAGATCCTTTCAGAATCAGGATGCTTAGTATCCCCCACCATGAATCTATGAACGTTTCCTCTCACCTCTACACAGCTCCATCCTGCCTCTTTATGCAAGCCCTCGCTCTTCATCTCAGCTCTCAGCTTTAAAGCATCGGCCCATCTCCCTGCTCCTGCATATATATTTGAAAGAACAACTTTCCAAGTCGCATTTTCAGGTTCTAAAGCTTCAATTCTTTCTGCAACTCTCTCTGCAACCTCGACTTCCCTATGCAAATGGCAAGCACCCAAAAGAGCCCCCCACAAAGATGCATTTGGCCTCATCCCCATTTTGTTTAAAAACTGCTCTGCTTCTTTCACTTGTCCTGACCTCCCCAAGAGATCCACCACACACCCATAATGCTCAATTCCTGGTTTGATCCCAAATTTTTTGAACATGCTTTCAAAAATATTGAGACCATGTTCTATCAATCCTGAATGAACACATGCAGATAATACACAGACCAGGGTTCTCTGATCAGGCTCTTGAATACCCAAGTTTTGCATTTTATTGAAAAGTTCCAGAGAAGAATTGCCGTATCCATGAGTTCCATAGGCTGATATCATTGAATTCCATGAACCCAAATCTTTTCCGGGCATCTCAGTAAATACCTGTTCTGATAGATCAAGCCTACCTGACTTGGCATACATATCTATAAGGGAATTGCCGATATAAATGTCAAACTCTAGACCTGATTTCATTATGAATGCATGGATGATCTCACCTTTATGTAGAGATGCAAGTTGTGCACATCCCTGAAGAGCCACAAGCATTGTAATGGAGTCTGGCCTTATGTTGTTGCAATCCCTTCGATGGATTTTAGCGAAAAGTTCAAGAGCACCAACGGTGTGGCCATTATGAACATAGCATAGAATCAAAGTGTTCCAAGAGACTATGTCTCTCTTGGGCATCTCTAGAAACAGTTGACGCACGGGATCTATTTCTCCATGCTTTGAGTACATGTCCATGAGAGAATTCTCTATCATCAGAAATGGAAGATATCCATGTTTAACAAGATATCCGTGTATCCCTTTTCCCTCTTTCAAAGAATCACAACATTGAAGCAGACTGGCCATGGTTTCTGGACAGAGATACTCACCCATGGAACAGATTTTGTTAAGCATTTGAAGAGCTTCAATGGCTGATTCAGACCTCGCAGAGCCTGCAACAATGGCATCCCATGATTCCCTGTTCTTCTCAGGAAGCTTGTCAAAGACCAGGTGTGCACACTCCATGAGTTCAATTCGAGCATACATTTCTATCAAAGAATTCATCACGAACAAATTGCTCCATAAATCTGGTTTTTTCATTACAAAACCATGGATCCACTTACAAATGAAAGACTCTTCTGTAAAGGCACAAGCTCGAATTATGTTTGAAACTGTGTAAGAATTTGGGGTCACTTTTTCTTGCCCCATCTGATGAAAAAGCATCAAGGCCTCATCTATCAGGCCATTTACCACAAACCCATCAATCAAACAAGTCCATGAAACCACATCTCTAAAACCCATTCTGTCAAATACAGTTTGGGCTGAGACCAAAGACCCACACTTTATATACATATCTATGAGACTGTTCTCCAAGAACCCACTCTCAAAACACCAATTTCTGATCAAGTAAGCATGGACAGACTGGCCTTTCTTCAACTCTCCGACTTGAGCACAAGCTCGAAGCAAAACTGCCATTGTAAACTCATTTGGCCAAACACAATCTCTAATCAATTGGGAAAACAATTCCATGGATTCACGAGAAGCCCCATTCCGCAAAAAACCAGAGATCATCGAAGTCCAAGAAACCACGTTCCTTTCATTCATTCTATCAAAAACTTGGCGAGCAACCACTAAGCTTCCACATTTCACATACATATCAACCAGAGAATTGTACAGAATAACATCAGAGAACCCAGGGCCAAGCTTTACCATTTCCCCATGAACAGATTGCCCGAAATCCAAATTATTTAAAGAAGCACAAGCGTTGATGGCCTTCGACATGGTTACTCGATCCGGCAAAAGATGGCACTCCCTCAACTGGGTATAAGAAACCAAGGTTTCATGGGGTAAACGACTGTGCGAGGAAGGGGAGATGGTTTTAGAAAAGAGCATTTGTTGGTTTTGAATGGTGCAAAGGGGGAGGAGAGAGAAAGTGAGAAGTTGGAACTTTGGGTGGAGAGAGAAGATAATGGAAGAGTGTTTTGGAGGAAGGGAAGTGGATTTGAAGGGTTGAGGAAGTTGCAGGACAGATGATGATGCCACCATTTCTACTTCTCAGCCAAATTCAGATATATCTCTCTCCCTCTGAAAAGATTCAGATCTCTCTCTCTCATAAGAAAGATTGCAGAAAGAAGTAAAAAAAAAAAAAAGATGTAAGAGCAAATAATCTCTCTCTAATAAGAAAGATTGCAGAAAGACGTAAAAAAAAAAAAAAATTGTAAAAGAAAATAAGAAGAAAGAAGTAAAAAAAAAATTGAAAGAGAAAATAATCTCTCTTCAGAAATGATCTCTCTCTAATAAGAGAGATTGCAGAAAGAAGTAAAATAAAAGGTCAAAAGAAAACATCAACCGTCGCCTGAGAGATTCGAACTCTCGCGGGGAAACCCCATGTACTTAGCAGGCACACGCCTTAACCACTCGGCCAAAGCGACGACTTATTGTGCACTGGAAGCTACATATTGTTATTAAATAGTTGTAGCAAAGCTACGGCTGCATGTCTAACGTTGAAACCGCGGAGAAATATGGAAAAGCCTTGTGATGGGCTGAAATTCTATTTTATTACCCCCGTTATTTTTTTAGGATTTAAGAACTCTCTTGAATGTGAAAATAGGAATTTGTTGGATTTCACCATAATTGTGCCCTTAACTGACTAGAAACAAACTTAGTGAGAATAAGAACCATAATACTAGAATTCGGGCATAAACGAGTATATTATAAGAATATACACTTATTGACATGGTTCACCTCAAGCGTCTACATCCATGTGCAGGGCAAATGAAATCTATCATATCAATGAGAGTTGCATCACGGATTTTAGGACACATAATTACTTATCGAACTATTGACAAAATCCAAATCCAAACAATCAATTTATATACGAGTTTTCTTGACCAACATTACCTCCTAATATCCCATATCTATTCCACAATGAAAACACTCTTCGGGAAGAGATCTTAAGCATAGACTTGTCCCTTATTAAAAGGGAAAACTAACTAAAATTTTTATAAGATATACTTCTCTACAAGAAACCAACTTCTCACTTTGAATGAAGCACTATTGTACTATTTTTTTCATAAAAAGCTCATTTCTATCTAAGAAGAGGCATTGTCTCTCATACACAAGAGGCCCTTATCTCTCTTTCCCATATAGTAATCATGTTAAGACACAAAAATTCTTTTTTTTTTTTTTTTTGGTAGTTAGGCACACCTATTCTTTCATCTCTCTTATTTCATATATATAAGGTTATGATATGAATTCCATATCATATAAAAATTTCATAGATGTCACATATATCTCAAATTTAAGATATAACCGCGAGTCCTAATCTAGCTCGACTTCAATACGCATCCTAACTAATTTAGAAAACTTATTAATATCAATATTAATTTTATATAACATGGGATTTTCTTATTGGGGTGATTTTGGATATTATCGTATCCAACAAGTACGACACTTAAAGTTCCAAAACAATGAGCACATTTTAAGCACTTGAAACTAGATTGTTTAGATTACAAGATATGCCATTTTTATAATTGAAAGCGAGGTCCACAAGAACTTTTCAAAATGGTACCTTGAGAAATCTAGATCCATAATTATAAGGATGATATTTATATGAGGCATCGATCTTGAACTTGAGTAAAACACATTAAAAAGCCATAAAAACAAGTTGTTCCAAAGCTGTAAAACCCTCAATCAATCATGTCGATCTTTAAGATGTATAGATATGAAAACAAAGCATTTCAAATTCTAAAATTCTGTATTTTGTAACACACTATCCAACCCATTTTTTTTCAAAATTGTTGAGCATTTATAGATTTGTTCAATCTATATTTTTCTTGAAGTTTTAAATTTCATAATAAATGTATATCCTAGGCTTCCACGAAGAATATTCTACATTTCTTCCCTCGAACACAATATTTGTTCGGGAGGATATTTTTTAAAACTAAAATTTTGGCAACCACCTAAAATCTCTCAATGATTATTTTGAAAAGGTGCAATTATAGCGTTAAAGCATAGAAACCCCTAATTTTCGAAAGTTAATCAGCTCTATTATTTGTTTTCTGAAAGATTCAGTTGAAAGAGACTATGGTTGAAAGATACGTGAAGCACATGTGATGAGCATAACGCCATAATATTGACCCAAAATCCAAAAAGAGACTAGGAGACTCTTTGTTCCAAAGTACACTATTTGATAACGTTAAGAGAGTCATCTTTTACCCTAAAGTTTGAGGACCTAAAAATATTCTTAAAGTAAAATTGGAATTAAATGCTATGATACTACTTATTTTTGTTACAAGATCCCAATTACCTTATAGTCATTAGACGTTAAATTGGATTGCTTAAGACGTGTCAAGTAAAAATTAATTTTTCTTCGTGAACTTTAAAGTTAATGACACCCTTACGACCACGAGTTTTGAAATATGACGAATTAGGAGCAATTTTTACCCCCTTCACCAAAAGAAAGAAGTGGTCGTCTTCCGCTCGTTTCCATTAGAATTTACCAGAGAGAGTGAATGTACAGTGTGCTCCTATTACAAGGTACAGTGTTTTGCTGCGCCATAACACATTTTGCTCTGTAGTTCGGAGTTACTATTTGTGGTAAAAAGAAATCCAAACAACCACCTACCCCGCGGATGCTCGCTCACGCGCAGACGCGGGAAGAAGACGCAATGCATTTCTTCCATCTTCTCTCTCTCTAAGCTGCCTGTGACTTTCTCTCTCTTAGTTGCCTGTGACTTTCGCTCTCTTAGTTGCCTGTGACCTTCTCTCTCTACTCATATGCTTATTACTGAATTGATGGCCAAAGCTCTGAAACTGTCCAGGAGATCAGCACCTCGCCGATCTTCTCCCATGGCCTCTGCAGCAACCCCTTCAAGGAGCAACACTGTCTCCGTTGCCCATCGCTCTTCTTCAACCACTGTTGCCCTCTTGGTCTCTTCTTTCTTTGCTGGTTTTCTCTTGTTGGGTCTTCTGTTTTATGCAGCTCCCATCAATGGCCTCTGGTCGTCCGTGTCTGCTTCTATCTATACCATTGAAGTTGTTAATGAGTTTCCTCATGATCCTCAAGCCTTTACTCAGGTACAGACACCTCGATTTCTTCATTTTCTTCAACTTGCGATGAAGGCCTGGTTTTTGAATAATTTGCATAATTTGATCTTTTTTTTGCAAATTATCGGTAGCTTGGGATTCTCAATTTGGCCTTAGAAAATCTTCTTGCCATTAAAATGTGTTATATATAAACTTTTGCTTCGATTGTCGCCCGATTGATGTTAATGAGCGTTGTGGATCTTCAACAGCAAGAGTTTACGAAGTTCTCCTTCTTCTTTCTAATTCTTGCTTAAGCTGTTTCAAGATAAAGATATTGCCTTTGGGTATTTTTTGAGTCTATGCCAAGTTCAATAGATCATTTAAGTTTTGGCTGCATAGTGAAGGTCGTTAGTGGTTGTAGGTTACATTGCTGGTAATTTCTTTTCTCCAATCGATTAATGGGAAATCTGGTACATGTTTCTGAATGGACCAAAAATCTTTTTTGTTTGGCTGAATTGATGAGAAATGGATTTTTCATGTTCTTTCTCTCAGGGGCTCCTTTATGCTGGAAACGATACTCTATATGAGTCAACTGGTCTTAATGGACATGTAAGTTGAACTCCTTGTCTTCCCCTTCTATATTCTGTTTTTTTTTTTTTTTTCTCTTTTTCTCTCTCTGCTCCATATCTTTGCTCATTATGATTTTGCTTTAATTCATTATAACCCAATTTCATTTTACGTGACTGAAGGAAAAAGTAATTTGTCTATGGCCTAATGTTTTGACTCTGGTTGTCTTCTATTTTGGAGCTTCCCATTGTCCTGTATGTAATCTTAGAAATTGTTAAGGTGCTTTCACCTTGAGCATTCTATATCTTCATCTTGGAAACATCATGATGATGGTTAATTTCATCCTGTATGCACTTTGAAAAGAATTAAGAGCAGCTTAATTATCCGCTCTTTCAATAATTGGCACAAGAAGTACCGTAACATGAAATCTAGTTAGTCAGTCATTCACTGAGGGGTTAGATTTTTTTTGTGGTTTGTGGAATCCACATACTGTCATGCACGATGAACATCTCAATCTGTTGGCCTTTTTTTTGGTAAGTATTAATTTCACTGAACGAAACATAAAGCACCTTGTCTGACCTCATGCTTGGGAAGCGTTTCATGGCATGGATTAAACATCAGGGGCAGGTTTTGGAACCTCTAGTTTTGCTAACTTATTATCCGCAATATAGCTCCATATGCATTCTGTATGTTTAGATCTTAAAAGAAATAATGAGATGCTTGAGAGTAGCATGACATGCCTTGAAACTCAACCAGAAGTACAGGGAGTTCTTATGAAGGTTACAGTCTCGGGGGCATAAGACCACTTGGTTAGATCATGGATATGGGCTTTCAAGTCTTAGTGTCAAGGGTGTTTAGGCTTGACACATATGAGGGTGGTCAACAAGGTCCGAAGGCAATTGTCCTTGGCATTTTTGTCCTTGGCATTTTTGTCAAATTCTATCAGTAGGAACGTTGTATAGAGTGGTGTTCTTGCTTTCGAAACTAACACTCCTTATGCACTTCCTTGGTGTTCCTAATGGAATATTGCTTCTCTATTTGCTGTTGCTGTTGCTTGATTGTTTTTCGTTTTCCATTGTACTTGTTCCGTTTCCTCCCTGCTACTTTGGGAAGACTCTGTATGCTCTAAAAACAGTCATTATGCAATGCTCTGAAAATGGTTATTCCATAATACATATACTTTATTATGTACTTGGTCTGCTGAAACAAGCTAGTATTTCTCTGGTCTTATTGTATTGTTTCCATGTTCTTGTTCTATAGGTGTTTATGTGCTTGAGTACAAATGTGTATGATTAAGTTAGCAACTGTGGGCAGGTGGCGAAAAAAAGGAACAACATTGGTCATATTGTTGTATCCTCAAAGGAACTTTGGCATTTGCCTTTATTTATTTGCTACAGTACAGCATTGTCAAGTTTGATTAGTCATAGACTGAGTGGCATGCTAATCTTTTCTATATTATAAAAAAGAAATCTGTTTTACCTTCTGATTTTTCTGTTTATTGCATTGATCTTTACATCTGAATGATGCTTCTTTATACTGTTATTTAATTCGTTAAACATATTTCCCAAGTATGCTTATTAACAAGGTGATTTGTTAGTTATATATACCTCTGTTCTGTATGATGCTTATTTACATAGTTATTTGTTTTGTCGTATTTTGCAATGTTTCGATGTATTATAAGTTTTTTGCTTGGAAATCATGCTGACATTTTATTAACCTTTGTTTGTTGAAAGTCATCAGTTCGCCGTGTGCATATGCCGACTGGAAAGGTAAAGATCTTTACACTTTCACATTAGAACGTTTGATTTACTCGGGTGTCTTGGTTGAAAGTTATTTCTTTTCCCAGGATTGACTGCCTCCTCATAGACAGTTTATGCCAATATCTTTTGTTCTCTCTTTGTATATCTTTAGGTTGAGGATATTCATCGCATGGATCATTCTCAGTTTGGAGAAGGTCTTACTCTTTTGAATGAAAGGTTTGTTAGTCATGTTCTTCATATATTTCACGTCCTTCTCTTTTTCCTTCATTAAATATGGGGTTCAACTATTAGTTTTCTCTATAGTTTTGAAATGGCCCATTAGATTGCAATTAGCTAGCGGGTAACGCTTTGTAAGTATTGAGGGTGTTGCATTGGAATATGCATTTTAATTGCTAATTGATAACATGGAATGTATATCCTATAGCTATTCTTTTTTGTCCTGTATATGCTACAGCTTTATACTTGCTTGATTGTGATTTGCATATTAACTTGCTACCTCTTGGCGAGATTTTGTGATGCACATGAATGTGGGTGGGAATGGGTCGGGTGGGATCCGAGTTGACCCCAACATGGACCCGACCCAACTAGGTCTAAGTTGGACACGGACTTGACCTGGACCAGGGTCCCACCTGGTCAGGTGGGGTTCGCGTCTATAAATAAAAAATATATGAAAATTTATCTCCAGTTAAGAGTGGCTTGCTTAAAGTAGAAAGCTCTAATAGGGCAAGGGGAAGACCTAAAAGGACATGGATGAAAATAATCAGAAGAGATATATTGACGTATGGTCTGATTGAGGGACAAGGCTCGGATTATGATGACGATTATGATATAAAATTTTTTGTTATATATTTTATATTATACATTTGGTTAATGTTATTCATATGTGTCTTATACTAATATACACTTGGGGGGGGGGAGGCTGGACGTGAACCCACAACCCGACCCTGGTTAGCTCAAGGTCAAGTGGACCCAGATCCGACCCATCAGGTCTATTGTTTGGGTTCAGAACTAGACCAGTTGGGTCGACCCTTCAGGTCCACTGGTCAACCCTACTCATTTCCCGTCCCTGCACATGGAATGATGACTAGTAGTCTAGCACATCAATCTTTTTCAAATTTGTCAATTATGAGATTAGTGGATAAATCCCTTACATCGTTTTGTATGATTTTTAGATGCAAGATTGCCTCTTTATTTAGGATGGTAGGATGGGGGGGGAGGCTGGACGTGAACCCACAACCCGACCCTGGTTAGCTCAAGGTCAAGTGGACCCAGATTCGACCCATCAGGTCTATTGTTTGGGTTCAGAACTAGACCAGTTGGGTCGACCCTTCAGGTCCACTGGTCAACCCTACCCATTTCCCGTCCCTGCACATGGAATGATGACTAGTAGTCTAGCACATCAATCTTTTTCAAATTTGTCAATTATGAGATTAGTGGATAAATCCCTTACATCCTTTTGTGTGATTTTTAGATGCAAGATTGCCTCTTTATTTAGGATGGTAGGATGGTTATTATCAATAACAAGAATTTATTGGATGGAAATAGCACGTATATGGACATAGAGGAGGGCTTTCTTGGAGTTAAACAAGGTGATCTCAATGACTTGAAGAACAACGAGCTTTCATCAAAAAGCTATTCTCTTCATTGACTCCACTATTAGTGTGGGAGTTTACCAAATCATTAGTGATGACAAAAGGATTTTGAGACGCATACATAAAAGTTCACTCTAAAGATCGATAGTCATCTTCAGGGCACGAAGACTTTGTAAAACACATTTTCTGAATACAAGTTAAGGCCCAAAAGCCCTCAGCACCCCCAATTATGTCCATAGAAGACTTCAAGAGGCCAAACTTAAGACCCAAAGATGTGTTGGTCTTAACTGCCAATGAATCACAACAAAGTAGGGAACCTGAGTAAGCGAGTGATGTCGTTCTCTTTTGATCCCTACGAAGACCTCAAAAGCCCCTAGGGGCTGGATTACCATGTGAGCAACAATCGGAAAACTGATGGCCGTTTGGAGGAGCTAGAGCTAGGTCATGAAGAAGTGGTTCATGAGAAATTTCCCACCTTCTGGGCTCTAAGTGAGTCCAGCAGTCTGACATGCTGAAGTTGGCGACTACCAAATACAATAAAAAGAAGACTAACTTAGCAGTCATTTACATCATATAGAAGTTTCATACACTGATTAATGTCATGTTACCTCTGGAAACTAAACACTGCTTCAAAATAAACATAAGCTGCATTTATAAAGAAAAGGCAAGGGGTTGGATTGGATGTTCTAATCAGGTTAGGCTTAGGATATATGAGTTCTAAAGGGTTTATGTTTCGTGTAAACTTTAGTACACATGGTTTTTAGTGTATCAACGTCTCCTAGTTCAAATTGGGTTCAAGAATTCAAGGTGTCTAAATAGTGTAGAACTGATGGCAAGATGATAGGGAAGGGTTAGACATGATTAGGGCGGCATATATGGTTAGGCTTAGAAGGTGTTAAGTGGGCCAAAGTTGTTGGAAAATTCCATGTCCTGCTAGGGTGACTGATTGATTTGAAGGGAATGAGCCAAGAGTATATGCTAATTTAGGGTTGGAGGGCTTATGGGTAATGCCTTTTTGAAGGAGGTGAGCTATGTCATTAGGGCTTGGGAAGGGTCTATTTGGTGGGGAATAAATAAGGTGTTATATTTGGCTATGGAGAATCATGGATGGGGATGTGTTACCCAAGAGGGAAAGACAGGCTCTAACTTGTTGGGGAGACTCTCCCCATCTTAAGCTGGAGTTGTAGTAACTCACTTTACGAAAGGAGTTGAGGAATCTCTTGTGGAGGTGAAATAATCACTCCAAATCTGGCCTCGCACCACAAAAAGGAAGAACTCAATATTTATTCTATACGGCAAATAGGGTCCTAAATCTGTTTATAGAGATAGAACCCCTATAATTTTGTTTTATTGGATTCAAGCATTATCTAGGCTTCAAGATTCAAATTAGGAGCTAGATCTGTTATAAATTAAGAAACTAGTCCCTCTGTTTTTGAACAATTGGAGACTAGTCCCTCTTTAAAATATGGATGTCACCAATCCTCTATAACTTTTCTAGCAAAATGGAAAAACCAACTCCAAGTACCAGTTTGGAAAGAAGAAACTTACTAGACAACATTAAAGTCCTCATACTTCCTAACCTAGTTAAACTGAAATCTAATACAAAAATCTGTAATTAAATTTGTCACTATACTTCATACCGTGATTTGGGAGTTGCCTGAATTAGAAAGGATCCATACAGACAAGGGTGGTAGAACTCAAAGAAAACATCAATTTGAGCTTTGGATTGTCTTCAGCAGTCATCGGGGTGAAAAGTTATGATTCAAGAAGTGGTCTGCATTGAAGGGGAAACGTGTCCATGTTGAATCATCCTACTTTTAGTCCTCGTCTTATCATTTTCCCTAGAATCCTGCACAAGACAACCTTGATTAGAAAAGGAGACACACTTAGACCAAGCATTTTTGGGAGCATAAAATATGATAGACAAGGTAAGTGAGGGACATGGAGGACAATGGTTCAATATTGAAGACGTGAAGAGTAGTGCCTTAAGTCAAACATGCATGGATGAGTGCTGTCAGTTGTCATATGATGGGAGACATTTGTATCTGGAACTGATGAAGAGGGAGCATTACCCAGTAGGTACTATCAACTCTGTTCTCAATTTTCCCTAGTTGTCGAAGGTGTGGTACTGGGAAAGGATGCAGAAGGTGCTTTGATAAATCTTGTTCTTTTGGGCTTTTTGGGGATTAGTAATAGCATGGCCTATTTTCCTTGCGATAGTTGCTTTATAGTGTTCGTGCCATCCAAATAATCAAAGTATGACAGAGTTGAGCAATCGGCACAACAGTTGGCATTTTAAAACGTTTAGATAATACACAACGAAATTCTTTAAAAGGCTGCACCTGGAACCAGCAAATTTACATATTCTTACTACAACACAATGCTTCAATGAAAGACAATAAATGTGGGGCAAATCTTCTCAATATTGAAGCCACCATTGCAAGAGCATAATGCATAAAAGAGGAAGTGATTATAAAATATATAGTACATATAAGGTAGAGAAATCCTAATTTAGGACGTACTTATTGACCAATAGGGAAAATGCAATATTTAGCTGACACCCCTAAACTTTTACAAAATCCTTAGAGATGGTGCGCATCTTCTTCTAAAACTGCATCTTACAAGGTTTTCATGAAAGTGAGATATATAAAAAGAGTATCTTCGAGTCCACCTGTGCAAGATATGAAATTTGAACATCAGGAATCGAGCCACTGGCTTGATGTTTAGAGCATTAGCATAAACCCCCCCCCACCCACACACACACACACAAAAAAAAAAAAAAAAAAATTCACACTTATATATACAATAAAAGGAAAAAGAAGAAGGAGTACTTGATCTGGTCCATCATGCTTTGATTCTGTAGTGGATGCAGAAACCCTTAAATAACTGAGTAAAAGACAGAAGAGGCAAGCTAATCCATGTGGATTGGATAATGGTTGTGTTTCATCTAACAAAGCTATCTCATGCGGATCATATACTCCTCAAAAAATATAACTGCAATAATTTAATGTTATGGTTTTGAAGTCTATAGATTGTGAGAGTTCAGTGATTGTGCTCATTAACATTTTGTGGTATTGTGCTCTTTTAACATTTTTTGTGACTCCAAAGTGGGGTATGGAATATAGGGAACATTTCCAATACTCATTGCGAGTACAATGTAATGTACTCAGACTGCCCATCCACCATCCATGCTTTTCTATGGATGGTGGAAATGATGAGCCATAGTCCTGTTATGAGTCCATCTTTTTCATCAGTGAAGCAGCTTCTTATCACCTGGTCAATAGATAAGTATGGATGGTGGATGGCTGGTCTGAGTACCTTACACTATACTCAGCTTGAGGATATTGCATATTCCCATATCCCTTTGGGTTACCGGTCTACATGGATAGAATTGCCCTTACAACTTAGAAAGACGTAAAGGACCACAAATGGATGAGAAAGATAATGAAATATAGTATATAAACATTCAAGGGGACCAAAATCGAAATTGGACCCTCTAATTTATCAATCCAAGGATACAAATAAAAAACCTTTTTTCTATGAATTTCAAAAGGAACTGGCCAAGGTCTTCCTCCACGTTTAATTTCGATGGCAAAGTCTATTTGTCATTGTGGGATATGGGAATAGTTTATTTAATTTCTGTTGTATGCTGGGGTGTATAACGTAATTGTCATTCACACTGTGCTTTTCATGTAGCCTAAAGTGATAATACACCATAATGAAAATGATGTTGGCTTATCGAATTGAGGCTCTCGCTCGCCTCTGTTGTAGAATTACTTTCTCTGTCGAAGTACGTGGGGACCTGTTCAGAACCTTTTTTTTTTTGAGAAAGTTATCGTTAAATTGAAAGAGAAGTTTGGGCTATCCACAAACGCGGAAGTGCCAAGTACAAGGAGTATTTTCAGAACCTTTTTGTTTCAGCAGTGAGAACAAACAAATGAATTGAAGTGCTTCACTATCAAAAGATTAGAACAAATTTTGTGGGACAGTGTTTTATTCCTTCTTGGTCATGTCTTTTGCTTCGTACATGATTAGAGGCAAGAAGCCATTAAAGTTAATAGTATCGCTTTGTTTCTATTTTTTTGATGGTTACTTAGGCATACAACTACTATGATAAATCTAACTCATAAATGCCCTTGTATAGGTTATTTCAGGTGACTTGGCTAACCAATATTGGTTATATATATGACCAGCACAATCTCAGTAAAGTACGTCCATCTTTCTTTTTGACAGTCTACTTTTTTTGCACTCTGGCTAATGTTAGTTGATCCTTAGCCTAACATACTGATTTCTTGCACGGTTTCTCTCTAAATTGGTTAAAATTCATGCAAGTGATTTTCAAGGTCAGAGTTGCAGAAGATGTTATGCTTGATGACAATAAGGATCTTGCTGACTTATTTATTTCGACTGAAACTAGCCCTTGAAATACTGTCCCTTAATTTGGTATTATGCTATCACTCAATAATTGAAATTGCAGACAGGTGATGTCCATTTTCATTAATGAACTATGCGCATATGATTCTTGTGACTTCCATGGAATTGATGTGGACTTGAATAGGCAACTGAGTGCATAAAAGAAACTGAGTTTGGATGCGGATTAGTGAGTATATAGAGGTTTTGCTATGTGCATCACATATCATATTGGCATAAAACTCTTGTAGAGCCTTATTTCATGATTGACCTGACCCATGACAGTTTGCTTTTTGCTCAAAAGATACCTAACCGATGTATGTATTCTCTAGTTTAAGATAGTAAGGCTCATGCTTATGGCACATGCATAACCACTTGAATGGAGGTCATAAAGTACTTTAGGTCGTACTTGGAAAACTTTGATTAAAACGGGTGGTCTGATCTTATCCCCATTGGATGTTTGTGGAATACAATTCCATCTCCAATCTTTTTGGGCTACAAATCTGGCCTAAATCCTGCATCCTTTGACTGAAGTTATTCGTTTAAGTCGCTCAACCTGAAAGGTAATGACAAGTGGTCAATAATCTATCTAGTCAAAGCAATTTCTTTGGATCTCTCTGTTTTTTATTTCATCTTTCTCGGGATGCTATCAATAGAAATAAACCTATTAATCTGAGGTCTGATGTGTTAATTATTGAAGGCAGGTTTCTGTGTTTTGGTTCTATATGATGCTGACATCATAAATATGATTAACTTGTGTCTATAGTGGTTGTCTTTAATGTATCTCCATCTCTTTCTCTTCCTCTAAACTGAGTTCAGTTCTAGCTTGTTAGACATGTTATATCTTGTAAGTTAACAACATGTTACTTTGTTCTGATCATTGGATGGGTCCACTTGGTGTGGATATCCTTGCAGTTTAGTTGTTCTGTCAATTTGTCTTTTCTAAGGTTTAGTGAATTTTAACATTTTGGGGTTTAAGGCAACATGTCTTTTTTCTGCTCAGATATTTAGTTGTAAAAAAACTAAAATTTGTATTCCAGCTCATCATAGAGATTCTTTTATTCAAAGATTGTGGAATTCATTTGAAGTGCTGGGTTGAGGCCAGTAGTTTAGTACTCAAATTTTCTTTTTTATTCTGAGTAACTCTGTATCAGCAATAGTAGAATTTTCAGAGTGGCCTTTGGTATGGAGATAAGCCAAATAGGTAAACCACATTTCACGGACTTCATTTGATGTGTTAGTTTGAGGCAAGCTCTTTTTTTCTCCCCTTCTAATTTTCTTTGCAAGTACATTACTTATTGGGAGCAATTAGTTTATTCAGACCTTCATGCCTTCGCACATCAAATTTTTCTAGAATTCACTTGGGTTTCTGGTATTGTTATCATTTCCGTACCTGTATATCTGAAATATTAGGTTTACATTTTTTGAGTTGAAATTCTTTTTCTCCACTACAAGGACAATTCAGGCCAAATTCTTCCATGTTATGTATTGTTAAAAAATGAGAGGGATGATTCATTCAATATAATGTTTTCTGATGTGTTTCTTTCCTGTAGTACTTTATTCCTGTGGTTCTCTTTTCATTAATCTTGATAAAATTACCTGTATTTCATGTGCAGTTTGAGAAGTTCACTCATGAGATGAAAGATGGTTGGGGACTAGCAACTGATGGGAAAACTATATTTGGAAGTGATGGTAGTTCCACCTTGTACCAACTTGACCCAAAAACCCTCAAAGGTGCTTCCCATTGAAATATTTTGTATTTTGTGTATTATGCTTTTATTCTATTGTGATTTGGCTGTGTTTTTTATTATCTCAACTGGACTGCTGCACATAAAGGTTGACTGTTTGGGCTTCTTTATTTTCAATACTAAGATAAGAAAGAAAGAAAAGAAATGAGTATTCTCTGGACCACCCTGCTTGAACTGCCACTTACTAAGAAATTTGTTATGAACTTAATTTCAGATCAGATTTATTGATATAAATAATCCGTAAATCTATTGATATAAATAATCCATAAATTTTTTATTTGGTATGCATCAATCAAATTTAGAAGTCTCCTATTCTTGTTTGTTTACAGTTTCTGAATTTTGATGTGACCAGTGCAGGAAAAAGTAAATGTTAAATACAATGGTTATGAAGTACATAATATCAATGAACTCGAGTTTGTAAATGGTGAAGTGTGGGCCAATGTTTGGCAGGTATGCTGTAGATTATCCTTACTATACATGAATTTCTGCATAGAACTCCAGCTCTTAAATGCTGTTGAAGTTCAACAGCATTTAAGAGCTCAACATGTACAGATCCTTGATTTTATCTACAAGATTGTGAGCTGATCTTGCATCTCCTTGACTTCTTAGTGTACATCTTTGAACATTTGTGATAAAGTTTTGTTTATTATCAAAACAGAACAAAAATAAAGTGGCTTCTACCGTACTTACGCACAATCTGCTAAAGGGTAATCTTGAAGCCTTGGAACAGTTTTTTTAAAAAAATATTTCTGCCTAACGCAGTTTTTGCTACTCGGATTTCCTAATCTTTGAACTGAGCTTATTCCAACTCTATTTGAGCCTCTAATGATGATTTTAGAAATTGCCTTTCTCAATTTTCTTTCTGTTATGAATCAGCATCACCAAGAGAGAACCAATTCTCTATTTGGTCATCTGAGATTGCTGACTCATTCTTTGGAAAGTTTATGTTGTCTCTTGAAAGTTTCTAATTTCCTTAGAATGAAAAGTTTGACACGTATTTAGCTCGAAAGACTACAAAATTCTGATTTGCTTGTCTGATTCCTTCGACCACTGATCTTGAATTTCATCGCGGATCTCAGAAAAGAAAAAGGTTACAGATTTGGGGGAAAAGAAAGTTTTCTGTCTCTGAAATGATTTACTCCCATAAACAATTTATTGTAAGGGCAAAGCCTCAATTTAGTGGGTTACTAAAGAAGTTGAAGGCTTGGCTAAGATACATTTTTTTGAAGAAGTTTGCATAGAACTTCACAAATTTTCAAAGAATTGGGAGAACTGAGTCTATGCGAAGTCCAAAATGGTGGCTTTAGGAGTTCATGTGTCAACTCTTGCAACTACGTGCCACTCCTAGCTGTTACATTTGATAGTGGATACAAAGACTCGAGCAAATTTTCAAGCCAAAAAACAAGGAAAAATTGACACCTTCAACAAGCGACTTGTTTAAAACCAAGCTAAGTGAATAAGTTATAATCCTTTAAATGACAATTACAACTGTTTCTAACCTTGTAAAATAACTGTAAATAGACTCAAATATTAACCCCTTATGGGGCAATTACATATAAAGCAAGACTAGCTTATGAATTACACTTTCATAGCACAAATTACATAAACTATGTCTCAAAGCTTAAATACAACATACAACTGATCTAAACATAATTCTAAGGAATAAAATCAACTAAACAGGGAATTAGAATGCCAAATTAAAATTGGGAAGCCATGTGTTGAACCCTTTCTGTTGGGGCCACGCAATCGGGCCCTATAAGGACTTAATTTTGTCGCCCTTTGGATTGTAAAAAAATGGTTCAATCTCATAAGAGTGTTTAATCCAAATGGGAAGCAATTACAGACCTTAAAATCACTTCTTCAGATCTCAACACATTGACATTATGATCCAAAACAGAATATAAAAAGTTTGAATCGAATAGGATAACGAACAAGAGAGTTATGGCCAAACTACACACGGTGGTCCCTCAGATCACCAATACAGTCTTGTATGAAAGGATTATGGACCCCCATAAGTAAAAATATGATGAAAAACTTCTGGAAATTCAGTGGCACACTGAGACTAAAGTTTTTTATGGATTTGAAGCAAAGTAATCAATGGATACTATGCATGATCATGGATTCTCATGCATATAGGCTATAACTCATGAAGGACCACACTATGAATAAGTATGATGAGAAAGATGATCAAATGGGGATTCTAAGATCAATGAAACTTTTGTAAATTCAAAACTCCAACAACTATAGATGCTAAGAATATGAACTCATGAGATAGAAAAAAAAATTCAATGGAGTTTACTTTGATAAATGCACACTATGGACTCAAGCATAAGAAAGGAGGACCACCATCAAGATCACCATCAATGGAACTCTAAAAGCCTTGTGTGAAAAAAATGTGGGGTCTCTCTCTCTTCAATTTTCTCTCACAAAGCTCTAGAAAAAGGGGGTGGGGGGCACAAATTTTTCAAAATGGTTCAAGAGTTGAGATAGTTAGGGTTTGAGATCTCATGATGTGCTTTTATAACATGGGTAACCTTGGACTCAATCAACACCCTTGATGTAATAATCCAAGGCACATGAGAGGCTAATGTATCTAACCACCCATCTCCATCCAACCACTAGGATGAAGGGATGAGATTTCACACCATTATCACTCACCCTAACCCTAAGTTATGCCATTTTACCATTTTGTCCTTGACCCATGTTTTTATTCTAAATGTATCCAATATGCCCTTACAAAATCACCCTTAGTTTTTGAATAATGTGTTAGAGCAACCACCAAGGATAAAGGGCAAAGAAGTAATTGGCAAGGCTTAAGCCCTCTCATCAGTCAGTTTGTCCCCTAACTGCTTTCATCCACCCACTTCCCCCCCCCCCCTTGGTGCCCCGCCTGGGTCTCGACCCCCTCGCCTCTCGTGCCTCCTGCCAGAGGGGTAATCTCCGCCTCTCTTTCTCCACTCGGGTCTCCCCTTCCTCTTGCCCCTGATGATTGCCCCTTTTCCCTTTCCCTGGCCTGTTCTGGTGGGGAGCCCCTTGGCACCCTCGTCCCTCCCTCAGATGATTCTAATTCCACCAAAGCTTTCGACGCTGCCCTGGGCGATACCCTCAAGGTAATCAAGGCGATGGGTATGGTTTTTCCCAGCCATCTGGAGGCCATTTCATTGAAATGACCTTTTCTTCCGAGCGAACATTAGATCCAAGGGCCCAAGGGAAATAGTTGATCTCATCTGCCACATCAACGCTGATCGTGATGGGCCATTTGCTGACCCCTCGAATGTCGATTTGCCTTTTTCGAGTGGTCGCCCCGTCACTCGTCTTATAGGGAGACGTTTTGCCTGCTCTCCCCCATCCATGAAGATTTTAACCTGGAACATTAGGGGCCTCGATGACCCTTTGAAATGCCGACACATGCTCAACTTCTGCGGCAACACTCGCCTGCGATCTTGGCTTTGCTAAAGACCAAAGTGCCTACTTCGTCGCTCCAAGACATGTATCAAACTTGGGGTCGATGTCCTTGCCAATGGCTGGCTCTACCGTCCAATGGTGCATTCGGAGGTATATGGGTCATTTGAGACTCTTCTCTTCATTCTTTCTCATCCTTTCTTATTGGGGGTTCCCGGTCTCAATCTCCCTTCTTAGGACATCAAATGGTTTACCATGGAAATTTTCTGCGCTGTATGGCCCCAACTCCCAAGCTCGAAGAGATAGTTTTTGGTCTGAACTCCAATCCATTGCCTTAGCTTCCCCCTCGACCTGGTGTATTGGGGGAGATTTCAACATTACTCGGTGGTCCTTTGAACGGAGCTCTAAGTCAAGGATTTCCCCCACGATGATGGTGTTCTCTGACTTCATTACCAGCAATCAACTGCTGGATGTACCCCTTCAAGGGGCTCACTTCACCTAGTCGAACCACTTGGAAGACCCTCTCTGTCTAAGCTGGACTGGTACCTCCTTTCTCTTGAGTGGGACGCATCCTTCCCCAACTCCCACTTTGTAGCCCTCCCCAAGCCCATCTCCGATCATTGGCCTATCCTTCTCAACACTACTACCCTGGGTCAAGGTCCCAAGTCCTTCCGTTTTGAGCTGTCTTGGTTGTAGGAGCCCCATCTCCCCTTCCTCATTGCCTTGTGGTGGCTTTCTTTCTCCCTATCGTTCGTGGTTGGCTTGGCTTTCGCCTTCAGCGTAAGATACAACTTTTAAAACTTGCCCTTAAGGATTGGTGCAAAAACCTTTCGGGGAATTTCTTGGCCCAAAAGCAGCCTTTTCTCGACACTATTCTCCGCCTTGATTCTCTTGGGGAATGTTCATCCCTCTCTCTTGAGCGTCGCGAAGCCAAGTTAGCTCTCCATTCCATTCTTCGTAAGGAGGAAATCTTTTGGGCACAACGCTCCAGGGTCAAGTGGTATAAACTGGGTGATAATATCACCGCTTTCTTCCATAAGGTTGCGAATTGTTGCAAACGTGACAATACTATTTCCCTTATCAAAGTTGGAGATCAGCATCTTGACCAACCACAGCTCACTGAGCAGGCCTTCATCGACTTCTTCCAGACCCTTTTCAAGGCGCAAGAAGGCCCGAGGCTTTTTATGTCATCCCTTAGTTTCAAGGCTCTCCCACCCGACAAAGCAGTATGCTTGGAATGCCCTTTCGAAGAAGCTGAAATCCTTGAAGCAGTCAAGTCCATAGGCCACGATAGAGCCCCTGGCCCCTACGGCTTCCCTGTTGCTTTCTTTCTTCAGTTTTGGGACACCCTTAAGACTGACGTGGTGGCTTTCTTTACTGATTTCCACTCTAGCGGAGTGATCAATAGGGCCATGAATGCTACCTTTCTGGCTTTAATCCCCAAAATCAAAGGTGCAGAGGAATTAAAAGACTTTTGGCCCATCAACCTAGTCAATAACTCTTACAACATCCTCTCTAAGGTTTTAGCCATTAGAATCCGTGAGGTGCTGAGTTGGGTTATCTCACCCCAGTCAAGACACTTTTGTCAAGGATCATCAAATCCTAGATGGTGCCCTTATTGCTCACGAATGCCTTCATACCAATCATTTGGCAAAAACCCATGGTTTGGTTATTAAGCTGGATTGGGAGAAGGTGTATGACTACATCGATTGGGATATTCTCGATGAGACATTATAGCGCATGGGCTTTGGTGCACATTGGCGGAGGTGGATGAGATGGTGCATCTCATCACCCACGTTTTCGGTTATCATCAACGGCACACCCAAGGGCCTGTTTCAAGCTTCTAGGGGTTGAGGCAAGGCGATCCCCTTTTGCCTTTCCTTTTCTCTATTGCTGCTGAAGTCTTTAGTGGTTCCCTTTCGGGTCTGTACCATGCTGACATAGTCAAGGGCTTCCAGGCTAGCCCCAGGGGACCTTGGGTCCCCCACCTTCAATACGCCGATGACACCCTCCTTTTTTGTGATGCCTTGCCTGATCAGGTCCACTACCTTCGCATTTTTCTCAGATGCTTCCAATGGGCTACAGGCTTCAAAGTTAACCTTGCCAAGACCAGTATGATGGGGGTGGCGATGACTTTGGAGTCGGTGTCTATTTTTGCTGATCTTTGGGGCTGCAAAGCTCAACCTTTGCCTGCCTCTTATTTAGGTTTGCCCCTGTGTATCAGGAAGCCTAAAGCAAGTCAGTGGTCCCATATTATCGATAAGCTCGATAGGAGATTCACAGGATGGAAAGGTCGTTTCCTCTCCGTTACAAGTAGACTCACCCTGATTAAGGCGACGCTCTCTAACATTCCTATTTACCAAATGTCCCTTTTCCGGATCCCAATCTTTGTTGCAAATTGGCTCGAACAACTCATGAGAAATTTCCTCTGGTCTGGTACCGATGGAAGGAAATTTCATCTCATTGCTTGGGAGATGGTTTGCACCTCGAAATCCCTTGGAGGCCTGGGCATTCGCAACATTAGGAAGACCAATGTTGCACTCTGGTAAGTGGTGGTGGAGGTTTGCATCCCAAACAGATCACTTAGGTCAAGAGGTGGGCCATCTCAAATATCGGTGCCCTCCCGAGGCTTGGTTCCCTGACTCCAGGGTCCCCTACATTGCCTCAAGTATTTGGAAGGGTTTCCATTCTTGCCTTCACCGCTTCCTCTCCCATATCCTAGAGAGGGTAACCGTATTGCCTTTTGGTCGACATTTGGTTGGGCCACACCCCACTCAGGGACTGATTCTCCACCCTTTAGCGGTTGGCTAGAAACCATTTATCCACCATTGCTGAGAATTTTGAACCCTCCCCCCGGTGAAGGGTTTGGACCCCTACCTTCAGAAGGCCCCTTAGTGACTCCGAGTTACCTGATTATCTTGATTTGCAGATCCTGCTCCACGACTTTTTCCTCCGTTCTTCGGGTTTCGATAAAGTGGTCTGGACCCTTTCCCCTTCAGGAGTGTTTTCGGTTGCCTCTTTTTATAAGGCTTTCCTCTTGTCCTCCCTTCCCCCCTCTGCTCTCCTGCCCACGTTGCTGCTAAGACCTGGGATTCTCTGGCTCCCGCTAAAATCACCTTCTTTATTTGGGTGACCACCATGAGAGGGCCTTAATTGTGGACCATCTTCAAAGAAGGGGCCTACAACTACCCAACAGGTGCATCATGTGTAAGAAAGAAGCTGAAACCAATGCTCATCTCTTTCTACATTGTGAGATAGCATCTTTCCTCTGGAACTCTATCCTCCAAATTTTTGGTTGGGTTTGGGTCACCCCTCAGACTGTTCCACAGCTCTTCTCTTCTTACCTTTCACCCTCATGGGCTAGATCAGGTATTATTCTTTGGAAACCTTCTGTGGCAGCCTTACTGTGGACTATGTGGTTGGAAAGGAACCAGAGAATCTTTAGGGGAGAATTTTCTAATCCTGTCACGCTGATGGAAAAGGTGAGATCGTTGGTCATCTTTTGGGCAACCAACTCTAAACCTTTCAAGTGCTTCTCACTGGTGGACTTCCACCAAAATTGGGAGGCTATGCTTCAGTTAAGGCCTACCCAAGTTCCTCGATCAGCCTCTTGGTTACCTTGCAGTCCAGGGTGCATTAAGCTTAATTTCGATGGTTGCTCCCTGGGCATTCCTGGACCCTCCGGTGTAGGTGGCATCTATCGCGGCCATGCCGGTTGCACCCTCCCCTCGGTAGCTCAGACTCCACCGAGGCAGAGGTAATGGCCCTCCTTCATGGCCTTCAACACTTCAACAGGGGCTGGGGAAACTCTCTGGTGATCGAAGGAGATTCTGCCAATGTTATCGCTTGGGCATCTACCACGGCCCAGTGCCCTTGGAGGCTAGAGTCCGTGTTTGACGAAATCCAACATAGGTGCTCCCTCTTGCAAATCGCTTGGAGGCATACGTGGAGAGAGGCCAACTCCATCGCTGACTCACTAGCCAAATCTGGAGCTCTCGGCTCAAATTCTGTGAACTGTCCACCGTAGATCTCCTAGTTTGGTTTTGATCCTATTATAGCTTTGTACTTCTGCTGCCCTGTTATGGGCTTTATTTCTGGTAAAGGGTATATTACTGTCCTTCACCACTCCTTGTGGGAGGGCAACCTTTGTATTTTGTTTTTTCCTCAATACAAGTAAACATTCTCAAAAAAAAAAAAAAAACAAAAATCATCTGAACGTATGGAGCATGAAAGCTGCTCTCAAATGTCTTCTCCAAAGGGCCCAGAGCACATTACTTTTAACTTTTGAAGCTTCACGCTCATCTTTGATTTGTTGGGCTTCATCTTATATTTTCTGATTAAGCCGTTCAATTTAAAGTTTCAAAAGGTTTGAGTGTTTTGTCTGTAATTTGTCACTTTAACACGAGACAACTTTATTTGTTCCCCCAAAGTATTATTTCAGAGTACTACAATTTTTTATTTTTATTTCAAAAAGACCCATGCTTTCAGAAGCCTGAACTTGGGGATCAATGTCCAATTTTTAAGTTCCATCAGATCCTGACTTAATCGAATTGAATGATTGAACCTTATTTTGCCACAAATTTCTTTCAACTTCCTCAAAAAATTTTCAGAGAATTTCTTGCCACTAAAAGTCTATAATAATGCTTGAGCTTCATTATTCATGGATCTTGGTGCCTCTCAACAACAATACCTGCTTGGCTATCCTATGTAATTGGATCTTCAAATTAGCATGCTTTGGAGGAAAAATATAAATGCTTCTTTATTATTTACGTTGTATAAACGCTAGTATTTATGTGATTCTCTTCTCAAATTTGCCATACTAATTTCTGCAGTCTGATTGTATCGCTCGAATTTCACATAAAGATGGTTTAGTCACAGGATGGATCCTTCTCCACAGCTTAAGGTTTGCTCCCCTGTTATGGTGTAAAAAAGTTGTAATGTCTATTGAGATGCATAAACTTTCATTGCAGCCTAGTAGATAACGTATATGTAATTTGACTTTTCAGGCAAGGGTTGATATCATCTGGGAACAAGGTAACTTTGGTGATGTTTTTACAAATATTGTGGAAGTCTTGTTTAGCATATGATATGACTTTTTCTCCGTTCAAGGATACATGCATGCTTGCTGCCTTGTATTCAATTATATTCTCCCAAGATGTCTCTTACTTTAGAGAGGACTACAATCTAGAAATTTACTTGGGAGCATCTTAACAAAAGAATAGCTAGATCCTTCAATGTTATGCCTTTAAAGGCTGTTAGGTCATGGAATATGGTATAGTTATTGCCATATTTGTTATGCTATTTGCTTCAGTGGTAAAATGTGAGGGTGTATTGAGCCAAGTCCAAGTGACACAATTTAAAAAAATTTCTCATTACAATTCGATAGTATTCTAATTACATGAAACTTTCATCAATGTAGAGTATTTCCAGCTACCAAACTTGGCATCTTACACTTGAAAAGAAAAATAACAACTCTAATTAGTCCCTTGACAAAGTCCAAAGATCAATTTACATTGCCAAATTATATATCACTTTAGAATTTCATCAAACACATTGAAGTCAATTTCCTCCATCAAACATATATTCACATGTTCATATTGGATTTGATCATGGTAAGCCATATATCGAGCTCATTTTGCATGGCTTATGGCCAAGGATTTAGGATGACTTCTATGATGGCCATAAGATATAGGGCCATAATGCATCAACACAAGGATATAAAAAACATTGCATACTCAATTTTTTATGGTACAAAACATTTATCAAATCAAAATTACAGCAAAGAATCAATGGGAAGCCAATAGTCGAACCCTTTGTGTTTGGGTCACATAAATGGACTTTTTAGGGACTTAATTTTGTCCTATGGATGATAGCACGGATGGCTATGATACACACCTGATCCCACTTATATGATGTCAGCTTGCGCACACTTAATCACCACTCAATTAGCTTCAATATGAGAGAGAGAGAGACTAGCTTTTAATGATGATAACAATTTATAAAACCAGGCATGGGCTGCTCACACAAAATGGGAGTATATAACAATGATCTACTAAAATAGGTATGGTTTCTCAAGGGAGATGATCTATGATCATACTCTCACCCAATGTAACTCAAAGGACCATCAAATGCTTGTAGATATGAATAAAAAATACCAAAAAATTCTCAGAGAAAGCAGGTGATAAATTTTTTTAGGAAAAGGTGCTTAAATTGCAAGATTATGGTTTAGACTATGCACGTATAAAGGAATAGATGCGTAATTTTCAATGGATGCTCAATACTCGAGGAAGATCAATCAGGGATTCATCAAATGCTACTGTAATTCCTAATTTACAGCAAGCATAAATGATGGCGTTGAAGCTTTTCAAGGAAGCAAATAAAACTATAAGGATTACGTGGAGAGAAAATATAATAGTGCTTTAATGGTGATTTCCTCTCTCTTAATTCTCACACTTCTTCTTCTTACTTTCCCACACTTGGGATATGTTGATCTCATGAAGAAAAGGGTAAAGAAGCATAGAGAGGGCGCGCCACTCAAAGTGGGAATCTCGCTCTAAAATCAAGGAGGTATCGAGAGAGAGAGGAGAAAGGAGATGGGCATACTACTCAAATGTGGGTTTCTCTCTCTAAAGACTTTCTTATGGAGGAGAGAGATAGAAAACTTGGTGGGGCATTCCCCTTCGAGAGAGAATGAAGCTTATGATTTATATGAAATGAAGCCAAGTAGGGTATATATAGATAAGTGGTAGTGCGGCATTTTAAGTGATATGATCTTAGCTCTTGATGCTCATCATTAATGGCACATGAGAGGGGCATGATCGTAGCTATACATCCTTATCTAGCCATCAAGATGAAGGGATGTGATTTCATACAATTGTCACTCCATAAATCCCTAGATTATGTTAATTTACCACATTGGCCTAAGGTCTTAAATAATTTTCTCATAAGCCATTTCACCATTCCAAAATTGCCCATCCAATTTTTTTGAAATAATGAGAAATGAAAGGGGGAGGGGCATAGCTCTTAGGTAAGTTGGCAACTATATTTTGTTAAATGCTCAAATAGAATAATTCTCATAGATCATCTAGTCACAATGTGCCATTAGATAGATTGCACTTGGGCTTAGCCAATAGGATGATGCCACTCAAAAAGGTGAATTAAGATAAGGTTTCCACCAACTACTTAGGGTTTCAACCTTATTTTCAAGGCTTGCCCTCAACCCTAACCCTAAGCACTTGTGATCAAGGCATATGTGTGCTAATTAAGCATGTGATAAAATCAAATTTTAAACACAATTTTTTTCTCAAAGTTTATAAATGACCTTTTAAAACAATGTTATAAATACCAAAATAGGACCCCCCAATAGTGATGGCGTCTTGATGATGCCAGTGAGCAAGGGGGATAGTGCCCAACCGGCGTGTCCTTGATTGGAATTTTCCCCAAACAATTTCAAAACACTCATTTTCTTGGTCCAAAAATTTCTGAAAAATTCTAAAAAATTCACAAAAATTCTCTAAATCATTTTCCATAAAAAAAATAATCATTTTGGCATCAAAATAAAATTGGACAATATGGGTAAATGAGTTCTCATTATTAATATCTAGGCACCGGAGCACTCTATTGGGCTAGTTCAGTATGATGATCCGTTCTCTCGGAATGATCCAACAAGCCTATGCTCCACAGCTCTAGCAAGGGCACAAAATATGAGTTATCAAAGTTACCCCAGTCAATATTCTAACACTCTAGGGTGTCAGTGGATTAACCCTTGGGGATATTGTAGTGCTCATATGCAAGGGCTCTCTCAAGGCACATGTGCACTATAGCTCTTCCTAGTTGGATCATAATACATCAGAAGAGTGGTTTCCCATGAGTGCACATGCCATAGGGTGGTCAATTATTAGGGTACCGACTCATGTCCCTTGAGTCATGACCATCCTATATAGGGTCATTACACTTAAGGTACTCGGGTTTTGATATCTTTTTTGTTCTCTTAGCCCTAGCGAACACATTAACCCGAGGTATGCTGTCTAAGTATATCCCTGACTAGAGTTGACCTTCACACCTCTAAAATATGATCTCATTGCCTTATTTACTCTGGGTATATGATTCAGGGCCCCAGTGCACCAAGCACCTAGAATCATCTTCTTTTACTCATTCCTACTGATTGAGAGAATCTTGGTTTTAAGGCCCTGAGAGGCCATAACTCCAAAATGTACTGCAAGGTGTACAACTATTGAATTTTAATTTGATTTTTGTGAATATCATGTTGTGGATAGAAGTTATGTCTCCTTCATTTGATGGATTTACTGCAAGTCTTCTGTCCGAATGGCCACAAGAGTTAGGATTGAGTCAATTGACCCATGGGCTGTGTTCCTTTCTGCCATCCTAACAGCTAGACCAAAATAGATAATTACTGATGAGATTTCCGAATCAAAGTTTGGTTATGCGCATGAATGAAAGTAGCGTTTGGTGCCCCTTTGTATTGTCTATCAGAATTCAGAATAAAGGAAAAAGTGCCCAAGTGTTAATGGTTCGGTCTTTCAATCTTTTGCTTAACCCTTATCAACAAGGAACCTAAAGTTTTGGAGCACTGAATAAAAAACTCTAGTCATCATATGAAATTTGGAGGTCGAACATTCATAAGTGGCAGTACGGTCCCGCTCCTACTTCCAAAGCTTATTGGCATTTCTGGTAATTTACAGGATTTTAAGGATATAGATTTTGATTGTGAACCTGTTGAATGGAAAGTTGAGCCAATATTGAGACATAAGGACCAGCTGATGAATTGCCAAAGAGAAAAATAAAAACAAGCTGGTATTGTGGTAGGTAAGTTCACAAGTGCCTTGCATAAGGAACAATTTTGTTATACTGTATTTAGAATGTAACTTTGCATAGTTTGTTGTTTGTTCTAATGGCAAACTTGTGAATGTTCTCATGTTAATATGGGGATTTTGAACATAAACATTGTTTACACATCCCCTATTTATAATAGCCTTGTGGGGTTGACTAAACGATTCTTCTACTCTATCCTTGTTATGTCAACAACAAGAGGGTGATTTCTATAGCTCAACATCGTTCTTTTATGACTCCATCATTTGTTACTTAAAATTTATTCGGAATGAGATCTGTTATTCCATCATATGTTGTAGCATTCCAAGTTTTGGTATTGATAGCATTTATTGTACTGAACGTGCGTTATTTGTATAGCGGCATTGTATTCCAGCACATAGTGTTTTTAATTTTGATTTCTCATGAATCCTTTACAAGTTATCATTTATTTTTTGTATTACGGCATTGATTGTAGCACATAGTACCTTTAGTTTTGATTGTTCGTGATTTCCCTTTAAGGGATTGTTCTGTGTCATGATTTTCCAGTTTCCAAATATATCCTGCATGTAGCAGCAGCTTCTGAAGGGTTTTCTTCTTTATTTTTTCCTTCTATAATTATTTGAAATGATAGTTTCTTGACCATGACATTCACAGATATGCCTCAAATTCCTCATGATTCGCATAATCTTTTATACTTATTTGAAATGATAGTTTCTTGAACATGATATTCACAGATATGCCTCACATTCCTCATGATTCGCATAATCTAGGTTCTTGTTATAGATGTGCTCTGTTTAGAATGAAGTCCAGTTTGAGAGAGGTAATATTTCCAATTTTATTTTTTCTAAGATTGTTAATATTACAGGGTATTGATGTTCTCAATGGCATTGCTTGGGATGAAGAAAAGAACCGCCATTATGGTAATGTTTCACACACTGGTTTTATACATTAACTCAGCTTAGAAGCTGACACTTGGAGAAAATAGAGTTTGGAGAGAATCCTTTTTGATATTTTTGTCGAAAACTTACCAAGCTGAAAATGGTGTGGCTTGGCTGTATTCATAGAAATACACCAATTTGATTACACATCAATATCGAGCAATTCCCATGAAACTTAGATGATGACATCTCCTTACTGGCCAAAGACAGTCCTATGACTGCTTGAACATGTAATCCATGAATGGGTTTACAAGCTTGTTCTGGCTAGACCTCACACATGCTCTCTCTCCCTCTCTCTCTCTCTGGCTAGACTGCACACAAGCTCGAAACTCTTCTATTAATGCTTAAGTTTATCAAGCTTTGATTTCTAAGTCGCCCTTGAAAATCATGCATGTTGAATGGCATTCTGCAGTTACTGGGAAGTGGTGGCCGAAGCTTTATGAAATCAAGCTGCATCCATCAGGTCCAATGAAGAAAGACATTATGGAAATTTGCCAGCTAAGGTAGCACGGAAGCTCCCATTTATACCCTTCTTTTGCCAAACTACATCTTCATGAAGGTAGATGCGAGTGACTGGTGAAACCAATTTCAATGGCTGGGATGATGATGAAAGCAAAGATGGCTGCTAGCTAGCATACATGTCGAAGGACAAATATCACTCATTTATTTGTAACTTATTTTCTCATTCTGATTTCGTTATGTTACATGACGGTGGGGGATCCAACATCCTAGCCTGATAAGTGATATGCAAAGGTCACTTCACTTGTATATCCAAGTTGGTTATGAGAATAATTAAAGAGAACATCAATCCTCTATTCCGATGGAAGTTTTCCAGAATCTCTGTAGTTGACAAATAGCTTCTATGGACACTTATAGCGCATTGAGCCAAATGAAAGTGATTCAATCGATAAATTAAAAGGTGTGGTTTGCATAAGGTTGAAGCCCTTGACAATCAAAGTAAAGTGCGCTTTGAAATAGTATTGAAAGATGTCATTTCATTATTGAAAACATTTGTGATGTCTTGAAAATTTGTTTTCGTCTTTAATTATAAAATTTAAAGTTTAAAAAAATGATGTAAATTGAACAGATCTATGAACACTTAATAATCTTGAAAATTGATGGTCCGAAAAATGCATTACAAGATACACTATTTGCTAGACTTGAAATCTATTTTTTCTCACATTTTTTTAAAAAGTGATTAGTATTGAGTTTAAAGGGGTACAAAAAAGTCACCCCAAAAGGGGTGCACTACACATCAATTCAGGGTAGCCCACCAAGCAAAAATATGGGTTGGTGACAATGAAGGCCATTCGTATACACAAAACAATTACAAAGGTTGGACTGCATCCAAAATACTGCAGAAAAGGAGAAGCGCCTGGCTGGGGAGATCATTCATAACTTTAGAGATGCTCTTGTTCTTGCTAGGTCAGCTTCGGAGTTAGCTTCGCGCCACGTGTGTTTCCAAGAAACATTCAGATTTATAAGGAGAAGCCTCCATGGTCATGTTGAAGAGTTTTGTCGCCAATGAGATAACATTCCTTGAGTCACCTTCGATAACCAAATTTGGCCCCCAATCAAAGTTCGGCTTGCGGCCCTCGGGAAAAGCACGTGATTCAGCTGTGGTGGAGTCAGCGATGCTGATTGGGGACGAATAGGAGAAAAGAGTTTCGTCTAACGAGTCCGTGAGAAGTCCTCCTATGACTGCAGGGCCTGGATTGCTGAGAGAACTGCCGTTAAGATTCAATTTGGAATGCCCTAACTCAGGCGGCCTCCACAGAGATGGCCTTGTGATTCTGGATGGCCTCAGATGGAACATTTCATTTCAAGTTTTTCTCACATTCATACATCTTGAGGTCAAGATGATTGACTTGAGGATTTTTGGTCATCAGAACAAAACCTCTTGTAGTGAATTTTTGAGGTGTCTTAATTTGATTGTTTATGGCCTTATCCTTATATAAACTTTTTCCTATATTAAATCCCCTTGAGTCAAAGAGTGGTGTCGGCTGCGAAATATGGAGTTCCTAGGGCAGGGTTGTTTTAGGTTTTGTTTACTCAGTCAGGGGGCTTGAAACCCTAACCTTTCTGAGAATGTTGACCAATGAGTTGCATATCTCAAGAATTTCCTCTAGTAATGCCTCAGAATCTACATGGCATCACTATGTCTTATTTCACTGAGCTGATAATATTCAGTAAGTTGCTCCCCTCTACCAAGGACTGAAGTTACAGCGAAGAGACTCGGCCTAAAGAATTCTGCTTCAAATAGAGCCAACCATGAAAGTTTCGAGGTCAAATGGTCCCTTGCTCGATATGGAATTATGGTGACCTCCATGAAATTGCCATCCATGGATCTCTTCTAGGTCTTATCACTGTGTAATCTTCCTCATGAAATCATAATGGCCTCCATGGAATTATGAAACTCCCTTCTGCCTTTGTGGTATCAGTATTCAGGACCAACTGAAAACCAAAAATTCAGGGACTATAGATTGCTTCCATGCCATCATCCACCAGCGAACATCTTTATTTGCATAGCGCCATGCTGTAGCCAAAGATAACAAGGTTAAAAGTATATATTAAGCTGCAGTCAAGGGTGACAGGAAGCACATGATGACATGTTTTATCTTCTATGCAACCCACACCAGTGCTTTCACCATTGGTGGCTTATCTTCCATGGACCCGAAACCAGTGCTTTCACCATTTAACAGTAACCACTGAAAACCCACCAATGCCTTTTTTCTTTTTCCATGGCTCCAAAAACTTAAAGCAGGTGTGGCTGGAATACTACGCATGGTAATGGAATAGTGCCACCTCAAGCCATGCCGTCTGTAACCGAGCCTTACTGATGCATCAAGGATGAATAAGCAATGGATCCATGCTTAAGCAGCAGCAAAGGTAACAGCGTATGGCAATCACCTGCAAGGCCCAACAATAGAGCCATTCTGAAGCAATCATGACATATTTCAAGGCCTTCGAGAAGTCAGTATCAATATAGCTCAAGCTCAAGCAATCATGACATATTTCAAGACCTCCGAGAAGTCAGTATCAATATAGCTCAAGAATCCATTATTTGAAGAAGAGGCCATGGATTGATCAGTTTTAATTCAACTGCATCAATCAGTTTTTAATTACCAGTAGTCCTGACAAGAACAGGTTCCATCCTTAAAGTGATGGAATCTCGTAGCATCCCTCATTATGATCTCACGACCAGTCACCTTTGAAATGTACCTAGTAGCAGTGTGACAATCACCACAAACTCGAAGGTTTTTCGTGACTCTGATGCAGGCCCCTGGAGGTGTGTTGAGAAGCCCAAATGTGATGGCCAATTTCTCGCTATGATGCCCAAGCATGTTTGCCTTCTCTTGCACTTGGACATCATGAAGCTCTGATTCTATGTCAGGTACGTAGCCTGCTTTTTTTAACTCCACCACTAACCTGTCCCACATTGCAAAAATCTCACTTGTTTGTGGGTTGTTAAGTTCACCCACTGTAAATAAATAGGAAGCATTATTTACAGTCACCCAACTACACCCCAACACTTTCTTCAAACCTTTATCTTTCATCATCTTCCTAACTTGAGCCACATCTTCCCACATATTTGCAGATGCATACATATTTGACATCATGACGTGGGTGGGTGCACTGTCGGGTTCTAATTTGAGAAGCTTATTGGCCACTATCTTGCCTAATTTGATGTTTTTATGGGTCTTGCAAGCACCAAGTAAAGTGGCCCAAATAACTGGATCAGGCTCTAGAGGCATATTATCGATGAATTCCTTTGCTTCATTGAGGAGGCCTGCTCGACCCAGAAGGTCCACAATACATCCACAGTGATCCATCCTTGGAGTTATGGAGTAATCTCGAGTCATGGAGTTGAAATGGCTTAGCCCCTCTTGTACCATACCTAAATGGGTGCATGATGAGAGGACCCCGATAAAGGTTATATCATCAGGAGTGTACCCGTTATGCAACAAGGCATCGAAAAGCCTCAGCCCTTCCCTTCCTTGCCCATGCTGTGCAAGCCCAACTATGATGGCATTCCATGATGATATGTTTCGCTCAACCATGCATTTGAAAACCTGACGTGCATCTTCTATGCATCCACATTTTGCATACAAGGTGATCATGGTGTTGGAGACTGATACATTCATGTCCAAGCCATGTTTTGTAAGATTTCCATGGAGCTGTTTGCCCATGGAGAGATCATTCATAGTGGTGCACGCATCGAGCACGCTTATGAAAGTGTGATCATTTGGATGCACGCATGCATTGCGCATGGCTTTATACAGTCCCATGGCCTCATGGCCATCCCCAAACTGCCCATATGCAGCAATAATTGCAGTCCATGATATAACATCTCTTTCATCCATGCCATTGAAAACATCTCTAGCAAGGTCTAAATCTCCACATTTCGAGTATGCAGTAAAGAGTGCATTGCTCACTGTAGAGTGAGAAGCCAACCCACTCTTATGACAAAGAGAATGAAGTTGTAATGCCACTTTAGAGCTACCCAACTCTCCTAAGGACCCAAGAATACTGGCCAATGTATGCATGTTAGGCCTAACCCCATCATGCTGCATTTCCATGAGCAATTCAATGGTCTTTTCTCCAATGCCGTGCTGCCCATAAGCTGCGACCATGGCACTCCAAGACACCACATCTCTCTCAGTCATCTCTTCAAACACTCTACAAGAATCTTCCAGAGCCCCACATTTGCTATACATTGTTAAAAGCGCATTTCCCACCACAACAAAGCATCCCAAACCGAGCCCTGTAATAACAGCATGGAGCATCATCCCCCCTTTTAGGCGACCATGAGAGAAGCCACAAATGGAGCTCAAGAGCCCTGCAAAAGTAAAATCATTGCCTTGCACACCCGAGTCTACCATGGAATTAAAAAAATCCCACGCTTTTCGATACTCCTGATTTTGCACAGAACCACAAATCATGGTTGTCCATGTAACCACATTTTTGTGAGGCATTCGATCGAACACCTGGACAGCGGCAGGCATGTCATTGCATTTCACATAAAGCGATATGAGAGAGGTTCCTATAAAAACATTTGAAATCAAGCCATTGATGATAGAGCATGCGTGGATCTTCTTACCATGGTCCACGGCTCGAGTTGCCGAGCACTCTTTGAGGAGCTTCACGGCCATGAAATTGAAGGATTCTGAGTCACTAGGAGCCGCAAATGGAAGAGTTGCAGTGCTTAGGCTGCTGAAGCCTCTGAGGTTTCGACACCCAACATTTGATTTTTGTGTGAGTCTTGGTTGTGCTGGTTTTACAGAGAGAAAGCTTGTGAGAATTCGGGACCCAAGAATTGATTTCAGTGTGAAGAGTGGGTTTGCAGTTTTCAGGGAGAGAAAGCTTATGAGAGAAGGGGGCCCAAGTTTTGACTTGGAAGTGAGGAATGGTTGCACTGGTTTTAGAGAGAGAAAGATGGACCATGTAATGGATGGGATGAAGTGGAAAATGTGTGATGATGGTGTGAAGGGTGGTGGTGGTGGTGGTATTTTTAGAGAGAGAAAGAGGGGGCGGTCGATGAGGGATGGCATGAACGATGTCTGGTTTTTGTTGAAGAACGGATAGTAATTTATGCGAATGGTTTTCGAATGAAAATCACATCATGTGTCATGGTTTATAGCTGGCCTATTATCATTTCCCATATATTGGCATTTCTCTTAGCTCCAAAGCTCTTGAAATAGGAAATTTTGGAGCTTTTAAATTTCATGATCAAGGGGAAAAGTGGATTGTTAAGCCATGATAAAAAAATTTCGATACTGAAACTACATTTTTTGAGACAATTTGGAGGTGCACCTTGTGATTATTTACGTTTGGTGCATTATACAAACCTCACCCTTCAAATTATAAGGAAAAAAATAAATGAACAAAACTATGCGTTGTTTTAATTTTAAAATTTACATATATCAAATTAAAAATTTTGAGAGTCCACGCTTGCATATCTAAGAAAATGGAAAAAAAACTAGTTTCAAAATATACAGTAACCAAAATACACATGAAATCAATGGTTTAAAAAACGGATCGGTGACCCAGATCGGGCTCCTAAAAAACAGATCCGGATCGGCGAATCGGCGATCCGGATCGGGAATCGGGTGAATCGGTCAGAATAAAGCTTCAAAAAAATCCGAAAATTTTATTAAAATTCATTATAAATATTGTTTTTTAGGAATTCAATAAGAAATGAGGGTATTCCATTAAGAATTTTCATGTTTTTGAATGAATATGCGAATATTGATATGTTCTTTCCCTGCATGAACCGCCATTCAGCATTTAATTTACATCATGGACTACAATAAAGCATAAAATTAGTAACATACGATCTAAAAATAAAATGATAGACGACGTTGTTGTTCTTCTTGGTCACACTGGTGCTATTGATTGAATTCGTTTGACAATTCATTGATTTGATCTAAAAACGAATCATCGATATTAGCGGATGTCTGACTATTCCCAAATCCCTGAGTGTTAGTGTTTTGTTGTGTTCCCAATCCAAAATCCCCGAAGCTTGTCCATCCTTCATGCTCACCTGCACTGTCGTGCTCATCCCTACACTGTTGCTGTTAGGACTCGATATGTGAATAATATGGCTGGGATAGGGTGGCCTCAGAATCATCATCTTTCTCATTTTCTCTTAGACCCCGTTCCCACTCTCCCTCATTAGGTGCAATATCACCGACATATTGTGGATACATTGGCTGGCTGCTTTCTCTTTCATGCTGCTCATCACTTTCTTCAATATCTTCATCACCGATAGCCTCAAGGAACGCTCTCTTGTGCAACACTGGCTCCTCCTCTTCTACTACCCATTGGTCTACTGTGTCTGTGACAAATATTGTGTATAAGTCAATCGGCCCATAGTCTTCAAGCTTCCTTCTTATTTGTCGCTCTCTGAGGTTTAAATTATAATGCACGTAGACTAGTTTATGAAGCTTCTCAGAAGCGAGTTGATTCCTCCTAGTAGTGTGCAACCATTGGAACGTACTCCAGTTGTGCTCACAGCCAGTAGCAAAACATGTCTAGGAGAGCACCTTGATTGCTATCCTCTTTAGGTGAGGTGCATCAGTACCATATATCTCCCACCATTCAGCTGGATTAAAATGTAAAAAGCATTGTAAGGGCAAGAACAATTCATAAGATTAAATATATGAATAAACAAAATATTAGCGAGGGGATAACCTGGATCCATCATAGTTCGAGAATTTCTGGCAAGTCTAGTTCCAAAGGATCCTATAGCATCCCTATACATAGCAAGCTAAAACAAATATATTACGTTTTAGTGCATTATTCCTCACAAATATAACAACTCAATGAAGTTCTTACCCAAACATTAAATAATACCTCTTGTATTGCTGCTACTTGGTTTCGATGGCTTCTCTCCAACCTTGCAATAATGTATCTGACCCCTTCCATAATCTTGTGGGGTTGTTCAGGTGTCAAATAGAAAAATTTTGGGTTGAAGTAGCAACCTAAAAAATATATAGGTAGAAAAATGTCATTTACAATTTCATAAAAAAATGATTTAAACTGAAACATTGTAATGATATAAATATATATTTACCAGCATAATGAATTGGACGTTCAAATTTGGTGTTCTACCTCTTTTCTATAATCTCGATCACTTTGCTAGCAAAATTACACTTCTCCCCAATAGCTGATTTCGCCCTCTCAATACCTTCATAAAGGATACCCATGGTAGCTTTCTTGTCAGCATCCACCATTCTTAACATCGTGACCAAAGGGGCAGTGGCCTCTACAACATTGGAACATCGAGACCAGAACAGCCTATTTGAGATTATGTTGCCCACTTTTATACCGGTACTGGACTTCGAGAGGCGGTCATTTAACCACTCTTCACAAGTAAACAATCTCTTTAATGCACCTTCAGATTGTCGAATGGAGTCCACAGCTAAGTAATCGGTCGCAAAGCGGGTTATGGCAGGCCTGATTATCTCTTTTTTCTTAGAGTGTTCTCTAAATAGAAATAATATTTTAGAGTGGTTGTATATAAATCTCGACACCAACCTTGCTTCATCTAGAGTCTCCTTCACAATTTTGATCTCACCGATTTCCTCTAACATAAGATCGATGCTGTGTGCAGCACACGAGGTCCATACTAGATGCTTCCTCTTATCCATCAACTTGCTGCCCGCAGAAACACATGCACGCACATTGTCCGTAATAAACTGGACTACATGCTTATCTCCCACTTCCTCAACTATCTGATCATATAGTCGTACGTAGAAGTTTGCATCCTTCTTCGTCCCTGATACGTCTTTGCTAGACAAAAAAGCTGTACCTTTTGGGGAATAGGCCAAGAAGTTTAAAAACTCATTTTTGCTAACTTTATTTAACCAACCATCACTCATGAGAGTAATTCCTGTCCTTGGCCAACTGTGTTTATATTCTTCAATCCACTTTTTAACTTCCTCTACCTCTTCATCTAATATTGGCCCACTGAGCTCATATGCCGTCGGGGGTTTTACCCCGGGCCCGACTCTCTGGATTGCACTCATCATAAGTGGAAAATATGGGCTATTGGCTGCATCAAAGGGAATCCCTTTATCGTAGAACCATTTACCAACATATCTCCCTAACATGTTTCTTGTACCTTTAACCATGCCTTTTAGGGTCATCTGTTGTGACTTAGGCTTTGAGAGAAATGGGTCTTTACGACCATGACCTGCAATACTGGCACTCCTAGGTAACTTAGAAACAATTTCTTCAACAACTGATTCTCTTTGATACATATTGCCACCAACCCCTCCATACATATTTGAGCTGGGGCCGCCATACATGCTCGAGCTGGGCCCGCCATGCATATCTGAACTAGGCCCACCATGCATATCGGAGCTAGGCCCACCATGCATGTCTGAGCTAGACCCACTGGGCATTCTAAACCCACTTTCCCTCTGATATTGTTCATATAAACTCAATCTTGTGGCCATGTCCAGCTCATTATTATATTACTCTTCTAGGTCATAATTATATTGCTTTTCTGTATCATTTCTGTTTGATGGTGTATATAAACTAGCTATCTCCTCATTCATCTTATGTTTGGCAATTTTTTTACCTTTGCTAGCATTAAGAATTGCCACTATCTGTTTTTTTACATTACTAGGGACACTAGTGCATGCAGAAACTTCTCCCTTAACCCCTGCCAAGTGTTGCTTGAACCTATGTACCCCACTACTTATCACTCTTTGACAGTAATTACAAATAATTTTGTCTTTCTTGTTGGGATCAAGTCTGACCCCATGTTGCCATGCAGGGTCTTCTGTAGATCTTGACATGATTCAACTGTTTTAAGATGTAAAAAGTTTAAATTAACCTGACAGTTCAAAAAGAAAAATAATCACCATGTGTAGTGATAATATGTTGCGGTAGTTCATGTAGTCATATTCGTTGTTATTTGTTATTGCAAAATACCTTTTTTGACAATAATATTTTCGTACATATCAATTACAAACATTTAGAATAATACAAAATGCAAGCTCTAAACATGGCTACAACTCAATTATCAAGAACATACACTTTTTGCATTAAAAAATTAATAATAAAAACAATTCTTCAAAGAGCCGGCTAACATCAGTCATTCCAACTAAAAAATCCATGAACAACAGATAAAAAAAATACAGTTTTGTATTAAAAATATAATAACATGCATTTTTTTTGCATAAATAATCCATCAACATACAATTTTTTCAACAAAAACTTTAACAATAAAAATTTAAAATATGGTTTAATACCTCATGATAATTAAAACCTTGTCACGATTTTCACATCTTTTCGGAAAATCATCATTTTTCCAAAAATTTGATCATGGAAAAAAAAAAAAAAGTTACAGCAAACTCAAACAATAAAAATTAAAAATTGGGTTTAATACATCATGATAATCAAAACTTTATCACGATTTTCACATCTTTTCGGAAAATCATCATTTTTCAAAAAATTCGATCATGGATAAAAAGAAATAAAAAAAAAAAGTACAGCAAATTTTCAAAAAATTCGATCATGGATTAAAAAAAAAAATTAACAAATTTTCAAAAAGTTCGATCATGGATTAAAAAAAAAAAATCACAAATTTTCTAAAAATTCGATCATGGATTACAAAAAAAAATTCGATCATGGATTAAAAAAAAAAATCACAAATTTTCAAAAATTCAATCATGGATTACAAAAAATTCGATCATGGATTACAAAAAATTCGATCATGGATTACAAAAAATTCGATCATGGATTACAAAAAATTCGATCATGGATTACAAAAAATTCGATCATGGATTACAAAAAATTCGATCATGGATTACATAAAATTCGATCATGGATTACAAAAAAAAAAAAAACATAAAATTCGATCATGGATTACAAGAACAGAAAAAAACAATTCGATCATGGATTACAAAAAATTCAATCATGGGTTACAAAAAAAAAAACAAAAAATTCGATCATGGATTACAGAAAATTCTATCATGGATTACAAAAAATTTGATCATGGATTACATAAAATTCGATCATGGATTACAAAAAAAAAAAACAAAACAAAACAAAAAATTCGATCGTGGATTACAAAAAAAGAAAAAAACAATTACATCATGGATAACAAAAAATTCAATCATGGATTACAAGAAACTCTATCATGGGTTACATAAAAAACAAAAAACAAAAAATTCGATCATGGATTACAAAAAAAAACAAACATTTCGATCTTGGATTACAAAACATTCGATCATGGATTACAAAAAATTCTATCATGGGTTACAAAAATAAAAAATAAAAAATAAAAAATAAAATTCGATCATGGATTACAAGAAAAAAAAAAAAACATTTCGATCATGGATTACAAAAAATTCGATCATGGATTACAAAAAATTCTATCATGGGTTACGAAAAAAAAAAAAAAAAAAAAAAAAAAATTCTGTTCTTCACAGAGTCGTTTTACATAAGCGATTTTAACTAAAAAATTCACCTCTAAGTGAATAAATTACATCCAATTGAGTATATTTTCTGATAAACAACAATATAAGGAATCAAAACCCTAAATTTTTAACACATTATTTCTAATATATCATGAAAACAAAATCAAAAGGCGGAAAAAAAAAAAAAAAAAACAGCGGAATTTTGGTTCCGCAGACATCTCAGTGTTCATCTCAAATTTCTTGCTGTAACTGACCAGATTATGTAAAATCAAAAATTTTAAATCATGCTAGACACAATAAAGATTAAAAACCCTAATTATTGAACTCATTATGTTCAAAATATGCCGTGAAATAAATCAAATGGCGGAAAAAAAAAAAACCCAAACTTCTTACCTGATTTTGTGAACCGAAGCCTTCAATCTCCAAAAAACTCTGTTTTTCTCAACGATTATCACAAATTAGTAACAAAAGGTTTTGATTCACAGCTTTAAGATCAAAATGCCTACAAATTTTGAAAGATTCATGCCCTATTTGGCATGAAACTTTCAGAAAAGGCGGAAACCCTAAACACCAAATTTTTCGTGATCCAAAAACAACAAATTTTTCCACCATTTAATCCTTGAAAAAGCTGAATAAAGCTGTTTACAGCCTGCAAATCAGATCACATGCCAAAAAAAACAAGAAAAATGATAAAAAAATGATAAATTTCAAAGAATCCCGTGAAGAACACTGTGCAACCCGTGTTCTTCACGGACTCGCCAATTCCGCACAGTGAATCAGCAAGTCACTGTGCGGAATCGTCCGGTTCTCTCTAGAACCGGACGATTTCCGATTTTTTAACCGATCCGGTCCCTTTTCGCGATTTCCGAGTCGAACCGGGCGAGTCCGGTTCGACTCGGCGTTTTTTAAAACGCTGCATGAAATATTCAGGGATATCTAAATTTATTTATTAAAATACTTCTTAATATTTTTAGCTGCGCCTAGAGTAATGCACACATTTTAAAAAAATCATGACAATCCAAAATGTACAAAAAAATAATATTTACGATACGACTTGCAACCATGTCCATCTAATATTTTTTTTCTGATCTAAACTACCGGTGGTTGTGCACCATTTGGAACACAATTTGGAAAGCTTTCATTCCGTACTGGGTGTTATTTTTATCCATTTTAAAAAGTGTAACTTGTATTAATATAGAGAGACAAGTAGGTTTTTAATCTTGAAGAATGGAGAAGAGAAAACATGTTTAAATATGAACATACCCTATGAGATAAGGGAAGAGAAGGCTCACATATATAGAGCACATTGATGTGCCAAAAAAACATGAAGATCACCTAAATGTTTTAGAATATCTCTTACTCGAGACACTTCTTTGGGACCCTTTGGAGAGTTGTAATCTACATCTAGGATTTATAAAACCTAAATCTGTGTCTGCTCAATTGTTCATTCCCAATTTTGAACGAGGACAATTTGATTATTTTTTACTATACCCGTCAGTGTTTTAAAATGCGGGATGCGGCCCTGATGCGGCGGGGGCCGATGCGGCTCGATGTGGCACGGATGCGGGTGCATCGCGATGATGCGGTCAATAAATGTAAAAAAATTCTAAAAAAATAAGTTAATGTATAGAGAAAAATATGAAGGTGATAGTAGGTATTTTAGTTAATGATTAACTTCAAAACTATTAGTTGTCGGAGATTCTGCATCCAATTATCCACTATCTTTTGATAGAAACTAGAAACTTGAAACCAGCTTCATAAAGCATTTAACAATCAACAACCATCAGCATAAATCTGTACCATAAACACAACTATAATTAAGCACAACCATTAACAACCATAAGTACAACCATAAGCACAAAATAATGATATTACAAAATACAAATCAAAAGTCAAGCTCAAGAAGAGTTAATAGTTAATAAATAATAACTTAATGCGATCATCAATTTTGAGAGTCAATTTTGAAATTTGAACTTCATTTTTTCAAATCTCAATCAGACAAGTCATCTTGAGAGTCGTCATGCGCATCATCAATATCATCCTCGTCGGCCTCCAGGTATTCTTCTTCATCGGTCTCCTCTGAGTCAGCTTCCTTCTCGACCTCTGAAGCTAATGTGCGAGTGCGACTAGACCCAGCAACTCCTCTACTCCTTTGTGCTCTACTGTTAGGTCAATTTTCTTCATTAGCCTCTGTTGCTAGCTCGACATGAAGCCATGTAAGATCCTCACCCTCAAACACACCCATTTGTCTTGGATCCATAGTCCACTCACTTATGGAATCACCATCAGCTTCATATAATTGAATAGGTTGAGCTTCGTACAATTTTCATACCTCTCCTTAAGCCGCTCGTTATACCGCACATAAACCAAATCATTCTACTTTTTCTGCTCCAACCTATTTCTTTTTTTTGTATGGAGCTATGGTAGAAATTTGAAATCAAATAAATTAGATTTTAGATTAGAAAATTGAAATTCAAAAAATAAGGATTAAGGAATAAGGAGTAAAGGACTTACATGCTCAAATGCACTCCAATTGCGCTCACAACCAGATGAGCTACATGTGAGATTCAACACTCGAATAGTGAGACGTTGTAGATTTGGTCTTGCTTTCATCTAATGGCCACCAAGCAGCTGTATAATATTTTATAATTTAGAATATGGTTAAAAATTAAGTGTATAAAATAAACAATAGAACTATACATAAAGTAAGAGACAAGTAAGATTATTTTTGAGCTTTTGGCCTTCACCTGGATCTGTAGTGTTCCTATTTCGAGTGACAATATCTCTTCCAAAGTTTCCCAAAACTAACTTAAACTTAATCAATTCATGACTCTGGATCTCATCCTGGATATCTTTTGTCTGGTACCAATCTCTCCAGCACATCTAAAAACCCACCATTTATTATACGATCTGACTCAATGGATGGGTGCTTGTAGTGAAGAGATGGGTTTATAAAATAACCGACTGAATGGAGGTGCCTGTGAAGCTGGGTATCCCATCTCCTATCAATAATTTCAAGTATAGCCTTACGCATATTATCATCATCCTTTAAAACATCTTTTATTTCAGTTCTTGCCTTAGTCATTGCCTCATGTGTGTAGCCCATGGCGCGCTTCGCATCACCATCAACCAGTCGAATCTCTTTCACTAAAGAGCGAGCCACCTCCAATGCAATTATGATGTATTAAGAATAATTTTTTTCAGCTTTTCTCCTATCCTTATGCTTTGACTCCATTGCTCTAAAGCAAACATGGTTCTCACGACACTTTTTTGCTTGGCTAGGCTTCGAAGAGTGAGAAATGACACGGCAAATCTAGTGATACCCGATCTCACTAATTCTCTCTTTTTTGTAAAAGACCTCACCATGCTTAGGACTATGGTGTGATTGTAAATAAATTCAACAACAAATATAGCTCTTGAAATCACCCCACTAGATAAAGATGCCGTACCCATTTCCTTAAGCATAAGATTAACACAGTGAGTTGCACAAGGAGTCCAAAACATATGCTTCCTTTTCAAAGTCAAGAAATGCCCAACTACAACATAGTTGACACTATTGTTAGTGATAATTTGTACCACATTTTGCTCCTCAACAAAATCGACAATCTCATCCATCAAGCCAGATAAGTATGTACCATCATGTGACTTGTCTGATGCATCAATAAACTTAACAAAAAAAAGTACCTGTTGGGCAGTTAACCAAAAAATTAATGAATGCCTTTGCTTTCCCATCGAACCAACCATCACACATAATCGTAGCCCCATATTTCTCCCACCCTTCTCTTTGAGAAATCAAAATTTTATTCACATCAAATACAACATCCTTCAATAAGGGCTCTCTAACCTCATGTAGGGAAGGAGGAATAAGTCCTGAGCCATATTGCCCAATTGCCTGGACCATACATGCAAAACTATCCAGAGTTATAGTATTAAAAGGAATGTTGGCCATGTAAATCCATTTTACAATCCACTTACATACCGACTTCTTTTGTTCTGTATTATATTTATTGTCAATTGTGGTTTGTTTTGTTTTTTTATTTTCCCTAAACCACAATTTTGGGGCTAGGGGTGAAAAAAGAATCCATTGACCCCTTAAAGAGAGGTGTTCTTCTCTCAGCACTACCACCAATATTTATAACCCTCTCTGTTGAGGTTGGAGTATGAGTACCCATTTGCCTCATAGCAACTTCAGACATATTATCATCATCAGCATCATCATCAACATCATCAAATAATTCCATATCATCAAGTAATTCCTTTCTTTTCTTTTTCTCTTTATCTTTTTTCAATCTATCCAAATATTCTCCAATCTCCTTTTTTATATCATCTGTAGCTTGTGGACATGCTCTTACATTCCCAGAAGTTTTGGCTAAATGCTCTTTTTGTCGAAAAATACCACCCATATAAGTATTTCTACAGAGCAAACATATCACACAATTTCTATCTTTCGGATTTTTTAGTTTAACATATTTTCAAGCCGGATCCTTGTTGCTAGAAGATTGGGAAGAAGAAATTGGCTCAAAAATAAGTATAACATTATTATTGTACAAAAAATAATAAAAAGTTACCGACTCTGTGAAATAGTGCTTGATTTCTTCACGACCTCTGAAACCCCCAATTTCTTATCACAAATTCAACTTAACATTCCCAAATCAACAATCAAAGGTATCAAATGAACATTCAAGCATCAAACAACCGTCAACTCGAAAATTTGGATGAAAAAAAATTTTTCGCCAAATTTTTTTTTTCCCTTGATTTGATGCAAAAAAAGCCACAAAAGTGGCTGGAAATCTATGTTTAGAGGATATAATAACCCCCCAAACAGTTTCCCTAAACTTTGGAACTATAAAAAGACCATTTTGACCCTTCATGAGGGGCAAAATCGAATTTTTTTTCCCTTGGAAACAGATGTGGTGCGATGCAATCTGATGCGGGATGCGGCGCATATGCACCAGTTCACGATGCGGATGCAAGTGCATTTTAAAACATTGATACACGTACATACGTATATAAGATGAATCTACCTTTTAATTGATGCTTTCTCAAGAAAAAAGATAAATAGTTATGATTTATTAAATAGAGTGGAATTGGCAAATCCAGTTTTCCAGACCGGTGAGCCGCATGGTAGAAATATAAAACATGGGTTCTACTCCATTCAAACAATATTAACTAGAATACATGATTCATATCTCCCATAGAGTTGTTAATATCGGACATGCACAAGGCATCTCAGATTACAGTATGCCTATCAAACTAAAAATGAACAATAAAAATTGTTGTGTACAATGTTGCAATATGGGGTTTCATATAAGTTGTACGAGCTTCAAATTATAATTCTATCAGATAAGGTTTCTTAATCCACAGTTCCACACTACAGAGTTCTCTCACATACATATTTGTAGCATGCTATCAAATGGTCTTCTTCTCTCCCCTGAAATTGCTGAAGTTTTCGGGTTTAAGGCCTGAACTAATATATCAATAAAAGCGAATCACTGTCTATTAAAAAGAATATGTCAATAAAAGCTTCAAAACTATCCCCTATATACATAAAAGCAGCCATAGACTTCAAATTTTCCAAACACATAACTGATAATATTCACCATTTTATATGATTTATAGCCATTCTACATAGAGTCCTGCTTGAAGATGAGAGTTAGCTGTTCCAATCGTGACCCTCAAGCTTGCAAATGACCAAAGATCATCTTAGGTAGACAGAGGGTGGGTCATATTCTCCAAATTAAACTAGGCAAAATCTATGGGAACTACGAGAAAAATCATGTGTTCTCTTGAAAGAAAACACCTTAGGGAGCTAAATGGTAAATGGTAAATGGTTATGGGTGTGAGCTCCACATAAAGAATGCACTTTTGATTTACTTGAAATGAATGGATATATTACTGGATTAATTCATCAATGGTGATTTCAACCTAAACATTACTGCATACTTGGGTTTAAATAAAATACAAAATTGAAGTTTGGTCTGTGCGTATCACCATTAATGTGATGAAGGATCCGATGCTCGAAAGCAAAGGAAAACAGCTGAAAAACAAGAAAGTTGAATAGAGAACACCAAAAAAATCAATTGAGAATGTAACTGATGCAAATTGTTTGTAACCTCTCTCTCTCTCTCTCTCTCTCTCTCTCTGCCTGCGCTTACCCCTTGCTAAGCTTGCTTTCAGGTTTTCGCAATAGGTTTCTCAAGGTATTAGGCTGTATAAAAAGATCCTAAGTTCCCAAGGGAAAATTTCAACACGATAAGATTTAAGCCTCTTTTATACCGAATTTGTAGATTAGAGGTAGCAGTCCCAGATTTTTCAAACATTTTCATAAATTTTTATTTTCTGCGAGAGCTTGGGTGCAAAAAATTTAAATCCAAATTATGTAGCTAACATGGACCTGATCTATGAAGAACTCCTCTAGCATGTTTTAGATCCACATCAGAAAATCAGAAGAGCACAAGCACAAATAGTTCTCTTAAGATTTTCTTATTTTAGATTCTACAAATATTGACTTAATTAGGTTCCCAATAATCTAATTTATAGTCCCATGTTATGCTCATCACCTGCAGAGCAGCTCAACCGTTTAGAAGTGTTGTTTCCCCAAAAGTACTAGAGTTTCCTTTTCCCATTTGTGCTTTAGCTTTATCTCTTAATACGGAATCACATACTTTTTAAAGGAGCAACACTTGACGTATATATACACCTGCAATATTCTTGGTTATTTCTATACGCAGAAGATACTTGGCGTTTCAAGCTTCATTACCAGCAGTAATCAGGAAGTGAATAGAAGAAGGATTTGAAAAGGCTGGGATGGAAATTCCTTGATAATAACTTAAGGAACCACAGTTATCCATGGCAGAAGCAGTAGCCTGGGTAGAAACATCAAACAATTAAGATTTTGAAGTTTATAAAATCTTTGGAATGAAAAAGATGATGAAAATATTTCAAAAGTCAAGCATACCGGTAGCTGCTCTAGGAAATTTGGGACCCACTAGTAATTCGCTCTTCAACCTGGGAAGCACTCTTTCCAACATCTCGCCACCAGTCATCACCTTCATCACAATCCTGTTCATTTGGGTATCAGCTAATTAAGTACATAGCCCCAACTTCCAAAGAAATCAAATATGGCCTCATACTATAATGGAATTGCCAATGATTACAAGACACTATGCTTTTAGGTACAAAATAACCATCTAAATTAGTAGCATTGCGAATGCTTTGGACTTTAGTTGTTATGTACTTTGAAATTGCATTGTTTAAACAAAGAAGAAAGAGCTCAACAGCCAGAAACCAAGTACACCTTTTTTGAGCACTCATAGATGCTTTGCTAATTATACTGGTAACAATTTGGAACCAGAAAAATTATGATTCTTTATATAATTGAAAATTCTCCAATAGGCAATAAGATGAGCGAAAGTAGATTAGGTGAACAGGCCATGTGCAGCGCAAACCTAGTATGGTACATGTTTGGAGGTGCGAGTTGGTTCAAATGGAAGGCTAAAAAAGGATATAGAGTAGGCCAAAAAGGACATAGTTGGAAGTAGTGAAAAAAAATATGGAGCTATATGGCCTCATTGGCCCATGATAGAGCATAATGGTGGACCAAGATTTTTGTAGCCCGACCCCAAATAGTTGGGAAGAGGCTTTGATGATGATGATGATGAATAAATAAAAATTATAGAGAATACATTGAAGAAAATAAGACAAAATAGATTAGATTGCCCAAATTACTTGCTTATTGCTTGGTAAAATTCTTCTTCAAAGTTTTTAAATGTTCTATGTTTTCTCTCTGATTGGATGATGCTTGTATCTGCTTGTATCTTGTGTGTTCCCTAGTTAAAAAATCTTTTTTTTCTCCAAAATTTTTAACTCTGATATGGTGGAAGAGTTATTTTGGCAGCTAAGAGTAATTGGGATTTTTTGTAGAACCCTCACAAGCCTGTGGATTTTATATCTCATCCCTTTGAGACATCTGTCATATAGGGGTTATATTATGGTTATGATGCCTGAAAAAATAGTTGATTATCAATTTAAAGCTTCCCCGTTTAAGATAAGGGCATTATAGTCCAAAAATCCCACTCATGACTTTTAAAGGTTTTAACCGCAGTTTAAACTTCAAGGATACATTTTTCTAACATAATTTTCTAATTAATTGCATTTTGTACACTGACGAACGTGTTTCGACAAGTTTGAACCTAATTATATAAAAATTGGCCTGGAATTTCATATTTGAAGAAGTGCCACACTTCTTGACACGGTTAATCCTTTATGTACCACAGCTACCAAATTCACTCCAAGACATTGGTTTGTCAGTTGTAACCAAAATTTGAATTGTAACATCATTTTGATCTTTTTGCTCAAGTTTGAGTTCATTTTAAAGCTTCTTGCTTTGATTATGTGATTGTTGCATCACAAAAGTATTGCATTCTGCATTTTAATTCCAGTTATGCATTTTCAAACTCATAATGATTAAAAAACACCCCAACATTTTAAAGCTTCTTGTTTAGATTATGTGATTGTTACATCACAAAAGTATTGAATTCTGCATTTTTACCCCACATGCATTTTTAAGCTCAGAATGATTCAAAAACACCCCAAAACAGCTATCAATGGATCTGCTGTAATAGCAAACTGATAAAATAAATATAGTTCCACGTGTCAAATAATCTGTTCATTGAGTAGATTAACAAGTTTGGTTTTTTTGTGCAGACTATTAGTAAATAGGTTCTTCTACCTCATGCACAGCAGAGAGCAATAGACTGTCACTCTTTCCAAAAATGTGAATGTGAGATCTACTTTGTGGTGCCGGATATCACCAAATTTGAACATCTTGGGAAAGTATGAGAACAATTTCAAAGTCAATTTAACATTGAGATATTTTCTGGATACTTCTTTCCTATACAACTTTTCTAAAATATAAATTAGGAAAAAGTTTATATAAGTGCGAGGCTCTAAACAATCGAATTACAACGCACCTAAAAAATTTCACTGGAAGAGGTTGTTTTGATGCTCAAAAGTCCTTAAATTGATCATCTCGACCACAAGATGCACGGACATGAGAAAAAAATGGATTTCAAGTTTTGGAAATAGTGTATCTTGTAATGCATTTTTGGACCATCAATTTTCAAGATTTTCAAATTTTCATAGATTTGTTCGATCTCCACTATTTTTGAAGCTTTAAATTTTATAATTAGAGATGAAAAGAAATTTTAAGGCTATCACAAAGATTTCTAGTATTGAAACCACATTTCTCGATACTATTTGAAGGTGCGCTTTACTTTAACTGTTTAGAGCCTCGGCCCTATACAAATTGCACCCTATAAAGTTATGAATAATTCAAATGTAAATTTACAGAACAAAAACTACAAGTAATTAATTATTGAAAAACACATCAACAAAAATTCAAGACAACTATAATATAAGTTCAAGAAACTTAAAATTCCAAAAATAGGAAAAGTATCATCTTATTCTGCCTTTCCTTATCATACTTTATTAATTTCACATAATTACTGTATTTTCCCCATCTTTTAATTTTCTTAAGATTTTAGCAAAAGAAACTCGAAAAACTAAAACCAGAAAATCTCCTGAGCAAATATACTAGGATGCAAGTTCCGGAATGGAAGATTTAATACCCCTAGTGTGTGTTGGTGTGGTCCTCTATGCGCAAAATGATTTATTTGTCATTAAAGCCAGTGACTGGTTTTAGGTTTTACAATCCATTCACATAGCAAGCCAGAAGAAACAAGCCAGCCAGAATACACCCTCATAACTAGGAAAGACACCCAATATCATCCAAACAATTGCAAGAAGGCATATAAGATGAACGGATCATTTTATAGATGAGACACGCAAGTCACAAATAACTAAGAAACCAAAGGCCATTAAAGGGTTAGAGAATGCTACTTCACCACTTTCCCAAACTCAAGTGTTTTCCTGGTGCTTTCAATGTCAATTGCAGTTCTTAAGACCTCTTTCCACCATCTGGAATCTGTCTTTGAACTCTCACAGATTTTGAGATTGTCATGCAACAATGGATTCCCATTCCCTTCATTAAGTTGAAGATTGAAGTCAATATCCACTGTCCGCTCATTCTTCTCTAGTGGTATTGAATCATAGATGCCGGAATCATCTGGGATAAAACCCCAGGGTATTGGTCGCAAAGGTGACCGAAAACCTGAGAACATAATCAGTTTGGCAAATTTTAAATAGCAAGAAATTTAGTGCATAGTGATAGTAAAGAGCATTATCAGCACTATACTGACCTCGGCAGTCTGGATCATAGCATTTCTGATAGTAGCCAGCTTTTCTAAAGTCCACGACATACATTACTGCAACCATGTCAAAGATGCATATTAGCCTGCAGATAAAGCAATATAATTTCTTTTAAAAATAACTACTTTTGATGAAGGTATTGTTGGTATTTGTCATACACACAAATAGTTTACACACATCATTTAGAATTATGCATGCAATTAAGTTACACTTGATAATCGATGCATGCTGGCGGACAATCCCACAGCTCAACTGGCAGGCACTATGGGTCCAAAGTCACTAGCCCAATTTAAAAAAAGAAAAAAGAAAAAAAAAAAAGAAGACTTGAAGCTTTCTGCTTTATTAAAGCAAAGCAGAAATAAACCCCAATAAGATGTTAAAACAATTTATCAACAAGCCGTTGGCTCAACATTGAGACCTGTATGCCACAAAAGAGGCCTTGGTATTGAACCATCCACTGGCAAACCAAGTTGACATACCCAAATGAAAAGATGCAAGACAATTAAAAAGCACAAGTTGGATTATGCCTTTTCCAAGCAGAATATAAATAAAGCAAAGAAAATGATGAACTAAATTATCTATAATTTAAACTACACCTATTTTCTCATAATTTTACCAGTAGAGCCTAACATAACCAGTAATGAATTTTGAAGGGCCAGGTAGTTGTAAATTATCTATAATGTTCTGTTTTTCATTGCAAATGTATATCTTTCTAAAATCCACATTCATTTTTTTTATATTAACATTTTGGCTCGAATACTAGCTTTAAGTGATTACCAGATTCTAAATCAGTAGTATGTCCATGATGTGGACCTTTTGCACAAAAAAATTTCTCAACCAATGGCTCCTAATCTAATTGGGAGGCAGAAAATGACAGGTAGGAGTTTTGAAGGGCAGATAAATATTTTATATGTTTACTTTAGTAAAATATACGTATCTTCTCATAGTATAGTTTTACTCAACAGAGCTTAACCCAAGCAGTTATGAGTTTTGAAGGCGAGGTAGTTGGGACATTCCCAGGCTTTGCATGTACTCTTTCTCCATGTTAATGTACATCTTTCTTTAATACCACATTCCTTTTGTAGAAACATTTGGACTCCAATACTAGCTCTAAGTAATTGATGTAGGAAGGGAAGGTGAGAAACTAAATCCACCATTTTTTTGAACCTTAAACAAGTAAAATCAGCAATAATGGAGAAAAAATATGGCTGTAAATCAAGCCATATGAAAAACTTTCTTCTCTCATAAAATAAAATTCATTCCACTAACATAAGGCTACCAAAATATGACATCCAACCTTTTAGAAGCCCATGAAACCGTAAAAGAGATCCAAGTAAACATTTAAGACTCTCAAATACACTTAAACATTATTCAAATTACAGAAATACCCCTATGAACAGTAACAGATGAACAATACTCATGAATAGAGTAATGTGAACAACACCAGTGAATAGTCATCATCATCATCATCATCATAGCCTTTTCTCAATTAATTGTGAACAACACCAGTGAACAATAGAAATATAAAAAAAATCTAGAATACTTAGAAAACTTAAAAACCTAAATATAAATCATAAACCTAAAATTAAAATATACATCTCTTGAATTAAACAAAAATTAAAATTAGAATAATTTTGTCCTGCATCATTCTCCCGTGAATGGAGAAAACTCGTGCTCAAGTTTTGAAGTGTGCTAAGATGAATTCAACATCAAAACCATCTTCTTCAACCTTTTTCTTCTTTGTTGACTCAAATATTATTTGTGGTAAAAAGAATTCCTCAAAAAAATGGATCTTGATATATATATTGAGGAATCAATGCATATTTATCAAATACAGCTATCCTTGAACTTTTAAAAATTGTGTGGAAAACTTCAAACTTAATTTTTTATCCTTCAAAGGCTCTCTCCACATCTATTTCATTACTCTCTGAAACCAAGGCCACAATTTGCAGTTTATGAGTCTACCACACTTCCACCGTGTTATTTTGATTTCAATACCCTAAATATCTTGAATGCTCCCCATCTTTGATATCCTTGAGATCTTCAAAGGCCACGGTTTTGATCAGTCCATCTGCTGCCTTCTCTCCATATTCTTCAGGAGCAAGATGCTCTTCCCAAACATCTACATCTTCAACATGATTCTTATCATAGAAAAGTTATCTAAATTCTTCAACTTTGTCCAATGATTCATCAAAATATGATCACCATCAAAGAGACACCTTGTTCTTTATCAACAATGGGATCACTATAGCAGATTGAAGCACTATCAAAGATAGGCCCTCTACTGATTCAAAGAATATTGAATCCAATAGAAGATTGGAGTCTGCTGCTTCTTCAAAATTATGTTCTAATTGATGCCATCGCACATAGAACCCATCTATGTCGTTTGACACGTCATCAGTCTAATCCTACTCAGACTTAGACTCATAAAAAGTCTCATAATTTGGACCTATACCCGTAGATTCCTCTTCATTTAGGGCACATTGTTGTCGGCCTCTCTTGCGCAACGACTTTTTGACCCTCTCTGTCAAGTTGTTGACTTCCTTGCACAATTGGATTAGATTGGCAGCCTTATGACTAAGACCTTTACGACCAACCATCGCAATCTCTAATCATCTTCGAACTAAACTCTGATACCACTTAATGCAAGTAGAGTTGGCAATGGACCCGACCAAACCCAAGACCTGATGGGTAGACCTGACCTCGAATCTGGGTATGGGTCCAATTTTTGGACCTGATGGGTCCGGTTTGGGTCCAAAACTGGACCTGAACACTATTCGAGTCCAGGCTTGGGTCCAACAGGACTTGACCCATACCAATAAACCGTTGGAGGTAAAATATTTTACTTTAAGCCCTATTCTTATGGGTGTATTAAGGATCGTATACAATAAGAATTCATAGTCATCTTTAGCTATTAAACGACAAATCAGACGGCTTGAAATCTAATGGCAGGTGATTGTGACCTTGTTGCCAATAATATAGGTATATCATGGTAAAACAAAGGGAAGAAAAGAAAAGAAAAGAACCTCATAGTCATAGGGTGGCAATAGGCCCCACTAGACCCGAGACCCAACGGATCGGGTCCAAGTCCAAAACCTGAACCCCAATACTATTTAGGCCCAGGTCCGGGTCCAGTTGGACCCAACCTGACTCGCACCAAAACCGTTGCCACCCCTAAATGCAGGAAGGAAAGGTGGGGAAATTAAAACTACCATTTTTCTAAACCTTAAACAAGTAAAACGGGCAATAATGGAGAAATAAATTCAGCCAAGAGAAGAACATTCTTCTTTCATAAAATAAAATTCATTCCAATAACATAAGCCTCTCAAAATGTGAGAATTAACCTTTTATAAGCCTATGAAACCTTAAAATTAACTTGAGATGCAAGTAACATTAAGACTCTAATATACTCTTAAATAATACTAAAACTCCAAAAATACCCCTATGAACAATCACATGAATAGTAAATACAAAATATAAAAAACCTTAAAATCCCTAGAAAACTTAAAAACCATAAAAATAAATACTAAAACTGAAATTAAAATATACATCTCTTGAAATTAAACAAAATTAAAAATTAAAATAATTTTGTCCTGCATCAGTAATTCCCAAAGTCTAGTATCATTGCATCAGTATTATGTCTATGACGCGAGTTTTTGCAAAAACTTTGACATGACAATCCAAGCCGGTCATGCCGGTCCCAAGACCAGAAAAAAGAGGGGAGTTGTATTAGGTTGGCAGCTAGCATAAAAATTTTGCCACATCTATTTCACAGATCCTAAGTTAGAACTTTGGAGGGATGGTCTAGAATCAAAAGATCATAACACTAGCCAGACAAAGACATAATATACGGAATGCACATTAAGTAATGATAGAAGTATAAACGAGGAATTAATTAAGATTGATCGGCAAGAAATTCCTAAAAGAAGTTATTTTCGATATCTTGGGTCGATAATCCATGAGAATGGAGAGATTGAGGAAGATATCGGGATGGACGAAGTGGAGATGTACTTATGAAGTTTTATGTGACCACCGCATTACCAATGAAACTAAAAGAGAAGTTCTATAGGATTCCTCCTATGAGACCAGGCATGCTTTACAGGACAGAATATTGGGAGGTCTACAAACAACATGTTTATAGAATGAATGTAGTTGAGATGAGGATGTTGAGATGATGAATGACAAGAGAAGAAATGACAGAATTTAGAATGAATATATCTGAGGGAACTTAAGGGTGCTTTCAATAGGCGATAAGATGAGAAAAAGTAGACTTAGGTAGTCTAGCCATGTGCAATGTCAAACTAGAGTAGCACTAATTAGGCATGGTGACCTATGGAAGGCTCTTGAGAGGGCATAAGGAAAGCCCAAAAGGAAACGAATGGAAGTATTGAGAAGAGATACGGTAACATGCAGTAAGATTGAGGATATGGCCATTGATAGAGCGGAATAGTAGAACAATATTCCTGTAGTCTACCTCAAATAGTTGGGATAATGCTCGAATGATGATGATGATGATGAAGATGCGAATTTTTAGCAAAAAAAACTTTTTCAACCACTAGCTCCTAATCTAAATTGAAGGGCAAAAAAGAGACATCACAACACTATTTTACATGTTATTAAGACTGAATAGACTGGTTCTGATAGCTCGTACCAGTTTTGATTGGTTGTGTGTGTGTATGTGTGTTAAAGACAGCTCTTTCTTGTAAACCAACCAGTCTGACCTGTTTGGACTTTGGACCACCAGTTTGTGACCAACGAGGTCCTGATAATATCGCTTTTATCACATCAACAGATTGCACTTTGATCAACAGCATTGCATAAGTTCGAGTTGGTCACTTGGTACAAAAATAAAGGACAAGCATAGTTTTGTGTTGACTTGGAACCTACTGAGTCTGCAATCAGACATGCCACTTGGATTGTGAACTTTTGAGATTTTGAGAATGCAGATGATTCCTTATTGTATATGAATTAGGTTCATTAGGTACTAAATATGAGTGAATAGAAAAAAAAAAAAAAAAACATTATGGTCACCACATAGATAAGGAACTTGGGTTCTGATGGTCTGCAACCTATAGGTTTTGCAAATGTTGAGCTGCCATGCAGACTGCTAAGTATGGAGATTGAAATATCATACATCATTTGAATTATACATAATACTCTTGAATATGGGCAAATGGCAAAACATCTCTCATGTAAAGATAAAAGAAAAAGAATACAATTTTGGATCACATATAAGCCTCATATCATGTTTTCATATTTGCAGTCAAAATAAGTGAAATAATCATTGGTTTGAAATACACAGTATTAATAATACATTTTAAATTGTTCATAAAATAATTCTATTGTAGAGAAAAAGTGTGGTATTTGGAAATCTCTGGTTTACATGCATGAACAAGGAAAGTAAAATCTCCCCACAAAGATAGCAAAATGCGACCTCAAATGATTGGAAATATACCATGATTGCTCTTGTGCTCCCTTCCGATTCGTTCACAAAATCTATTCCCTATTATATTGTAGATCATCAATCCATGCTCTGAAAACCAATACCAGCTTCTGATCCTGCCTGATAGAGAATATCAACTCATAAGCCACGTGACAAATAAAACTGTACAGATAACAAGCATAATACAATCCATAAGTGACATTGTAAACTTTCAATATGAAGGCAGACACGCATATAGGCATAAAACAATATACAACATTTTAGGTTATTTGCCTTTGTACAATAAGCGAATATCACGAAAACAAGATATTGAAAAATAGAAAATTTTCCTCTTTATTGATAAAAATAGTAATCTCCCCCTCAAACTTGAGGTGGTAATCAAGAGTTTGTTCACGAAAAAACTTGTGCTGAGTGATTATGTAGAACTTTGTAATGTGATTCACGAGTTTTTTGCCAACAAAGTGTCAAACTCAAGTTTGGGAGTACGTCATGTTGCTTCAAATGGTTAGATAGTAACTAGAACAAGATAAAAATGAGTAATTTCCTGACAAAACAATGACTAGAATGATTGGAAACCCCTTACACATAGGTGAAAATTACAGCACAGGATGTCCACCTTCCTTACCCTGGTACCTAAGGTCAAAGAAGCAGAAAAATCAGAAGACTTCTAGCCCATCAGTCCATTAAACTCCAGTTAAAAGATCCTTACCAAGGCACTAACAACCAGACTTAAGAAAGATCTAGACAAGGTTATCTCCAAAACTCAGTCCACCTGTGTGGCAGATAGACAAATTCTCGATGGTGTCCACGGCCATAAGGCCATATACACAAGGCATTAGACGAGGAAGCAAGGCCCAGTGATACAGTTGTACTAGGAAAAGGCATACGACCATGTCAATTGGTCGATCTAGGACAACATACAGAGAAGAATGGGTTTTGGCACTGGATGGTAATCTTGGATTATGGGTTGTCACTAATCCAAGCTTCTCTATCATAATCAACAGATCGCCAGAAGGTTACTGTACAACTAATAGGAGGTTGCGCCAAGGGGACCCACTCTCCCCATTCCATTTTTGCAATAATAGGCAAACTGTTCACCAGATCATCACCAGACTCTATGATCAAGGTCACCTTAGAGGTTTTATCTATGGAGATCACTCATCAGATATATGGAGATAACACCTTCATCTTATGTGACGCTTGTCCAACTCAGGTAGATAACCTCTGGCTATTCCTTAGGTACTCTGAGGTCTCTACTAAATAAAGGTAAATATGCCTAAAACCAAAATGTTGGGCACTAGAATTGGATACAAGTTCGTGCCTTGGAACAACACTTGAGTTGAGCTGCAGGACTAATTCTTAGGCCTGCTTTTGTGTATAGGCAAGCCCAAGAAGCACTTGTGGGACTTAGATGTCGTGAAGTTCAATAACAGGCCTGCGAATTGGAAAAGGTGGTTCCTCTCTTTAGGGTGAAGAATAACCCTAATAAAAGCAACACTTGCCAATGGCCCAAAATATCAAATGTCCCTCTTCCATATGCCTTTGGCTATCGTATCCAACCTAAAGACCCTTATAAGAAATTTTCTTTGGTCAGGAGGAGGACTCTAGATTAGAAGGCTAAAAGAGAATAATTTGGCACTATTAGGCAAATGGTGGTGGAAATTTGCAGTCGAGGCAACCCAATTGTCGAGGAAGGTTATTTGTGTGAAATATGGCACTGAAATGGAGGTTGCATCCCCAAATACCACGACAATGGGCCCTCAAGAGCACGAAATAGCATTGACAGAGTGGCATGCACACTTTCAATGAGAAAATTAGATTCAATTTAGAAAGAGGAGATCAGATAAGGTTATGGAAAGACCAATGGTAATGCCTGACAAAGTAATTCTTATTTTGAATTTTTTGTTTATATGTCCCAATGATGAAAATTTTTAATTTTTAATTTTAGGGCTTTTAGCTTTTTTAGGGATTCTAGGGTTTCCTTTATACTTTTAGGATTTTAGGAGTTGTTTAACAGAGTAGTTGAGTGCTTATGGAATAATTTGCTTTATCAGGGTTAAAAATGTCTTTACAAGTTATGTATTTAATTAGAACGTCTATTTCAAGAGAGAGTTGCGTTTTTTAGATCTTTTTTTATGGTTTAATCAGTGAAGAGCCACTAAAGCCTAGCTTGTAGGCATCCTCTTTAATTTTCCAATCAATAGAATATTTGATTTTCTTCCCTACAAAATTCTTTCTGCATCAAATGATATCAAAGCAAAGGATTCTTGAGCATCAGAGGAAAAAATCTTCAGTCAAGTCTAGGGTTAGTTGAATTTGGTCCATACATGGTGATTTCAATCAAGAATTTACTGATTTCACCACAGATTTTACTAAATTTCAGCCTAGAGCTTGCTAATTTAAGTTAGGATTTGCTGATTTTCTGCTTAGAATTTGTGATTTTGATAAACCTATAGCAACAAGCAGAGATGAAGATCTTAGGATGCAAGAGTTCAAATTAAAGTAGAGAAGAAAACAGTTTGGTAGGATCTAGAGAGAAGAAGAGTGGAAAGAAAATAAAGATGATTATGAAGAAGAAGAAGAAGGGAGAGATAGAGAGGGACGTGAGAGATAGAGAGGGAAAGTGAGTGGCTTAGAGGTCACTTGTGACCTCTACCTTTTTTATAATATTAAGTAATAACGCTTATTACAACTTGTGGACAATATTAGCCAAAAAAACTTGTGGACAATATTGCCCTTATTTAGAGACATAAAACAAATACGGACTAAACAAAAGATAATTGACAGTTTTGTCCATCAAATACCATAAAGCTTATTCTATTTATTTTCAACAGCATGAACAACAACTCGTAAGCATCAATCATGGGCAGGATGGTTAATCTTTTCACCAAAGAAGATGTTCAGTATCACCCTTTCACCGACGTGCACTGTGTGAGGAGTCGAGTGAAGAGGAAAGTGATAGAAGACCTAGACGTAGGGGACATCACTCAAGGGTGCTTGATTTAAAGGTGTATATCGCTGATTTCGGCGGGCACAATTTGACTCACAACCAAGGGAATGGTAATCTTGCTACTAATGAGTACAATTTGGTTTGTGAAATTGAGGAGGCCGACCATGGAAAATCCTTATTTTCATCAAGTTTTGTATGGTTATTCAATAACTACTAACCATATCCCATTCTTAAGTTAATGCAATTACAATGTAGCCCCTCCTCCCCCCCCTCCTCTCTCTCTCTCTCTCTCTCTCTCTCTCTCTCTCTCTCTCTCTCTCTCTCTCTCTCTCTCTCTCTCTCTTTCATACACATACACAAAAAGACATCTTTTAGATTGGACTACAACACATATAGATTTCCTGTCTGTAGGAGGTTCTATAACACGAGCGCCTATCAAACAATAAAATTTCACATTTAGCTTAAAAGGGAGCAGAATGGAGAACCATGATTCATGTAGTTGACCCCAATTACTTGGGAAAAGGCTAAAATGATGATGATGATGATGATTTAGCTTAAAAGATATATCCATCTGGCTTGTTGTTTGCTATAATGCCTGTCCTTGTTAATTATGTGAAAAGAGATGTACATTAGGCTATCCCTCCCAAAAATCATTCAAGTCGCTCTAGGGTAATGACACTATTGTTAAACAAATCTACTCATGTGGTGTCTTAAAGCTTAACTTCAACACGAGGTCCTTCGGAAATCCAGGTCACCTTACTATGGAGCAAGTTGTTAGATACCCCCCTTTATCATTTTGGCCATGCGAGCATCTTGAATGTGTGGCCCTAGTCTTAGACTGTTCTTGTCCTCTCATTGATCATTGAAGGAAGGTGAGTTACTTGGAGGATTATTGAGGCTATGGCAGAGATTGAGGACCTGTACAATGGAAGACTAGTGTCCTTTCAGCATGTGTTGAGATTGGCCAATGAGAAGGTTGACTTCCTAGCCAAAAGTAGGGTCTATAAAACTTCTCTCGTCATCAATACCAATGTACAAAGCTATATTCCACTGATTGATCTCTCTCTTCATTCTCTGATACCAAATGCATCTACATTTGCATCAAGAGAGACCACTTTTCACATACCCACCCCTTTTTCTTCAACTGTCAACCAAAAAAGGGATATGCAAATAGTTTTCATATGGAAGGACATTTTTTAGCTGCCATTTGAAGTATCAAGGCACATCAATATCTTACGACAACATCGCCAAAATAAACAAGAAGAATAATTACGCTTAAAGGGGGCAGAAAACATCATCATCATCATTCGAGCCTTATCACTACTATTTCGAGTTGGCTACACAAATTTTGTTCTGCCATTCCACTCTATCAAGGGCCACACCCTCAATTCCACTATAAGTCACCATATATTTTCTCAGTACTCCCATCCATGGGACTTCCCCTTACCTATTTGGAGTCTTTCACTTGAACGGTGCACATGACCAAACCACTTAACTTTACTTTCCCTTATTTTATCGCCTATTAGGGCTAACCCCCAAGTTCCCTCTAATGTATTCATTTCGAATTTGATCCTTCATTTTATTGTCAATCATCCATTTTAACATCTTCATCTCAGGTACACTCATTCTATCAACATGTTGTTTCATGATAGCCCAACATTTTGTCCCATAAAGCATGGCTGGTCTTACAGCCGTCCTATAAATAATATATCTTTCATACTCACCTTATTGAGGATCCCTTTGAGTGTTGAGGGTTAGGAGGTTGATAAATATAAAGGTACTTGCAGAAACATGAAGCAAAGGCATTCTTGACATGCAAAAAAATGTAGGCCACTTATCAATTGTAGCAACAAAAAGAAAACTATGCCCTATAATCATCTTAAGGATAGTGACAAGGTCATGTTGTAAAACCAAGAGTACTAGACCAAACACTTTGCCTAAAAAGCTTAACCAATGTTTAAAAAAACAGACCGCCAGGTGCCTAGGCGCCCAAAAAAAAATTTCCGCATGCTTTGACTTGGGCGCTCCAACACGGGCGGCTGTATCTGGGCAGGCACCTAAGCGGGTGCCCAGCATAGTTTACGAATTGTTTTTTTTAAACTTCGCCCAAAAGGGCAAAAGGGGTCATTTTGACCCCCAAGTTTGTATAAAAGAAGTTTAAGGGTTTATTTTTCATCCCCAAACTGAAAAAAAACAAGAAACCCTCAATCTTAAACTTATTTATGAGAATCTAAAGCAATTGCTGAGAATCGAAAGTACTTCTTGTGGATTGAAAAAGTTTGTTTTTCTGATTGAAATTATTTTTAGGGTGCTATTGGTGGTATTAGAAGACTTTTAAGTTGATTCGTAGCTTGATTGAGATAACCAACATCGAAGATCAGAGATTGGGTATAAAATGTCAGTCTGTAATTTTTATTTGAGATTTATTTTTTCAATTTGAGATGTCTTCTGCGAGGTCTACTAGGGGTGGAGATCCGGGATGGAAATATTGTGTTAACCCAGATAAGAATGACAAAAATAAAATTGTGTAATTTTTGTGGACATGTTTCAAATGCCGGCATAAATCGATTTAAGAAACATCTTGCCGATATTAGAGGTGATGTCGCCCCATGTAAGAAAGTCCCAGATCTTGTAAAGAAAGAAATTTTGGAGTACATTGAAGCTGAAAAGAGTAAAAAAGTTGCAAAAAAAAAAGGATATAGGAGAATTAAAATCAAGGGTTCATATTTTTTATAATAATATTGAAACTGAAGAAGAGGATGATGAAGATGGGGAAGAAGAGGTAGCCATGGTAGGTATTCAGAGCTCTAAGACCAAGAGGGCTTTTGGGTCTAAGAAGGCTTGTACGAGAGGGCCTATAGATAGTATTTTTACACCTAGCCTTGAGATTGAAAAAGGCAAGGGAAAGGGGAAAAAACAGGAGACAATTGGAAATAGGTTTAAAAAGGAAGATAGAGTCAGGGACATGCAGTATATTGCTCGATGGTTTTACCATGAGGGCATTTCTTTTAACATTGCTCGTTTGAATAGCGTCCATACAATGTTGGAAGCAATTGGGCAATTTGGTCCAGGTTTGAAAGCTCCAACTCTTTATGAGATTGGAGAGCCACTACTAAAGAAAGAAATCGAGTATACTAATGAATATCTCAAGACTCATAAGGAGGGATGGGCTAAATTTGGGTTTTTTTTTATGACAGTTATGTGGAGTGATAAGAGGAGTAACATGAGTTTATTAGTAAATTGTCCCACAGGTACAGTTTTTTTGCGCTCAATCGATGCTTCCAATGATGTTCATGATGCGCATTACATATTTTCTTTCATTGATAAAGGTATTGAGGAGGTTGGGGAGGAACATATAATTCAAGTGGTCACAGATAATGCTGCTCCCAATCTAGCTGCAGATCATTTGCTTCGACAAAAGAGGCCTGGCATATTTTGGACTCATTGCGCTGCACATTGCGTAGATCTTATGCTTGAAGCAATTGGTGAATTGCCTCCTATTAAAGGAATGATTTTTAAGGCTAAAGAGGTTACAATCTTCATATACAGTCACATACTTACCCTTAGCATGATGCGCAAGTTTACAAAAAAGAGAGAGCTAGTTAGGCCTGGGGTCACTAGATTTGCCACTGCCTACCTTAGTCTACAGAGCATGTATAAGAGGAGGATCGCATTAAGGTCTCTATGTTTGCTTCAGAGGAGTGGAGTAGGTGTAAGTGGTCTAGAGATGCCAAGGGAAAGAAGACACGAGATATTATTCTTTCGAAATATTTTTAGCGTGGAGTGAAGCATGCGATATTAGTGTTTCTTCCCTTGGTGAAGGTCTTGCGCTTGGTTGATGCTGATAAGCCCTCTATGGGCTTATATATGATGCAATGAAAAGGGCTAAGAATGAGATTGCAGAGAATTTGGGCAATGATGCAGCAAAGTATGCCCCAATTTGGGAGATTAAAGATGATAAATGGGATAGGCAGCTCCATAGACCATTGCATGCAGTGGGGTACTACTTGAACCCCAAATTCTTTCATGCAGATGGAGATATTGAGTCAAAAGGGGTAATTATGGATGGTTTTAAGGAGTGCTTTGAGAAATTAGTTCTTGATCCAAATATCCAAGATAAGATATCAACTGAAGAGCTAATTTCATACAAGTGTTCTTTGATGTCATTTGGGAAAGATATGGCATTAAGGCAGAGAAACAAAGACGAACCAGGTAATATTCTTTTGACTTATGTACATTTATTTTATAAAATATAAATATAAATTTATAATTTCCTTTCAAGTTCTGATAATGTTAAATACTTGAATTAATTATAAAGGTTGCCCACATATTGCAGCCCAATGGTGGAGACAACATGGGAATAGTGCTCCAAACCTCTAGAAGATGGCTATGCGGATCTTGAGTTTGACATCTACCCCTTCTAGTTGTGAGCGCAATTGGAGTTCGTTTGAGATGGTATTTTACTATTTTAAAGGAATAAAATTTTTTATGCTTTTTTTGTTTATAAGTTCATATTCATTTTGTAATATAGATTCATAAAAGGTAAGAAGATCATAGACCTATAGTAGTTACTTATGCATTATTTTTCCTTATAGCTGTGCATACAAAGAAAAGAAATAGGCTTGAGCAAAGGAAGATCAATGACTTGGTTTTTGTTAGAGACAATCAAAGGCTCAAGGAGAAGAAAAACCAGCCAAAGAAGGACCCTATCTCTTCGAAAGACATGAAGAATGCTTCAGATTGGCTAGTTAGTGACCCTGGTACTGAGGAGGTCTTCCCTGAGGAGGGTTTGACATGGGAAATGGTCGAGGAGGCTTCGGGGCAAGCTTGTGATCCTAGGAGGGCCACTCGAGCAACGTCTTCTGCTGGTACTTCACGGAGGGAGAGAAAAAGAGGCAGATTCAGAAGAATCTCTGGAAGAAGAGGAATATGTTGAAGAGGGTGATGATTCTGATGATGATGGCCTCAATTCTGATGCAGATGAAAGCAATGAAGATGATGATTCTGATTCTTATTGGTGTCTTGATTGTCTTTTCTCTTCTTTTGAAGTAACTTTAATACTTTATTGCACCATCTTGGTTTAGGCTTTAGACATTTGGAATTTGAACGATTTTTATTTAGTTATGTGGTTTGTAATTTTTTTGCCTTTTTGGACTATTTCGTTGTGTGGTTTACTGGTTTTTTTATAGTTTTGGAAGTCAGTTTGTTGATGACTTGGAGCGTTGGAGACTTGGATGTTATTATGGTTTATTTTATGCCTTATGGATATGGAATATGGAGAATATGAGAGTTGGAGACCTTACATTACCCTATTAGATTTTTAAATGTTTTGTATAGTTCAAAATTTTGAATAAATTTATTCTCAACCTGATTGCCTGAGAGGCTGAGACATGTGATATGTTTGTATATAAAAAGGTATGTTGCGAACTTGCGATATTTTCAATTTCAAATAGAATAAATTACAAATTTTGACACAAATATATGCATATGTGTATTTGGATAGCAAATATATAAATAAAAAACTAAGTATTTGCACCGCAGGGCGCCAGGCAAGCCGCCTAGTGTTTTTTGAAACCTTGAGCCTAACTACTAGTCTTGTTCGACATTGATCCATAGAGCCCTCCACTTTTAGTCATAGTCCAGTATGTCCCCCTACAATTAAGTTACTTTTTGCTCTTGAGAGTATAAAACTGATTGGTGGCCTTTCAGCATGTGTTGAGGGCATACTTGACTCAGTTATAGGTGGATATATACTTTGAGACTAAAGTTGAGGGTGTTAGGATGTATACCTCTCTTCACTTGAGTGGATAAAGGTCATTGGTCCAGATCATTTATTAGATTGGAAGATGAAGAAGATAAAGATTGACACTAATTTAGGGGCATGCTGTAGTGGTGGTGGTCAGAGAATGAGTACAAACATTTAGCTCTGGATAACAGAAGGAATGAAGTACAAAGAAATGAATATGATCCTTACAGAAATATTAAACACTCCTAACAATTCTCATTTATTTATTTTAGTTACATCCCTACACCGATCGGGCCAATTGAGATTTTTGAATTGGGAATAGGTGCCCAAGACGATTTAGGGCACCAATCCATTTTTTAAAACCATGCACAAGACAATAAAAAAAAAAACTCTAAACCTACAGACATGAGAGAATTGATGACTAAAAGTTATGTGCATGACAAAACACACCTGGAACATTGCCAACACAGGCAACAGACTCTATGAAAGCATCCAATTTAGCAAATGGAGAAGCGGCTGAAAAGTACTGCCCTGTTATGTGACTTGTGCATGTGCGTGGCATAGTTGCTCGTGGAATATCAGAAATGTTAACCTGAGTAAACATTTAGGACCCAGTTGTTAAAAAATTAAAAAGACCAATACAAGCATTTCAAAGAAACCCAAATAATATCTAGAAATCACGAATAAAATATAAAAAAAAACTTATCCAATTGCTGAACATCAATAAAACATGAGAAGAAAATAGGGTGCCGAAGAGACATTTTCTGTGCCAGGTTCAACTTCATTTGCTAAGTTAGTGTGTGAGAATTGTTCAGTTCTATGCAATATGGACAGTTATACTTAGGAACTATGGACTTTATATTTGCCAATTTTTGTCTATCATAGCAATTCTAGGCACAAAAGAGTCCAATATATCAAATTCTGTAAGAGTAGATGATGCATTTCACTTTCAGAATTTCTCCATTGCAAGATATTTGAAGGGAATAATGTTGAAGGTTCATCTTAAACCAAAATACAAGAAGCATTATCAAAGCCAGAAAATGCTCAGATTATAACCTAGATCCCAAACTCTGTGGATGAGTTGAGAAGTACAATCTAACATAGTTTACTGCAGCCAATGGTATAATAGTTCCTTAAAAGAGAGCATCAACACTCAGATCTTGTATGTTTATATCAAGTTCAGTAAGATTTAATGGCTATGATCAAAGGTGGAAAATCTATACAAGGGTTCTTCACCTCACTCCCTATGTTCTAGAGTGAGATGTGTAAAATAAATCTTTCTCGTTCTCGTGAACTATTCGCGATCCACCGAATATTCAAAAGAAAACAGCATTCATTTCTTAATGAGGTCAAACTAGAGATAAAGCATATCTGGGCTACATGGGCCTGATATTCTCTCAAAATGAAATACGGCTACAGTTATTAGCAAAAGATATTAGAATACATTCCTGAAGGTCTACCATTCTTCTGGGGATACAGCTTTAGTTTTGTTGCTGATAATCCTCGAGGACTTAGGAATAGTCCAGTAACTAGTATGAAAACGTTAATGAAAATGCGTATACCTCAAGGACACTTTTGTTATTTGATGCACCATGCATTAATTTCAGGGAAATTTATCCAAATATCCATGAGAGATGAAGTATTTAACATTCTACCCATATCTTTTTTGTTTAATTTCAAAATACCCATCAAAGACATAATCATGAGTTGCAATTGGGTAAAATGTCAAATAATTCATCTCTTGTTGGTGTTTTGATAAATTTCCCTTATCTGTATGTAGAACCTTGAAGACAATTTGATCAGTGTATATTATTAAGTCGTGTGAAAGGGTTAAGCCCTTAAACGTATTGAAGGAAATTAGTTTCACTCGAACATGTTAAAGGAAATCAGTTTCACCAACTCTAGTGCAGATGCACTAGCAAAAGAATGAGCCCCTACCGACCTCAGCAGTGGAACCTCACCAGCTAGTTTTTGAGCTTGGTTCCACATTTTTGGCAATGGTATTTGTTATTGTTTTTTAATTGTGTATAGTGTGCTCTTGTAAAGCACCATTTTTTGTATATGATCTCAAAGACTGGGCCCTTTGTGAGGGCTCACTACATATTTTGTAATTTTTTGGTATAGTAATTCAAAGATATCATCAACATTCCAAAAAACAAAAAAGATAAAACAAACTGCAGGCATGGCATCAGAACAAAGCCTCAAACTTAAGCCTAGAATGGAACATCCAGGGTCTTAGATCCATGTAAATATAAACTGAAATTCTTGACATTCAATGTTAAAAGTAAGGAACTAGGGTTTGAACTCTCAAACTATGCTCAAAGTGCACACATATGACTCTTGCTGGTACATCGGACAGTCCTTCAACTAATCAAGACAATTCTCATGAGCCTTTTGATCCAATCAGTCCATCTTTTAACGACCTCCTTTATGATGATCTACATCCCAGGGTCACAAGGAGACCCAGGAGGGGAAGGCCAACTTTTTAGAGGAGTTTATTTTTAGTTTGTGTTGTTTTCTACAGTCTCTTAGTGATTTCCAATGTTCGAATTAAAATTAAGGGAAGTTTAGAGAATTTTTTATATATTCATTTTAGTGAAGGGACTTAATGGTGGATTTTTATAATGTTTTAAGTGGGGGTAGTTTAAGTCTTCATTATAGTACAATAATAGGGCATGGGGTGTTAGGGTTTATAACACTTTGGGGGGTGAACAATAAAGACATGGTGTGAACACTAACAACAAGCCCTACCTAGGGTTTTGGGGCCACTTCTTTGTGCAAGGAAAGCCATATCCACTCAAATTTGGCCTGTATTGATGGTTTATTGAATTGTTTTTGCCGCTTTTCTCTACTTTCCTACATCAATTGGAATAAGTGCCTAGGTTTTCTTCAACAACAAAGTTGGAGATTTATAGCCAAGTCTAGGGCTTGCTGATTGCAGGCTAAGTTTTGTCAAATCAGCCTAGAACTTTATAGTTTCAGCCAAGTTTTGTTGGCTCTCTACCTAGGGTTTGTCATCTCAGTGAACCAATGACAGCAAGAAGTAGTTCAGGCATGGGCATTCATATGAATCTACTGCATGAAGAGTGGGATCAAGAGATAGAGGATCTGAGGCAACAAGTTCAAGAACTTACAAGGTACCTTGCAGGCATCAACCATAGGCAAGATGGAAGTTTTGTCCGTCCAAGATGATGTTGAGTATTCACAATCGTGCTCCACAGGATGAGTCAAGTGAAGAGGAATATGATCAGAGGTATAGATGCCACTTAAAACCCATAGATCTCGAAGTAGATATTCCTGATTTTGAAGGAAAGTCGCAACCCAACAACTTTATAGGCTTGTTAAACACAATTGAGAGGGTCTTTGATTACAAGGAGGTGCCAGAGAATAAAAAGGTTAAAATTATTCCCATTCAGTTAAAGAAAAGTGTCTTGGTATGGTGGGAACAGCTGAGAGCAAGGCGAGAAAGAATGGGAAAACCTAAAATTGTGTCATGGGAGATGATGAAGAAAAAGATAAAGAAAAAATATCTCCCTAAAAATTATTTACAGTCTTTGTATCAAAAGATGCATGTGTTGCGCCAAGGAGATAGGTTAGTGGATGAATACAAAGATGCGTTTTACCCTTTGGCTACCTGTAGTGATATGATCGAAGGGAAGAGTAGTCCATTGCTAGGTATGTGAATGGATAGCGCCAATCAGTTCAAGATGTGGTAGTTTTGCAGGGGTATTGGACCCTTGATGAGGTCTACAACCTTGCAAAGAGGGTTGAAACTCAGCATAAACAACCATCAAACAGGTGGGGCGCAGGTGCGAATGATGGAGGAAATAAGGCAGCAGCCCATGATGGTGATTTTGGAAGAAAGGCAGCTTGGCAAGTGCTGATTCGACAACTCGCATTGTTGGAACAACCAACCAGCAAGGTGCCCTGGATCAAAAAGGGGTTATTTTGGGAGTTGGATGACCAGAAAGGGGTGCTGGTAGCAACATCAAGTGCTACAAGTGTTCGACATAGAGCGCCTCTTATCACAGTGCCCAATTGCAAGTTCATTAATCTTCTTAAGGAGTTTTATGATAATGACAACAAGCACTATTTTGAAGGTAAACAAGTCTACGATAAGCTGGTTGATGAAGAGGACCCAGAAGTGATAATGGGGAGGCATTGGTGATCCGGCACAACATGTTTACGCCTCGGGTCGTGTAGGAAGATGACTAGTTGCGCACAAACATATTTCATACACATTGTATTGCAAAAATGTAGTTTCTCAAGAGATGGTTGACGAGCTTAAGCTCAAGACAGAACACATCCAAAGTTTTATAAAATTGCATGGTTCAAAAAACGCGTTGAGGAAACTAGTTTCATACTATGTCTTGTTTCTTTTTCTATTGGAAAAGCATACAAAGATGAACTATAGGGAGATGTAGCGCCCATGGATGACTGCCATTTATTGTTGTAAAGACCATGGTAGTATGACACATGTACCACACATGATGGTTTCAAAAACACTTACTCCTTTGTCAAGGATGGGGTTAAAGTGATTTAGGAATCCTCTAAGATGGAAGTGCTTCAAAATCAGAAGATGGGGACACTAACCTCTTATCTTTTACAAAGTACATTAGGGATTTGGTGAGTCGGTTATATTGTATGTTGTGGTGCCAATTCACAAAAGCCCATTAGCTTGATTACTAGTAAGCTAGAGCCATTTATGAGGGAGTTCAATGATGCCATATTTCAGATGCTCTTCCCATGGAATTACCTCCTATGTGCGACATCCAACATCACATCGACCTCATCCCTAGTTCTAAAGTCCCAAATAAAGTGGTCTACACAAAGAGCCCTAAGGAGCATGAGGAGTTACAGAGGCTAGTTTAAAGTTGCTACAGAAGGGGTTTATCAAGGAGAATATATCCATCATGGTACATGGTTCTCTTGGACTGCTTGTAGGCCATAACCGTACTTATTAATAGAGTTAGTGTATCGTCATTTCGCTCTTCATTTTTCTCTCTTGTGTTTGAGTATATAAAATCTAGGCTTATGGTATGAGAAGAACAGCTTCAGCATATGCACTCCATCACCAATCTCTTTACAAGCCCTCAGAAATGATATGATTCACATAAAAGCCTTGATTATCACAAATAGCAAACACAAATTAAGTTTTTAGATTACTTGGTAGTGAGCGATCATGAACATCTAAATACCATTCAGACAAAAAAAAATCTGGGAGAAACTAGAAAGAATGATATGATTTACATAAAAGCCTTGATTATCACAAATAGCAAACACAAATTAAGTTTTTAGATTACTTGGAAGTGAGCTATCATGACCATCTAAATACCATTCAGACAACAATAAATCTGAGAGAAACTAGAAAGAAGCAGTTGGTGAGTAGAAGCCAACACAAGTTTATAACTAAACAAAAGATCATACAAATATATGAAAATATTACCTGAGAATCATCACACAACATCGTTCTACAATCCAAATCCATTCTACAAATTAGTGATTCCAAGAATATGTCTTGTTCATTCTGCAGAAAGGCGAATGACAACTATAAGTAAACAAGTGAACTAACAAACATCAATAATGTAAGTGAACTAATAAGGGCAAGCTTTCTATGCTTACCCTACAGCATAGAAGTTCTATCCTCCCCCTTATCCAACCGTCCAATCTGAATGGACGGCTAAGATTACCACAATCACAATGTCACGTCCCTACACTATTTTATTTTTACTTTTTTTTCTATAAACCATTTTGACACCAAATTTTGGACGTCCATTCCTCTATTAAACTTGCACTAGTGAAAAGTATAAAAAAATGATCAAAATACCCCTGAAATTTTCAAGGGGTATTTTGGTCATTATATTTTATCGAAAAATTATTTTTAAAATTTTTTATAGGTGCGCCCCAATGAGAAGATGGCACGTACCAAATTTCATATTCATACAATTTGTATAAAAAAAACTAAAAATAAAATACTTTGAGACGTCGGATCTAAGATCAAACGATGAGTGGCTCTCTTGATCAAAATTGGACGGCTGGATGGTAGGGGGAGGATAGAACTTCTATGCAGTAGGGGAAGCATATAAACGTTTCCCAACTAATAAATGTCAATAATGAAGATTTTCTTTCAAAAATTTCCTACAAGTGTAAATTCATTAAATAATAGAGCACTTCCAATGTAGTTCCAAACCTAAACTAAACACAAAATTTATTTAATAACCAAGAGGCTGGCTTACATTGACAAAATAAATACATTTCATTCATTAGAAAATGCATTAAATCAATGAGATCTAATCAACAAACCAGCCTAAAGAGCACGTTGTCTAATTCAATTTTTTTGGCATCAAATTGGACTGTCCTATGTATATAACTAACAAAATGTGTACATGAAATACTTCAAGTATATGTCCCAAATCAATGAGGATGAAACACGCTTACTCAGTATACCTACAAACCACAGACAACTTAACTCTGATCATACAAGAAGAAGAACATTTTTGCATTGGCCAAATTCAGCTTGGCTACCAGAAGTTTGTATTGCTTCCAACATCACGACAAGACCAGTCTAATGCTCAAACCTCTATAAAGAGCCTAAAACACAACACCTAGCAAGGACTGTCAACTGAATTAACTGGAAAGCAGACCAATTTGCAAGTAGTGAAGCATGATACACAAGGAGCAGTAATTCCTAATTCCTTAAGTTTAGTGTATGTCCACAGTCTATTTGCAAGATGCAAAATGAATTCATTCGCAAAATGGTCCTTCATAAGAAGGCCCTAGAAAGACACAACAGGATCCCCCAGTTCAAGAAGATGCACCACCCTATCACAATTTATCATAATCTCTGATACCTCAAATCCACTAAGCAACAAGAAGTCAATCATTGTGATGAACATAAGAGTGTCTGAGTGTAATTTGAATCAAAACATCCCAAACAGGCATCAACCTAGTCTAGATGTATGGAGATTCAGACTAGAAAAAGGTGGCTGTCTTCCTGACAACAGCAGCACAAAGCCCAGGAATAGACTTTGCCCTTGTACATTTTCCAATAACCCCTTAAACGGCAGAAACTACCAAGGAAACTAAGTATGGGTGATGTACCGCTACAGGATCACCAACCAAACAAGCAGATGGCATCTGAAACAAGCCAAAATGCTTGCGGCAAGCATTCAACATGAGGCCTTGAAAAGTCCTCGGAAGGGGATGAGATTTGGAAGGTCCTCAAGATATGCCAAGAGGGACCCCTCCAAAAAAAAATCAAGGGATTTGGATCATAGGACAGCATTTAACTGAAGATACCACTGATAGGAAAGATCGGTCAAAGCCCTGAGCAGAGGAAAGCCCTGTGCAGAGGAATCAAAGCAAGTCAAAAAATGGGCGGAGGTTTAACCTAAGGTCCCTTTGACCCATCCACCATATATCATGGCATTCTGACATCATTTCCCTTCTGGAACTTGGAATTTAAAGGTTAGTATTGACATAGTCACTACTCACACAAACAGTGGAACTAGGAAGGGGTCTGATTGACAAACCAACTGGTAGCAAATAAACTTAAAGTGAGATGAAACTTGCTCGGATGGTAGTATAGGTAATCCCAAGATTAACCCCAAATTTCAGGTCAAATGAACACTACCCATTTCGAAAAGGAAAAGCATCCATGCACCAAAAGTTGTAATCAAGGCAAGAACACTGATTGTGGTGACCTGCGGGCCTTGTTTCTTTGATTTCTCCCATAGTCAGCGGCTTCTCCCAAAGAGGTGGTTACCCCAATGCTAGAAGCTTGACCCCACATTCCGGGACAAGGGATCTCAATCCCAAGCATTTTTTGATTTTAGGGATCTCGATCCACAAAATTAGGATCTAGATCCCTGGTTAATGTGATCTAGATCCCTATTATCCAAATCATGGGTCCACGTTTAATTAGAATCGAGTCTCCACTAACAGAGAACCAAGCTTCTTCTACATTGGAATAAGGTTCACCAAGACACTCGGGGATCATTTACAATGGAGGTGTGGATCACCAATATATTTTAGTTGTTATGAATGAGAATTCTTTTGCCTAAACTATGAGCTATAGGCAATTTGACATAGACTCCCTACTTAGGGAGGTTCTTTCTTTTTCTTTTTTTGACGACCTATGATTTATGTAAGGGATTGTTCATGATGAGATCATTTATCTTTGTTACAAGGAGGTCACAATTACTCCCACCCATTCGATGTCAAATTAGATGGCATGGGGTGTGACACGAAGTTAGAATTTTTTATTTTATTTTTAACTTTGAGTCTAGTCAATGACACTCTTACAACCAAACAATTTGAAATCTAAAAGATGAGTGTTTGTGACCTTCTTGTACCAAAACTAAATGGTTTCTTTATATACTTTTTCTCTATGTCAAGGCCTTGAATTCTTATATGTTTTATATTTACAGTTTACACACCTTATGAGTCGTGACTTGTGACTAGTTTCAAAGAAAGACGACGAGAGAAGGTAGGGAGAGAGAGAGAGAGAGAGAAAAGGAAGAAGACAGAAGATGATAGTAAGGATAGATGAGTTACAGAATTATCCACGAGCAAAGAGGTGGCAATTGATAGTCTCAACTGCTTTGAGCCTAATTCGTTGGGTCCTATCCACCTCTCGTTGTTGTGGGGGGGGGGGAGGGGGAGAGAGAAAGGGAAAGAGAGAGAGAGATTGATCACAATGTACCCCATCGAGGAATTTGAAGAGAATGAGAGAATTTGGAGAGAATAAGATAGTACACAAAACTCCCAATGTGCGTATATCTAAGAGGGAGAGAGATAGAGACCTTCACCACTTGAGAGTGAGAGAGAGAGGTTGCTAGCATTTGAATGTGAAGCAGTGATGGCATAGCCCACCACTTTTTGGGAGAAAGCACAAGGAGAGTCAGAGTATAAAAATTCTAATTTTTAGCATTAATTAACAATATAAGGGAAGAGAGGAGGAGAGAGAGTGAAGGAAGACCTTTGCCCTCTTGTCAACTATATCGCCCAATGCCATCTAAGTAAAAGGAAACAAAGGAGGGAAAACAAGTTCAAGGGCACTGGGAATTGAATCCTTGTATTGGAAGTTGTTCCCGAACTAGAGTACGCAAGTGAAGCGATCTTCAGGAGCCTCGAAACTAAGCTTCACATACCCTGATCCCGTATACTTTATTATTCGATCCAGGACAAATTTAAATCGCACTCCCTACATATTGGGTTCTCGATCCCTTTAGCAAATGATATACACATCTCGTTCCCACAAACTACGGATCTTCAAACATCGCTCGATCCCACACTCTTGCTTCCAATCTAAGAGCTTCCCTCGCTCTGGATTCCAGTAACGATGATTTCTCCCAACACCACAGCAAGATGAGTTGAAATTAAGAGGGAACTCCAGAATCTAGTAATTATGATTCTCCCAACCCCACAGTTAAATGAGCTGAAATTTAGAGGGAATATTCCTCACTCTCTGTCAAATCTATATAAATATTAGAGCTGTTTATTTCTAGATTATATATCGGACTGCAGAACAAATCAAGTCATAAAGGACAACTGCCCGCAACAGGCTGCATGAACTTTAAGCTTCTCTTTTCAATTTCTCCCAAATTATAAAGTGTTTTGGGCTAAACCTTAGCAGATATGATCTTTCATTCAATACCCTAAAAGCCTATATAGCCCTTGAAACCATTGGCTTTAAGATTTGGGAGCAGATAGAAGCCCACTGTGGCTAACAAGGTCTTATGCAGTGTGACCCATGGGCACTGTTTGATCCATAACTCCATTAATATGAGGAGTTTTAGGGTGAATTGTACTAAATGGTTCTTAGCCCAGTTCTCCATTAATCATGGAGCAAATCTAGCATAAAAACCATAGACATTGGGTCAAGATGAAAGGAGAAATTGATGGTATAAGTTGAGACCAAGGTCCCAAGGGCAAATGAGTGACATTTTCACTTCTAATGCAAACTGAATTGCCCTTAAGATGCAAAAACAGGGTAAAACCATAACTTCAGCCTGAGTCTACAAATACCCCATCCCGTCTTCATTTGAGGGAGTTAGACACTTGGGTTAGAGGCTTGAACTAAACATTTGGGCTAGACCGTAAGTGAGAGAGCATAGCCGTGAATTTTGAGTGACTAATAGGAAGAGCGAAGAGAACCCTCCAGCGAGAGAATTGTTTGAATCAAGCCCATCTCTAAGGAGATTACCACCTTAATTCTAAGTTTCACACCCTTAGATATGAAATTCTCAACCAAAGGCAGCTACATAAAAAAACTAGGATTAGGAGAGTACCAAGAACCCAAGAGGCCAAAATCCACTTTGAGAGGATTGAACTCAAGCCTCCCTCAAATTCCCAAGCCAAGTGAACACTAAGGAAAGGTGCGCAGTTCACTTGGTCCTCTATTGCAAGGTAAACAAGATTACAGAACTGGATGTGTAGATGTTTGCGTTGTCCTTAATTTGATTCTTCATTGTTTGAAATTTCAGGGTCTCTACCACTAAAACAAGGGAGAGCCTAAAACAAATGGTTTCACATAAAAACCTTCATATACTCTTGATCTAAGATTTTGTGTCTGTTCACTGGTTTCTTCCAAAAAAGAAAAAAAACTGTACACACACATCATGAAACCTGAAGAATCAAACAGGAGAAGAAAGAAAATAAATACAAATGGAAGTGAAGATATCGTAAGAACTGGGAATATTGCTTTGCAATAAACTTAATTGTCCTATATATATATACCATTTAAGGGATTAACAATAAAGCCACCAATGTCCTCGAGCACTCCCTTTCTCATTGTTCATCTCTTTCCTCCTCTCCCTTAGTCTGTGTTTTTTCCTGTTTACTTTAACATGCTTTTTGTTCCCTCTCTCTCACCATCAAGGCATACTTGAGCATAAAAGCATTTGACTAGCCATTAGTGGACAACAGAGGTAGCGAAGTTTCTAAAGCTAGAGATGAGACACATAATTTTTATCATTCAATTGAGCCCAGGATCTTATTTGGAAGGAAGGATTTGAGAGATAAGGTGATGGGTCAAGCACCCAAGATAGTATTCTGGTCAATCGAATAGGGATGGGCAGAAAGACTATTACGATTATTTGCCTACAACGCAAACTAGAAAATCAATCAATAGATTTATTACAGGTTACTACACAAATATCTTCATAACGAGTGACTTGATATATCCAAGAGGCACAATTGGCTTCTATGTGTTGTTCATGCAAAACCAGGTTAAGGGATTGATCCCTGATATCTACAACGACATCACAGGAAAAACAAAAAATAAAAAATAAAAATAAAAATCTAATAATAAATGACTATTATTAATCCAATGTGAATGTTCAATCTGTGAGAACTTGAAAGAGGGAGGAAAAAGAACTATCCAATTATTAAAATTTAAATTAGCAATAAATGTGCAAACACATTCATTCATCCCAGAAAAAGAAAATGAACAATAAACTCTCTATAACATCATACATTCTAACTTGGAGCTGAAATAAGAAAGAGAAATCAATATAAAAGATATTTCTATCAAAATCATATAGATCACAAGGAACCGATATATTGCCAAAGCCAAACACAAGCATACCAGATTCTTGCATTTGAAACGTCCAGTGGGCAAGAGAACAGACTTCTTCCCTGCCTTTGAAGACAGCACTAAACGGAAACAACGATTGCGAGAGTATACAGCAGTGTCAATGAAAAGCTGTTGTGGAGATTCAATGTTTTCATCTTTCATAACATAGAGCAAACTGAGCCTTGAATCTCCATCTCGTGTGCTACTAATCCGAGAACAGAGCTAACAAGAAAATGAGAACAAAGAAATAAGATAATCTCATTTATTTACAAAGCTTTTTCTTGGTTGCCTCGTTTATATGTCATTGGCAGACAATAGAGTCAAAAGCAGCTCCATGGCAAAGAAATACCGTTTATTACAATACATTTATTAATATACTTAGTGAATATCACTAGTGAATGACATAAAGGAACAAAAAGAACCATCAGGTATAGTGGCATGATAACAACATACTTCATGATGTTAATTTTTTATCGTAACTCATATAATCCAATGACCCGAAGTGGCATCAACACAAAGTAAGATTTTGGAGTTATGCTCTAGAATCTAAAGGTTTTAAAATTAGCTGGAGTAAGACAAAGTATATGGAATACAAGGTTAGTAATAATAGGAATAGAGACGAGAAAGTAGTTAAGATTGATGGCCAAGAAATACCAAAAGGAGCACAATTCCGATATCTTGGGTCGATAATATTGGAAAATGGAGACACTGAGCAAGATGTCACCCATAGAATTAGAGCCGGGTGGGCGAAGTGGATATGCAACTGGAGTTTTATGTGACCGCCGCATACCAATGAAGCTGAAGGGGAGTTCTACAGGACAACTGTGAGACCAATTTTGCTTCATAGGGCAGAATGTTGGGCTGTCTAGAAACAACATACCCATAGAATGAATGTAGTTGAGATAAGGTAGGCTGGCCATGGAGATCCGTAGGAGGTGCGAGTAGGTTCAAGTGGAAGGCTTAAAAAGGGCAAGGGAGGGTAGGCCCAAAGGGCCATGGTAGGAAGCAGTGAGAAACGATATTGGGACTTGTAACCTCACAAGGGGTGTGGCCCTAATAGAGCAGAATGCTAGACCGGGATTCGTGTAACCAATCCCAAATAGTTCGGAAAGCGCTCTCATGATGAGGATGATAAACTCATATAATCTTAGAAGGAACTTATCATGATGAGCAATCCGACGCGTATTTCCATTCCTCGACTAGTTTGACCAAAGTAATGCAGAAAACTCGAAACTACAATTTCAACTTCAACCTGATTATCGAAAATCAAAAGTTCTTAAAAGAATAAACTTTTTATCATTCTTAGAGTACAAAACATGAGGGCAGATACATTCTTTTGGAAACATTACAGGGTGAAGCAAAGCACCCTCAAACAACAATTTTCTGGAGGAAAGTACTGAAATGGTAGATGGTTGCAATTTTTTTTATTAATTTAAAGGTATGCTAAGCTAACAGACAGTCCCATGGTATAGACTATAATTTAAACATTTGCACTAATACAAAACTAAGCTATCAGACAGGCCCATAGTATAGACTATAATTGAACATTTGCACTATTACAAAAATTGAGTTCTATAAATGCCCTAGTGTCTGTTGAAGTCAATTAAAACTGGCCCTCATAATAGCTAGATGTCAAGAATACCTTCCTTCATGATGATTTAATTCAATAAATATGTATGTAGGATCCGCATATAGCCTCCGAGCCCACGCCTGAAAGTCCAATTTGCTTGCCTCATAAAGCTTCACATGGGTCGTAACAATGTTCTAGGGCATGGTTTGATAAGTTCAACAATGCCTTGCAAAGTGTAGGGTTTCTAGTTTATGTTCATGATATTGCCCAAGACAAGCAATACCTGCATCATAAATTTGATATCAACAGACTGTGGCGCCCTCCAAATCCTGAAGGGGTTGAAACTAATAAACTCGCCTATAGATCGTCACACTAAATTGGATCTCATTTTTACTACTCCTTCAGAAGGCAGGATTAAATTAGTGACTTGTTGGCTACTCATCTATTTGACAATTATTAGAACTGATATCAGTCACGTCACAGTGGCAAGGGACTCATGTTATTTCATAATTCATGACTTAGTGAGATACTCTAATGCAGACTGGACCCACTGATAGACATGCACTTTTGTAGAAAGCAGTTTGGTGCCCTTAAAAAGTAAAAAATGTATTTTGTGACACGATTTAGTGCAAAGGCTAAGTATCAAGCCACGGCTTCTGCAGCATGATTACCTAGTTAAGGGCACTTCTCTCTAATATGGGACTTGACCTTTGTCCAACCGATTCCACTTTATTGTGAGAACCAGGCAATGATACACATTGTATCTTACCCAATTTTTCATACGTGCACCAAAAATCCAGTATAAAGTGAATATCTCCAGTATATAGTGGATATATTGAAAAAATCCAGTACATAGATTGTGTCACTGAAAAAATGCAGTAAATGGTGGATATTCTCCAAATTGTTCCCTAAATGCTGAGTTCTAACATGCATAAAACTAGGAAAGACTCAACAACCCAAAAAGGCCAGTTGCATGACACTTAAAAACGAATAAAGTTCAGTATATCACTTCATATAAATAAAAGAAAGACCATAGATACACAGGAAACACCAACCTCTGTCACAAATGCTCCAACATGCAAGTTGTCCTTAAAAGCCACATTTGGAATATGGATGATCAAATGACGTGAAAATTTCTCTGCCAACAAATAAACATAAATATACATCGGAAAAATAGAATAAGGAAGAATACATATTGTAAAAGCTCAGATGGCATTTCAATTTTTGGTCACATCAGATACACATTCCTCATAAAGAAGTTTAATAGATCACACATGCAAATTATCCTTTTAGTGTATTTGCATATAAATAAGAAAAACGTATATTACAACAAAATATATTTAGCTATTATATTTTTCATAAACATAAAACTATCTTTCAATATTACATAACGGTTGACCCGAATACTACGTGGCATGAGCTAGGAGGGAAAAAACACGGTAGATGGAATAAAATACAAGAGAGAGAAAAATTTGGGAGAAAGGCTTGCTTGGGCGAAAAATGCATGGAATGTTTTTATGAGCCCTACGCTTTAGGCACAAGGCTTGGACCATGCTTTTCTTGAGAGCCTGGGTCTTGGTAGGCCAGTTATGGCAACTGGTTTTGCTAGTGTTATGGGTATTATGATTGTTAGCGACGAGATTGGGTACTAATTCTGAACACTGTTGGGTCTTTGCAGGTGTCTCTTCCAAGGGTTTTAGAGGAGAGGGAAAGGACTTTTGGAGAAGAAGAGTGAGAAGGTCAGAAGGGAGCAGCAAAGCTCTCCACTTCTAGAAAAATGGAAGCTTCTTATGAGGGCTTGTTCATTTGCCTCTCTCCTCGTCACAGAAAGAAAAGCAAGGGCGGGGTACGTCGGGGGGGGGGGGGGGGAATTCATTGATACTCACTTCCCTCGGACCAATGATGTATGGGATCTCGTTTCTCTCTATAAAACCCTGTTTTCTTTGGGTTTCTCAACTCTCGTTTCTCTTTCCAACATATTTTCATCTAGAGACCAAGAGGTGGTGCACTTCAGTTATGGGAAATGATCACCTCTCTGCTTACCGTAAGGAGGGTTCACTCTGTACCCCTGTTTCTTTTATTATAGAGAGGGGGTTTGTTCTATTAATTCCATTTCGAATATGGGTCATCATCTAAGAAAATGAAGATTCCATAACTAAAAAAATCAATGGCACTTCTGAAGAAAAGAAGGCATCCATGCTAAATAAAAAGGTTTCTCTTGCAGTGGTACCTCAATTAATGGTTAATTGTGCATGCTAGCCATCACCTGACTAAACCAACCCCATTCTTGAACTACCCTATTTTATTGTGAATCCAACCATCATTAGAGAACCCACCATAGCTCCAAAGAGTCAGAACACACTAGTAGGTTTGAAGAGGATGAGACAGAACAAATGTCCATTAAATCAGTTTTGAGCATGTTAGGTCTTTCTCTTCTTGAGTTTTGTTACAAGAGAGCCATTGCAAGAAGGCGAATCGTATATAGGTTTCAGCTCCATCTGATGTAGATTCCACTTCTGTCTACTAGAGTGATTAGATTCTTGAAAATAGCCATCTTTTTATTTTTACATTAGAGGTTGAACCATCATTTTCGAATTTTTCTTTGAATTTCATACACACATTTCTTCTTCATTTTTCAATTTATGTTGCTGAAACAGTAATGGCCTTTAGTGGAAGATCCAAAAATCCAATGAGGAGGAGACGTCATCTTCCTCCACCTCCACATCCTGCACCTGCTCGTCCTTCACCTCCAGCACCTTTTCTCTCCAAGCACCCCCCTTTTCGGTTTTCGGCTACTCCTTTTAATTGGAATTGCATTACGACCTATACCCTCAAGAATCTCCTAAGAATGTGCAGACACTAACTTTCGACACCCCACAAAGAGTGTCACCAACCGCAGAACCTGAGCCTCCTGTGTCTTTCTCGCAAGTTGTTGCCCGCTCTTCGCCTTCCCTTCCTCTTGCAGCCCTTCGGTTTGTCCTAAGGAGACTCCCTCTCTTCCCAACAGCCATCCCCCATTCTGTCCCTTCTTCGTGTCCATCCCTCCTGAAGTGTCCTCTTTGCTTAAAGCTAAGTTCCAGTCATCATTGGTAGGCACATTCCGCCCTGCTCGTGATGATTTCAGAGGAATAGAAAAAAGGGCACTAAATATTTGGAAGGACACCAATATTTCGGCTAGGTGCCTCTCAGGCAGAGACTACCTATTCACGTTTTCATCACAAGCTCATGCCTACCAAGTGTTGCAGGACTCCAACTCTACGATTTTCAAAGGGGCAACTCTGCGCCTTCGTGCTTGGTCTCCCCAGGAAGGATCTTTTAGAAAGCAAAAAATCTGGCTTACGCTTCATCATTTGCCACTCCATGCCTGGTCTCCTGCAACTTTTGGGAGAATAGCAGAGGCTTGTGGCAGTTTGATTTCAATTCACTGAAAATCTTTGGAAACACTACCTCTTGGCTCCATTCAGCTCCTTGTGGAGGTCCTGGACCCTAAAAGTATTCCACCATGCGTGTGGATAGAAGTGGAAAACATGTTCTATCCAATATCTTTGTCTTGGTCTGGGGCTTCCCCCCCCCCCCCCCCTCGGATAACCTGATCGATAGCCGTCCGCACTCGTTGCCAAAGGCTTCCTCTCCCCATTCTTGGTTCTATGTTTCCAAGAAATCCGGCAGAGCCAAGCGATGCCACCGCCAAAACCTCCATGGCCAACCTCCTGACCCGACAATCGGCCATGCATTCTGGCTCGTCACCAAACTCCCCTTGGATACCACGTGGCATTCTCCCAACGCCCTTTGGAGATGGTGGAGTTAGTAAGTCGACACCGCTGGCTTGCTTGGGGTCCACCCTCATAGGACCAATCCCAGATGGCGGTGGGGTTGGAGATATCTGTCACTGACCCTTGGGCCTCTCAGCTTCCTCGACCCATTGACCCGATAAGGAGGTTGTAGTGGACATAGATTACCAATCCTCTCTTGGGCCGTCGAGCTTATTAAAGGACCTGTCTTCCTCGGTCGGGCTTTTGGATCTGGCCACGATAGTTGACCCTATGCCTACGTCGAGGACCTCAACGGACGACTTTACACCTGGCGTCCTGAAGCCTGATTCTCTGGCTATGCGGCATATGCCTGACTCCCCGCGTGTCCCAGGCCTTCATGAGGAGACAGCTGCCACCCCTCCACCGTCTTCCATCGCTTCGACAGCAGCCCAAGTCCCTCGGATGATGCTCCTCACACTGCCCAAGGTGCCCTCCCACCCCTTTCTTTGCCACCTGGCCTCTCGCAGCAGTCACCTCCTGTCGCTACACCTACCGTCGTCCCTCCTTTTATCCTTTCCCCTCGTGAAGGTCCACTTTGCCCTCTTAGCACCTTGGGGTCCCCCTCTATTTTATCCTTGACGTTCTTGCCCCTCTTCTTCCACTCGTACGGTGACCCTTTGCTGTTTGCCTCTTTGCTGCCGATGGAACTGGACACTTCCCTTCTTCCATTTGGAATCATCACCGTGCACTCCCTCCACCCATCTCCCCTTGACCCAGCTTTTCTCTCTAATCTTCTCGGCCCCTTTTTTCCTCAGCCCTCTCTCCTTATTCCACTCGACAGGATAACGACTATCCTCTTCCCCTACCAGACCTCTCCTACTGCGCTTTTCAACCTTTATCCCCAACCGTACCGTCATCACTATTTATCCTTCTACACTCCCCCGTATCATTGCCGATCAACCCCATTCCCGTCCGGGCTCCTTGCCCCTTCACACACTTGGCCCCCATACCACCTGACCTCCCCTGGGCCCCCTCTTGTTTCACCACCTGCTTTTGCATCCTTCCAGGGTACCCCAATCTCTGAGTATCCCGCTACCCAATTGTTTGACCACAGCAATCGTTCCCTGCCGTTTGACCTTTATCCCCCTGTTCCCCATGTCTTGTCCACCCACTTCACATAACCTTCTTCAGTAGCTCCTGAGCCACTCCCCCCTGCACCCTCCTCCTTCCATTCGGCAAATGGCGATCTAGAGAGAGCTGGTGGAGAAGATAACAACCGAGAACCTAACAGGATGAAGGAGATCTACAAGGTAATGGGCTAACACCATGGACCTGAAGGCCAAGCGCATCAGTTCTTGCTGACGGATGCCCAAAGCAGGTTCAAGGTGAATTTCAAAGGACAACAAGAATTGTTGAACCTCCTTTCTTTTATTAATTACGACAAACATGCAACTGCAGTCAACCCTCTTTCCAACACCACCCCAACCTCCCCCACTCTTAAGCGATCGCCCAGGACTGCCTCCACCCCTGCTCCTCCCCTTAACCAATGAAAATACTCTCTTGGAACATTAGAGCGTTGGGACAGAAGTCCAAAAGGGACTCGGTGAGAGACTTTTCAGTAAAATTCTCCCCATTGATCCTTGCCCTGACAAAGACGAAACAGTCGGAGCCTACCCTGCAATCCATTCGCAGTGTGTGGGGCAAAAGGCTGTGTCAATGGGAATCACTACCGGCGACAGGGGCTTCTGACGGTATTTGGGTAGTTTAGAACCCAACTGATTTTAATCTCCTCTCATCCCACATAGGAGATTTCTCGATCACCGTCCTTCTCTCCAGGACAACAGATGGTTCACTACTTAAATTCTCCGCCATTTATGGACCTAATTCAGCTTCGCTTCGCCCCCGTCTCTAGTCTGAATTGAACTTCGTAGCAGCCTTACCTCACCCTGCGTGGTTCCTGGGCAGTGATTTCAACATCACCCGATGGTCCCATGAGAGAAACCTCAACACCAATATTTCCCAGGGAATGTTGGATTTCTCCGACTTCATTTCTAGACAATAACTTTTAAACATTCCTATTCAAGGGAATGCCTTTACCTGGTCCAACCATTCCGCTCAGCCTTCCCTGGCTAAACTGGATCGCTTCCTTCTTTCCCTGGATTGGGAAGATGCTTTTCCTGATTCACACGCACTCACTCTGCCTAAACCCACCTCGGATCACTGTCCCATTCTCCTTGATACACAGGCAATTTGTAGGGGGCCAAAACCTTTTCGCTTTGAACTAGTATGGTTAGAAGAGCATTCCCTTATGAGTCTCATCCCCAGTTGATGGAATTCCTTCTCTTCTCAAGTCTCGGGTAGAGCGGGATTCAAGTTACAAACCAAAATCCAGCTTCTCAAAAAGTCCTTGAAAACTTGGAGTCAATCTCAGCCAAGGAATTATTCCTAGTTAAAAAGCTCTCTGCTCAGTTTCATTCAAGACCTTGATAAAATAGAAGAAACTAGACCCCTTTCAGACTATGAAGTACTTCTTCGAACCCAATCCAAGTTGGAATACCTTGCTACACTCAAGAAAGAAGAACTTTATTAGTACCAGAGATCCCGGGTCAAATGGTTAAAAACAGGGGACCAAAACACTACCTTCTTTCATCGAATAGCCAACTGTAGAAGAAGAGAAAATCTAATATCCATAATAAAGGTGGATAACAATTTTCTTACCCAGTCAGATGAAATTGAAGCTACCATCCTACATTACTTCAGGTCTCCCTGTGGGACTTAGGCTTAGGATGACCACTTTGGACTTCCTAACTGTTCCTGATCATTGGTCAAGTGAGTTGGAAAGACCTTTTACAGTCGAGGAAATTTCCAACCCCATTGACCAATTTGCCAAAGACAAAGCTCCGGGGCTGGATGGTTTTCCCATGGCCCCCTTTAAATCATTTATGGGTACATTCCTACCTAATCTCAAGAGTTTCTTTGAAGAATTTTATCATAGGGGGATCCTTAACAAAGCTATCAATGCCACTTTTATAGACCTTGTCCCAAAGAAAGAAGGGGCTGAAGAGCTAAAGGACTTTCGTCCTATTAGCTTGCTTAACTCTACTTACAAAATTCTGGCCAAGGTACTGGCTTCAAGACTCAAGCAGGTCCTTCCTTTCATCATCTCGTAGTCCCAATCTACTTTCATTCAAGAAAGGTTGATCCTAGATGGTGCGCTGGTCGCCCATGAGTGTATTCACTCCAGGCACCCATTCAAGAAGCCAGGCTTGATTTTCAAAATCGATTGGGAAAAAGCATATGACCACGTGGACTGGTCATTACTGGATAAGACGATGGCCAGAATGAATTTTGAGGACCTACCTACCACTTATTTGGGGATACCTTTAGGCTTAGGGAAACCCAAAAAGAGACATTGAGCCTAAGTGATGGACAGAGTTGATAGGCGCTCAGCTGGATGGAAAGGTAGGTTCCTTTCTCTTGCCGGTCGTTCTATTTTGGTTAATGCTACATTGGACAACTCCCCTATATACTTAATGTTCATCTTCCATATGCCAGCGTTGGTGGCTAACAAGCTGGACCAATTAATGAGGAACTTTCTGTGGTCCGGCCAAGCAGAAAAAACGACACATCATCTTATCTCTTGAGATAGAGTCTGACTGCCCAAATCCCATGGTGGTTTAAGAATCAGAGATCTAAGAAAACATAACCTGGCTCTACTGGAGAAGTGGTGGTAGAGATTGGCCACCCAACCAAACTCTTTCTAGGCATAGGTTATTCGGAATAAATACAACATTTCAAATCACAAATGGGTGCCTGAAAGGGTCTCCCGAAGCAGGGCTTCAGGAGCTTGGAAATCCTTCGCTTCCTCTCTTGCTCAGTTCGAGCAAGCACTTCGCTTCCATCCAAAACAAGGCAGTAGAGTACGCTTTTAGTCTGATCTTTGGATTGGACATGCTCCCCTTAGGGACCTATTGCCCACCCTTTTTCAACTTTCTTCCAACAAAGAGTCCACTATAGCAGATGAAATGGTCTTGGCAGGGGGGTGTAGAACTTGGAATCCTTCTTGTAGAAGGAATCACTCCGAGGAAACTTTAGCTTTCACCAACCTTTCAGCTACTCTTCACCCAGTGTTCTTACCTTCATCAGGGAATGATTCTTTGGTATGGAATATATCCCCATCTGGTAAGTTTTCAGTAGCCTCTTTCTATAAGAAACTTATCCAACCTCCTACATTTCCGTTAAATCCCACCTCTCCTCTTTCCAAAGTTTGAAACACAATAGCTCCTCCAAAAGTCCAGACCTTCAATTCAATAGCAGGCTGTCAACGGGCTCTCACACTTGACCAGCATCAAAAAAGAGGTCTGCCGCTCCCAAACAGATGTGTAATGTGCCTGATGGAGGAGTCAAATCCCCACCTCTTTCTACATTGCAGTGTGGCCTTTGAGCTTTGGACACCAATTCTCCACTTGTTTAGTCTCCATTGGGTCCTCCCACCTTTGGTTAAAGATTTTTACTCAAGTGGTCATTGGCCCAAAGCATTTTGAACCTTGTGGAGGGCAGCAATCGCTGCTACCGTATGGGTTTTATGGCTAGAAAGAAATGAGAGGGTCTTTCAAGGACACAAAAATGATGTTTCAGCGCTATTTGATAAGGTTACATCCCTAGTAACTTTTTGGGCTTCCACCCACAGCATCTTTGGTGGGATTCCTATGAGTTCTTTCCTCAGGCAATGGGAGAACATTATCCAATTCCAGCCCTTCACGGTACAAAGACCTCACAACTAGTTGCCTCCTCCAGAAAATGCCATAAAGCTTAACTTCGATGGCTGTTCTTTAGGAAACCCGGGCCCTTCAGGAGTAGGGGAGTTTTCCGTGATCACAATCGCAAAGTTCTCATGACATACTCAGAATGTGTCGGACACGAAGACTCACAGTTTGCTGAAGCCTTGGCACTCCTAATGGGCCTAAAATTTTTAATCCATCTTGCGGCCAATCCTTGGTTGTGGAAGGAGACGCTCAAAACATTTTATCATGGGCAGCAGGCATCACTACCCCCCCTTGGTACCCATCTAGGATATTTGACGAAATTTACCACTTATGCATGGATACCAATGTTTGTTGGAGGCATATATGGCAGACGTCGAACGAGTTCGCCGACCTTCTGGCTAAAGACGGAGCACGGCGACGACCACACATGGAAGATAATGACTGGTCCATCTCCTTTTTTGCTCTGAACCACAGAGGTTTTCTATGACACTAGATATTTTTTGCTGCTTCTTGTAATAGGACGTGCTTATACGCCCATTTTTTTGACACCTCAATCTTTTGTATACAGCCACCTCAAAAGGATATATTTTGTATAGGGTCAGTGAACCAATTTTTTGACTGAGATACCTGTCTCGTGGGTATTCTCAGTCCTCTCCTCCCTCAATCTATTGTATTCTTTCCTCTTTTAAAATAATACAATGTTAACATTATCAAAAAAAAAAAAAAGAGAGCCATGGCAAGAAAATAGGGGCTACGGGAACATGAAGAGAAAAAGGGAGGGTTTCACCAAGAGATAAAAGTCAGTGAAAGAGAAAGGGATTTTGACGGGTTTGGGGCGCAGTGAACCTCCCTAAGTTAATAGTGGCATCTTTTGGAAAATAAAAAAGAGAAAAAGGGCTCCCCTCTCTCTTTTCTCTTGCTTTAAGCCACATATGATCTCCTCTCACTCTTATGCCATGTGTTTGTACGGATATAAGCACAATATTAGAAGATGGGTTTATATTTATGAAGTATACTATAATGGAATATATTTTGTTTTAAACATTCCTATAAAGAAACAAGCTTCAAGGACAAGGTACCAAAATAATCCATTAAATGAACAAAAAGAAATATAAAACCCAATCTAGAGGGTCATTAATGGCTTTCCAAATTACAAAAGGGCACACAGGACTACTTTAAACTACAGATTTCATTTCTTTCTGCTCGAGTCTGATGTCAATTGTTACACCTTCTTCTTATCACCTTCTATGAATTTTTACTTTTCATACTTCATTGGACTTTCAGCCGCTTTTTCTAAAAGTGATCAGCTTTTCGGTGATTTGATAGGTAAATGACAGAATAACTGGAACAGGTTTCTGGACCAGCATTTTGAATAAATCAATTAAAATGAATATATTTTCTGACTGAAGTTATGCAGAATTGCCAGATTTAGCTCCAACATATTACCAAGTTAATCACAATAAGACCATGAGTACACCATGATTATTATGAACTTCTTTAATAAATGGTCCAATTATGCTCAAAGTGCTTCGAATGCAAAAGGATATGGAGGCCATCACCCGTACTAATCTCCAAAGGCATGTGCAATAATTGTACAAGAGGAAGTACAATAACAGAACTTCACTCAAACCTTCAAAAGGATCTCTTTCAACTATTGTTGAGCAACTTAGCAAGCAAAGGATCAGCAGCCCGTGATAGGTAATCTTTCAATATGCATAAGGTAACCTAAGACACACTATGGAAGATGAGTAATTCGCGTACAAGATGGAAAGACGCACAAAAGATGAAAAATCCATTAAGAGTAGTTCAGAGTGAGATTAGGAGTGTGTACAAGTGAGACAAGAGATGAAAAAGCTAGTCCAGCCTCTTGCTTCATGTGAGAGAGAGGGGTAAGTAGAATTACAGTTGCATACACCCTTTTTTAACATGATTGTATCCCATAGCTATAAGATCATCTTCCTTTGGTACAAGAAGGTCGCAATCATCCAAAACATCCCTTGAGGCTAGTGGGTTTTTGTAATGTGATTGTATACTATAGCTATAAGACCATCTTCCTTTGGTAGAAGAAGGTCGCAATCATCCCAAACATCTCTTGACTATGAGCATGGTCAACGGTACACCCAACCATCAGATTTAACATCTAACAGCTAGATGATTATCAACTTCTTGTATCAAAAGCAAGTGGTCTTATTGTATACTTTCTTCTGTAACATGTAACGACTTGGTCCTTATAACCATTGTAAATTCGTCTAAACTAGTAATGCAATGGGGCAGAGCACTCCAAAACTTGAATTTAGCCCACTATCATGAGTTGATTAAATGAGCAACTTGTCGAGTTCCAGTACTTTTGCCCTGAAGGTATAGGCTATATAGAAGCTCTTTGGACTATCTGTCACTAAAATCCAATTTCATACTTAAGTTCTGACAGTGCATGAGTATGAAATAGACAATGAGACTTGGTGAGAAGTCACAACTCACAACAGCATAGTGCAAGGACTCATGCAAAAGTAATGTAAATCAATCAGATAGAAATTTGGTGCCAGTTTAATACTTAATTTGAGGATAAATCTATATTCCGATTTTCTTGATGAACACTGATTATGACTCACCTCCTCTTCAACCTAGTAGGATGAAAAGGTTTATATTAATTAAACCTTCAAAAGCCCTCTAACATTTATGCCCACTAAAATTTTAGACTTGCAAGCCTTTCAGAATCCATGAAATGGATATTGTTGCTCTCAGAGGAGAAACACATTTGCATCAGCTGAGGATGACAGTTAGAGAACAAAAGCTCCAAGAAGTTCCACATCATAAGTAAAATTTGGTTATAGCTGCACGACTTATGTATGTCTATATATATATATATATATATATATATATATATTAAAAAAAAAAAAAAAAACTGGTTGATAACTGCTTAAGCATGCGAACTTCCTTTCATTGCTTGTTGGCGTTAGGCTCTAGGGAAGGGCACTTATGTTGATAATGCTATTAATGGCAGGAGTTGGCAGAGTATTTCACAGCTCAATGATGGAAAGTTCTAGTGCAAGGAAGTTGTAAATACCAGACATGATATTATGTGAAAGGGAAGCGTCAGAATGTCCAGATTGTATTACTTATACGCTGGATCAAATTTCTTGCAACCAACCTGTACTTGAAAATTGAAATTCACATAGTTTCAAGCATGTCTATTGTTGATAGATGAAAGGGTGAAAACATCGTAGGTAGCTCAGCCTCCTCTCTCTATCTCGCCTCCTAGCATCTCTCCAGCCATGGGCCGGACAGCTGTACTTTTGCATTTGTGATATTGTAAATTGTGTACCTGACATATATTCTCTCACAAGCTCAAATCTATGCATCACACCAATTACAGCAATTGGGAAGTTGTGAAGACTTACTTTGGCCCGGAAAGACAACTTCAACTATATAAATCAGAGTAGAAAGCAACAAGCTGCTGAACTATCCTCTGCATAACAGACAAGCTGTCACTTAAAAAAGGGTTAGGTTATTTGATAGCTCCACTCCTTTATTGTACAGATGTGCGTGTTTAAGGTGTTTTTGTTGCGGTCAACCATTAATTGGAAGCTGATTTCTCCCAGCTCTGAGAGACTAAATAATAAAGGTAGTCGCCGATCCAGGGGATTTCCATTCTAATACATACTGCTGTGATGATCACCGACCATCATCACATTCACAGCCATAATATGCATGGCTGCATTCACAATCAGTTTTCAGGCACTTCATATGAAACCAACTAGTTTTAACATCAGCAAACCTCCAAAAGGATTCAAAAATTGAAATGTGATGGGGCTAATGGTTTAAACAAGTGTTTTGTGATGGGACCAATGGTTTAAACAAGTGTTTCCCAATATAAATTGCTACGGTTCATCACAACAATAACAATCGTCAGCTGCCATTGATTCCTTAGGCTTCAAATAGGGCCAAGATTTTGGACTTTTATGATATTAATAATACCTACAATTAAACTTCAACATGCTAATCATTGATTAGTAACAGCAATTGAAGGCCACATGATATGCCTAAAGTAAATCTAATCTCAATGGCCATAGACTAATAGCATCACAATTAAGTGGATTTTGACCACACTACACACCAGGACAAATTAGAAAGCCCATAAACTCATCAATGTCAATCGTTTTTAGGGGGATGAACATTATAGTTAGTTTGGGCATTATGCACTTGTCGTCCGTATTAAAGTAATAACCTTTTCAGCCACCAATAGCGTTTATTTTTACGACAAATAAAGTAAACACAATTCTAAATGCTGAGTACAAACTTTACTGAAAATTACAAATTAAAGATACATTATAGCAACTTGCCACTTCAATAATGATTGAACAAGTAAAGCCAAGGATGACCACATTAGAGGAGTAACACCAACTAAAAGAAACATGCAGCGCAAGTTCATCCGGAAAATAAACTGGTATAAATCAACTTTACCATCCATTTCCAAAATAGAAAAAAAAAAATACTCCTAAGTGTAAAACCTGTAGTGGAAGAATCAAGCTCTAAGATCCACTCAAGCTTCCCTTGTATTGAATATTTCTCAGATATTGCATCAAAAATGACTGATATCAACAAATCAACCATTTCATCCCCATTCCTTTCAGCATTCAACAAGGTGTTGAACTCTAAATCAAAATACAAGTGGCACGGCATGCCCTGGAAAGAAAGAAATAAGTTGTCATCAATCACAGAGAAAGAAACACTACGCAGACTAAAATATCAAGGAAGTAGATCATAATAAAAGTACATGAGCAAGCAAAGTTTTTTTAGTATAAAAAGTACATATCACATGAAATGTCAATACGACAATATATACTGAGAAAGTTCCTCAAAAGATCCCAGCACAGCATACCCAAACAAGTTTCCCCCAAAGGTAATGAAAACTTAACATTGTGTATGTGATACATACCAATTCACAAGAGAGGAAGAATACCATCAAGAGAATTGAAAACAAGGAAAAGTTAGAAAAAGAAAAACTATGCATTACTGTAGAAGAACACCATCAATAGTTGGTCGTGGTGAGACCTTTTAAAAACAGAAATACTACGGGGAATGAAGTTGAAACACATTTGAGTTATGTTTATCTTCATGAAACAAATAAGGGTTGAACATTCATATAACAAAATCAGAATAAAAAACTTATCTCCACAAAGGAACTTACAACAAAACAAGGATTGTTTTTCAGCTTTCTAGACTATTTCTATTAACTCAAGTCCAAGATTTCTAAGTTTTCCAGGTACGCTTCATACGAAGGATTAAAGTTATGAAGATATGATCGGATGATCCTTAATGAGGGAAAGGAGTCCCTTTGTTTTAGTCTGGTTTCTTTAGTCTCAGAGAGGTGATGATTTCAAGAGGGATAAGGGGTGTTCAAACAATCCATCCGATTTCATCCTAAAGAAGGTACAAGAGTGCACTTTTGGTCAGACCTTCGGATAGGACACACTTCTCTAAGGGACCTCTTTTCGTCCCTCTACCATATTGCCTCTAACAAAGACTCTACCATAGCTAATGAAATAGTCCTGTCAGGGAGCCAAAGAGTCTGGAACCCCTCTTTCAGAAGAAACCTCACTGAAGAGGAAACCAGACTTTTCCTCTCACTTTCGGCTGCTTTGCATCCCATCTTCATAGCTCCACTTGGGAGGGACTCTCTAGTCTGGACCATTGCTCCCTCTAGTACCTTCTCAATGGCCTCGTTTTACAAAAGACTTGTTCAACTACGTACCTTCCCACTCAATCTTATCTCTGTCCTGTCCAAGGTCTGGTCCACCATTGCTCCTCCCAAAGTGCAGACCTTCAACTGGATTGCTTGTTCTCAACAGGCTCTCACAGTTCACCAGCTTCAAAAGAAAGGGATTCCAATCCCCAACAGATGCGTGTTATACGTCATTTTTTATGTACTTGTATCCCTGGTATGAATAAGAGGAGAGCCAGTTGCGACCTAGCCCCGACGGCACCCAAGACACCACCAGACCATGGGAACACTGTAAAAATAAGCTAAAAGCTGGACAACCATGGAAAGAGTACTAGAACGACTTCAAAATGCATGAAAAGGGTAGTTTGGGATGCCCAAAGGACGCTCACAAAGTTTCGTGACATTCCGACAAGTTTTGACATAATCAAAACAACACTCGATTTGCAAATACAATTCATATCATGTTGAAAAGGGACTTTATAACTACAGCCCTATTTTCGGGGCCTCAAAATAGTACCAGACCACAGCCATTGGATCCGGATAGTTGAAAAACCCTTGGGGACCAAATTTGGACTCAATCGAACCTTTCAAGACAATCTTGGGCCCAAATTACTATAAAAGGGTGGGTTTTACGCTAGTGCAGTGAGCCTCTATGAACCAGTTTCCATTTATGGAAACTGTGTTTTCACCTCTTAGGATGAGTTCAAATGCTCATAACTCGTTTGTTTTAAGTCAAAACATGCTCAAATTCGGACACGAGCTAGGTCTCAACGACCCGGCCATTTTGACATATAGCACACGTCATGACATAGCCCGAGATAAGAGAATTTTTAGACAGAAGATGCACCCAAAAACATGAAAATCAAAATTTTAAAAGAAGACATCCCATACTTCGTGAAGTCATAACTTGAGATCCGGGTGTCTGATCGTCGCAAATATAGGTCCATTGCGACCGTGCCGCGAAGGGGTACAATTTGGTATACTTTTTGTGCTCAATTGCAGGCTGGATAGCGTGAATTTCAAGGTAAAAAATGGCAAGATTTTCGGTTGCCGGAGTCACACTTTCCGACGACTTCCCAAATTGGCGATATGCTCAAACGGAAACCAAATCAGACAAAATTTGGTGCAAAATGATCGTGATAATTTCCTCTTCAATTTATGATCAAAATGACGACTCGGAACATCACGGATCGCACCGGATTGGTAGTCGAAGTTTATGGACTTAGCCGGATTTTTGGCCCTTCATGAAAAATCTGTTTCAAGACGATCAAATGGCATCAAAATGTTCGTGATAGATCAAGCAACGATTCTACGACGACCAATCGCCCGAATCACTGATGCAAGTGTCCGAGAAAGCTCCCGAAGTATAGCAATGGCAAGAGGCCCCTCAAGGAGGGATGGTTTTGTCATTTGCTCAAAAGATCTAAGGGGTATTTTGGTCATTATGTCCAAACAAGGGATTTTATTTTGATTCCATTAAATTATATTTTTCCACAATTTAAGTTAGTTTTGAGTATTCCACCCATGTTTGGTGGGTGTTCTATATAAACAAGCTTAGGTCATTTGTAAAAAGGCTTTGATCATTCATGAATAAAATTGAGGCATTAGCTTGTATTCATTGGGCTTTGCTTCTAACTCTTGGATCAAGTGATGAAGAGAGAGAAACTACCCCTAGCTCATACACCCTAGCCTACACCATGGTCCATACTCCCTAACCTACGCCATGGTCCATGCATCCTAATCTTGACCCATGGCTAGCCCTGCTCTCTCTCATGTGCAAGCAAAGGGGTCAAAGGTGGTGCACCTAGGCTAGGTCACACCCCAAGCTGTCACACCCCAAGTTTTATAATACTAAAATTCTTGAGATGTGACAAACAATTCTTAAAGAACAAAACAAATATTTTCATTTCTAAGAATTTGTACAAAGTCTACTCATAACTAACATTAACATGAAGGTCTAGATATATCCATCTGTTGATATGAAAAAATTTACAATGGTGAATTTGAACAAAAGTTACAAAGAAAAATTTAATCATGACTACAATTTCTTCAAAGCTGGTCCTGCTGTGTATTCAAACTATGAGATTGCAATTACCCTAAAAAGAATTTACCATAGTTTGATGAGTTTGGCTACTCAGTAAGTGATCATCATAGTCCTCAAAATAATCATGATTGGAAGATATAAACATTTCCTAAAAAGATGTCTATTGAAACAATATGAGGAAGAGCATTTATAGAGAACAATTTCATTTTCAGTGATACACAATTTAGCAAAATCCAAAAGATTGAAATACATATAAACACTTTAACAGAGATGCATAATTCAAAAGATTTCACAAAGTATCCTACTGGCGTCCCAAGTAGGCCACCTATATTTCCCACCAGCGTCCTGGATGGGTCCACTTAATTCCTACCGACGTACCGGATAAGTCCACTTATACCTCACCGGCGTGCCGGATGAGTCCACTTAATCTCTACCGGCATACCGGATAGGTCCACTTATCCTCACCGACGTAACAGATGAGTCCATTTATATACTTAAAGTATCTCTGAAATTCTTTAAACGTCAGAAAGTAGCAATATCGCATATTCAGAATATCCTTGAAATCATTAACATGAATTCATTTGAGCCAATTTAAAACAATCACTTTCATTGAAATTCCTACAAGTAACCAATCAAACATTTTGGGCCAAGATTTCAGAAAGGTAGCAGTTTTGAAAAACATTCCTGAAATGTAACATGATGAACAGTCTATTATCAATAGATGAGCTTTTATGGAAATCCAAAGTTAAATACGTAAATATTACAATTTTATGGGAATGCAAATTCACAGATAATCATTTTACAGGAATAAGTAAAACTTATAGCGTCTAAGATTTACAGATGGAAATATTACGATTTAATTAAACACAAAATACAAATTTTAAATAACCATTTTACAGGAAAACAAAGCCATTTGCACTCAACACTTACAATATCTAAAATTTATCCTGATAGACAGAAATACCAATTTTTAAATAACTTTTTCACAGAAAAATGAGATTACTTACGTATAATACTTACAGTGTTTAAAATTCATGATAATAGACAGAAATAATCATTTTATTAAAAGCGGACTATATTTTTCAGGAGAATGAAGTCACTTACACATAAAACTTGCAGTGTTTAAAATTCATGATAATCTACAGAAATAATCATTTTATTAAAAGCGGACTATATTTTTCAGTAGAATGAGGTCACTTACTTGACAAGATGCTAGCGTTACTAAGAATCAGATCAAAGACTGAACAACAATTGCTCGGTTGAGTCCGAGTGGCACCCCATCGCTGTCAGACAATACGACATGCCTTGTTGAGAGAGTGTCTCAGGCCCCTTGTTAACACTAAGCCCATAAAGGGGCCTTTTATGAGAAGGAGAGAGCATAGCGAGAGAGAGAGAGACCTTTTAAATTACAACACCTCATGTAAGAGTTATCTTATATCCTTTTATGAGAGAGTATTGAATTGCCATGTAGAAATACTAATGCAAAAGCTAGGATATTGAGTTGCCACATAGGTGGTTGTACCCACCTTTTAAGGTTAAAACTTTTTGCAAAAGCTGGTGGACCAAAGGTCCACACTAACAAAATGGACCAGCAAAATTTTTAAGTGGTTTTGAGACACTTAATTTTTAACAAAAAGCTAACCATACTACCTATTTCAAAATAACAAGACCTCTTTCCAAACATATCAGGAAAGATCAAAAGAATGGTCCCTACGGTATATTCTTGACACCATGAACTATCACTCAAAATTATTTCTTTATATAGGTATTTTGTTTTATTTTTATATTATTATTATTACTATTATTATTGTTATTATTATTATTTTTCTATTTTAAAAAATTTTGGGTCGTCACACAAGCCCACTCTCTCTCCTCTTTCCCCTCTATTTCCTTCTTCTTTCTCTCTCTACCCCAGTTTCCCTGCGCAACATCCCTGAGCTGCAGCTACCCGCAGCTATTGTAGGAATTGATATTTTACAGTTAAGTAGGGGCCTATTTCTATGTGAGATCCATGTAAGGGGGCATGGGCCCAGCTCCCACACGTAGTTAGCCCACATAGGGTGGCAAGTGGGGCCCACAAGGGCCACAGTTCCTACACACACAAAGTGATAGTAAAATTTTAAATATTAATAAAATATTATTTATAGAGTCCTAAATGAATTAAGGGTCCTATTGGAATTAGGATTCCTACTTGAACTAGGACTCAAACTTTAATTATAATTCAAATCAAATTAAAAATCTAGAAGTGGATATCGATCAAAAGATTCAAGGGATAAGATTCCTAAAATTCTCCCTAAATCATGATTGCTAATTTCAAAGATGGATGGCTCAGATCATTTCTCTCACCTCACAAATTACGTACATATTTTTTATATATTGTTGAGTCGTGATTTGATTGGAACACCATAGGGCCCTTCAAGGCTCTATAAGGAGGGGAACTCCCCCTTACATTCTCTACACCTTTTTTGAGCCCTCTCTCTCCCCTTTCTCTCTCCTCTCCAAGCCATCTCTCTCATGCCATCTCTCTCTCTCTTTCCCCATCTCTAAGTGGCACGCCAATCCATAAGCACACTGGGGTTGTACGGCACCAGTCACAAGGGTAGAAAAGGAGCCATTCCCAGCCATAGATTAAGCTTGGGGCTGCCACTCAGTGGCATGCCCTAAGGATTGAAAAGGGTCTAAGAAACCTAATCGTGACCCGTGCTCTTAGCCCCATAGACTTCACATAAGGGTGTCTGGTGTTCCAAAGGTGCTTCCATTTTAGATTGGTGGATTCAACAAGATCTAAGGATCAAGTGCACCATCGATCAGGTCACACGTGTGAGGAGTGCTAAGCCCTAAAGGAGTAACCCGAAGCAAAAGCAAGTCTTCTCTTATTTATTTATAGTTTCATTTGCTGTTATTTTTGCATATTTTTTTCTTCCTAAAAGTTTCATTATTGTATATCAGTTAAATAAAGCTTCTTTTTTCTTTCCAATAAGATTTAAAGATCCTTGATTGTAGTAGCTTTAACTTCCTATTTCTACATTATATTGTGGCAATTGTAATTAGAAATTCTAGCTATTAATAAAGGAAACAATACATTTTTGAATTTCATCAACGCCTTTTCCCAACAAAATTTTCAAATTTATAGTTTGGAATTCCACACAGCCACATCTTTTATGTGGTAGCGGCAATCACTTTTTTGATAGAGACAAACAAAGTTAAAGCCAACTAACGGTTTTTGTGGTCGAATTGGAACAAAGTCAGTTCCATAGTCATTTTTTGACAGATGATGGCAATAGAAGACAGGAGATCATGGCATCTAAAGGAGATGAGGTCCCCTAAATCCTCAATCGACTAAATGAGGCTTATGACAAAATAGATCACCTGAATGTGGACAAATGAAGTGTCTATAGATTCCAAATACTGTTTTAAACCTGGAATAAATCACATAAAAAATGACCAATACTTCAGACTATGACATTAGTGTATCTAAAATTTTTTTAGTGGAAACAACATGTCTACATATGTACAAAAGTGTCACTAAGGGAATAGCTTCATCAAGCAATAGGCATACATCCATTGCAACCATTTCATATGTTTCCTCCTACTTTGTCACGAGCATTATCAAGATAGACACATAAATGAGTGAAGTAGCAGTTTCCATGTTCTTCTTCAGTTTCAAGGTGTTTGACTCCAGATTCTTATTTTGTACATCAGCAAAGACTTTCTACAAGATCACACTACAGCAATATTCTAAGACAAGAAAATTTGAAAAGGATCCATAAGGGTGTTGTCACATTAACGTAAAATACTTGTCAATGTTGTTCTACCCTTTAGGCTTGATATGTATATGCAACTTCACATAAATGAATCATACAATCTCATAGGATAAGCACTAACCTCCTTGATCACTTCATAATGATGGCGAAATTTGGATGCCATATTTTTATACCTGCTAGCAACCCAATCACATGCTCATATGTCAACATTATTGGAGACATCAATGAACTAAATAGCGAGAATTAGATACATAGATGGACTGCAATCAAATCACCACATCATATGAACAACACTAGCAATACGTTAAGAAACATTGGCTTATTGGTAACCTTCGCCAAAACTCCTCATATGTGGACACAAGGAACCTTCTTTGTCCACTAAAATGATCCTGAAAGCTGAATATAGGAACCTGCCCATGGCTTTCAGCAAACCTCATTGCTTGGTCCTGCCGTGGAAATGTGGCCCAAATTTCTTTTCTACATACACAAAAATCATCCAATGCCCGTCACAAGTAATAAGAGACGGAACTACATGATACGGAACTACAAAATACACTAAAAAAGTAGAGCAGAAGCCCAAAGTCAATATTATGATTTATACAAAGAATTACCGCAAGTCACTGTGCTCTTTAAGATCTTCACAAATATCACGTAACAATCGCAATACTTGATGTTGTCTTTTTGCAGGTGCACCATGTGCAGACCCATAGAAGATACCGGGAGATATTTGTTTGTGTGCAGTTACTGGTGTATTGACCTGGAAGAAAGGTCCCAAGTTAAAATCATTTTGTTGCCAAAGTGCTTTAGAAGTCGCAATGCATCGTTAGTGGACATCTCAAATATAACAAAAATCATATGCGATCATTGTAATCTCAGTTGCGCAGTGTTTTCTATATCAGAACTTTTAGCAAAGAGACTAAAAATTTTCAAGGTGATTTCACTAGGCTAAAATCCCTATGACACGTTTACGATTGCAAATTGCGAGTTTAACAAACACAACGCAGAAGAAAAAAATATAAAACAAATATTTTCCAAAATATAAAATAACTAAAATATTCATTTTTAGTGATATTTTGGTCATTTTATATTTTGAAAAATATTTGTTTTATATTTTTATATGGTGCGCAATAGTGTCCAGTATATACACCCAAAATTTCATCTCAATCTGATTTATGGAAAATAGACTAAAATTCAAATAGTGATTTGTGTTTTAAACCAAGGGATAAAGATTTACTCTCTATATATATAATTGTATGGACGTGTCGGGGCCGTACTGGGTTTTTAAGCCCATTTTTTAGTACATATGTCCAAAATTTTACCACGATCCGATTTCTAGAAAAAAGATTAAAATTCATATAGTGATATGTATTTTGCACCACCCAATGAAGATGTGACGGCTAGAATTCCACTTATATTAGTATTCATTATAGTTGCCAAGTGTTTGTTAGCTTTTTCCATGTATATATATATATAAATTTATTTTATGCAACAAAGGTAACAAACATACTTATTTATGTATCATATTTTTAAAAATGATCCTTTAAAAAACTTCCATTAAGGAATTTTTTTTATTAAAGGTGTTTTTTCCTAGTAAATAACTATATTGTAGTTAATAACTAGGGCAAGCTTTCTATGCTTCCCCTACAGCATAGAAGTTCTATCCTCCCTTTTATCCAACCATCCATTCTGAATGGAGGGCTAAGATTGCCCCAATCACAATGTCACGTCTCTACACTATTTCATTTTTAATTTTTTTTTCTATAAACTATTTTGACACCAAATTTTGGATATCTGTTTCTCTATTAAACTAGCACTAGCGAAAATCAAACGGTGGGTGGCCCTCTTGATCAAAATTGGACGGCTGGATGGTAGGGGGAAGATAGAACTTCTATGCAGTATGGGAAGCATAGAAACCTTTTCCTAATAACTATATCTATAATTAATTATGTAAACATCACGTTGGCTTCGTTGACGGTGGCCCTTACCATTCACTATCAATACACCAAAGGTTCCAACCTTGATGCTGATCATAATGTTTTGGAACTTTACAAAAAGCAACATGGACCTAAACGGTGATGTTTCTTAAAAAACAAATTAGAAATAGGTACTCCTTGGGATTTGACATGGAGACCTATTTTGAAAAGCACTTTAAAAACGTACGCCTTGGGACTTAATATGGAGACCTATTAAGGCCGTTAAGGACCTTAAGGTTCTTATGTTAAGAAAAGTGATGACACTTTAATATAAATTGTCGACACGTACTAAAACTTTATGAAAATGCTTGATACATATGGTCACAGTGCCGGACCAGTCTATGCACATCGACATGTATCTGTGTCGACACGTAATACCAACCTTATGTCAAGTGTCTAGGTAACACTATCAGAGACACAATTAACCTTTCGCTTTAACAATCGGACCTAGAGGCACGAGATACTCAAGCTATCTTTGAGGTATTTGATGCCCTTGACTTGAAAAATCTGAGAAGCAATTAGGTTGTGGCAAGAATACTACATGACACAACTAAGCCCAAGAAAGCACTGTATAGCTTTCTTTATGTTGCATGCTCAAGAGAAGTACTCGAAAAATAAAGTCTTCACGCTGATGTTGATGCCAACTTAGTTCTAGGTCTCCCAATTTGCATATGGTGTTGACCTAGGGTTTTCTTTTTCCTTTATCATTTCTCTCCTCTTTAATTCGTTTTTATCTATCCCACCACCCATGGAAAACCCAACCTCCATCATCTCAAAAGCTCTTCTAAACCCTAGAAAAACCAGCTCCCAAGAAACCGTATTAGTCTTTTCAATTGTAAAACCAACCCTCATATGAGTTCCTTTCACCCCTTTATCATGTTGGACTATTAAATCGGCGCACCTTTAATCTCCATTGAAATGTTTTCTTGACATGTTGACATTTTTTGTTTGTACAATAGGTAGATATGGAACCTGAGATATCATGTTAGGGCCCAACCACACTGACCACCGAGGCTTGGGGCTTATTCCTCTTTTAATTAAAACATTAATCTTAACCTCACCAAATCCTCCCCCATAGACTTAGTTTTAGTTTTACCCCATTTAGGTGTGTTATCAATCCACTCCTACTCAATATAGGAGTACATAATCTAAAATAAACCCTGCTGAACTTACATAGATGTAGTCCACCAAGCCTTTACCACACTCGTTGATAAACAAGCCCATGTGATCCTACATCAATAGACATATTATACTAGTACATGCTCTGGGTTAGAATTGTCAACAATTTTTCTTCTCCGGCCTAGGATTGTTCCAACTTCTTGATTGCCGTTCTGAGAACGGTTCCGCCATTGAATATGGAACAATGTTGCGCCGACCGATAGTAGCTGCCGAAAGCAATATTAATGTTTTGGTATTGCTGGAGCTTTTTGGGAGGATGAGAGGAGGCGCGGCAGGGATCTCTGTCGATTGTATTAAAGTACTCAATAAAATCTGCACTTGGATACTATATCTATAATAGAATGTTTCAAGATGTTTGCAATCTCTTTAACTCAACTATTGTACATGCAAAGTATAGATGCTTTGTGGTGGTTTTAACAATCTACTAAGGATTTTGGAGACAGCTGCTTTAGAGCTAATTTCAAGGAAACCTTGTAAAGGAACTTGTTCCAAATACATATTGTAAGGTCCACTTTCATTGGTTGCATCTTTCAAGTTTGTAGAGAGAGCTAAATCCACAGACTAAGGAATGTGAGCAATAACCAAATAATCAACAGTAGTAATATGAGAAGAAAACAGTTGCAATATTAGCAACCTATTGGTCTTTTCCAAATTGTCATTAAACTGAATTTGTTGCCAATCGGGAACCAAAAATAAATAATTATTCAATGTTCCTACTACCTTATAGTCATTGTAAGGCACTGTGAGCATAAGCACAATAATAGGAATGCCAAGAAGTACCCACTTTCTCTATTGAAAGCTGCTTGTTAAGCATAGTTTGCTGGCGCTTTGTTGGTGAACCAGGTGAAGCAAATTCAGCATAACCAGAGGGTTCCTGACATCTCGAACTCGTTTGCCCTATGAGTTCACAGCTTTTCTTTCTTGCTTTCATCATGGGCTCTGGTAAATCCAACCCAAGTTTCTGTTTAGGAATATCATCATTTCTAATTCTAAAAAAACACAGTCAATTCAGTAAGTACGATGAATATCCATAGTTTATATAATTCTTTTTCTACTAAGGGTTGTAAACTTTATATAACTAACCATCAGAATAGTAAAGGACTAAGGAATAATCAAAAGAGCTCTACGTTTGAAAAATGCAAAAAACAAAAAAAACAAAAAAATAAACAATGACATCATTCTTTTCATTTTAATCTTCAATTCATTGCATCAAGCTCAAATGAACAAATTGTTTAAACAAGTTTTAGCTTGCACAGCATCAACTAACATAAAGGATGCTAGCCGAATGAAAAGTAACATGCCAACATAATTTTGGTCATATTAAGGACAAAAATCCATGCAATGAACAGGAGTACCTTCTATTATGCGGCAGTATTCATTTGGTAACCTACAACTGAGAATAATTAGGTGCATCCATAGGTATCGATTCAACATATATTTCATCCAATGGCTCCAGCCTAATGCATTTCAAATTTAGAACAGTATACTATATGACAATTTACATTTGGTACAAGAATGTCACAATCACCTCTAGTCATCAGATGTGAAAAAAGACAACTTGGTGTGTCTCACAAAGTCCCAGAAAATTCTTCTAGGACTCTAAGCTTAGTAAAAAGCACACCCCCGGCCACCCAATTTCACATCTAATGACTAAGGGTAATTTTGACCTCCTTGTACAAAAAGCACATAGCTTTATTGCATACTTTCTCTTCAAATATACCAGCATCCTATTAATATGTATGAGCCATGATATCATCTTCGCTTGTCTGCCCAAAAGTGCTTCTTGCAATATTATTTTTGGGATTAAAAGAAATGACACCATATCAACCCCATGAAACTTCAATAGCAAACAATCTCATATAGTACCTTGTTATATAAATTAACATATTGTTAAAGTCTTGTACATAAGGTGTATTATGGGGAAGTTTTCTCGTAACACTGTTATTTATTATATCTCTTTCACTTGAATCATTTTTCTAGACTTTTACTATTTCACTTTGCCTCTCAACGAGAAATTCAGTATTTATTTTGTTTATTCCGTCATTAGTTATTGGGTCGTAGCCCTAGTGCCCTTAAGAGATTGTGCTTTCATCAAATGATTTGTCGATCTATAAGTTATCTCTAGGAGAAACGATACATATAATCGATTTATTACCAGATTCTAGGTTATCCAAAGAATAGAGAAGTTCAAGGTTTTATCTCCCAACAACTAGGTCTCTCCCTTGCTCCACTTCTTTATGAATGAATAATCTTCAAAACAAGATGGATAAGGTGCCCATGCCAAAAGCCAAATGGACACATCATATAACTCAGACATAAGTGTGTAATGCCACTTTTTTTATCAAGACATCTTGGGAAATGAACTTCTGAAATTTCCTATGGCATAATAAACTATGTAAAGGGTGGAAACATCTATTTCATTTCATAGTAAATAGTTTTAGCAAGCTAGCCAGGCTTAATAGGTTGCCTGCATTAGATAATATCCCAAAGAGATTGTAAAACAGAAGTAGAATACCTTTCATTGATTGCATCATCTGGTCATTCATGCAAATGCTTGTTTCCCAAGATCAAATACAAATGAAAAAGTGTCATAACAAGCCATATCTCTAAATGGCCAATGGACCCTCTCCATGGAGAAACGAGAAACAAATGAAAGCTCTTTAGAAAAAGGAAGGCTTGAGTTCTCAATAGATGAAAGGAAACACTTGATGAGGAAAAAAATTTGTTAGTTTCCTCAAAGATTCATCAATGACAGGCACAACGGCAATCTTCAAGTTTGAGGAACGAAGAGAAATTTAATTTTTGATTTGGCATCACTCCTAAAGTTTTTTTTTTCAAGCCCCCAAACTCCATGAATCATATCCATTACTCCCCATAGAGGGTGATGAGGATGTAACCAAAAAAGTTAACCCTAGGATTCGGCAATGTTGGAGATAAATATATTTTGCTGCAAAATTTATACACTTCGTATAAATAATATAATGAAAATTCACAGTATGAATTACCCCCAAAAAAAAATCACAATATTGGAAATTTATTTAAATGGCGCATGAGCAAATTGTATCATAACCTTTGGGTGAAAAATAATATTTTTCCATCAAAGATCATAGACTTATCACAAAACCACTGAGAATGGCATGTTTCAAAGATTGGCGTTCACCACATAAGTACCACAAAGTAACAAGACAACAAACTCATTATCCAATAGTTGAACCTGGGAATCAGGGATTAGGGTTTGCACTTTAAAATTTCAATTCAATGAAGATGCAGAAGAATACTATTTCCCAAAAATAAAGGGCTACAAGTAAAATTAGAAAGTGTTAAAATCTTCAAGTGTACAATGAAGTTCAATTCATCAAGCACTCCGAATTCAGCCATAAAATTGGTATTTGTAGATAGAAAAGTTTTAAAAAAACATTTCAATCGACGAAATGGCCATCACGCGAATCTCAGAGAGAGAAAAGATTCAGATTTCAGATATCATTAGTCACATAAGTAAATGAAAGTATCCCGAGAGTGAGAGAGAGAGAGAGAAATTACCGGGAGTAGAAAGGCCTCGTTTCAGGCATTCGAAGAGTCTATCTGCGTCTTCCATTTAAGACAGAATCAGCGTATAGAGAGACGTTAATGATACCACTAACAAGCCTCTGTTTCTCGCTTTTTTTTTTTTTTTTTTTTTCTATTAGGCTCTCCCCCTCTCTCTTTTGAAAGGGCAAAGAGCCAAAAGATGGCGGGACATTTTTCTTTTGCAGAAGAGGAGTTATGTGCTCGCGCAGAGCAACGTGTACGTTTGCTCTAGCAGCGAACATTTATAGCCCGGAATTTGGGGGATGTGACCTTAGGGCCTACTTCTAGAAGTCACTTGGCCTCTTATAATCTTATTCTATGTTTGCAAAAAGGGTGTGGTTTTTATAAGGTTGCAATCTTAAACAATCAAATTATGGCATACCCCCCAAATTGTATCATAACATAAAATTTTGGTGAAAAAAATTCTTAAGATTTTTTCAAAATCTATTTCCATATCTAATTATAAAATTCAAATCTCAAAAAATGGTTAAAGTCAAAGCATATGAAAATTTTGAAAATTGACAGTCTAGATACTGTATTGCAAGATACCTTATTTCTGGGACTCAAATTTTTTTTTATTTTTATTTTTTCATATTCATACATCTTGATGTTGAGATGATCAATTAGAGGTTTTTTTCAACATTAAAACAACCTTTTCTGATGGATTTTTTAAGTGCATCTGTAATTCTACATTTTAAAGTTGCAACCTTATGCAAACTTTTTCCAATAAAAAAAACCTTTTAGTAATACAACTTTCTAACCAGATTACCTTGCTTGTTCAGATTCTTGATCGAATATAAGGTTTTTCATTAAAAGAAATGTTTTTCCAAGTTTTTTTTTTTAAAACATTAACACAAGCGAAATCTTCTTCCAAGTTGGGAACCTCGAACAATCATGAGTATTCAAGTTTTTTGGCTAGGCAACTGAAGATGAGCTAATGTCCTTATTTGTATAAGTTATAAGTTTGAAATATAATTATTTAATTGAAAATATATTTTAGGTTTGAAATACATTTACTTGAAGAGAGATATGTACGAGGGATTGTTGGCTAGTGTACGAACAACTAGTAGAGAAACAAGTGAGTTCCAAGTGATAATACGTTTACATCAGGGGTCAACATTGAGCTCATACCTGTTTATCTTAGTTATGGACAACTTAACTAGGTACCTACAATATGAGGTACATTGGTGTATGTTTTTTATGGACTACATAGTTTTAATCGATAAGACCTGATACAACGTTAACACAAAGATAGAGCTTTGGAATGATGCTATAGAATCTAAAAGTTTTAAAATTTGTCATAGTAATACAAATTATATAGACTATATGTCTAGTACTAATAGGGTAGAGATGAGAATGTAATAAAAATTGATGGTCAAGAAATACCAAAAAGAGTGCGTTTTCGATATCTTAAATCGATAATCAAGGAAAATGGAGAGATTGAGGAAGATGTCGCACATAAAATTAGAATAAATTAGGCGAAGTGGAGATGTGCAACTAGAGTTTTATGTGATCACTGCATACCAAAGAAGCTGAAGGGCAAGTTCTATAGAACAGTTGTGAGACCAACTTTGTTTTGTGAAGCGGAATGTTGGGTGGTCAAGAAACAATGTATAATACAATGTATTACATTGTAATATACTGTATTATACAATAATATGCTATATCATACATTGTACAATACAGTGTATTACAGTGTGATATACTAATACAATGCTCCATTGTACACTGTACACTGCAAACTTTGAATTAGACTGTAATACAATGCTCCACTATACACGGTACACTGTAAACTTTCCCAGTCTACACTATAAACTTTGAAAATGAAAGATGCATACAACGCAAGGCATTGCATGGGTCTTGGACGCCTCCAAAGGCTTTCCCACTGACAATCAGGAGGAAAAACATCATCCATCCATGGGTTAGTTTTGCTGCAGAAGGAGAGTATCAGGATCTGCTCATGAAGAAACTAACCCATCCCCATGCATGAATTGAGTGCCTACATTTGAGGAGGGCCAGTGAATCCATGCAATCACTTTTGATAGCACCTGATGTTACAGAATGAGCATATGAAAGTTTTAATAGCAAAATGAATTGGGATTTCAGATAGAAAGTTATTCAAAAATCTCAGAGTTGTTCTTCGAGTTTTCTTCAGGATGCATCATGAAAACATATTCATCCTCTTCTTCCGACTCGCTGTCAGATTTAGAGGCAACTTCAAATTCAGATTCATCTTTAGAGATTTGTTTTCCAAAGCATATTTCGAAATTGTTTTCATCGAGCATTTTGATCATCTTTTTGGCATTTTGCCCTTTTTGGGGGCAGTTTGGTGCTATGTGACCTTCTTAATTTCAGATATAGCAACGGCATGAACTCTTAGGTCTGCTGTTATTTTTTCTAACAACATTCCTTTTCTTCTTGTTGAACTTCTTTCCTTTTTTCCACTTTTTCCAACGAAATCTTTTCTTTTCGAAAAATTTCTTTTTCTTTCCTTTTGCATCACTCCGAAATTCAATTTTTTTTTTTAGAAGTTTGGTGCAGTCGTTTATGCTTAAGTCCTTTTTTGACTCGCTTGGTTGCTTTTACTTCGATGTAGTGATTTTTTATCATGTAGAAAACAAATCTGATTCTATTTTCGAGAGTATCTACTGGTGCGGTATCAGTAACATACTTTTCGTATATTTCGGTATAAATCTCATCCCATGGAGAAGGTAGTTTGTTGAAAAACTGTTTTTTTTCCAAAATTCATATTTGATTTCATCTAACATTTGGTACCATTTTTGAAATTATTTTTAAAAAGGCTTAAAACTTTGGATTTTGCAAAGTTTTAGCTTTGTGAGACGGTAATCGGAATCTTCTTTTAGATTCAGATCTAAAGCAGTGCCACATAATTCCTCTCTTAGAAGTTTTGTTACTTCTTTCAAAAGGTCTTCTTTTTTCTTGTCAAAAAGTTCTTTTTTGCGAACGGATCCTTTTATAGTTTCCTCCCAATTTCAAAGATATTGTAAAGCATCGCCTTGCATAGTTCTCGCTAGATAGTCGAAAAATCTATCAGTGATCTATGTAGGATTGTTTATTATAACAATAGTCATAGATTGTACCCACTCGTTGATTACTTGTTTGTATTCAGAGAAGGGAATATTTTTAAGATCCAAATATGTTTTAGTGACCGAAACGTATATTTTGTTTAGATCTTCCCGTCTGTTGTTTATAGTGGGAATTGGTCTTTCAGATGCTGTAGACATTTGAGGTTTTTCCTCGGTGGTCTGGCAAAAATCTTCTTTGTTAGAAGCTTCTTTATATTTAGGGTAAGAGCTCGACCGTGATGAAGCCTTACTTGATAATACCTTGATGAGTTGATGATTGGAGAGCCAGAAGCCCTCACTAACTCAGAATCACCTTCAAAATGGCCCAGGGATGTAGATAGGGCTCATTCATGGCAAACTCAGGGAAGCCAGATAATACCCCCAAGCAACATAAAGAGAGTTGTGGTGGATATTAATATGATAAAGGTCAACAAGTGAAGATCAATGTCCAAGCCTGAAGATCACCTAATATGGCCTTGGGTCACGGGAAGAAGCCGACCAACAAACTCAAGTGTAGATCAAAATGATAACTTTATCCAAGCCCTAGTGGATAGGGATTCTTAAAGACAAATGATGAGAATTACTTTAGCTCTGAGTTTGTAGTACACAATGAAACCATCGGGGGCTAGTTTAGTTTCGGAAGAGACCAACATACAAAAGGAGCACACTACCTCTATAATAAAAATCGGCACAAGGATCCTACAAAGTTCGCATCCAAATAGCATTCATCACCGAAAAGAGGAAGCAGAAAGTGCTAAAAGTGCAATGCACTAGTTGAAAGAATTATATTTGAGCACCTTCAGTCACTATCCCTCAAATTCATGCCTAATTTTATCCAAAGCATGGTCTACAAAGTCTCCAAATCATGGACTCATAATGACCACCTGACCTTTGAAATAACTAGTACCACGGGGTCTCTCGCATCAGAAAACATAGTATAAATCAAAGGTTAATTTAGAGTGTTGATGTTATTCCACTGTCAATACTTTCTGAAAGTTAACATAACAGGAGCTTTGTTGAGGAAAGAAGGCCGTGGAAGGAGTTCATACATTGTTAACTAGAAAAGGAAAGTTGGCGTTAACCTTTATTTTAAAAATTTACAGTCAACACAGTAGATTATTTCAAAAATGACAGAAGAAAGTGTCTCAGATATCTCTTTAGATAGTGTTTCCTCTTCTACTCCAGATTTAGGTCCCATGTTTTCTAAACAAGAACATCTTTTCGAAATAACTTATACTCCTGACAGGTTTTCTGAAACTAGTTCTCAGATAACTAATCCTTATCATGTTTATGATAAATCTAGCTTAAATTGGACCAAAAGAATAAAAACACTTTGTGGAAAAAAGAACCCTGAAACCATCAAGGAATATGTTCAAGCCTCTTCCGTTGATCAATACCAAATCCCTACTACCCAAGCTGAACAATACATCACTATCACCTTACCCAGAAATCTTTTTCCCCAATGGCTTAAAGATGGGTATACTCATATTCATTTTGGAGCCATAAAATTAGCCTTAACATTTCATGGAAGAAAAGGTATGGAAGCAGTTTCCCGGATTGCTTTGTTAGATTCCTGATTTTTAGAATACCATTATGCCTGTATCGGAACTGTGCAAACAACCTTAAACGCTGGCACTAGTTTTGTTACCTTTTTTCCAAACTTTAATATCCCAATCAAAGACCCCCATTTGAGTTCTGCTTTCAAAGTCGAATTACAAATTATAGGAACCAAGCAAATTGAAACAGCCACTGTAGCTACACTCCGTTATCAAATGGTGTATAGATTACAAAATCATGCTTTTGATATAGTTACCCCTTTGCCCTCTGAACATGAAAATACTGCCTTGTTCATCAAAGTTGACAATAATTCCCAGTCTGTCTGTCATTACATTTTTAGACAAATATCTCGAGATAGGTTGTTTGAATTGATTCCATCCACATGGATGCTATTCAATTATATCATATCAACAAAGAGTTTTCTGAAAAAGGTTAGAAAACTTCAACGCTTCATCAACAAATTGTGAAGTTATATAGCATTAATGAATATACGAGTAAGCCAAAATATTGTTGAAACGATGTCATACGCTTGACATCGTAATATTGAATGGGAATAATAAAAACCATAAGATTTCCTTTTAGTTCATTTCTGAACGAGTATAGGTTCCTTGTTTCAAGGTTTCTTTTGGCAATGAAGACGAAACATGATCCATAAGTGAGTCTTTATCAATTCCTTCCAATGTGGTATGTAAAGAAGCTATTTCTCGATAAATTGGTATTCCTTTTGACAGTGCGTCTTGCAAAGCTAGTTTCTCCTGCAAAAACAAACCAACAACTGTATTAAAGTGAATTCAATACTAAAAACTAAAAAATTCAATAAGTCAGCGACAACAAAGCTACGGAAATTAGATATATAAGTTCAAGCGAAGAAAACAAGTATATTACCAAAGCAAGCCTATAAACAGAGTGACTTTGACAAGCTTCTTTTGATCATGCATAAAATGCCATGAATAAGGCATTTATCTGTAATCCGACCAATAAGATCCGTATAAACCCTATCTACCAATAATAACTAAAAGAGTGAGTAGTAGAAGATTATTGTGCAAGACATTAAAGTTTTCACAAATAACACTATAACAATATGTATGACATAATAATGTTTTAAAAAATAGACCGCCCAGCGCCTAGGCGGTCCAGAAGGCCTGGGTGTCCCAGGGGCCAGGAAACCCGCCCCAAGGCAGGTGCCAAGCATCCAGCCCTGGGTGGCCGCCCAAGGCCTGCACCTCGCCTGGGCGTTTGCATAGGCTCCAGGGAACCTGCCCCCTAGACAGGGTCCCAGTGTCCAGCCTTGGGCGGCCGCCCAAGGCCTGCCCCCCACCGGGATGTCCGCATAGGCAATGAGCAGCCTCGACCCCTCCGCCTAGCAAATAGTGAATTAGACATAACAAACAAATCATAAATGAAGATTTGCCTCAGCCAGATGTCTTCTCATTTGCAATAGCTGCAGTTAATTCTGCTTTAGCTAGTTCTTGGGCCTTCTTTAGCTGTAACTTGGCTTCTTATTCGTGCATATATTGAAGCATGAATTATCCAAAAGGACCAAAACAAGTTCCATCACGTACTATCCTGAAAGCATTTAAAAATAGTTCTTTCAAGCAAGATGAAGATACGAGAATGTACTTTTTGTTGGAGCTCCATCTTAAGCTTCTCTTCTGCTTTTTCTTGAATTGCAGCTGCCTTAGCTCTTTCTTTGTTTAACTCCTAAAATACAAGCATAAAGTTATGATATGCACATTCATCAAATTCTTAAAGCATTTTCAATTTAGGCTACAGGAATCGCCCCCGACTTGGTGGCAATCCAGCAATCCCAAATACCTGGAGCAGGATATTGAGTGGATCACGTTCCCATATGGGGGATACTATACCAATCCTTAGGAATCAATCAATATAAATTCACACCCTTGTTAGATATGCCTTCTACAAAAAAAAGCCAAGCTTAAATGAATATCAGTAAAAGAAGAAAGTAATTATGGTTAGAAATCAAGAACTGCATTTTTTTTTCCAAAGGGAAAGGAGATGTTTTAATGCATATCTACAAAAAAAAACTGTCTTAAATCCATGCCAATCACAAAAGAAAGCAAATTCTTGCACGGGACTTTTTTTTTAGCAGAAAATTTGCTTACATCAGATTATTTTTTTTAAGAAAAAAAAAGTCCTAAATGCACTGGTCACATAGTTGAATTAAAAAAAGGGATGGTGGGTCCGAGTTTAGTAACTTTCGATGAAAATTCATCTGTCTTAACTCTCTCTATATTTATTCTCTTTCTATCAACGCTTTAATACATGTCTTAATTTATAAAGGTGCAAGGGATGGAAAAAGGCAAAAGACCTATTTTAACATAAATCTTTTAATATATTTTATAAAGATTAATGATACTACGAGACCCTTCCACACCCATGTGAGTAGGACCTCAAAAGATCACCATTAAATTTTGATATAGAAAAGTTATCAATAACCCCATTCACCTAAGTCCCACACCCATTTGATAACTTTATAGAGATTTGTGCCAAAATTTAATGGTGATCCTTTGGGGTCCTACACACGTGGGTGTGGGAGGGTCTCATAGTGTCATTACTCTTTTATGGAAGGGAAAAGTTTATATAGAGCCGTGGCTCTAAACAATCAAATTTGAGCCTACCTCAAAACTTTAACTAGAAGAGGTTATTTTGATGACCAAATATCTTCCAATTGATCATCTCGACATCAAGATGCATGGATATAAGAAAAAAATGGATTTCAAATTTTAGAAATAGTGTATTTTGTAATGCATTTTTGGACAGTCAATTTTCAAGATTTTCAAGTTTTCGTAGATATGTCGATCTATGCTATTTTTGAAGTTTTAAATTTTATAAATAAATATTAAAATATAGTTTATGGCTATCACAAAGATTTCCAATGTTGAAACCACATTGCTCGACACTATTTGATAGTAGGCTCTAATTTGATTGTTTAGAGCCTAGGCTCTATGCAAACTGCTCCCTTTATGAAATGATACAATCTATTGATCAAATAACTATGGTGTTCCCTAAAAGTGACGCGCAGCACCAAAACCCGGGTACGGTGAGAAATGAGCAAGGGGTAGCTAAGGCATTGCCTAGAAGCGATGTGTATCAGACACGGGGTACAGTGATAAATAAGTATGGATTAGCTAGGGCGTTCTTTATAAGCGACGCTCCACAGCACCGCTCGGTTGCAGTGAAAAATAGGCAAGGGTTCTCGCGACAACCTAGACGAGTGTGGGTAAAAAAGCTAGTCCAAAAGAATATGATTTGTTTGGCCACATAGAATATAGGAACGCTTACAAGTAAGAATATGGAGTTAGTGAATACAATGAGACGAAAGAAAATAAACATAGCTTGTGTACATGAAACTAAATAGAAAGGCGAAAAAACTAGAGAAATAGATGGGTATAAATTTTGGTATACAAGAAAAGATAATAATAAAAATGATGCCGGCATAATAGTAGATAAAGATTTAAAAAATGTAGTTAATGTCAAAAGAATATGTGATAGGCTCTTGTTAATTTAACTTATATTATGGGAAGAGATAATTAATGCAATTAGTGCTCATGCACCACAAGTAGGATTAGATGATAGAATTAAGAAACAATTTTGGGAGGACATAGATGGAATAGTCTAGGACATTCTCATAGGGAATGATAATAGAGGATATTAAGGGGTACAAAGGGGATATGTGATGTAAATCGCATCCGAGACATTCAAGAACTTTCTTGATTAAAAATTTTTAATTTTAATTTAGAGATATGGGTGGACTTCTTTTTATTATTTGTTAGTTTTAATTTTATGAATCACATTATCAGGGTTAAAAGATGTTTCTATTAATATTTTGAGCGTGGTTCCCAATTTGTAGGGGTGCTCTTTCCTTTTTTTTCTATGTAACTAGAAGTTTGGGAGATTGAGCTTGGATGACTGTGACGTGATTTGCATAGGGCCAAGGATACCTATTTTGGTGGGGAAGATACTGGTTCCTTTATTTGAAGGAGTTGATAGCGTATCATATTTGAAAGGGATTTCTAGAGTGGGGCAAATTATTAATGATAGGGATGTTGTTTTTAAGTGGGGTGGCATTCTAATCAGAAAGGATTGGAATATTTTTGTAAAAAATTTGTTTAGGAATGAAAAAAGATGGTTTATATGTAACCCCATATACATACAAATTGTAGATAATTTATATTATTCGTCATTTGATCTGAATGATGGCTAGGATCACTCGTCACGAGATTATGTCAAAAATATTGTTCGATCTTTAATGGTTTTTCTAAAACGTAGTTTTGAATAAAATTTCGAGCCTACCTTCTTCTTGTTGGGGTGCACCTAGCAAAGAAAAAAATTTGTTATAAAATTAACCAAAATGACGGGTATTCAGCTAATTTCCTGTTTTGGGAATTTTTTATTTTATTTTTATTGTGTGTCCTTTGTTATTAAGGGCCAACCTTTTTCAATTAGGATGGCCGAGTAGGGGTTACATGTAATGTGTAATGGTCATGTGTACCTTTGTTTTAATCGAAAAAAAAATATGATTGATTGTGTGCCCTTCCCTGGATGAAAAAATGGATTCGATTGTACAGGATCAAACCTATGGGACTCAAGGAATGATAGAAGGGAATAAAAAGAAAAAAAAGAAAGGAAAATGTTTATATAAGTGAGAGGCTCTAAACAATTAAATTAGGGCACACCTCACAAATTTTATTAGATGAGGTTCGAATATCCTCAAATTGATCAACTCAACCTCAAGATGCATGGACATAGGAAAAAAAAATGGATTCAAGTTTTGGAAATAGTACATCTTGTACTGCCTTTTTGGGCATCAATTTTAAAGCTTTTATAGATCTACTTGATTTACACTATTGCTGAAGCTTTAAATTTTATAATTAGAGATGAAAATATATTTCAAGACTATCACAAAGATTTTCAGTATTAAAACCACATTGCTCGACATTATTTGAAGGTGCACTTTACTTTGTGTTTATAGCCTCGACCTTATACAAACTGCACCCAAAAAGGAAAGGAGGGCAATAGAAATAAAAAATTGATCGACAAAAGATCTCTTGTTCTTATTAGAATATAAAATCGTCATTAAGAGCACCAATATTAGAATATAAAATCGTCATTGAGAGCACCTTGCCTTTTTTTAATCTGGTGCCGTAGAATTTATAAACATAATAAATAGAGTTTGAGAAAGCTTAATGTGTTGCCGATCCCGAGCCTTTGCCGAGCTCGAGTTGGAAGTTCAACTAGGGAATCTTAATTTTTTTTAAAAATTATAAAAATATATAATTGTACCATATTTATTTATTTATTTGTTCTATCATTTTGGCAAAGATTGGAATGTGCTTTGGCAATACTTATTTTTACATTTTCCCTTTTTTTAAAAATTTTTTTTTATAAAAATACCCATGTCACAACTCATAAGCTCATTTTTTAGAATCTATTTTTTGCTACTTTTTAACCATAATTATTTGTGTTTTGTTAAATATTTGCATCTATCATGACTTTTATGGATAGGATTAATGTTACAATTATTTTTGGGCTACAAATTGTACAAGGTCGACACTCAGCATCCAAACGACTTTCTTCATAACTAGCAGGCTATTTTGGAAACCCATATTCGTCTATTTTTTCTATGGCACCCCTCTAGAACCGAACCAGACTGGATTAAGCTCAATTTTGATGGTTGCTCTCTCAACAATCCATATGGGATGGAGCAAGTTTTGGTGGTCTTTGTAAAGATAACGGTGGTGACATTTTATTGTTCTATTCTAGGTTCATTGAGGGTGTGGGCCTTTTGGAGGGGACAGGAGTCGGGACTCCCAAATCATCATATCAGATCATATCCTAGGCTAAGAGACTCCTGATGCCCTTATCGAGGTGAGCCACGACACGACGGTCTTGCTAGAGCTGGTGCTTGTTATTGACGAGCGGTGAACGCACCCACCAACTTGACCTCGGCAACCTTTTGAGCTCGGATCCCCCCCCCTCCCCCCATGTTTTTGTTTTCTGGATTTCTTTTCTATAACCCTTTTTTGTACAACTTTGACACGCATTTTTGGAACCTGTAATGAGCAACCATTGTGTGTGGTGCGTGAATCCTTTTTGTAACTCTTTTTACATTCAATACAACGAGCAACAAGTAAAACTTTTGGCGAAAAAACTGAAAGATATGAGATGTGTGTGATGAGGTACATCAATGCCATTTGTTATTAAAACACAAGGGAAAATTACGTGTTTCATTATTATCAAAATTTCTAAAACTTTTAGTTATTACTCTGGGAAAGCTTTCTATATTCCCCTATAACATAGAAGTTCCATCTTCCTCTTATCCAACCGTCCATTTTTTAATGGAGGGCTAAGATTATCAAAATATCTAAAATGTTTAGGTATTACTCATGGGAAAGCTTTCTATATTCCCCTATAACATAGAAGTTCTATCCTCCTCTTATCCAACCGTCTATTTTTTAATGGAGGGCTAGGATTGTCCCAATCACACTGTCACGTCTTTACATTATTTTATTTTTAATTTTTTTCTATAAACTATTTTGACACCAACTTTTGGATGTTCATTCCTCTATTAAACTCGCACTAACAAAAAATATAAAAAAAATATTTTCAATAAAATAAAATGATCAAAATACCCCTAAAAGTTTCAATGGATATTTTGGTCATTATTTTTTTATCGAAAAATTATTGTTTAGATGCGCCCTAATGAGAAGATAACACATACCAAATTTCATATTCAGAAAATGTGTATTAAAAAAATTAAAAATAAAATACTTTGAGACGTTGGATCTAAGATCAAACGGTGAGTGACTCTTTCGACAAAAAATGGACAGTTGGATGGTAGGGGGAGGATAGAATTTATATGTTGTAGGGAGAACATAGAAAGCTTTCACATTACTCGTACGTCCATTTTTTGGAATTCACAACAATTTTTTTTAAAAAACAAAGACTGAATTGCCCATTTATTGGTTTTCAAAAACCGAAATGAGCATGATTTAAGTTCTTGAAAAACCGAATATGCCCCATCTACCCTAACCTTTTGATCTTTACTCGTACTCTCTGCAATTTTTTTTCTTTCCTCTCTCACAATAAATCTATGCAATTTTTTTCTCTTTCATCTCTCAGCCTCCTGCCCTTTGCCTCTGCAGCTTCCCTCTCTCTACTCTGAAACTTGCATATTTTTCTCATCTCTATTCGTCTGTATGGGGTTTCACTCTCCTGTCAGTGTTTCTCTCTCTAAGTTATCTTCCACATCTATTGGCTCATTGACTTCGACTCTGTAATCTCACTCTTGGCGTTTCTTTGGAACTCCCATCTTCTACTTATTGGTAGTTTCCGCCCTCTCTTTCTAGACTCACAATTTTCACCACTATCTTGGATCTTTACACCTTTTCTTCTTCTTGTGCATTTCTAGTTTCCTCTCTCTAACTGTGGAACTACCTACACCCTCTTTCTAGTTTTTCTTTTTGGGTTATCATATTTGGCCATGGCTGTGAGGAAACGGAGCAAGCTTCCACAAACTGCTGGCCTCGAACAGATCTTGAAACGGTGCTCATCGAGCTTGAGGAGAAAACAAAGGCCTGATTCTGATGAAAATTCAGGAAAATTTGGAGCGCATTTGCTTTGTGGTTCCAATTTCTTGCTTAAGCGATCCTGAATTTCAGTCACTCTTGCAAAGAGTAGAAGAAGAAATTGGATTTGAGGAATTACCATTCCTTGTGAGGAAATGGTTTTTCGCTCTCCGACCTCTTCCATGCTCTGTTAAGAGAAAAATTGAGTGTGTGAGAGAGAAATTGTTCATGTGATTTTGGCCCCATTGTGTGTGGGCATTCTTTTATGTTTTTATTACAGCTTGAGATGGTACGGAGTGGAGTGGTGATGCACTTCTCCTTGGAAGAACATTGGACGAAGGAGTTTTTCCTCAAGATGTTTGTAATATATTATATTTTCATGAAATTCTCTCTCTAACTTTTGTGAATATGTACAATTTTTTCTCTCTAAATTCTGTGAATCTATGAAATTTCCTCTCTAGAGAGAAGAGTAGGGTTCAAAAGAACATTACCTAATTTTGGTTTTTCAAAAACTGAAAATAGGTAGTTTCTATTTTTTTTTCAAAAAAAAATGATTATGAAGTTCAAAAAATGGACATGTATGTAATAATAGAAAAAATAAAATGAATATTTACATAATTTTCCCTAAAAAAATGCCAAATCCTACCTGAAATGCCCCATCTTTTGGGGATCATATTAGTATAATTTCCTGTTGTCAATATGTGGACTTGGGTGTCCATAAAGCAGACACGCCGTGTCATGAATGAAATAAAGAATAATTCTAAACATATTTCTACACAAGTTCCCACCATCAGAATGTCATTCATAGACATTATATCTAGACAATCGATGGCATCCTAAGCATAAAAAAATGAAAAAGAAAAAAAACTAAAAATAATAGAAAACCCTATTCGCACTTACTTAAATCGATGTGAACAATGCGACCTTTTGTTTTCTTATAAAAGAGCGAAATCCTGCTCTCCAATCTCTATAAAATTTTATAGCTAATTTTACATAATAGCTCTGGACCTGGTTGGGACTTGGGACAAGCCAGACCTGTAAGTGCCAACTAAGTTCTTGCCAATGGTTCTAAAGGCTTTCAAGGAAGCAAACGGATACCATGAACTAATTGTAATATGCAAGAAAAGATTGGGATTCAACACGAAAGTCCGACTGTTAAAGGTTTAAGGGATGATAAGGGTTTCATTTCTTTTTATATATAAGATGAGAAAAGGGTTCTCAGGTTTTCAAATGAAGGAAACCCCGACAGCTTATTTCAAGCAACTATTCAAGAGAATAATGACAAGAAACAAACCATAAAGTTCAAATGTCAAATCTCAATGCCAGTTTTAGTAATTCCGAGGGGCGACGTTCAACAAAAGGAAGCTAATGCACTGCAGAAAAACTGTCAAAATTCAAGTAGAACCGACAACGGAGGCATATGACTGAAGTAGCATGACAGCTTGCTCAGTGACTGCTCTATTTCTCACCTGTTTCACCCACCCACCAATAATGTTTTCTGCTTCGCTTCCATGCACACCACTCTCCAATGAATTGGCAGCATCTCCAAGTTTCCCCTCTGCTAATAACTTCTCCACTCGATTGATGACACACTCGATACCTTCTCCAGAGTCGCCATGTTCTTCTATCTGCAGACAGGAAGCTGAATGAGAGAGAGAGAGAGAGAATGAGTGGGGGGCGGGGGGGGGGGGAGGGAGGGAGGGAGAAAGACCTTCAATAAAGATGCAAGCTGAGCTAAACCATGAGCGAGCACACCACCACCTCCAGCTGGAATGAGAGTCAGATGTCGCAGGGTTCCTTTTAAGGCTTCAAGCTGAAATATTTTCCAGTTATAAAATAAGAAAATCAAGGACTTGTTAATCATCATAAAAAAAAGAAAAAAGAAAAAAGAAAAAAGAAAAAAGAAAAAACTAACTTCAAATGGCCATCTACATTCCACGGATTGGCTCAGAGATACATTACACTTTGAAAAAGTGGAAGTACAACCAAAATCAATGATTGTGAGTAGAGTATCACTATAGCCCAAATAATTAAAAAATCAAGTCCTACCCAAATTGCATTTTTTGTGAATGAAGGAACACAGCTAGGTCTCTCGTAAACTCTACTGCAAATTTTTTAGAAAACACAGAATCAATTATTACTAATTTTTTTCTGTGAATATACAAATTGAATAGCATGCAAGATAAGAAATAAATGAATATTAGATGGTGCTCCTCTTGAATATTCAGGTCTCAACAGGTCAAAACTCCACAGTTACATAACTCAAATCCATTGAAAGATATTGGCTATGAGAGCATGGGCTGATTCCAGTTCACATGGTCTAGAGTTTGGAACTAGTTCCGGTTACTATTTAAGTGGTCAACAACGAGCTCCTTCATGTAGTTTTGAACTCATCTGGTCAGTTCAGCTTAACACACAAAAAATGAAAAAGTCTCTGATTACTAAAAGCATACAAATCAGCAGTTCCATCTGTGAGCTCACCATAGACATTTGTGCTTCTTATCAAGTTCTGTACCCAGAAGAAAGTTAACTATAACGACTAAACAGTAGAAGTGGACTTTTATGTCAAGATGCACTTAAGAGTGGCGCATTTTACTTACTTTGCATACTGACTTTAGGCCCATTAGCCTCATTAACAGCTCTTACAAAATCCTTTCCAAGGTACTTGCAACCCGCGTTAGAGCAGTCCTCGGGTGGGTCCTCTCTCCAAACTGAGGGGGCCATTGTCAAGGCCGCTAGATCTTCGATGGGGTCTTCACAGCCCATGAATGCATCCACTCCAGACATCAGGCCAAAATCCCAGGGTTGGTCATCAAATTAGATTGGGAGAAGGCCTACGACCACGTGGATTGGTCGATCCTAGACGAAACTTTGCATCGGATGGGTTTCGATACCCGTTGGAGGGCATGGATCCAAGGTTGTATCTCGAATCCATTCTTCTCTATCTTCATCAATGGCTCGCCCAAAGGCTTCTTCCTGGCATCCCATGGTCTTAGACAAAGAGACCCCCTCTCCCCCTTCTTGTTTGCAGATGTAGCTGAGGTCTTTAGAAGATCCATTGCTAGAATGTATCAACATGGCCTCCTCAAAAGGTTCAAAATTCGTCGAAGGGATCCCACCATTACCCACTTGCAATATGCGGACGACACACTCCTCTTCTGTGCCGCGATCACCGAGCAGGTTGATTCCCTTCTACTATTCTCGAAGCTCTTTGAAATGACCACATGCTTCAGGGTTAATGTGGAAAAATAAAAACGGGGATTTTCTCTGAGGACCAGCTTATTAGTTCCCTCCCTGATCGATGGAGATGCAAGGTCGACAACTGACCCTCAACTTATCATGGTCTGGCTTTGCGCATAGGCAAACCCAAATGGGATCTCTAAATCGACAAATTGGACTGCAAATTGGCTAGATGGATGGGCAGGTTCCTTTCCTCAGCAGGCAGAATTACCATTGTCAAGGCAACATCTCTCTAACATCCCGGTCTTCCATATGTCCCTATCCCCCATGCCCACCTCCGTGGTAGCCCGCTTCAAGCAACTCATGATGAACTTCCTGTGCTCAGGAGACATCAGCCCCTGGAAGTTTCACATCATCCCTTGGGAAAAAATTTGCTACCCAAAACAGTTGGGAGGACTGGGCATTCGCCGTATCAACTTCAACAACATCCCCCTCCTCGGTAAGTGGTGGTGGGGGGGCATTCTCACCCAAGAGAACCACCTCTGGTTCGAGGTGCTGCGCCACAAATACCACTGTCATGCCCCCACCTCAGTCCCCAGCTGTCGGGCTAGCAATAGATCATCTGGCTTTTGGCGATCCCTTGTGTGGTGCGCCAACCTAGTCATGAACAATATTTGCTTCCAGCCCCGAGCTGGCAATTAAGTCAATTTTGGCACGACCATTGGTTGGGAAATACCCCTCTGAAAGACCTCTTCCCCAATCTCTCCTCCTAGCTAGCAATAGCTAGGCCACAGTAGCCGAGCTCTTCACGGCTCAAGGAACTGCCAGGCCCTGGACTCCCAACTTCCATAGGCCTATTGTTGATCAAGAATTACATGACTTCCTGGCTCTCTCCACCCTCACTCACAGAGGACGTTCCCCCCCCCCGCCCCGATGGCGAGGACGAGATCTTATGGGCTTCTGAAAGTTCGGGACAACATTTAGACTCTTCTTTCTACCACGAACTCCTCACGCCACCCTCTTTCCCAACCTTATCCCACCATCCATCGCTACTAAGGCTTGGCTCCCTTTTATCTCACCCACAATTCATGTTTTTACTTAGATTGCCCTTTTTGAATGAGTCCTAACGCTGAACCAACTCCAAATCAGGGGATTGCCCATCCCCAATAGATGCCCAATTTGCAAACAGGATGCTGAATCTAATGCTCACCTCTTCCTTCACTGTGAAGTGGCCATAGCTCTGTGGGGTCATATTCTGCAGCTGTTTAAATGGAGTTGGATAACCCAGATCGGTCCCATGTCTCTTCAGAGAGCTTCATCGCCCTCCATCACCAAAGCCTGGCATCCTACTTTGGCACGCATCTGTAACTGCCACATTATGTATGTTATGGATAGAGCGCAACAACAGAATTTTCCGAGGTGAGAAGGCTATGGTGGAAGCTTTAGTTGAGTGCATTACCTCGCTAGTCATTTTCTGGGCCACGCAACAAAATTGTTTCAAGCACCTTGGTTGTGCAGATTTCTTACCAAATTGGCAAACAATTCTTGCCCTCAGCCCTGGCCACATTCCTCGCTCATCACTCTGTACACCCCTCGAACCTGGCCAATCCAAGATCAACTTCAACGGTTATGGCATTGACACCCTCCCCTCCACTTACCTTGGCCTCCCTCTCTGCTACGGAAAACCCAAACAGGCCCAGTGGAGCCATTTAATCGATAAATTCGAGTGAAAATTAGCTACCTGTAAGGGCAGATACCTCTCTCCCGTGGGTAGAACAACTCTCAGCAAAGCTGCTCTCTCCAAATGTCCCTCTTCCATATGCCCACTTCAGTGGCTCACTGCCTCGAATAGTTGATGCGCAACTTCCTGTGGTCTGCGGATGGGGCATCCAAAAAATACCATCTCTTAGCCTGGAACCAAGTGTGCCAGCCCATGGCCTCCAGGGGTCTGGGGATTTAGAATTTTTTTAAAAAATAGCTTGGCTCTCTTAAGCAAATGGTGGTGGAGACTTGCCAGTCAGGGAGGTCAATTATGGCACCAAATATTGCGCCACAAATACCGTCCGCCCTCTCTCCTTGGTCCATCCCCGAGACATCCTTAGGGGTGGCAATGGACTCGACTAGTAGACCCGACCTCGGGTCCAGGAATGGGTCCAATTTTTGGAACCGACTCGTACCCGTAAACCGATGGAGATTAAATACTTTACTTAAGCCCTATTCATTTGGTTGTGTTAAAGATCGTAGACAATAAGAACTCGCAGTCATCTTTAGCTGTTAAACGACCAATCAGATGGCTTGAAATCTAATAGCGGGTGATTGTGACCTTGTTACCAATAATATGAGTATATGTTGGTAAAAAAAAGGCAAAAAAAAAAAGAAAAGAGAAGCACATGGTCTTAGGGTGGCAATGGACCCGACCAGACCCAGGACCCGACGGGTATGGGTATGAGTCCAATTTTTGGACCCAAATACTATTCGGGTCTGGGTCAAGCCGGACCCGACCCATTACGACCCCTAGACATCCCCATTCGGCCTCGAGGATTTGGAAATCCATTCTTCACACCCTTCATCTCTTCAGATCTCTCATTCGCTTTCATCCAAGGGAAGGGAAAAAAGTGAGGTTCTAGTTAGACCTCTAATTAGGCCATCTCCCCCTCTCCACTCACTTTCCGCATCTTTTTTGTTTAGCTAGGAACCCTGCAGCCTCCATAGCCAAGCTTTGTGCTGCCACTGGTAACTCAAGACCATGGAACCCTAACTTTTGCAGACCCTTGTGGGATGTTGAGTTTCCAGCCTTCCTGGACTCTACTCTCTCTTCCACTCCTTTGCTCTATCTCCCCATGGGGAGGACCAAATCATTTGAACCCTGTCCCCGTTTGGGATCTTCACGGTCTCATCTTTCTTCCACAAACTAAACTCCCCCCTCTCCAGGCAAATGGTGCATCTTCCTAGTTCCTACCATGGCCAAAGCCTGGAACTTCTTCATTCCACCCAGGATACAGGTCTACAACTGGCTTGCTTTGTGGGAGAGAGTCCCAATAGTTGAGCAACTCCAAAGAAGAGGTCTTCAAACCCCCAACAGATGTGCGATGTGCTTATTCGAAGAGGAGTCCAACTCCCACTTATTCATACACTGCCTTTTTGCGGGTAGCATTTGGAAGGACCTCCTTCAACTTTTTGGTTGGTCATGGGTCACCCAGAATCGGTGCCTCAACTATTCCAGCAAGCAGCTCACCTTCTGTTGCCTAAATTTGGAACTTTGCTTTGGAAGGCTACAGTAGCGGCCACTCTCTAGGAGATCGGGAGGAAACGAAACAACAAAATTTTCCAGGGCCAGTACTCCCACCTTCATAAAGTTAAGGAAACTATCAAGGGCCTGGTGATTTTCTGGGCTACCAACCATAACTGTTTCAAGCTCATCTTAGCCTCGCACTTTCATCTTAATTGGTCCAACATTCTCTACCATAGGTTTAGGAGGGTGCCTCGCTCCTCTCTTTGGAGGCCCCCTGAGGAGGGCCAAATCAAACTCAAGTTCAATGGATCCTCTCTGGGCAACCCAGTCTTGGATGCATACTTGGAGGGAGGCCAACCAAGTGGCTGACACACTAGCTAAGTAAGGAGCCTCAATGGCGTAGTAGTCTTAAGCTGTGTTTTTTTTTTATTTTTCTGTATCCAGCAACAATAGGTTGTATCTTTTGCACTGACTTCTTATGATTGTAATCCCGATCCTCCTGCTTGTAATCCAGCTTGTATAACCTTTCACTTTGCCACTTTTCTCGGTGGCGCTTAAGCCCAGTATGGGCAGATTTTGTAATACTTCTACCCTTAATACAATGTTAATAGTTTCAAAACAAAAACTTCGACGGTTGCTCTTTAGGCAACCTGGGACCAGCAGGTATAGGGGGCACCATTTGAGACAAGGACAATCAAATTCCTCTTTCCGTCCCCAAGTCTGTCGGCATAGTTGATTCCACCACCGTTGAGGCCCTTGCTCTAATCCAAAGCCTTGGGAACTTCAACCAACCCTGCTTCAATTTTGATTATAGAGGGGGACTCTAAGAACGTTATTGCATGGGGTTCTCGTTCCTCACCATAGTTCAAAAAAGCGGACCGCCCAGCGCCTAGGAAGTCCAGAAGGCCTGAGCGCATCGCTTAGGCCTAGGCGGCCAAACTGGGCGGTGGTCCCTGGCAGCCGCCCAGAGCCTACGCCCCGCCTAGAGGTAGAAACGTTATTTTTTTTTCAAAGATATAAAAGTTAAGAATGATGGCTTTTAGGTTCATTTGAACCCTAAACCCACCAGAACACCTTTTAGAGTAACAAAAACCTCCAAAAAACTACATTTCATTGGATCAAATCATCGAAGTGTTTTTCAAAGTTTGGAATTCAACCAAAATAAGTGCATTTTTTTGGATTGCTTGTTTTATTTTGAGATGTCTTCTTTAGAAATTAGTCGGAATGGAGATCCGGGTTGGAAATATGGATATAACCCAAATCCAAATGACAAAAATTACGTTAGTTGCAATTTTTGTGAAAAGAATACAAAAAGATGCATAAACCGATTTAAGAAACATCTTGCCGGTATTAAGGGGGATGTTGCCCCTTGTAAGTTATGGAAAACAAAAACAAGAACAAAATCCTTGTCATCAATCTATTTCTGCTACTCCTAAAAAAAGTGATCCGGGTTGGAAGTATGGGTACAACCCAAAACCAATGATAAAAATTGTATAAGGTGTAATTTTTGTGAAAAATACCAATGGGCGTAATATCCGATTCAAAAAAGACCTTGCTGGTGTTAGAGGCAATGTTGCTTCTTGTACAAAGGTTCCTGAAGCAGTTTGAAATGAGATTAGACACCTTCTGAATTTTGTAGAACCAAAAAAGGATGAAAATAAGCCTTGTTCTACGGAAGTATCTTCTCTAGTTTCTAGTCAGAGTGGTGATCCGGGTTGGAAGTATGGTTATAACCCGAATCCAAGTAATAAAAATCGTATTAAATGTAATTATTGTGAAAAAGATACTAATGGGGGACATTTACCGGTTTAAAAAACACCTAGCCGATATTACGGGGGTTGTTGTCCCGTGTAAAAATGTTCCTAAGGCTACCAAAGAGGAAATTATACAATATTTGAGTTCAAAAAAGCACAAAAAAAAAGGTAGAGCAGCCAAGACTCCTAAGGCCTCATCTGCACAGATTGCACGTAAGGTAGAAAACGAGGAGGAGGAAGAGGCGGATTCAGACGAAACATAGGAGGACGCGCGTTATATTAAAGAGGGAGATGACTCTGATGCATATGATGAGGCTTGCGCTATTGATATTCCTTCTGATGATGATGATGATGATGATGATGATGACTGTAGACTCTTGCCTCTTGGTGCTGACTGCTGAGTGTTGAGTGTTGAGTCTGTTGACTGTTGTGTTGAGTCATGAGTGTTGACTTTTGTTAGACCGTATATTTTCTAAATTTCTGTATATTTCTGTTGTGTTGAGTGTTGACTTTTATATCCTACACTTGTATGGTTTCACAGTTTACTGTTTTAACAATATGGATTATCAAAATTCTCTTCTTGAGTTCGATCTTTATTATTATTATTATTATTTAACTGGGAATATGGTATATTGGGATTTTTACTTTTTTTTTCAACTGGGCAGCCGCCCAGGTTCTGGGCCCCCGCCTAGGCACTAGGCGGCCTGGACCGCCCCAGGTCGCCTAGGACCCCCCTAGCGCTTTTTAATAACTGTTCCTCACCATTTCCTTGGAGACTCGCACACATCTTTGACGAGATTTTCCACATTTGCAGGCTTATTCACACCTTTGGAGCATTGTTTTAGAAAATGGTTTGCCTAGCACCTAGGCGGGAAAAAGGACCTTAGGGTGCACATCCAAGCCTGGATGGTCCTCCTTGGGAGCCCGCCTAGGCGGCCTAGGCTGGCGCCCAGGTACTGGGCCCCTATTTTTTAGATTAGAGTGTCCCCTAAGGGCACATAGGGTCATTTTGACCCATGAATCTTACATAAATTGGAGATATTCTAAATACTCAAAGTGAAAACCAAAGAAATCAAATCTAAGCCCCCAAATCGATTGACTTTGAAATTTCTTTGAATCGAAAAAAGAATGAGGTTTGAAGAAGCATCCAAAAACTTACCCTTCATTGTTGGATTTTTTTCATATATACATTAATGTGAAATTTCAAAGTTATTGAAGCAGGTACTTCGGATAATGTGTAGTTGGACCCTCATTTCTTTTATGGGTGCAGTTTGTATAAGGCTGAGGCCCTAAACAATCAAAGTAAGGCGCATCTTCAAATAATGTTGAAAGATGTTGTTTTAGTGCCAAAAATATTTATGATGGCTTGAAAATTTATTTTCATCTCTAATTATAAAAACTAAAGGTTCAAAAATAGTGTAGATCAAGCAAATCTATGAACACTTGAAAATCTTGAAAATTGATTGTCTAGATGATGCATTACAAGATGCACTATTCTAAGACTTGAAGTCCATTTTTTTTAATACGTTTATGTATCTCAAGGTCGAAATGATCGGATTTGAGGGTTATTCAGGCATTGAAAAAACCTTTTCTAGTGAATTTTTGAGGTGCACCTTAATTTGATTGTTTAGGGCCTCAACCATATATAAACTTTTTCCTTCTTTTTCTTATTGGATAAGTTTCATGCTTTTACTTCCATATGAATCCCGCTTTAATATGAGTTTGACTACATGATCACCCATGTTAATCCTGCATGAATTCCATAATTATGTTATAAAAAAGAAGTAAATTCTTATAATCATTTTCTAATCATTCATGATGCATTGAAAGAGAGTTGCATCCATGTAGTCGCACTGAAAGTAAGGCCAATGGAGATACGTACATAATAGATAATAGAAAGGAATGCTCTAATTGGAGAAGAGAAAAACAGAACAGGGAACGTTAGGAGTATCCTTGTGCTCATCCCAAGTTGAAGGACTTTCTCATTACAATGCTACCGCATTACCACTTCTATTGTCAATCCATCTGCTTCGCTAATTTCCTCAGAATCTTCTCAAAAGAGATCTTGCCACCTTGACAAGCCTGGGGAATTTCATAATGTCTGTATGCTAGTCTCATGTATTATCTCAGCTAGTTACCTATATAATCCATGATGTTTGCTAGTCCCTATATTGCCCGCTTGTCTTCAGATTTATTTTGTCAATACAAAATCTTATTCCCTGATGCTTTGAGGCCTCTTGCTTGTAGTACCACAAAAGTCAAAGAATCTAAAGCTATTTTAAGTTTTCAAATACTAATCTTTATACGCTGCATTGTAATAATTACTTTCTACTTCGTAGATAATAACTTTTTATTATATGTTTGTCTGCTGCATTTGGTTTTGGTGGGGAGGTATAAGAAGTTTTCCATCTGGATGATTGTGTGGTGCATTGGACTTCTCGCTAGGTTTTGTTTTTTGTTTTTTTTGGGAAAATATATTTAGTATATCATCAATTTCATATATATTTATGTTGTCTTGTTTTGGGAGAAAGAAATGGAAAATATTATATTATTGATACATAAAATTGATAAAACTATAAACGTCAAAAGTCAACATTCTCAAAAGAAAAAGTAGAAAATTTTTATATGCATCCACTTTGCCGTCAACGTTACAGTGCCATATCCATATCTGATCTATGTCCAATTGTGGTCTAATATGGGTAAGGACCTTAAACTTTCCCTTAACCCGCCCCAAGCCTGGTAAAGGAGGTGGGTTGCGCTAGGTAGGCAGCCAGCGTAAAATTTTTTCACATATTATCATCATAGCCGACCCAAAATAATTGGGATAAGGTTTGAATGATGATGATGATGAGTGAAGGTTTTTGTTATTCATTGTGTCTGGTTGAGATCGTGTTCGTGCTTCACTATGGAGTATGCCATACTCAGTTTGGATTTGATAGTTGGAGGCCAACATACCATGGACTTGTTTTTGGGTAAATGATATACCATGGACTTGTTAATGCTTTTGACTTTTTCCACTAAATTTTTAATGATTTGAAGTTTTCAACATGTTTCAACTTCCATGTGTATATATTTGCAAGGAAATAAGTTAGTTAAAATACATATAAATGCAAAAAAATACAAAATTAACACAAGTATGCGCATATATATATATATATATATATATATATATATATATATATATATATATATATATATATATATATATATGTGTGTGTGTGTGTGTGTGTGTGTGTGTGTGTGTGAACAACACATAAGCAATTTTGTAAAACTTTTCACCTTCGGGCGCCGAGGTTCTAGGTGCCAGCCCAGTGCCCAGGAGTTGGGCGCCAGGCTGTCCACCTAGGAGCCACCTAGCATTTTTTGAAACAACCGACGCTCTAGCTAAAGAAGGGGCGACCCAACTCAATTCTCAGGGAACCATTTTGGCAGCTTTTTGAGCTTTGGCTCCCTTACACTTTTGCTTTCTTTCAGGCTACACAACTTTGCATAGCCTCTCTGCTTTACTTTTTGTATAGTACCGTTATGGCGGTTGGAGCACCCAGACTGTGGCTGCCCAATTTTGGTATACTATTACACTCTTTCCCTTTAATAAAGTTAACACTTCCAAAAAAAAAAAAAAACCTTGTTCTCAACAGGGTCGCAGTGGCACATTTGCACGAACTATTTCAATCTCCATATTAGCAGGAACGATGCATACAATGCACCACTGCAAACTTGAAAATGAACTCCTAAACACATACAAGGCTACCTGCTGACCTACACCTTCCCATGAATATGAGTTTTGAGATGATAATACTGAAATTGTGAACCGCAACATCCCAGTTCCACTCTCTGTCTCTACATACGCCAGATCCTCTGAAAGCAAATACTATGCAACCTCTCCCCCGCTCCTCTTCCACATAATCCCTCATGAACACCTCATTGATCTAACCAAATAGGGAAAATGGGAATTGAAGGCCTTCAAACATTAAAATTGAAGCTCACTCTGCTCACATGTTTCTAAGGAGCATTTCAACATAATAATTACGAAGCTTGATAAGCATCTAATCTCACCGGCTATAACATTTTTGTCTCAATCATTACTCACTACCTACAACAATAGCCTACTACATTTCATATTTCGAATTTCTCTATGGGAGTTAGATCATTGGTTTAACTTCTATCAAAAAAAAAATTGTAACATATTAATTTCTTATCTTGGATCTAAGAGATTTTCTCTCGGGTTGGTGTATGGGATTTAGACCCCTCCAAAGGCTTTTCCACTGACAATTAGGAGGAAAAGCATGGTCCATCCATGGGCTAGTTTTGCCGCAGAAGGGGAAAGCCCAGGAGAGCATCTGGGTCTGCTCATGAATCAATTGTTCACATGCAAGATTTGAGTTCCTGCATTTGAGGAGGGCCAGTGAACCCACGCAGTCATATTTAATAGCAAAGATTGGTACACCTGATGTTATAGAATGAACATTTGAAGTCCTATTGGCAAAATGAACTGGGATTTCAGGTAGAAAGCCATAATACCTTTTCGATTATATCATATCAACTGAGGGTTTTCTCAAAAGGACCCGGTTTCTATGCGGCCAAGCCCACATATGTAGAAATGCAGGCCTCTTAATAAATCGATTTTTAAGAATGATTTTAAGACTTAATTTTTAAGGACATGGAATCTCTAACATGGAGATCATGAATATGAAAAAATAAAAAACATTTTAAAACAAAAAATAATAACTCTAGTAAGAAAACATTTGGACCGTTAGTTTCCATTGTTTTTAGATGGAACACCTACTTGCATCCATCTTTAAGATGGATGCTTTACACTCTTTGGACCGCATATGCAGAAATGCGGTCCAGCCCACATGAAATAATTTTCCTTCTCAAAAATGTTAGAAAACTTCGACGCTTCTTCAGCAAATTGAGAAGTTGTATAGCATTTACATATATAAGACTAAGTCAAAATATTGATGAAATGATATCATACACTCGGCAGGGTAATATTGAATGGGAATAACAAAAACTGTAAGCTTGCCTTTTGGTTCAATTCTGAACGAGTATAGGTTCCTTGTTGCAAGGTTTCTTCTGGCAACGAAGACAAAACATGATCTACAAGTGAATCTTTATCAATCCCTTCCAATGTGGTCTGTAAAGAAGCTATTTCTCGATGAATTGGTAATCCTTTTGACAGTGCGTCTTGCAAAGCTAGTGTTTCCTGCAAAAACAAACCAATAGCATGTATTAAAGTGAAATACTGAAAACTAAATAAATTCAACAAGTCAGAGATAACAAAGCTATGGAAATTAGATAAATAAGTTCAAGTGAAGAAAACAAGTATATACCAAAGCAAGCTTATGAACAGAGTGACTTTGACGAGCTTCTTCTGTTCGTGCATAAAATGCCATGCATAAGGCATTTATCTGTAATCAAATCAATCGAAACACATAAATCCCATACATCAGTAATAACTAACAAAGTGAGAAGTAGCAGAAGATTATTGTGCAAGACACAAATAACATTATAGCAATCAGTTGTATGACATAATAAGAAACATGCTGGCCAAGTAGGGAAGCCTGGTTTCCAACTTATGCATTAAAGTCATGCACATAACATGTATGTGTACGAGCATGCACATGCACATCCACACACCAAGGAAAATGGAGAGTTCAAGTGGATATATAGAGCTATAATTCAATGACATGTGAATCATCATCTAGTTACTAGGACATAGGAATCATGAATTAGGTGAGTCATGCATTATTGCCCGTAAATTTAAGATCAGGAATATAACAAGGTCATTTCAGCCCAAGAGATTGAAGAAGTCAATGGCAAGCAAACGATGAGACATGAGTGTGTTGTTTTGGCAAGTGCAAGCAACCTGCCAAGCTAGCAAATAATGAATTAGCTATAAGCAACAAATCATACATCAAGATTTGCCTCAGTCATTTTTTCCAACTGAGATGCCTTCTCTTTTGCAATAGCTGCAGCTAATTCTGCTTTAGCTAGTTCTTGGGCCTTCTTTAGCTGTACCTCCACTTCTTCGTCCTGCATATATTGAAGAATAAATTATCCAAAAGGACCAAAACAATTTCAGTCACATACTATGCTAAAACAATTAAAAGTAGTTCTTTCAAGCAAGATGAATATAAGAGAATGTACTTTTCGCTGAAGCTCCATCTTAAGCTTCTCTTCTGCTTTTTCTTGAAGTGACTTCACTATCGCAGCTGCCTTAGCTCTTTCTTTGTTTAACTCCTAAAATAAAAGCACAAAGTTATGATATATCATACTAACTCATACACATTCATCACAATTCCTGAGGCGTTTTCAATTTAGCTGTGGGATCACCCGACTTGGTGGCAATCCCAGCGATCCCACATTCCCAGAGCAGGATATCGAGTGGATCACGCCCCCATATGGGGGAACACGATCCCAATCCTTAGGAATCAGTCAATATAAATTCACACCCATGTTAGATATGCCTTCTACAAAAAATCCAATCTTAAATGAATATCAATAAAAGAAGAAGGTAATTATGGTGAGAAATCAAGAACTGCATTTTTTTGCAAATGGAAAGCAGATGTTAATACATATCTACAAACAAACTGTTTTAAATGCATGCCAATCACAAAAGAAAGATCAAATTCCTGCATGGCACATTTTTTTACAGGAAAATTTGCTTACATTAGATCATTTTTTTTAAGAAAAGAAGTCCTAAATAAACTGTTTTCATAATTGAATTAAAGAAGGGATGATAGGTCCGAGTTTAGCAACGTTGGATGAAAATTCATCTCTCTTATCGCTCTATAGTTATTCTCTTTCTATTAATGCTTTAGTTCCTTTCTTAATTTATAATGAAGGGTTAAGGGAAGGAAAAGGGCAAGACCGATTTAACAGAAATCTTTTAATATCTTTTATTAAATAACACAATATATTGATCAAGTAACAAATAACTATGATACATTATTACGCAACACCATTAATATAACAAGCCTCGAGTAAATGAATATGAGTTGTAAAATTTAATTAAGAAAATATATTTGTAAGATAAATATATTCCTAATATATTTATTGCATACCTTAATATAATTTATATAAAAATTGTGAGTATTTTCTTATTTTTAAATTTCCATACTTTTTATATTTATTATAAGAGAGGGACCATCTTACCAATGACGATCCCTTCCTCCTACACCAGCTTACAACTACGTATTTCAATGCATTGTTAATTCATTTTTAGTGGATATGATGATCCTGACCAATCATGAAAAAACAAGCATTTCTACAAGACTGAAAATCAATGTGTGAATCAAGATAAGAGTAAAAACCTGCATGACCGAAATATCGTATTTTACCAAACCAATAAAATATTCGTTCATAGAACACAATCATAATATAGTTCAATCTTTTAAGCCTTCAAAGTTCTTTGAAAATTCGTACATCAAAAAAGCTTTCTCACAATCTCTAATGGGTTCATGTGATATGCATTCGTGACCCATGAGTAAATAAAATAGGGATTTAGGTAGATGCCAGTTAGGTTTTCAAAGAATACTAGATTTCAAATATATAAAAGTGGCTCTTGGAACCTTTCAGGATACATTTGGCTCAATTTGCCCCCTAATAAAAATACTTCTTTCCTTAATTATCATGGCCTGGTAGTTATAGGTCATTTTCACCATGGAGGTCTAGAGAACTTATCGAGACAACTTGGGATATCACTAAGGCTAAAATGGGGGCTTAGATAAGTATGGATTCCAAGGCTGATTTTTGGCTTTCATATCTCACCGGACTAGAAAATGCAAAGTGTGGGGCCCCTATGATTATGCCAATATTTTGTAGTTGAACTACTTTAAAAATGGACTGGGAAATGCCATTTGGAAAATCCAGCACTATCAAAACCAACCACTCCGTGTGTATTACATGAAATTGGCCGAAAGCTAGTTTCAAGATTCTCTTTTTTGGGGGCAAGTTGCATAATGCAAATATTAGATAGGAAGAAAAGAAGGCACTCAAACATGCCCATAGGAAAAAGCTCCAATATCAATTAATGGAAGACTGAAGCCAGATGATATACAATTCACATGCATCCTGTATTACTGACAACATTTGAAGCTCAACTCATCTAGGGATTCTCCCAGGTCTTAGGCCTTCTATCTCACCGACTACCAAGTCAACTTGCCATCCCTTACATGCATCTCGTACTACCACTAATGTCTATAACTCAACTCAACTCAACTCAAAGCTTGGAATTCACATAGGTCTTGAGCCTTGTAACTCACTGACTTCCATGCCTTTTTTTTCATTCTTGTAATAAAGGTGACAAGTATATTAATTAATAATATGAGTAACCAAAACCATGAGATATGGGAAGCAGTATCCCACATATCATGTGCTGAGAAACATACACTGAAATAAAAAAAGAAATAAAGTATCAAGGTTTAGAGAAGAGAGAAAAAGTAAGGCACGAGAGGGATGGGGGGAGGAGAAAAGTAGTGAGGAAAGAGAGATCGGAGAAGGCAACTTTGGAGAAAGGGAGTAGCAAGGGAATAGAGAAAGAGCAGACAGAGTTAGAGAGGTCAGAGAAAGAAAGTTAGAGAGAAAGGGAGATAGGTAGAGGAAGAGAGAGAGAAATGAAGAATGCATTGGAAGAAAGAGAGAGGGAAAGATTGGAAGAAAGAAAGAGAGAAGAAAGAAGAGCAAAATAAGAGCCGGAAGTTACAGATAGTACACTGGGAGGCAAGGTTACATCACCAAACTAAGCTTGGTTGATAGAAGATGCTAGAGAAGCTTGCTGTTTTGCGAGAGCATCAACTGCTAAGTTTACCTTCCTACAGGTATGATGAAAGTCCACTCGAAATAGCTGCAGAAATAACCATGATGGTTGGGGATGGCAGACCCATGCCTTTCTCTCGAATTGTAAGAATTCCTTCCAATTGGTTCCACAGTACGATTTGGAGAAGCCGTTTAGTTAGTTTGCAGCTAGTGGACCAGAAAGTTGTTAAGATTCTAGCTCTATCTGCTGTGGCCGTCGGGCTGCTCTTGGCTTCACAGAAAATCTGGGAGTTACGTTCCCCCCCCCCAAGGACCACAGCATAGCTTGGATGGAAGCTCTCCAAAGAAAGAGGCCTGCCAAGATGGAAGGGGAGAAAAGCAAGGGGTAAGAGTTGTTTGATTGACAATGGAGTGGCCCATCGCCAATCAAAGTCACAAAGATGTTTGGTCCAGCGAAGTTGCAATGGAGAACGAGGTGAGAATGGAATAGAGGGAACCCATTGGCAAGGTTGAAACCCCTCCTTTCAAGTTGGTCAAGTGTGAGACTTTTGTTGGAAATGGTCAACAAGGTAAAAGCTTGGATTTTAGGAGGAGTTTGAGTGATCTAGGCTTTGTTGTGGGCAGTAAGTGGCAACGAATGAGTGGGGTCAATTGCTCTATAGAAGGATGAGACAAAATTCCAGTTTGGTTTGCCAATGTCGGATCATTTGACGAAATACGAGGCTAGAAGGCACAGGAGGGTAAGTAGGTCATCAAGTTCATTATCTAGAAGATCTCTTTTGACAATGGGTGTCCAGGTTTGGTGGTGGTTGTTTCGTTGGAAGTAGTGGGCAACAATGGCATCTGGATTGGTAGCAATGGAAAACAGGTAGCCCGAGTTTCTTTTAGTGGTGAACTGCCTATCAAGTGTGGTTTCAAAAGTGGACCTTTCCTCCTGAGTTGACTTTGAATCGAATGGAAGGCATGAAGAGATCAAGGCAGCTGAATTTTTTTTTTAAAAAAGCCTGATTAGGCAGCTGGCCTTGGGTTCCTCTATGGGAACCAGCCCAGACAATCAGTGGCATACTTTTTTTTTGGGTGAATATCAGAGGCATACTTTTGAATCAGAATATGACGCCACAACAAATCGTGGTTGGTGGTAACGTGCCACAACCACTTTCCTAGAAGCACCCTACTCATTCACTGGCTCCCATGTCAACTTGCTATCCCCTATGATATCAAACTTAAGCATTCTTAAGAATATTAACTTATTTTTTATAAACTCGCTTAAGCTCGGGCAAGACTCAGAATTAGCTGAGCCTGGTAAAAGATTATAGTAACATTTTTAAAAAAATATTTTTTAAAAAACTCGGTAGATGCCTGAGCCAAGTGACTCAGGGAAGGATTGAGGCAAGCAAGGATAAACTACTGATTATCAAATGTTTACACAATGAACATGTGAGTTCATAGATATGGTTCAGCTTCCACTATGGGATTTCACGCTCATTGTCTAAAACCAATATTCAGAGATGAAATTAATGCACAAGTATCAATCATGCTGGATGGTTGCTGATGCAGATCAGGCATGAGTACTTTACATACGAGCTGCTCATAAGCTTTTGAAGGCATTAGAATCCAACAGCTCCAAGCTCCTCTTCTTCCTCTGCCATTTGAACAACTAACCATACATTATAAGTTAGATTAAATTGTGGATTTTCCAACAAATAATTAACGACATTGCTAGCAACGTGTCTATTGGAACACAACGGATCACAATCCATGTTTTTTTATAGTCTACAAGACAAGTCCCCTGAACTTGTTTTCTGGATGCCATGTAGTAAACTAAACAAAATGAGGAAAGGAAAATGGAAAGACTCAAACCCAATATAAAACAATGTTTAACATATATCAACATATAAATTTGGACATGAATGGAAGCAAATTACAAAGCAGCGGTAACAGATTATCTTAACAATGAATACATTTTTAACAGAACAATCATGAAAAGAAAGAAGCTGCATCTAGAACCTTATCTAAGCTTGCCACCTCCTCCGCATACATGAGTTCCCTTGCCCTTGTATCCTTTAGTTCTTTCTCATACTTCTCCTAATAGACAATACATTAGAGTGGAGACCGATTAATGGAAACCACTATATGCAGTTGAAGTAAAGGGTAAAGGGTAAAGGGTAAGCTCAAGTTGTCAGAGGCAATTGGTAAGTGAAGATCGACAAACCTTCAACCATCGTTTTTCCTCAGAATAAATGCGAGCATCTAAATCAGCCTGCTTTCGTTCAGCTGCATGAATGGCTTCTATGAAATCAAGAACTAGTTTTCCATCTTCACTGCTCTTTACGTAATCCAAGCCTTCAAATTTTTGTGCTGAAACCTGCAGTGTCAAGATAGCAAGCATTAGTACATAAAAACATATTGGCAAAAGTTTACAATTGCAAGACATAACATCACAGTCAAGTAAAGAATTCATATAGCAGGGTAAAAAGTTCTTGCCATGAAATAACCTCTTTTTCTTCAGAAACAATTACAGAATCAGCATCATCGTCCTCAGACAAGCTTCCTGCGTCATTCTCCACCAGAAAATATGCATGAGAAAGACCACTTCCTGACCGTTGGTACTCATTTTCATCAACTTCAGTATCCTACAATATAGATATAAATATACATATACATGATCAGTGGCAAATTCATACAAAAAAGATTTCTTTACATGAAAAATCACCAAGACAAAATTGTTTTGGGGGAGAGCATCTCAATTAGAGGGTTTTTCAGATTTTTTGTTATTTACAATTTCTTAGTTGCAGCATAACAATCATCCCATATTCATTCAACCCGGGATAGAACCGACTGAAAGCCAGCAGAAACATTACAACAACTGAGACAGACTACGCTAAGTTTATTAACAGACCTATAAGCTTAACAGTCATCATTAACAAGTCTAATGTCGAGAATCTAGTTGTTGTTGCCAGTGAAAGGTATCCATGCAAAGTGGTGTCATATCACTTCTCAATGACAGCACCCAGAGATTCTAACATGAGAACATAGTGATACCATCAACTTCCCAAAAGTAACAGGACAAGATCTAGCAATCAAACATGTCGATAATCCATGCATGAGAACATTAATCATAACATATTGCAATCCATTCATGATGAGACAACCACATAAATCATACCAAAAACCCACAAAGAGAATGAAATGCGGAAGCACATCTCTACCATTATCATCTAGCAAGAAAAGTTCACTAGAACATGGAAAGTATTATTTCATAGTTAAGGCCACATTCGAAAAACCATATACTTCATGAGTCAGGGAAAATTTTCATCATTCAAATTTTATATCAAGGTCAGCGCAGAGATTGAAACTGGCCTAAAATTCTTAATCTGGGGGGTTTGGGTTAGAAACCATTAGACACCATATTCATTTTTTATCTAAAGCTTACCAACAATAAAAGAGAATCAACTACATGGCAACACAGGAACAAAATTTTACATCCTCAAAATTAATGAACAAGAAACGTCACTACATTGCAAGGGAAGGAAGGAGGGGCATATGATCTTTTAGTATCACCTTGGAAGCAAGATCATCATGGGGTACTTCCTTTGTGTCACTTTCTTCAAGTGCTTGTGAACCAACAGTGTCTTCTTTCTGTACAGTATCTGTCTTGAGCTTTGAAGATTCACTATGAATATCTCCCATATCTAGACTCTCTCTAGATGATGTTTCAAATGGACTTGTAGAGTCTTTACCACCAAATGCTTTGTCATTTGAAGGTACACTTGCCAACTCTTCTTCTACAAGGGGCACAATCTTGACTGTTTCATTGTTCACTGGTGCATGGCTCTCATCTGCGATATTACTGTTTTGTGATTTCTCAACATGTCCCACATCTGCTAGAGTTTCGCTCTTTTCATCCTCACCCTCAACTGCAGAAGAGTGAGTCTCCTCCTCACGTTTTGGACTACTTAACCCTTCCATGCTCAGAGAGGTTTGATCTTTTTGATGTTTGATATCATCAGAATTCTTCTGGTTACTGTTAGACATTGTAGATTTGAAAATGGGAATGCCATCTTGGTCATGACGTTGACCAATTACCCCTGCCTGATAAGCTGCAAAAAGACCTGCGGCAACTGCAACACCCCCTATAACAAACAGTGTCATTGGAGACCCTTTACCAGAAGGCTTTTCCATGGGAGCGGATGGTTGAGATGCATATCCCCTTGCAGAACCCGAAAAGCTTTTGCTTGATGTAAATAAAGAAGGCACCTACTTGCATGAGACCAAGAAAGAAGAAAATACAGCAATAAGGACATCATAGTAACAAAGACAAAACAAGGGGTACAAATACTGGAGGATAGAAGGTGAACACTACATTTATGCTCTCACTATACCGAAGGGATCGGTATATAAGGCAGTTTAAGTAGATCTTGCAAGACAAGAATGCCAAAAGACAGAAAATTGGCAGGATAGATTAATTGCATCTGTAAATTATGAGACACCCAGCCCACTGCAAGAACAATAAATTTTTTCTTTTTTTCTCTGTTTCTTGAAAAAGAAGCAAAAGGTCAAATGAAGTCATTATAGCTAATTTGGATTTCCTAGGAAGCAACAGTTTTTGCGCGCTAATACTACCACGAGTGGAAGTAACCAATGTTGCATACCGTCAAGGGAAGCACTTATTTTTTCCGGTAAAAGACAATTTCATAAATTTGGGAGGGCCAGTGTCAAATCAAATGTAAGGTCAAGATTTCCAAAAAACTGAGTCCAATTGACATTTCCCAGAACCCAGCAATCTTGAGCATTCGAACTTTGAGAACTATAACTTGATATTAATGCTGAACTTCTGAACTATTTCTACGTGGTTGATTTTTTTAAAAAAAAATTTAAAAGTTCAACTAAAGGTATCAAACACAGTGCAACGGCTAATGCATTCCCCAAATCTAAAGCACGAAAATTGTGTTTAGCTGACTGGACAATGCATAGAAGGTAGGCACTGGATATCTGATGAACAAGACCAGGATCATAAGAACATAACTAAAATCTCCTCCTAAAAAGTAACGAATTGAAATCTGTTTCTAACTGATCAAGATGAAAATGATAGAAGTCGATTCCCTTCCATAAAATGAAGGGTTAATTCATGTTTCGAACCAATCAAGATGAGAATAACATAAACTAGTTCCTACATATACAATTGTTCGTGTGTATAGTGCTGCCCATGGAAAATCCCTACACTGCCAATGATGACTTTCTGCTTTACAATGACAACTTTTTTTCCTTTGTCTTTTAAGTGACTGAGTAGTAAAATCCAATCAAGTTGCATGAGAAGGAAAACAACGAGACAAATAAATAATGGGAAATAAAAGAAGAACATAAAAAAGAAAAAACAGGGAAAGAAGTTATGCGGGAGGAAGAGAATCTCCAATAGGGAGAGGCACCCAACAGCCCTCATTTCTACCTGTCTTGGCATATGGATAAAAGAGGCAGATAGCCCTCCTCATGAGCCCATCTGGTGATGGGATAATAGCTTTTTATAATCAATGAGATCAAGAAAAAAAAGGCAAGAAAACATAATGCCAACCAAAGATTAGACATAATTCCATTGGCATTTCTGCCTCAAGAGAGTCAGATAATCCCATAGATCCCTAAAAAAGTAGCCTCTTTGGAGACATCCAATAAATGTGGAATGATACCCTACAAAGTATCAGAAACCTTCCAAGGATAGTTTTAATTAAGCCATGAACTTGTGATGGACATAGCTGCCATAGGAGCAACCATCAGATTTTATTTTTCATGAACCTCATGCAATCCATCCTTAAGGGTTCTAGATCTACTCTAAGTGATGCAGCTTTCAAACGCAAGTACACCTTTAGCCAAGAAAGTACTTGAGACTAGAGAGCCACAAAATCACAGTATTCCTGATATGTCACCTCAGTCTCCAAAAACCTAAAGTACTCTACAGTTGACATGACCAAAACATTTCTGACTCAATATTTGTATTTTTCTTGGTCAGCACATAATTGTATTTAAGTTGAATTAAATCAAGTATTCCTACTTAATCTCTACTTATGGATCGAATGTACAAATATATTAATAGAACGGGTTTTTTGTTTGAACGAAAGAAGGCTTGCATACTGAATCTCCACCAAAGAAATGTTTATATACTGAACCATAAACTACTGCAGTATGTGACACAATATATTACATTTCAAATGCATTAAAATATAGAACACAGTGCAGTAAAAAATCCACAGACAAAAATAAATAAATCAAATAAACACTATGATATACAATTTTACAAGTTTTGTACATCTCAAAGCTCTATGTTTTCTTCCTCTATGTGCATTCTATGCACTCATGTAAATCAGCGCACACGCATGTATATGGACCCCGAAGTAAATACACATATATGTATTTACTGTGTATTACTTTTTGGAAATTTGGATTCTTTAGCTCATTCTGAAAATCAAATAGATATACTCACTTAGTTGAGTCGCTAAGTGAACCCAGTCCTGATTGCTAAATCTCTTCAACTTAAAAAAGAAGTCATTAGTTGAAAGACATTGTAATGTTACGCTTAAGCAAGCTCATCAGACACACAATTCATCAAACTATTATTCAAATGTTTCTTGGGCCTTTTTCCTTTTTCCTTTGGCCTGTGTTTCTAATAACACTCATAACTGAAAGATGATTTTCTTGATCTTAAAAGAAATACTGTTGTAATACCAAATTTCCATTTTTAACAAAGAATATAGGGAAGAAGCAAAGCATAAGGATATACTCAAACGTATTAATAATTGTCCCCAAATTGCATCTAACAATGTATCTTGGAAGAGAAGTAACATCAAGAGACAGCCTTCAGCAATGGCAACTCACTAGCAATACCATTTGCCGCAAACAAAAACAAAACCCAATATTCAGCAACAATAAAAAAGCAATCAACACGATATAATTGCATCCATTCCTTACAAATCACAAAACCTAATTTAGCTTACCTTCTGCAAAGAACACACAACCCCGAAAGCTCAGATATCAGGAAATGGAGAAACCCAACTTACTGTTCTACTTCTTTGCAAATGAGATGAGAAATGGCTTGTGGTTCCTGCCCAATAGGCACGGGCCATTGAGGCCGCCTGCTTTCTTAGCATCAAATGCATTTTACTGGCGATTAGTGTCAGAAAACAGGATGGCGATGGTTGAAGCAGTAATCTGTTAACAGCGTTTTAGAGAGAGAGAGAGGCCCCGATTTCTCACTCTTCAAGCTTTTAAGCGCGAATTATGTTCCTGGCTTTTGAGGCTGGAACCGACTAACAAGAATTGTGTGTGACTCGTGTTAATAATCGAAGCTACGGATTGAAAACTCGAATCGTCAACTTAAGGGGTCAGCCGGCGGAATCGTTTGCCGATTGAGGAATAGGACTCGGCAGAAAAAAATTGAGTCGGTTTGCATTCCAAGGGAATTTGATTGGGGAAAAATATCCCGTCTAACGGTTGAGATTTCACAGGGCTATATCTAATGGCCAAAAATTAGTTTTATATTTTATATTTTTATTGAAATAAAATATTTATATAAATTTTGAGATGTGAGATATTTTTAAAGACAACAAAATAAAAATAATTTAAAAATTTTAAATAACAAAATGATCAAATTGCCTTAAATTTATCGTGATCAATACAATTTGTTAGAAATAATTTGTATTATTTTGTTTCAATTCTACTTATAAAAATGAAGCTAAAGTCTGATTCTTATATTAATATAATTTTTAAATAAAAAGTCAAAATTAGAAAATAAATTTTTTTTTTTTTGGGCCTTGGGATTATGAAAAGAAAGTATATATTATCTATTAGGTTAATATGAAAAGTGTATATCTAATCAGTATATTTGAGAAGGGTAGGTATCATACGTTGTATCTTATGGTAAGTGTGGGTATAATATGGATGTTTATGATTTAGTTTTTATTATTGTCGTATGTAATTTGTCTATAAAATACAAGTTTGGATAATCATATGAATAATGGACACTAAATATTTTCAGATAAGCTTGAGACTCTGCACACGGTATCAGAGCCAAATTCATCTTAGTTGTGCCTATTCCTCGTCCCTGAAGCATTGTCGTCGATTTTCAAGACGATATGTTGAGTCGTGTTTCGATTATCAAATTTGTTTCTCTGCCAAGTCGTTTTCGGCTCTCTAATCTATTTGATCTCCTTCGCCTATTTTCCTATCTTTCAAATCCACTGTCTGTCATCAATTTTTGTGCCATTTTGTTCTCCCAACTGCCTCTACTGCTTTTGTCTGGAAATTTTATCTGATTGATCAAGCCTACTCTAATATGACCCTCAGTTCCTAAGGCCATTTGTTCCTGAGGCATGTTGATCCACCGCTGGTTTTTGTGCTTGTTGTTCAAGCAATCTGAGCATGACAAGCGCTGCTTGTACTAGTCACGCTATGTACTTGAAGATTCAACTGCTAGTTTCTACAAACTTGATTTTCAAACTCGAGCTGCTTTCTCTCACAACATCTTCAGTTTGAAGGGGAGTGTGAAAAGAAAGTATATATTGTCTATCAGATTAATATGGAAAGTGTATATGCAATCAGTATATATGAGAAAGGTAGGTATCATACCTTGTATCTTCTGGTTAGTATGGGTATAATATGGATGTCTATGATTTAGTTTCTATTATTGTCATATGTAATTTGTCTATAAAAGACAAGTCTGTATAATCATGTGATTGATGGACACTAAGTCTCTTTAGAGAAACCTGAAAAAATCTTCACAGGATGAGGCCGGTTCAATCTAAACTATTAAATTGTGCTATGAAGCGTCCACAACATGTGGACACAATGCCAACCCTTTGATTGGAAATGATTCAGAAAGTCAAGAATATTTTTTTCAAATCAATATATTTAGGTATGTGAGAAAATATTGGACCACCATATTGCACATTTGATGAAATTAATTAAAGGGAGATTGTCCTCAATTTATCTTTTGTACATGGAGATTGTCAATTTGGATAGCTTAAGGTGAGTCACAAAGTCAAGAATTTTTTTGGAACTCTGCCTATTCAATGACACTCTAACAACCGCTTAGTTTGAAAATTATGCGACAAGAGTGATTGTGACCTCCATGTACAGAAGATAAATGGTATCTTTGTAGATGATCTCTCAATTAAAACTCATATAAACTAGTTTGTGTTTAGGTATCACACATTTATTCATAATACTTGAGCAAAATAACTATAATAAGATCCATAAGAATAATAATAATAATTTTTTTTTTAGAATCTACATTCTAAAGACAATATGAACTGCAGGGTGGCTCAAAGTGATGCCAACCACCATGATCTCAATCACTGTTGTATGGAATATTGAATTGGTTGAGGGATGAGTTTCTCCACTGAAAAGCTCCTCAAATTGCAGTCTTACCTCTGCTTTTTCACATCCTCCTTATGGGTGTTGGTTCACACATTCTTCTTCTTCCTTGGACTTTTGGGGGTCATCATCTCCAGCAATGTGCTCATATTAAGTGGCTCATCCACTTCCACCAACCACTCATCGCTGGATCCCTAAAAACTACATGATTTAGGATGATTGGGTTTAAAAACATCTATGGGTGATCTGGGGCACCAATCCCAAGAACCGGTCCAGACTGGTGGATTGATGATACGGATCGACAATCCGGCTGAGAGAAGTAGGCTAGAAAAATTAAAACAATTTGAGAAAAAATTAAAACAAAAAAAAAAAAAGTGGAGCCGGATCAGCCGCCTTTGGGGGAACCAACTGCTTCCCTCCTCAACTCCCACTTTCGAACATTTAAATTGCAATGGAATGAGACTAGCTTCTAAAGCTTGATATAACTCAACTTGTTCCTTTATGAGACGTGCATCTAGTGAAATATGCTCTGCTTTTGCTTACATTCGCTAGCAGCTCGACTCAATTTAGGAGGAGGAGGAGGTTCATCATATGGTGATTGTTCCTCATTCCTAGGAAGTCACCCCATGGTATCCACTAAAAGGTTCAGTCTCTATGAGGGGCAAAGCTTGGTGCAGGGTGAAGAACACAGACCTATTTTGCTAGTTCTCTCTTATTTCAAGGTCAAGCATATAAAGTGCCATCGTATTGGGTGTTTGTGGCTGATATATTTTCTATTTTGACTGTGTTTTCTTTATTTTTGCTGTGCCAAAAATGGGACTTTTGGAAGTGAATCTCACCATTTGTTAGAGAGAGAGAGAGAGAGAGAGAGAGATTTTATAAGGTGTCAATTGTACTATAAGAGTATGACGAATCTAAACACTCAAAAGGCGAATTCAATACTAAAAAACCCTCTAATTGGTCCACTCGACCTTGAGATGGATAGATATGGAGGAAAAAGTATTTCCACTCATGAAAATAATGCACCATGTAATGCATTATTCCATTTTCATGATTTTTAAACATTTTGTATTTGCTCGATCTGTATCACGTTTGGAATATTAAAATTTATTATTCTGGTGAAAAATATATTTCTAGGTCATCGTAAGAGTTACTGGCACTTTCTAATGGTACATATGCATTTCTAGTTCCAGCAACTCTTACGATAGAGTGCCACTACACCCTGGCACTGAAAATGCATCTTTCTCATACCAATTTGATGAAATTCAGAAGAGAAAACACAAGAGAAATAGAGTGCTACTGCATTTCTTTTATTTAACTTTCACCGTGTACTACACTTCGCATTTCTTTTCGGGCCAGTTCGACTTCATTTTGGCAGCCAAACTAGAGGACCCAAGCACTGACTTGTCTCATTCCTCAAAGAGAAAAGCCAATTTATTTCAGGCGTGATTTCTAAATCCGTAAATCACTTGAATATATCATACAACTGAGAATTTTTTAAAATTGATTGCCAGATTTCATGCAAAAGTTATGACTAGTATTGTGGTACAAAGTATGATGCCTATCGTGATCAATTTTCAGCAGTAGTTATGACTAGTACAGTGAAAGGTTTTTATTATTGCTTCAGTAAATCAATGTACTTATGCTGCAAATGTGGAGGTCGGACAATGCATAAAAATAGAGTTCCTCAAAAAACGCCGAATAATGTGCTGTTGGAGCATGAGAATAGCCAGGTCACTCTAGCATATTTGTTGATGACCACCATCCTGCTTAATATAATTCTTAAAAACCAAGTTTCATGCAGCCTTGTTTCTTTAAGAGGGAAGTTCCATCAATTCAGGCATAATTAGTAAGTAGGTATTCCTCAATCAATAAATCCTGTAGATAGGTCGTTGCAGTAAAATATGGTTCATCCTTTGATCAGCTAAGATTAAATAAGTAAAAAGACAATTTAATGAAAGTGCCACTACGTAAATGACTGGTGAAATTCTGGTTCCAAAAATGTGGATTCAGAAAAATAAGTGACAATAGAGTTCATCAAACTTCTCCACATTATGCAACATTTTTGTGTGAAAATCCTTAGTATTCGATGCACGAGAGAATGGTCACATGAGCATCTATGATCACAACACCCATCTCACAAAAGAGGGTTGCCCTTGTTATTATTGGTGGAAGGTGATTCTTAATTAACTTGAAATAAGTGAACAATAAAAACGATAGTATAGAGATGCGATTCCCCAACTTATGTTTCTGATTTATCCAAAATAAACTGAAACTGTCCGAATGCAATTTACCTGGGTATATTTCTTCAATGCTGATACTTAGAACTGGTGCTATCTACTTCATATATTCCTAAGATTACCACATGTAGTTTACATACTAAATTTGCATCCATGTACATAAGAAACAACAATCAAGTTGCTCAGCCTATAAAAATACCATGGTATTCACCTTTTAAAACAAGGTGTGCAACTGAAAACACGACCTGTATCCTAATATCATGAGAGCAATCATCCTAATGGAACTGAGCACGGCTAAAGGTGTATAGTATACTTTGTTAATGACTAATACCATGTCATTACTTCCTTGCTTCAAGGATGTTAGCCTATCATTTCAAATATTATTTCGGCCTAATGTCAACTGCTCCTAGTGCATGGTATTCATTGGAAAGAAGAATTTATAGTGGAGTTCCTATCATTGCAATCAAAATAAGAATTTAGTGTTGGGTGCTTGGTCAATGATTTTTCATGGGATAAAATCCTATTTTCCCATAGGTCAGCAGTAAGAATTGAACTTGGAAAGTTGTGTCGTAGGTGTCTACACTGTTACTCACTTGGGCTTCAATTCTTAGAGTTAGCGTTGCACTTGCTAGCAATTAATCTACCAGTGAAGGCCCAAATCCAATTTTCTACTTGATTCTTGTCCGAGTAAAATGCTTAAATTTATACTGAATAAGGAGCTGTTGAGAAAAAAAATGTATTACTTCTTGACTGCAAATATTATTTTGAGGTGAACTGCATAATAAGATTGGGATTCTTTTATGCTCCAAAGTCTTTTATGAGTTCTGACACCACCTAAATGTGTTTCGTGTTTGATGGTGCAAACTCTTTAATGAATTCTGACACCACCTAAATGTGTTAGGTGATTGTTCTCCTAGTTGATATTGGCAAGGTTTTACAGCCCAAAAAAGTCATTTCATATACAGTGGAGGTTGACATGGTTTTCCAAGGTATACCTGGCATTTCATAAATCGTTATCGATCAATAATTAATTTCTTGTTTATTAGATATTGCCTTATTTTAAGAAATCCTCAATGCAAGTTAGAAATTATTTCCATTCTTCTATGTATTGACATCTGGGAATCAACATATATCTCAAAGAATGATCTTAAATGGTTTCCTAGTTAATTTTCCTGACAAGGCTCATAAGTTTTAAATTCAACCAAGTTGAACTTTGTGATTGAGTTTCTCATGGCCATCCACTTCATTTTATCTTTATTAAAAATGTCCTATATGCAAATTGCACCGGCAAGCACCATCCCTGTTTACATGCATAAAGAAAATCAACATAGGAACAAGTAGGGTTCATCTGAACCACATCATTAAAACCATAGAAATGTCTTATTCTAAATCCCGAAGTCATATTATAACTCCCGAAGAAAAAAACATAACCATGCTTTGCAATGGTTATCTTTTCAAAATGATTTCTGACTACAAACTTTTGAAATGCAACCTATAAAGAAACAAGAGAGTTTGCCTCTTATTTTCAGCCTATGATGTGTTAGGGAGCTGAAAACTAGGTTTTCACACCTAAAAACATCACAGTGTGTCAATGGCCTTGTAGATCTACTGCTTCCCACTTGGGCTTCTTTTTGTGAAGTCGTCATTGGTCAATGGCACATAACAGCTACATGTGTTGTCATTCCACAACTCAATAATAAGAATATTTGTCTTTTATTCTTATTATGAAATGTCAAATTTCCTGTACTTGTACCAATCCTAGCTTTTATGTATGATCCTTTTGTTCCATAATTCATAAAACCATTGTGTAAAATCTGAATCTGTTATGAATTTGTTTTTTAGAAGATATTTGAGGATAATATACTTCATAAAATCTTACCTCTGTGCTCAAACAAATGAAAAGACTCAACATAATAAATGGTTTCCATGAAGGTGGTAAATGGTTTCCATGAAGGTGGTAGAATCTTTAACGTGGTAGATACTTTCTGTCGGCAAATTGGATTGCCAAAAGCAGCAAGGTCATCGGCTAACACACCATTTTATTCACATATTATATGACAATTAATTACTTTCATTTTGTTAGAACCAAGTTGCTCTATCAAAGGTTGAATATGGTATTTTTTTTGTACCTTAAAAAAAAGGTTGAGAAGTGGAACCGCACAGTCTCCCCCAAAAGCCTTCATCACATGAGTAGTCTCATAATCTTTTAAGGACTCTTAAGGACTCTTATTCTATCATCTTTCATACAGCTTAGCATGGTTGAACAAGCAACCTAACCAAGTTTTGATCAACCTCATTGTCAGACAACCATTTAACCAAGTTTAAACGATACTTTTCGTATGTTATAATTCTGATATTATGAGTATATCATAATATATTAGGGTTCCAAATTATAAATGCTTAAAAAAGGGTTTTGATAATAACACCATTAGGGTTCCAGTAAATGCTTAAAAAAGGGTTTTGATAATAACACCATTTCCAATTTCGAAGTAGATATTTGGTTGCTATGACATTAAAGGAAAATGGCAAAGTTGGTGATTTTAATATATTTTCATAGATGAAAGGTATTTATGTGGAATAGGTGAATAGAAATACATTAGTGGAAAGTTGATCTATATCAATAAGATTTAATATAAAATAAAATTTTTGGACTTCCAAAGTTCATAGTATATCAACTATGATGAGTTGCATGCCAGTAGATATTTTCCAATATTTTTCATTTAACCAACTTTCATAGGTCATAGAATATGAACTATGATGAGTTGCATACTAGTAGATATTTTTCAATATTTTATTAACCCCATTTCTTAAAGGCTGCAGTTGGCATACGGATGCCTCCATAGCTATAGAGGTAAGGTGCACCTTCAAATTTTATCGTGGTATCTAATTTTGATGTAAAATGTTCTTAGGATTATCTCAAAATCTATTTTTATATCTAATTATAAAATTTGAAATTTCAAAAATGGTTAAAATCAAGTAGATCTATAAACATATGAAAATCTTGAAAATGGACGGTGTATACAATATGTTGTAAAATGCACTATTTCTGAGACTTAAAGATATTTTTATTTTTCATGTTCATATATCTCGATGTCGAGATGATCAATCAAAGGGTTTTGAACATTAAAACAACCTTTTCCGATGGATTTTTGAGGTGTATCTGTAGTTCTCCATTATAAGGTTGCATCCTTATATAAACTTTTTCCTTTCTTAAATGATATTGAATTGCTCAAAACATTCACAATGCAGGCATGGCAAAGTTTATGTTGAAAAAGAAATGGACACAAAAACTAATAGAAAAATACGGATAGGTCCATATTTTCCCAAATATTACAAGCAAGGTCAGCCTCTTTCACGTTTGTTTTTTTTTTCTTCTCAATTTTCCCCCTCAGTCAATATCAGCCCGGTTTTATTTGCAATTCTTTTGGAATAATGTGGCTTTAGGCGATAGAGAGTGGTCCGATGACATCGCACTACTCTAAAAGTGACCGAAATCTTATATCACAATCTTGAGAAAACAAAAAGTAAAAATAAAAATAAACTTGTCTAATGGAAACTGGAAAAAACAAAAACACATGAAGACTGACCTTGCTCATAATATTTGAACAAATATAAAACTTTCCATTTTTCACATTAGTTTTCGTATACGTACATTACTTTTTCGAGTTATTTATGTACAGACCTACAAATTTTAAGTAAAATACAAAATGCATTTATATGCGGAAATTTCAAAGAAAGTCGGTCAACCTGTTGTTTTTTATTTTTTTTTAAAATTGTCCCTTGGTAAACCCAAATTTTAATTTTGTTTTCTTATTTTTTTTTTTGGTTAGTAGGAGTGCCTTAAGTTTTGGGGTACGAAAAAAAATCAAAATTCGGGTTGACCAAAAGGCAGTTTTGAAAAAATTAAAAGATTGAATTGACCTGACTTCTTTGTAATTTTCACATATAAATGAAAGATTTTGTACTAAATTTTAGTGTCCGCACGTAAACCAATCTTACTTTTTCTTATTTATTTGATTGAGACGGGGCAATAGCACAATAACTTATGTAAGTCATGCATGGAACGTTTCTTGGTCTAATACTATACAAGTCCTCGAAGAGAGAGAGGTATTGAACCTTTGCCATGGCTCAATCAAAACGCCGGAAACCTTTATTTCAGGCTTTTGTCTCTCAGTTGAAATGTTGCAATAGCTCAATATTTTATTAATGAATGTCACACATGGTGCTTCTCAAATCTTTTGCAGGGCATTAAAATATTGAATGTCACACATGGTGCTTCTTTGCTCAAATCTTTTGCAGGGCATTGAAGAGTGAAGAGAGGGTGACCTCGAGTTCGACTACTACTAATGAACTACACCCTAGCAACCAAAAAAGAATAAAAAAAAAAGGAAGTTTTGAGCTATTTTTGTTTCCTGACTCAGATGAAGCGCTTGCCCAATAGCTTTTCAATTTAAATTATTCTTGACTAGCCGGATGTTGCAGAGGGAGAAGAAAGAGAGTAAGAAGATTGAACTATTGCTGATACTAAACCTGAATTCATGAAACTGTGGTTTCAAACTTTAATTGTAGTGTAGATGGGGCAGTAGCACAATATCTTCTTTTTAAGAAAACATTAGCACAATAACTTCTCAATGTAAGTCATGCATGGCATGTAACATGTTCAAATCATTTGCAACTAGAGAGAGATAAAATTGACAATAACTTCTCAATGGAAGTCATGCATGGCATGTAGCATGTTCAAATCATTTGCAACTAGAGAGAGATAAAATAGACTGAGAAGTTTTGAAATATTATCACGGCTGAATCAGATAGCCCGAGATCGTAGTTTTGGGGTTTAGTGGCTCCCTCTGATTGACCCGGGCCAATAGCACAATACCTTGTCATTGTAAGCCATGAATGGCACCTTCGCATAAGGTTCGCAGTGATCGTTTACAGGTGGTCGAGGGAGACTGAGATGTTTTGATCTATTGCCGCGGCTCAATCAGAATGCCTGACACTGGTTTTGGGCCCTTTTTTCTCTGATTGAGCTGGGACAATAGCTCAATACCTCCTCAATGTCAGGCATATTACTCCATCCCTTCTTATGCTACAACAAAAAATAAAAATAAAGAATAATAGAAAAAAGAAATAGAAAACAGAAATTTGTAGGACTTGTGTCCTTAAGTTTTGGCAAAGAGGATAGGAGAAAGGTGGATTTATAGGGGTGGAGGACCCTCCCCACGTATCTCCATTACCTCAAAATAGAGCTCAAAAACAAAAATCCCAAGATATCCGCTCTTTTGACATCTAGGTGTCTCCAAAAATAAGATACTGTATCATGTCTCCCAAAAACTACTAAATATTGGAAAAAAAAAAGGGGTCCATGCACCAAACTCAATAATAGAAAGATTAAGAAAAAGGAAATTATAAAACCACCTCTGTAATTGAAAGAAAAATACCTGAAAGTGAATTTTCAGCCAAGACCAAACAACTCAAAAATTGCAAAAGTTTACTGAAAATAGAAAAAATAAAAAAATGTCACGGTTGGCATGTGGTCAAGACTGCACATGTAGATATGCGGACTTGGCAATAAATATTTTTTGAAATATAATTTGATCTTAATTTTTAGAGAATATATAATCTTTGACATGGAGATCATGAATATGAAATTTTGAAAACTAGAAATAATAATAATATTAAGAAAACATTTGGTCAGTTAGTTGCAATTATTTTTAAGATGGATCCTCTATACCTCTAGATGGTATATTGTGCAAATGTGGTCCAGCCAGCATAAAACAATTGGTCATAAAAAAATGAATTAAGAAAATAAATTTTTTTTTTTTTTTTGGGGTTATGTAGAAATACATACTTTCTATATGCTACAAATAATTTCCATTGCTACCATAATTTAAAGAGGTTTTGGAACCTTTTTAGGCTGAGAAGGTTGATAATTGGCAATCAAATATCCTTCAGTTTTATAAACTAAATGAGAGATTTTTTTTTGGGGTTTGTCATTTTGGTAAAGAGGATTGCTCTTCCTCATAGATTTCATAATAGCCTTCAGTTAAATAGATCAGTTAGGAACCCATATTTTAAGACAATATTTACTAAATAAACACAAAATATCTCACAATGTTATATTATTTATTAACAAGAACTTGTATATAATGTTAGCACTTGGTTTTCCTATTGTGAGCACATCGCCCACCTTTGAATTATCTAAGGATGGTTAGTGAGGCGCTTGCCAACTGTGCACGGGACAGATGAATGCATAGAATCCAGTCCCGGTTATTGAAATGTCACCCTGCATAAAATAGTTTCTTATAATGTTGTTTATATATATATATAAAAGAAAAAGCTAACAAACACTTTTATAATGAATAAAATAATAATATAAGTGGAATTCGAGCCTTTAGATCTATATCGTGTGGTTCAAAATATATTTCACAATCTGAATTTTAATCTTTTTTTTAGAAATCGGATCGTGATGATTTTTAGGCATGTTTACTAAAAAATAAGGCATATAAGAAAAATATAAAATGACAAAAATATCTTTGAAAAATGATAAGGGTCATTTGGTCATTTTAAAATCTTGACGGTGTTACTTTTTTTTTTTTTTATATGGTGCGTAATAGTGTCAAGTAATGCACCCAAAATTTTGAACATTTATTTGTGGATTAACTTAGAGAGAGTCCAACATTTACTTGTAGATTAACTTACTTTTGAACTTTCAAACAATTTCTATGTCAATTTTGCAGTCCATCAACATATGGGATATTAGTATTACATGATTTGGAAATATATGCCTTAACATGTTTTGGCACCTATAACTCTGATGTCTTGGGAGGAATATTGGTGAACAATCCTACCTTTCCCTTACTTACCATTCTGGTCGTGAAGGCCATGTTCTATGGATTCCTAAGGTTATTAATAATATATAGACTATGCCTGAGCATGTGGAACTCCATTTTAGACCTGCATCCAAAATCTTCATGGGAACATTCAATTCTTGATGTCACTCTTGCTAAATAGTAGAAGGCTGATTGAGAATCCGACATATGCCTTAGGTCTCGAATAAAAACCCCTTGTAAAGATCATTCATTGAAAGACACCAAATGGTACCAGCTGCATTCAAACTGCTTACCGTAACGAAGTGCAAGTACACCATGTGAAGTATCCTTTTAGCTTTTGTAGATTGGACCAAGAGAAACATTGTGGCTCCTTAGAATGAGGATCTGATTTCAAATTTATCACTACTTACAATGCAAGGAAATATCAGTGAGGATCTGATTTCAAATTTATCACTACTTACAATGCAAGGAAATTTCAGTGAGGATCTGATTTCAAATTTATCACTACTTACAATGCAGGGAAATATCAGTAGTGGAGGCTCCCCCAGTATCAGCCTAGTCGAGTAAGAGGCCCAATGGTTGCAGTCTAGATGTCGAAGATATCACATATGTTTGACAACAATAGACATGTAACCCTTAGATCACTGGTAGTAGCGCGGACAACATAGGAATACTGACATTAATATTAACTACGAAACTCAAGGTCAAGGATCTCTAGCAGGATGAAACTCACTCCAATATGGAGTTTAACCCTTCCCATCAAGAAATCCTCAAGCATGATGATGCCTCCAGTCAACTTCAGTTTATTGTTCAAGCAACTTCAGCAAATGTATGCAATAAAACCTGGACTACGTCGAGCTTTCTTTACGTACTGCTATAGGCCTGACACACAGCATTAGATTTGGGATAAGTGAAACACACCACAAGTTGAACTGAAAACCCAATCAACGGGTTCTATTCCTTAAAGAGGATAGAAATTTTAGTTCAGTGAGATTTGTTAATCTGTAAATCATCACAATATGAATAGTTTGATTGATAACTTATTAAAATAGGCTGCAAATTTCATGCAAAATGTTATGACTTACATCTGTGGCGTGAAATAGAACACTAATGTGACATGACTTTGTAGTAGATTACAGTTAGGTTTTTATTTCATGTTCGATTAATTAACTTATTGTTCCGCCAAATGCGGAGACTGAACAATACATAAAAATGGAGTTCGCTAAACATCGCCCTAACTATGCAACATTAATTGTGGCAAATCCGTAGTTGTCAGGGAATGAGAATAGGCAGGTAACTGGAGTGTTTTTGATGATGTCACCCGTCCTATAAAAGTGTCGTCGTTGTTATTGGATCGGAGCCATGCAACGGTAAGTGGTGCCCCATCAATAAGATAATAAATTAACACTATAAGTAACACTAGTGCAGTCTTAACTACTTAGTACGGTGGTGAAATTCCTGAATACAAAACTATCTTAACCAGTGTTTGATATCTTGTTGATTTAGCTCAGGTCATGGCATAGATAAGCTGCATTGGGACGCAAGCGAAGCCCATGCGAATATCATGAGATTCGCAAGTCTTACAACTTTATAGTTTTTTTTTTTTTTAGAAATGAATCAGCCTAGTCGACTTGCCCGTCTGAGTCTTAGGATCAAAGCCCTTATGGAACATGGCCTAAGGGCGTTAGACATGTATTCACCTTCAATGTCAATCCTCAAAAGACATGATGCTATATACAAAGATTCTAAAGATAATCTAAGGTTCTTTACCAACTAAACATAAGTAAATTTACTCCCTTGATTAAATACTTTGGTAGTCACCATTTCAAAACGGGTTGCAGAAATGGAAAACTTGAGCCGACTAATCCTGTTTTCACGAGGCTAAATATCTTGATAGAAATGATCAGGGTCACCTTAACAGAGGGGAATATTATACTATTTTAGTGATTAATCCTATGAATGTCTTGTCATGCATTAATCTCTTTTAGTCCTATCTCAAGGTTTTAAATGGAAGGAAGCATTGAGAGGGAGAGGCCTTGAAAAATTCCGACATGAAAACGTAGGACTGCAATATTTGTACAGACAATTGAAGGCAACTCATGCAATTATAGTTATAAAGAGGGACTTCCTCAGATATTCCCTCATATAACTTGATGGGTCATATATTTAATGTCGTCTCCGGGGATATGGGCTATGTACTTAATTTAATTAACCCTAAGAAACCAAGCACTTTGTGCCCTATTTCCTTTAATAGGAAAGTCTCTTTAATTCAAACATAATTCATAAGTCAATAGTTCCTCAAGAAGCAAATACATAATCTGCAGAGAAAGATTTCATGCGAAAGGTTTTAATTCTTGCTACTATATAAAGTACTGTTGCTCGAGCGATCCCTTACACTAAATAAAAGTGAAATGATAATATAATTAGTGTTTCATTACATAAAATACTAATGAAAAGGCTGGTTCTCCAAACACGGAGGCAGAAAAATCCTAGAAAATAAAGTTCATTAAATTTATCCATATTCTGCTACATTATTGGAGACAAAAATTTTCAGTAATCAGTTCACAAGAGAAAGTAACTTGGGTGGCATCTATGATAACAAGTTCACGACCATCACAGTGAATCATTTGTGGTGGGTTATGATGGATTAGAATGATAATAAACAAAAATTGAGATTAAATTGTCTTGTATCGTTATCGTTAGTATAGGGATGTGATTCCTAAACTTATGGTTGTAATGTATCCACGGCCTAATTGTACATGGCCAAATGGGCTTTACTTTGGATTTTTTATGTTTATTTTTATTAATGCTGATCATGGGCTATATATACAAAATTCAGATTAATGTATTTAGAAATACAAATCAAGTTGCTCCATCTATTAAATACTATGGGAAAGTATATTAAACTAAATCAAGGTGAAAGATAATAAAACAAAGTTTGCAATTAATCAAGAGACTAGTGAAATACGGTTCCCCTTTTTTGTCGTTTGGCGAATGTTAAGAGCTCATTATGGATAAGTGCTTAAAAAAAATGGAATTACAAAGAAGGTATTGAAGCATTAAAAATAAGTGAAGTAGGAAGATGACTCCATGCTTAGCAAGACCATATGCTGTAATTTAATTCTATTAGAACTAGGTCAAGCTTTCTATGCTTCCCCTACAACATAAAACTTATATATTTCTCTAGGGCAAACTTTATCCAACCTTCCATTATGGAGGGCTTATGGCCCTAATCAAAATGTTATGTCTCTTCACTATTTTATTTTAATTTTTTTTATAAAATATATTTGCACCAAATTTTGGGCGTCCAATCCTCTACTAAACTCGCATATGTAAAAAATATAAAACAAATATTCACAATAAAATAAAATGACCAAAATACCCTTGAAGTTTCAAGCTGTATTTTGGTCAATATATTTTATCAAAAAATTATTTTTAATATTTTTTTGTAGGTGCACCCCAATGAGAAGATGGCATGTACCAAAGTTCATATTCATAAAATTTGTATAAAAAATAAAAATAAAATACCCTCAAGCGTCGGATCTAAGATCAAAATGGCTCACTTGAACAAAATTGGTGGCTGGATGGTAGGGGAAGCATAAATCTTCTATTTTGTAGGGGAATTAAAGAAACCTTTCCGATTTGTCTATCAAAGGTTGAATATAGTTTTCTTTTTAATTTTAAAGATAAGTAGTCTCACAATCTTTAAGGACTTATTCAGTCATCTTTCATATAGCTTAGCATGGTTGTTCAAGCCATTTCATTGTCACACAACCATTTGTCAAGTTTAAGTACCTAATAATTTGATATTATAAATTATAAATGTATTATAATATTCTTGGGTTCCAATTATAAATACTAAAAAAAAGATTTTGACGGTAACAACATTTTAAAATTGGAAGTAGCTCTTTGATTTTTACAAATTTTGGTTACCTAAAAGTAGCTATGACATTAAAGGAAAATGGCAAAGTTGGTATTTTAATATATTTTCACAGATGAATGGTATTTAAGTGGGTATAAGTAACTTAGTAAGGGGCCGTTTGGGTACCTGGAAATCTATTACATGACAATCGATAATGGGAAAGACATTACACGCGATGGTGAAAGGTGAAAAAACACATTACGCTCGATGAAAGGCGAAAATCTATTACGCGCTTGACGGGTAATCTTTAAAAATCTTTCGCGTGCGTCTCTCTGCCCTATCCCAACTTAATAAAACCAGGCTTGGCTTAACCTTGTGTTCTCTCCTGGTCGAGTCGGAGGCTTTGACTGGCAAAGTTCATCATTCAGTGGTGGGTTGTTCATAGAAAAGAAGGCATCACCCTGCTCTCCGGTTCTATTGCTAGCTATTCGCCGTACACAGTTGATCGGATCAGATAGCCCTTCGGGCAATCAACCCAAACTCAGCCCCATAGCCATCCACTTTCGGTAGACTCATTCGTCAGTCCATAGACAGGCTCGTCCACGGCCTCTTTGGTACAAGTAAAGGGCACGAGAGTCGGGCTTGTCTGTCTTGCTGGCAAACCAGACAAGTCGTCACATACTGGTCCACATCTTCCATGTATCTGCGGGCAGCTGGAGTGTAGAAAGAAAGATAACATAGGTACTTCATCTGTCAGTCATGGGGAGGGGGCCGGGGGGGGGGGGGGGGGGGGCACTTGTTCCTTCCCTAGCAGTAAGGCTTTTCAAGAAGTTCAGTTAGGGCTTCGATCACGGTTCCTGTTCCTTAATGTGGAGAGATCTCTGCCATAAAACAGAGAGCTCGTAGACCCTATTCGTAATCCCGCCTGTTCTGGTTTGGGTTAAGTGTTCCCTCTCTCTTTAAGCCCCTTCTTTTCATCTGTACTTTTTTTTTTTTAAGCTCTTTTATCGTTAAGCCCCTTCAGCTCATCTGGATTTTTTTTTTTTTTTTAATCCCTTGCTCTCTCATCTCTACTTTTTCCATTCTCCCTCTCTCCTTAGCATATCCATTCTCTTTAGCATATCTAATCAATGAGAAATTACACAGCACAAATATAATAAAAATACATTAATGGACAATTGATTTATGTCAATATGAAATAAGATTTAAGGTCCACTATAGTTCATACTTCAGAGTATATCAACTATTATGAATTGCGTACTATTAGATATTTTTAAATATGTTATAAAGCCCTATTTCTTTGTTGATATTGAAATTCTCATAACATTAAATCATATCAGAATTGCATACTACTAGATATTTTTTAAATATTTTATTGAACCCTATTTCTTTGATGATATTGAAATGCTCATAACATTCAATCATTCATAATGTAGGCAATTCATGGAAAGCTTCTTGTTGAAATCTGTTGGCCATTGTTGAAGAGATACACGAAAGAGACTCCGAAGTTATAACCAATAAAATGGCTCAATGATAATCCCAAAAATAAATGCTTCATGTTGTTATTTACTTGATTACAAGTCAGTGGAAGTCACGCATAGAACGTTTCTTAATCTAATTCTACAAGTAGTCGAAGTGAAAGAAGAAAAAGGGTGAGAAGTTTTGAACTGTTGCAATGGCTCAATCAAAATGCCGGAACTTTGGTTTCAGGCCTTTGTCTCTAAGTTGAACTATATTGCAATAACTCAATACTATATTAATGAATGTCACACATGGTGCTTCCTTGCTCAAATCTTTTGCAGGTCATTGAAGAGTGAAGAGAAGAGTGAAGAGAGGGAGACCTCAAGTACTGCAATTACCCAAAAAAAAAAAAAACAAAAAAAAAAATGGGGAAGAAGAAGAAGTTTTGAGCTATTTTTGCCTCTCTGATTCATATGGAGCAATTGCTCAATAGCTTTTCAATTTAAGTTGTTCCTCGACTTGCCAGACGTTGAAAAGAGAGAAAAAAAGATCAAGAAGATTGAACTATTGCTGAGACTAAACCTAAATTCATGAACCTGTTGTTTCGGACTTTTGTCTTTGTGGTGCAGATGGGGCAGTAGCACAACATCTTCTTTTCGAGAAAACGAAGAGCACAATTTCTTCTCAACGTAACGTAAGTCATGCATAGCATGTAACATGTTCAAATCATTTGCCAACCATCAAGAGAGAGATAAAATAGACTGAGAAGTTTTGCGATACTGTCTCGGCTCAATCAGATAGCCTGAAACTGCAGTTTTGGTTTTTGTGGCTCTCTCTGATTGAGCCAGGACAATAGCACAAAACCTTCTCAATGTAAGCCATGAATGGCACCTTCGCATATCATTCGCAGGTGGTCGAGAGAGACTGAGAAGTTTTGAAATACCGACGCGGCTCAATCAGAATGCCTGAAACTGCGGTTTTGGGCTCTTTTTCTCTGATTGAGCTGAGGCAGTAGCTTAATACCTCCTCAATGTGAGGCATATTACTCCATTCATTCCTATGCTACAAAAACAAAAGAAAAAAAAGAAAAAGAAAAGAAAAAACAGAACTTTGTACGACTTGTGTCCTTAACTTTGGGCAAACGAGGATAGGAGGAGGGTGGATTTATAGGGGTGGAGGTCCCTCCCCTCATAACTTCATTACCTCAATATAGAGGTCCAAAATAAAGATCCCAAGATATCTGCTCGTTTGACAGCTAGGTGTCTCCAAAAATAAGGTACTGTATATTGTCTCCCAAAAACTAAAAAAAATTGGAAAAAAAGGGCCATGTACCAAACTCAATAATAGAAAGATTGAGAAAAAGGAAATTATAAAGGGTAAGGTTTGTATAGAGCCTAGGCTCTAAACAATCAAATTAGAGCCTACTTTCAAAAAGTATCGAGAAATATGGTTTTAATACTGAAAATCTTTGTAATTGCCTTAAAATATATTTTCATCTATATTTATAAAGTTTAAAGCTTAAAAAATAGTGTAGATTGACAAATCTATGAAAACTTGAAAATCTTGAAACTTGACGGTCCAAAATGCATTACAAAGTATACTATTTTCACAATTTGAAATCTATTTTTTTTCTCATGTCCATACATCTTGATGTCGAGCTGATCAATTGGAAGATATTTGGGCATCAAAGCAACCTCTTCTAGTGAAATAGTTGAGGTAGGCTCTCATTTGATTGTTTAGAGCCTCGATTCAATATAAACTTTTTCCAATTATAAAACCACCTCTTTAATTGAAACAAAATGCCTGAAAATTAATCAAGTAAAAAATTGCAAAACTTTACTGAAAATAGCATAAAAAGTAAACTGAAATAAAAAAAAAGACTCATAAAAACATAAAAATGAAATTTTTTTTTGGAGGGTTATGTAGAAAGACATACTTTCTATGTGCTAGAATTGATTTCCATTGCTATAATTTAAAGAGGTTTTGGAACTTTTTGGGGCTTTGAAGGTTGATAATTGGTGGTCAAATATCCTTGGGTCTTATATACTAAAAGAGGGATTATTTTTTGGGGTTTGTCATTTTGGTAAAGCTCATTGATGTTCCACATACATTTCATAATAGCCTTTAGTTAAATTAGATCAGTTAGGAACCAATTTTTTAAGATAATATTTACTAAATAAACTGACAATATCTCACAATGTTATATTTTTTATTGACAAGATTTTGTATAAAATGTTAGCACTAGGTTTTCCTATTGTGAACCCATCGTTCACCTTTGAATAGTGGGGTGCATGCCAACTGTGGAGGGCACAAATGCAAGCATAGAATCCAGTCCCTATTATTAAAATGTCACCTTCTCAGAGTAGTTTCTGACAATGTTATTTATTCTTTTCTTCATGGCTGAGGCTGAGAGAGAGAGAGAGAGAGAGAGAGAGAGAGAGAGAGAGAGAGAGAGAGAGAGAGAGAGAGAGAGAGAGAGAGAGAGAGAGAGAGAGAGAGAGAGAGAGAGAGAGAGAGAGAGAGAGAGAGAGAGAGAGAGAGAGAGAGAGAGAGAGAGGCAATGTTGAGAGAAGAAACATATTAAGAAGTTACCACTTGTTTTTTAACATACTCACCAAAAGGGTGGGGGCCAAATCTCCACTCATTTACCACTTCTTTTATTTATCCAAAAAACAAAAAGATTAAGATGAGGCATTTGTTCAATATATTCTTTCTGTAGTCGTCCACGAGAACTTACTTCCTCATCTTTCATTCTTTTGGCTGTAATTGAAGAGAGAGAGAAGAGATTGAGAAGTTTTGAGCCATTGCCATGGCTCAATAAGAATTCCAAAGATTTTGGCTTTGATCTTTTAACGCTTTCAGATGAGGCAATAGTTCGAAACCTAGTGAATGTAAGTCACATTTAAGAGAGAGAAAAAAGCGAATGAGGAGTTTTGAGCTATTGCTATTGCTCCAATAGAATGCCAAAAACTATGATTTCAAATTGTTTGCATCCGATTGAGATGGGGCAGCAGCTCAACACTTTCTCAATGCATGTCAAGCGTGGTGCTTTGATGCAAGGAAGAAGGAAAAATAATCCAATAAGAATGGGCTTATTTAGGGTCTACCATAGTTCATACTTCATAATATATTTGCATCCTATTACATATTTTAAATATCTTATTAGGGTTCTTTTGGAAATCTAGGACGTGCTGGTTTTGGTGGTGCAGTTAAAGATTATCAGGGTGTAGTTTGCATAAGATTGCGACCTTAAAACAATCTAATATTGCAATGGCTCAATACTTTATTAATGCTTTTGTCTCAATACTTTATTAATGCTTTTGTCTTAATATTGCAATGGCTCAATACTTTTGTCTCTCGGTTGAAATATCGCAATGGCTCAATACTTTATTAATGCATGCCACACATGGTGCTTCCTTGCTCAAATCGTTTGCAGCTCGTTGAAGAGTGAAGAGAGGGAGGCCTTGAGTTGAATTCGTTCCACTGAATTACCCAAAAAAAAAGAAAAAAAAGTTTTCAGTTATTTTTGTCTCTTTGATTCAGATGGAGCAATTTCTCAAAAGCTATTCACCTTAACTCATTCTTGACTTGCCGGATGTTCAAGAGAGAGAAGAACGAGTAAAAAAATTGATCTACTGCTAATACTAAAACTTAATTCATGAAACTGTGGTTTCGGACACTTGTTTTTATGGTGTAAATGGGGCAGTAGCACAATATCTTCTTTTTGAGAAAACAATAGCACAACAACTTCTCAATGTAAGTCATGCGTGGCACGTAACATGTTCAAATCATTTGCAGCCAGCGAGAGATAAAATAGATTGAGAAGTTTTAAGATACTGTCGCGGCTCAACCAGATAAGCTTGAAACCGTAGTTTCGGTTTTTGTGGCTCTCTGATTGAGCCAGGACAATAGCACAATACCTTCTAAATGTTAGCCATGAATGGCACCTTCCCAAAACATTGGCAGGTGGGATAGAGATAGAGACTGAAGTTTTGACATACTGACGCGGCTCAATCAGAATGCCTGAAACTGTGGTTTTAGGCTCTTTTTTCTCTGATTGAGCCGGGATAGTAGCTTAGGTTTTGGGCTCTTTTTTATCTGATTAAGATGGGACAGTAGCTCAATAATACTTCCTCATTCCTGTGCTACAAAAAAAAAAAAAACATGCAGAACTTGGTAGGACTTGTGTCCTTACCTTAAGTGAAAGAGTATCGGAGAAGGGTGAATTTATAGGGGTGGAGGACCCTCCCCCTCATAACTCCATTACCTCAAATAGAGGTCAAAAATAAAGATCCCAAAATATCCGTTCTTTTGACAGCTAGGTGTCTCCAAAAATAAGATACAGTGAACTAATAAATCTTGGAAAGAAAGGGCCACGCACCAAATGAAGTAATAGAAAGATTGAGGAAAAGGAAATTATAAAAAATGCCATTAAAATGAATCAACTAAAAATAGCAAAAGTTTACCGAAAATGACATAAAAAAGTAAACTAAAATAAAACAACTAAATCCATAAAAATGTAAAAATATTTTTCCTTTTCTGGATAGGTAGGAATACACACTTTCCATGTGCTAGAATTTGTTTTGAGAAATTTCCGTATGCTACAATTAATTTCCATTGATATTATGTATAGAGGTTCTGGAACTTTTTTGTGCTGTGAAGGTTGATAATTGACGGTCACATACCCTTGAGTTTATAAACTAAATGAGGGATTATTTTTTAGGGTTTGTCATTTTGGTAACCATTTGTCTTTTGTAAATGGAGGTCATAATTATTCTTGTCTCTCAAATTTCAAAATGGGTGCTTGTAAGAGTGTCATCGAATGGACCCAAAGTTCCAAAAAACAAATTCTCCGACTTCGTGACTCACCCCAAGCCATCTAATTTGACATCCAATGAGTAAGAATGAAAGTGACCTTCATGTACAAAAAATAAATAGTCTCTTTGTAGAAACCCATCTTTCAACATAATATTTACTAAATAAATAGAAAATATATCACAATGTTTTATCTTGATTGAATCAAATGAACAAAAACAAGTGAAAATAGAATGAAAGTATGAAGTAGATGAAGAGAGATAGGTGCTACAAAAGCACAAAATTAAAAACTTACGACTTTTTTCTTCCTTATATCTCTTTTACAAGCCTTCCTTTTTGTCTCACCTTTCTCACTCTTTTCTCACAGGTACGCCTTTGTTTTCTTTTTCTTAATTCTACTAGACACTACAAGTACATCCTATTTATTTACCATTCCTTCTCTATCTAGATGTCTCTAAGTTCTCTCTCTAAAGTACAGCAATCTCTAGAATCTCATTTTCTCAAACCCTTCTTTCAAAGCCAACCAATATTTTTCATGTATTGGTACTACACATTTCATGTATTGGTACCATAGTATCCATGGCATGCAAGTCAACATCCCCCCTTAAACCCATTTTCCAAATCTTCTCATCATTCCAAATGTCGGACTTCGAAGGCTTTGTTAGAATATCGACAACTTGATCTTCGGTCCTTCAAAGGACTAGGTCAGCTTCATTATTGTTAACGTGCTCTTAAATGGAATGAAATATTATATCTATATGTTTACTTCTCCTTAAGAAATTGATTCTTTGCTAATGCTATTGCTGATTTGTTGTCGACTTTGATTATTGTCGGGCCTCCTCGTGGAACCTTCACAATTTTCAACATATTACACAACCAAATTGCATGACATACATATGAAGATACGTATTCTGCTTCACATGTTGATAAGAGTGCTAATTGGTTGTTTCTTTGAACACCGTGTAAAGGTTGTGGAACCAATATAAAAAACATACATGTTTTGCTCTTCCGGTCATTCAAGTCACTGCCCCAATCACTAATCACAATAACCAACAAGCTTGAGTTCATCCGAGTTTGTATAAAACAATCCATAGTCTAGTGTTCCTTTTAAATATCGACAAATTCTCTTCGCTGTCTTCAAGTGAGTTTTATTGGGAGCTTCCATGTGTCAGCTTAGCAACCTAACTCCATACAATATGTCCAGGCGAGTACAAGTTAAATAACATAAACTTCCCACCAAGCTCTTGAAATAAGTAGGATCCACTCTAGAAGCATTATGTCTTTCCACCGGATTAGTTACCAAATTACAACTTCTCATTTTAAAATTTTGAGAATTTTCTTTGCATATCTACTTTGGAAAATAAAAATCCCATCATCACATTGTTTAACTTCAATTCCAAGAAAATACTTTATAGGCCCACCATCAGTCATTGCAAATTCACTAATCATGGACTACTTAAAATCATTAATCATGTTAAGATTGTTCCCTGTGAAAATTAAATCATCAACATATAAAGATACTATCAATATAATTTACCTTCAAATATAAAGCATGATCATAAGGGCACTTAGAGAAACCATTTTTTTAAAAATATTTATGGAGTCTTGCATTCCAAGCTCTAGGAGCTCGTTTTAAACCATATAGTGTCCTTTTCAATTTATAAGCTTTATCATCATGCTCCTTTATAATGTAACCTGGTGGGTGTTCAATGTAAACTTCCTCTTCAAGATAACCATTTAAAAATGCAGACTTGATATTCATTTGAAAAATATTCCATTTCTTTTCAACAGCCAAATAAATAATTAATGTAATAGAATTTAATCGAACAACATGGGCAAATACCTCTTGATAATCGGTTCCAGCTCTTTGCCTGTAACCGTTGGCCACCGTTCTTGCTTTATATCATTCAACCTCGCCCTTTTCATTCTTCTTTGCCATGAAGGCCTACTTTACTCCAATTGCTCTTTGTCCTTGTGGAAGAGAAGTGAGCTCCCATGTGTCACTGTTCTTGATTGTTTCCATTTCTTCATCCATAGTTGTTCTCCACCTTTTGTCTTGAACTACTTCACTAAAACCTACATGCTCACCATCAACAAAGAAAGAAAATAAACTATGTTGATCGTTAGTATTTTCTGTTTGAGCATAGATATCATTCAAGCATCTTGTCTTGAGTGGCCTTTCATTTGAATCATTTGAAGCATTCCCTGAGGATTATTGTGAAAATATTCAAAATATGGACAGCACAAGAGAACGTCTCAGCCCAAAATTTGTTTGGCATATTTTTGCATTTCAACATGCTTCGTGCCAACTCTTTTTAGTAGCTCAGCTAAACAAATGAAGAATGCCATATTTGACGGATAAGCACACATATGAATGTTTGATAACATAGGCACACTCCAATATGGAGTTTGACCCTTCTCATCAAGAAATCCTCAAGCATGGTGATGTCTCAAGTAAACTTCAATTTATTTCCCAAACAAATTTAGCAAATGTATGCAATAAAACCAGGGCTACTTCGAGCTTTCTTTATGTAGTACTATAGACTCAAAGCTCAGCATAGGCTTTGGGATCAGTGAAACTCACCATCAGTCAAGCACAAAACCCAAGCACCGACAGGTTCCATTCCTTAAAGAGGATAGCAATTTTAGTTCAGGTGTGATTTGTTAAATCATCATAATATAAATAGTTTGATTGATAGTTTTTTAAAATAGGCTGCAAGTTTCATGCAAAATGTTATGAGCTATATCCATGGTGCAAAATACAAACACTTACATGACGTGATTAATTTATAGTAGATCACAGTGCAAGGCTTTTATTGTGTGTTCCATTAATCAACATACTGGTCCGCCAAATGTGGACGCTGAGCAATACATAAAGGTTCCCTAAACAACTCCAGATTCTGCAACATTAAATTGTGACAAATCCACAGTTGTTGGGGAATGAGAAGGGGAAGGTAACTGAAGTGTTTTGATGATGACACCCATCCTATTGAAGGTTTCGCCATTGTTATTGAATTGAGGCCATATGTCCCATCAATAAGATGATAAATGAAAACTATAAGTAACTCTAATGTTGTCATAACTACTTAGCATGGAAGTGGAGTTTGTCAATACAAACTATCTTAACCGGTGTTTTATAACTTGTTGAGTTAGCTTGGCCGAGATAGGCTGCATTTGGATGCAGGCGAGGCCCATGCAAATATCACAAGATTCTCTCAAGTCTTACAACTTTTGAGCCTTCTATTTTTCAGAACAGAATCATCCTAGTCGACATACCCGACTCAGTCTCAGGATGCTAGCTTGTCCGGGCCTCAGTATTTCAAAGCCCTGATGTGAACATGGCCTAAGGGTGTTAGACATGTATTCACCTTGAATGGCAATCCTCAAAAGGCATGATACTATTTCCAAATATTCTAAGTATCATCTAAGCTTCTTCACCATCTAAACAAATTCACTCCATTGATTGAATACTTTGGTAGTCACCATTTCAAAACATGTTGCAAAAATTGGACAACTTGAGCAGACTAATTCTGTTTTCACGAGGCTAAATATCTTGATAGAAATAATCAGGGTTAACTGAGGGGAATATTATACTAGTCTAGTGATTAATATTATATATTTCTTGTTATTTAATCTCTTTTACTTCTATCGCAAGGTTTTTAACGGGAGGAAACATTGAGAGCAGGGAGGCCTTTAAAAATTCAGACTCGAAAACTTGTGTAACTAGAAAGTGGAATAATGGCTGCAATACTTGCACAGACAGCTGAAGGCAACTCATGCAATTTTAAATCATAAAATAGAGACTTCCTGAGATATTCCTTCAAGTAACTCGATGGGTCATATATTCAGCATCATCCTCGGGAATATGGGCTGCGTACTTAATGCAGTTAACCTTAAAAATGCAAGCACTTTGAGCCTATTTTCTTTAATAGGAAAGTCTCTTTATTTTGGCATAATTCACAAATCAACAGTTCCTCAAGAAGCTAATACTTAATCTGTAAATCCTGTAAATAGGTGGAATGGTTTCATGCTCAAGGTTTTGACTCTTGCGCAGTATAAAATACTGTTTCTCAAGTGATCAGCTTAGACTACATAAAGGTGAAATGATAATACAATGAATGTGTCATTACACAAAATAATAGCAAAAGGGCTGGTTCTCCAAACATAGAGGCAGAAAAATCCTAGAAAATAGATTTCTCAAATTTATCCTATTCTGCAACATTATTGGAGGCAAATCTTCAGTAGTCAGTTCTCAAGAGAATGTCACTTGGGTGGCATCTATGATCACGACCATCATAGTGAATGATCTGGTGGTATTTGATGATGAACTAGAATAACAATAAACAAAAAATGAATTAAGTGTGTCCTCTAAACTTAGTATAGAGATGTGATTCCTCAACTAATGGGCTTGACCTTGTATTTTTTTTTTTATCAATGGTGATCATGGACTTCACAGACAAATTCACATCTAAGTACTTAAAAAACACTGATCAAGTTGCGCCATATATTAAATACTATGGCAAAGCAAAGTAAACTGAATCAAGGTGAAAGATGATATAACAAATTTTGTGAGTACTCAAAGATACTGGTGAAATACCAGTTCTTCAAACATTGAGGCAGAAAAATCCTGTAAAATATAGTTCATCAAATTGCTCTGCATTCTGCAATGTTATTGGAAGGAAATCCTTAGTACTCAATTCATAAGAAAAGTAACTTGCGCATCTAAGATCACAACATCCATCTCACGGCAGAGGTTTGCCCTTGTTACTACCTTTGGCCCATCTGGTGGTGAGTGATGCCTCATTAGCATGACAAAAACTAGACAAATAAAAATGTCATTTTTTTCTTTTCTTTTTTTCTGGGTAGTTCAGTGGTAGGAATCGAACTTGAGATGTAGCAGTTGCTTATGTTAATTACTAACCACTCAAGCCCAATCCCAATCCCAATTTCTAAAGGTGTTTCTGATCTGTCCATAACCAAAAGTTTTGTCTGGTATCCTTCACTGGAGATAATTGGTGCGATCAATTGAAACATTCTAAAGACTACTGGATGTACTGTACTTGTTAAATTCACATTCTTGTAAATTAAAAACATGGATGAAGTTTCTCCGCAATTAAATACTTTTTATAATATGACATGCAATGAAAAACTTGACACACTGAATCCCATTGTTATGAGACCAATCACCATGGTGGTAGGGTCTGTTAGTAACTAACCTATCAAGCAAATTGCCCAAATTTCAGTTTTCTACTTCATGCTCAACTAAGTCGATGTAAAATGATGAACTTTTCTTTAAATATCAAAATCAAGCACCAAGCCATTTGCATGTAGTTATGAAGAATATGGTGAAATTACACTGAGCAGGTGTCAAATGGCGAAAACTGCCTCAGTATCTCATTTTAGATCGATAGGTGGGGACTGTTCTTTTTCTGATCAATTAATGGGTAAAAGTTCTTGAATAAAATTTTAAATTAAAAAAAAATTAGAATACAAAAGAGAAATCTTACAGATGGAATACTAGGTGCACTGTGGATGACCAAGGGGTTGGTTGGAGAAAATAGAGCCCTTCTAAATCGCAATTTTTTTCAGGTGAATTGTACTTTTCGAATTGCAAAAAGATTAGCTTCGGGATTGTTTGGTGCTTCAAACTCTCCTCTGAATAATTACAAAGGCTCGATGTAGAACAAGTTCGTTAACCTAGTTGAGGTTGGCGTGGTCTACACTTTATGCTCCCAAAAACTCTTTGATGAAGATCCTGAAGAACTGGGTTGGGTAGAATTCTCTACAATTTAGAATGTTCATTTCCATCTTAGATATGGCTCTTAAGGGTGACAGACATCCAAGTTAAAAACCGAACCTTTCTTTTCATGTAAGATGATGCGTAAAGTTCTTCAATTATGAGACTGGTATGATAAGATCAGATTATTAACAGTATACGCAGCTAGAACAGTGAGTTGAGAGAGAAAGAGAGAGAGAGAGAGAGAGAGAGAGAGAGAGAATTGTTTTTGAGTTTCAGTTTGGACATATAGGGTGTGCTACTGTGTGCCGGAAACATGGACAAAGTTTTAGTAGGCGAAAATTTTTTTGCTGTGAATTCGTGTACGAATAATAATTTGTGATGCAGGCTAAATCACTAAAAGTCCTTAAATAAGCAACCAAAAGTTGCAGATTCGACATAGCTGCACTTTCAAAAGTTTTTGAGATATGAGGGCATAAGCTTGAATTGAATTTTTGGCATCAACTTTCTACAAGTCTTTGTTTGTTGTTTGCAGTGCTTTGCTCATGATATTCACAGATTTGATATTTTTCCAGTCCATTCAATGTCGATGAAACCTTTGATCTTTTCTTGAAGATGATGAAAACTTCGCGTTCGACTCATGATCATCATCATCATCTACTCTCATGATAAAATTTGATTGAACCCACAAGGGGATTGATCCTTTTGCGAATGGTTGCAGAAAGAGAGAGAAGAAACAACTTAAGAAGTTCTGATCTATCAAATAGAATGCATAAATCTGACATTTCGAGCAACTATTTCTACGATTGAGATGAGGGGATTGCTCAATATATTCTTGCTGTAGGTCGTGCACGAAAACTTGCTTCCAAAGACTGAAATTTTGAGCCATTGCCATGATTTAGGTCACATTTAAGAGAGAGAAAACGGAGAACTAGGAGTTTTTGAGCTATTTGCTACAGCTCAAATAGAATGCCCAAAACAATAATTTCATGTTTATGGATCAGATTGAGATGGAGACGTAGCTCAACACCTTCTCAATGCATGTCAGGCATGGTGCTTTGACGCAAAGAAGACGGAAAAAGAAAATAAAACAATTTCTCAATGCATGCCCAGCATGGTGCCTTGATGCAAGGAAGAAGGAAGCATAACATAAAATGAAGGAAGCATAACATAAAATGAAGGAAGCATAGCATAAAATAAAATGAAGAAGGAAAATAAATAAAGAATATATTCCCTCTTTTTGTTTGCAAAGGAATCTATCTAAAAAATCTTCTCTTTTTTTAATCTCTTGTCCAAGACTTCCATATTTATAAAATAAAACCGTAGAGCCCAATCAACATCTGAAGAAACATAATCATTATTAAATCCTAGCACTTCATTTAATTAAAAATTAAATTTCCAATTAGACCTTCAAATCTCTTTAACAAAAATGGCAAAAGCGACAAACAAACAAATGACAAAATGACCCTAAAACCAATTTTAGTCTTCCTAAAAAAATTAAAATAATGAGAAGAAAACCCTAACTTCATCATTCTCTTGGAATTGGGATAAGCTCGACCTTGAGCAAGTTTGTACAACTCATTCCATCCTTCATAAGCATTTTGAGTATTTGCCAATGGAGTCCCACCATTTTCCTGTGTACCTTTTCCAGTTCAATCAAGCATAGCCTTGACTTCTCCTTCAAGCTCAAGGGATTGTATTTCACATTATGCAACTTTTATTTGTAATTCATAATCAAACTTTGTAGTCGTATTAGTTTTGTCAGCATCTTTTACATGTGATATCCAATATATTCAAGTTTCTTCTCCCTCTAATTTCAAAGATTGAAACTTGGTGCCTGATCTATTACATTACGTGAACCCTGCGGTAGGTGACCAGTATTTTTTGATTGTTGCAAAAGTTCAGTGATTTCAATAGGATCTCCTCAAATTTTCTCTCATCGAACTTTACTTGTCTAGATCCAAACACCTTTTATTATATTTGTTGTTAATGACCGATAGCCTTTATGATTTGTAGTAGCATATCCTTATCGCAAGAACTGGATTTGATGAAATTGTGAGGAAGGATCTTTTGAAACTCTAATGTTAATTGCTACATGGAGCAAGGAAAAAGAAAAGTTAGAGGGGGCAATGGGCAGGGTGGTCTGCACCAGTTAGCTCAGCCCTAAAAAAACTAGGGTCTGGTCTTTAAAATATAACCCGAGGTCCAGGCTGGCCCGATTTGGTCCTGCCTAGCTCGCTCGTTATTTATTTTCCTTCTACTTTTTTGGCTTGGGCCGGTCTAGCCCGTTTAGGGCTAGGGCTGGGTCTATGGCCAGGACTGACATGCTAAGCCTGGCCTGTTGCTGGTCCTTAGCAAAGGAAATAACCAAGGACATAAACACAAGGAAAAGGAAGGAAAAGAAAAAAGGGAAATAAACACAAGGAAAAGACGAGAGATTGAGAGATTATAAAATCTCTCTTGGTTTGCAAAGGAGTCTAACCCAAAAACCTTTTTGTAAGACCCAAAATTAGTGCTTCTTATCCAACATTATATTTACAAAAGAAACCTTTAAAACCTAACTTCTTCATCAAAAAATTTATCTCAAATTAATCCTAACCTTTAATCTATTTAAATACTAAAGTCCAAGTCTACCCTTTATTTCTCTGCAACAAAAAACACAAACGAACTAAAAAAATTGAAAACCAAGTAACCCCTAACCCAATTTCAATCTTTAGAAAAAAAAAAAGAGAAAAAAGAAAGAAAGAAAAGAAAACCCTAACACTACAAATTTCCTTGCTCCAATCTTTTGCCCTTCACTAATAAGTGAGGAGAGGGAGACTGAGAAGATTTGAACCTTTGATGCAATTCAGATCACCCAAATCTTGATCTGAGGATAGCGAAGTTGTTAATAGCTTTTCAATTTTGGTCATTCTAGTTAAATTCTATGCTTTAGTCTTTGCTAGGTGTTGATGAGAGCAGAAAGAGAGCACGAAGATTTGAACTATTGCCATGGCTCAATCTGAATTTTTGAAATTATGGTTCCAGGCCTTTGTCTCTTTCTGATGGAGACGGGGCACAAGCAAAATACCTTCTCAATGTAAGTCATGAACACCATTGTCAAATGGTTTGCAAGTCATCAAGAGAGTGAGAAAGAGACTGAGAAGTTTTGAAATATTGACGCGGCTCAATCAGAATGCCGGATACTGTGATCTCTGGCTTCTTTTTCTGATTGAGACGGGGCAATAGCTCAATACCTTTTCAATTTTAGTCACCGTCGGCACGTTCCTTGCTCAAAGCATTTTCCAGTCTGTCAAGATACAAGAAAGAGATTGAGAAGTTTTGAAATATTGGCACATCTAGGCCTGTCTCTTTCTGATGGAGATGAAGCAAAAACACAATACCTTCTCAATGTAAGTCACGAACACCATTGTTAAATGGTTTGCAAGTCATCAAGAGAACTAGAAAGAGACTGAGAAGTTTTGAAATATTGACGCGACTCAATCAGAATGCCTGACACTGTGATCTCTGGCTTTTTTCCTGATTGAGACGGGGCAATAGCTCAATACCTTCTCAATTGTAGTCGTGTTTGGCACATTCCTTGCTCAAAGCATTTGCCAGTCAGTCAAGATACAAGAAAGAGATTGAGAAGTTTTGAAATATTGCTGCATCTCAACCAGTGGATTCCAGGCGTTTGTCAATTTCTGACGGAGCAAAAGCACAATATCTTCTCAATGTAAGTCACGAACACCACTGTCAAATGGTTTGCAAGTCATCAAGAGAGCGAAAAAGAGACTAAGAAGTTTTGAAATATTGACGCAGCTCAATCAGAATGCTGGATACTGTGATCTCTGGCTTCTTTTTCTGATTGAGGTGGGCCTATAGCTCAATAGCTTCTCAATTTTAGTCACGTTCGGCACGTTCCTTGCTCAGAGCATTTGCAGTCAGTCAAGATATAAGAAAGAGATTGAGAAGTTTTGAAATATTACCACATCTCAACCAGAATAACTGCTAATGCAGTTTCGGGCTTCTGTTCCTGATTGAAATGGTGCAATATCTCAGTACTTCCTCAATGTGAGTTAACCTACTTCATATAATCTTTTGCTTTTTCTCAATGAAAACAAATAGCTTGTTTCTTGCTATGAATTAAAAACAGATATATAGAAGTATGGTTTTGCAGCTGATGAGGTAGAGGGTATATAGACACTAAAGAGAGAAAATGAATCATTTTACGTTATCAGAAAACAAAATTCAATTAACAAGGAGAGAGTGAGATGTTCTACATTAAAAAAAAAAAAAACCCAAAATTCAAAATGCCCACCCTACTGAATTTGACCGAGCTTTCTGATTGAGAATTGTGACAAAGTCACTCAGTGAAAAGAAAAGACAGTCACGAACTATAGTTGAATTGAAACCAGAAAAAAATAAAAAAAAATAAATAAATAAAAGAAAAGAGAATTTTCAAAGATGTTCGATACTTGAAATTTGGCCATAGGAAGGGTGGATTTATAGGGTTGGAGGAGGCGCCCCTCATAACTCCATCCCCTCAAAATGGTGGTCAAAACATAAAGAGGCCCAAGATATCCGGTCTTTTACAGGATGGTTTTTCTGAAAATAAGAGGTGGTAACACGCTCACCGAAAACTAATAAATAGAGGAAAGAAAGGTGCATGCGCGCCCAACACAATAATAGAAAAAAATTCAAATCATAAGACAATCTGTTTAATTGGAAGAAACTTGCCTGAATACAAGATTTTCAGACAACACCAAAGCAGACAAAAATTGTTCGAAAATAATATAAAAAATAAATAAATAAAATAAAATAGCTGGCATAGGGAAACGAAAAATTATGTAGGAAATACGCCTGAATTAATATGATATTTTTGATATGCTAGAATTAATTTGCCATTGCAAAATAAAAAGAGGTTTTGGACTATTTCTGATGGTGAAGGGTGCTAAGCCATTAATGGTTGGTCATATACACGCCATTGTTCTAAACTTAGTGAGGGATATATTTTGGGGCTTTCTATTTTGATTAAATGGATTAGTATTCCACATCATGTGGAATCTATACCATCCCTTTCTTTATAGCCTTCACTTGGAAAACAGAATCCGTTTTTATTAAAAGAAATTTCATATGATATTTACTAACTAAACACAAAATATCTAGCAATTTCATATCATTTATTTTCAAGATATAATTTGCTAGCACCTCCTCCATCCTTAAATGTTATCAAGGGAGGCTTAGTTGGGTGTGCAAGCTTGAAATTAGGGGTGGCAATGGACCATACTAGACCTGGGACCTGACGGGTATACCCGACCTCAGGTCCTGGTATGGTCCAAATTTTGGACCCAAATGCTATTCAGGTCCAGGTTCAGTCGGACCCGACCTGTACCGGTTGTCATAGGGTAAAATTATGGCATTCATGTGTCTTTAGGCGCATGCTAGGTGTTCATATTGTCACAATATAGGTAATATTTACAATATTATTGGCCATAAAAAGAAGCATATAGTCATAGGGTATATGATGGTAAGAAAAAGCGCAAAAGAAAAAAAAAAAATCATAGTCATAGTGTGGCAATGGATCTAATCAGACCAGGGACTCGACGTGTGGTCTGGGTACGATTTAGACCCGATGGGTCAGGGTACGAGTCCAAAATTTGGACCCGAATACTATTTAGGTCCAGGTCCAACTAGATCGGACATGTTGCCACCCCTTGTTGAAATGCCCTCCTATATGATGGATAGTTCCTTAAAATATTATTTTTTATTGTATTCTTCATGGGTACGGTCGTTAAAATGCCTGAGCTGGCCCTTAGGGTTTTCTGCTTGGCCTAGTTTGGGTCAGGTTTAGATTGCTCGTTAAGGTCCTGCAGACTAGGCTTGGGCTAGCAGTGGTCCAGTCATGCCTAGCCCAAATACTTTTAAGTAGATCCTACACATATTGAAAAATACATTTCCCACAATTATTTCGGTCCTACACGTTTTTTTTTTTTGGTTCCGGCTGGGCTTGAGCCTCGTTATCATGAATTCGAGTTGGCCCAGGCTAAGAACTAAATTATTGGATCGTGTTGGACAAGGTTTGGGCCAGGAAAAGCAGGCCCGTTAACAGCCCTATTTGTGGTTACATGTATCATCTATAACCATTTTACATCCATAGACATATTTTTCAGACTGAATTTAAAACAAGTTTTCTGAAACACGTCCCCTGCCCTTATGGGGCGCCACGCACAATAAGTTTTACATGTAATGAATTTGGAGGGAGTCTAAATTTTACATGTACAGTAACCTAATTGCAACTTCAAACAAAGTATAAGATAATTTTGGAGTCCCTCAAAGCATATGCCTTGGAACCATTTCTTGGCACCTATGTTATTAATGGCCTGGGAAAAATGTTATGAGCAAACCTACCCTCCTGTACTTACCCATATTATCATGCCAGTTGTGAAGGCCACAATATGTTGCTTCCTATGGTTATTAACAATGTATGGACTTAGAATAAGCATGTGGTACCCTATTGTCTTCCACTTCAAACCTATTTCCTAAACCTTGATGGGGATATTCAATCCATGAAATGAACTTCCCTAACTAGTAGAGAGGCCTGTTTTGAATCTAACAGAGGTTTTACGTCACAAACAAAAACACTCTAAAGATCTCTGTTGGCAGACACCGAAAGGTAACTGCTGCATGCAGACTGCGATGGAATAGGCTTACCATAACAAAGTGCAAGTAGACCATATGAAGAATCTTTATAGCATTTACAGTTCGGACCAAGAAAACTAAGTGGAGCTTTAGAACATGGGTCTGAATTACAACTAGAATTACAACTATATTTCGGTCACCATAAATTACGTAAGGAAATATCTATGGCGGACATTCCCCCAATGTTTTCCCATGCAAGTAGGCGGTTGCAGTTTAGGCGTCAAGGATACCAATTAAATTCGATAACAATGTGTGCATCAACCATAGGCCGCTGGTAATGATACTTCCAAAAATGGAATCCTGGTATTAATACTGAACAGGACAATGGACACTCCAAGGGAAATGTGTCCCAAGTAGGATGAATATTCTTTTTGGTAATTTAGTTAGATTCAAAATTGAAGAATACCTCCCTATGTGGATGAGCACATAGAAGAGTGTTTCCAAACATGGACACCCTCTAATGTGGAGTTTAACCCATTCCCCATAATAACAACCGCGAGGATGATGATCTCTCTAGTGAAGTTCCAATATTAAAGAAACAACTTTTGCTATTTATACAGTAAAACCTCAAGTACTTGAGCTTTCACTACCTACTGCTATAGGCCCAACATACAGAATTGCCTTAGGAACCAGTTCTAGCTATGTTCTGCTATAGACCTAATACAGCATTTCCTTAGGTGTCACTTTGATCATGTAGTGAAATCAACCTAGAAAACCCAAGAACCAACTTGTCTCATTCCATAAAGAGGAAAGCTATTTTAATTCAGCCGTAATTCATAAATCTGCAGATCACCAGAAAAGGAATCTTTCAGTCTTTCAATTGACAATTGCATATTTGAATTGACAATTGCTTAAAATTTTCCGATTTCATATACTTAAACTGTGGCACAAAATATGATTCCTGTTGTGATCAATTTTCAGTAACTAACAGGTTTCTATTACATGTTCAATTAATGAATGCACTGATCCAAATGTGCAGGCTGAACACTGCATAAAAATAAAGATCCTCAAATAGTGCTAAACTTTGTAACATTTTTCTTATCCATTGTAATCAGGACATGAGAATGGCCTGGTTACACAAGCATCTCTGTTGAGGACGACATATTGTAACAAAATTTGCCATTGTTATTCAATTTGAGCCATCTCATGGTGGGTGGTGCCCCATCAGTAAGAAAATAAATGAACACCGTAAATAATTCCAATGTAGCTATAATTACTAAGTATGGAGATACTGTTCCCAATCCCATATGCGTTGAACCAGTGTTTTAAAGAGTTGATTAGGGACTTGCCTGAGTCAACCAGCCTCAGGAATATGGCCAGTCACATGGCAATACAGTGTGACTCACCCAAGTCCTACTAGTTCTAGCCTTTTTAGTGTTTTTCACAATAGACTCGGGCTCAATACCCTAGAAATTCTCATCCTGAGTCAGCATTTAATATGCTGATCTGAACATGGAGAAGGAACTAACCCAGTTTTCTCGAGCTAAGTATCTTGATAGAAATGAGCATGGTCACCTTATCTGAGGTGAATCGTTCATTTGAATAAAGGCTTATGAGCCGGTTCGGCATTTACTTGCCTCACGGATGTCAACCTAGCATTTCATTATTATCGATTAATATCTTTTAATCCTACTACTAAATTTCCAATGGGAGGAAACATTGAGATCGGGGATATTTGTAAGAATCCAGTCTTGAAAACTTGTGAACTACCAAAAAGAAGAATAATGATTGGAGCTCTTGAAGACAACTCATGCACCTGTATGTCATCAAAGTAGGACTTCCTCAGATTTTCCATCGTGTAGCGCGAGAGATCATCTTTCAGCATTGCCCCCAGGTTATTAGCTACCCATTTAATGCAATTAACATTAAAATAGCAACCACCTTTGGCCGCATTCCTTTTAATGGATATGCACATTAATTCAGCCATGATTCATAAAACTACAATTCCTCAAAGAAGCTATTTCTCAATCGACAAATGCTGACAAAGGTTGACAGCTATCATGCTAAATCCTTTTAACTCCCATAACAGTGCACTATATGGTTTCATTGTTTGATTGACAGATTAAATCATTGTGAAAGACAGATTAAATCATTGTGAAAAGATAATTGCATAATTGTGCCATTAAATATAGATAATTACATGAGTCTTCCATTAAATAGGTCAAAATGCTGGTGAAATTCTGGTCCTCTGAACACTGAGGGAGAAAAAGAATAAATACATATTCAAATTCCTCCACATTCTGAAACATTACAGACAGCAAATCCTTGGAATTCAATGTACAAGAGAGAGGTCGCTTGGGCATATACAATAATGGGAACCATCTCACATCAGAGATTTTTCCTTATCATCATTGTGACCCATCTGGTGGAGGAGGGTGATGCCTCATTATCTTGAAAACAAATAAACAAACAAAAATAGCTCATGTCATAAGTCCATAGTATGAAGATGGGATAGCTTAATTTCTGTTTCTTATTTACGCAAAATAAACTGAACTTGTCCCAATGGGTTTTACCTACTATATTCCTTCAGTGATGAACCCCAAAACTGGTGCTATCAACTTCAAATATTCTTAAGACTACTGCATATACTTACCAATTATATCTATGAAACAGCATTCTAGTTGTTTCTTCTATTAAATTCTATGACGTTCACCTATTAAGACGTGGCACTGTTAGTGACTAGGCTTGGGTCATTTCCTTTTGCTTTTCGTTAGGTTAGTCAACGTAGGATTGAATTCTTAGATATTAGTTCACACAATTCTAACAACAATTCTAACTTAAACCTTCAAGCAATGCCCTAATCTTGATTAATCTTATGTGCCACCAGATATTTACATCCTTTAGAGATGTAGGTACTGGTTCATAGTTCATACTTCCCTGATTCGAGGATGTTAACCTACTATTTCAACTATTGTTTAGGTCTAATCACATCTACTCCTATAGCATTGAAATGAGAAGATTTAGTTTAAATTCATAATCACCATAGCATTTGAATCTAGAGCACAAAGAATCTTGTCTAATTTTGAAATGCAAGAGCCAAATGGCCAATGCACAATTCCCCAGCATCTCATTTTAGGTTCAGGGGTAGAGACTGCTATTTTTGTTGTTTACGAGCGAGGAAAATCCTATAGAAGGAACACAAGGCACATTTTTTAATAAACAAGAATTGTTGAGAAAAAAAATATACTACTTCTTGATCACATGTATTGTTTTAGAGGTGAATTGCACATTTTGCAAATTACAAAGAGAATATGTATTTGATTGTTTGATATTCTAAACTCTTTTGCAGAACTTAACATTGCTCCATTGTGTTAGGTGTTCGTTAATCTACACAGTTTTACATATTGGGTGTGTGTGGTCATTAAAGGTCTTATGAGTGCTTGTAATTGAACTTTTGATATAATAGAACATGAACTCAGCGGGATTGTGGTCTTGTGTGGATCATACTAAACAAACGATGTTTGCTGGTACCTGATTGAGCTTGATGATCTAGGCAGTCGGTTGGAAAAACCCATGTTACCTGAGCATAGAAAATAAACTGATAAGGGTTATAATGTGTCATCCCTGATGAGGTCGAAGTATGCCTAGATGAATGAGTCCAGGAATTGTGTGACCCTTGCATGTGGTGGAGGCCTTTAGAGAGGGGCCAAAGCCTCATCCACATACCATCACACGACATGCACATATGAGCTTATGCATGTACAAGAGATTACCCATATGCACCATAAAGCTGTGTTCACATTAGGTCTAGGTGACATTGGTATGTCTCTAGGGGAGAACCTGAAATCCACATATTGGGATTATGACCCCTTGGTTATTGGCTAGACTTTGGTGACCCACTAATAAGCCCATGCATAGACTGTGGATTATGGGCAACATTGGATCAATTTGAGAAAGTAAGTGCGGACCGTAGTCTACAGTAAAAGGTGGAGTGCCCGGTATTTATTTATTTATTCCTAGACCATATGGATCATTTTCCCATAAAAAATATTTAATTATATTTTTTTAGTGCTATATGATTTTTATAATTGTGTTCTGAATCCTTAATATATTTTATTTATGAAAATTGGATTTATAAAAATAGAGATATTGATTTAATTATTCAAATTGGATTTTATGAATTTCTAAAAATTATAAATTATTTTAAATAATTTTAATATTGCATGGGAGACCCAAATATATATATATATATATATATATATATATATATATATATATATATATATATATATATATATATATATATATATATATATATATATATATATATATATATATATATATATATATATATATATATATATGGGTCCACAATGACAATTTGGTGGGGTCCATGATGTGCCACCTAGGGTGAAACGCCCCACCTCGTGGACTTTCTTTTTATTTAAATCAAACTTATTCCTTGAGGGTGAAGAAAGCTTATGTTTTTGTAAAGATTGCATTTGAATGAAGCTTTGAAATTGAATAAGGAAAGTGTGAAAAAGCAAAAGATTATTATAGATATTTTTTATTTAAATTAATTGATAGGAAAATAGTTTAGGAAATAGGGGATAAACGTTTTAAATAACACCTTTCATATGATCTTGATGGCCTATCTATGGAATGGAGGGTCCATATCTCTCACCCCACAAGTCACCCAAGTTCAATGATGCATATTCAATCTCACTAGAAGCGCCAAACTATGGAAAACTCTAAGAAACCCTAAAACCATTTGAATCACTTTAACAAAGAGGTTTTCCATACCCATATCTCCTACACCTAAAATCTCTCTCTTCTCACTCCCGTATACAATAGAGGGGCACACCCCTAGTAACGTAATTCTCTCTCTCTCTCTCTCTAGTTTGTAAAACGGGGGGGGCACGTCCCATCTCTTGAGATTCTCTCTCTCCTTTGACCAAAATAGGGGGCATGCCCCACATAGAAAGACACTCTATCTCATCTCCCATCTCTCATGGCCTAAAGGGTTAGGGTTTTAGTGAACAGATGTTATCTCTCTCAACTAGGTTGTCAACGGGTTAAGCTTTAGTTCGGGATCCAAGTTTTTAAAAAGAGTTCATGTTCCATTTGAGGGTTTGGCCTAATTGTTTTTCCAATATTGAGATTTAAGGTTGACCATTGATCCTGTGCCATTGGAAGGTGGTGACTCGGTGTGGGGTATAATAAGCCCGGTCGAGATAATCTCTGGTTTTGTTTTTTGTCATATTTATCTCTTGTACCTTTTTGTTATTCTCAAGCATAGCATTGTGATTTTCTTTGATTATTAAAAGAAAGATTTTAAGTGGTATCAAGTTTTTGATCCTAGATTTGTTTTTTTTTATTTCTTTTCAAGTCAATTAAATTGTAATGGATTACTTGTGAGGGATATTAGCTGAAAAAAAATAAAAAAAGAAAAGAAAAAAAAAAGATATAAGTCCAAACTTTCATTGCACGCCAACATTATTGCAGGGTACATCCCAAGGACGAAGACCTAATGAACTGGGTTAGATTTATTTTAATTTTTTATACAATTTTACCATATTGATTTGCTTCTTAGATGTGGTTTTAAAGGACTTTCACGACGGATATCTATGATATAAGTAATGAAACCAATTTATTTATTTAAGCTAATGCATACAATTCTTCAATTGTTATGAAAAGCTTAGGTCGTAAACGTTGTGCAATTACAGTCTGTTGTGTGTGTGAGAGAGAGAGGGCTTAGGTTTGGACATTAGGGATGTGTTATAAAAATGGATCCAGTTTCATCATTTAAAGATATTTGGTTGTGAATGCTTTGTGCATTTATCAGAAAATCATAGAGACAAACTTGTTAAAATGATCCATTAAATGTATATTCATGGGATATTCGCCTATCAAAAAGTGTTACAAATGCTATGACCCAAAAACCACACGAATGTATGTTTTTCGAAATGTTGAAGTCAATGAACAAATTCTTTATTTTCAAACTTATAAGCCTCAAGGGAAGATTAGTAAGACAACCTCTACCCAAATATTTCATCCTCAAGAGGAAATAATTCCTCCTCAAGATTTTCAGCCAAGACGGTCTAGTCGTATTAGTCAACCTCCTCTAGGTTTAAAAGATTATTATACATATCATGTTACGGAAAGTCGGTATCTTTGCCAGGGTGGTATTGGCCGGTGAATTATATACTGCCTCACAAGGTCAGGTTATTAACAGTGTACTCAGCTAGAGCAGTGATTGAGAGAGAGAGAGAGAGAGAGAGTTGGGGAGAGACTTGTTTGTGAGTTTCAGTTTGTACATATAGGGTGTGCTCCTGTGCTGTAAACATGAATACGGTTTTAGGTGTAAAATTTTTTGTTGCGAATTTGTGTAAGAATAATAATTTGTAGTGCATGTTTGACATGGCCGCATTTTCAAAAGTTTTTGAGATATGAGGCATAGGATTCTGCCAGGAATGCATAAGCTTGAATTGCATTTTTGGCATCAAATTTCTACGAGTTTTTGTTTGTTATTTGCAGTGGTATGCTCATGATCTTTACAGGTATGTTATGCGTCCAGCCCATTCAATGTCGATGAAACCTTCCATCTTTTCTTGAAGATGATTAGCACCTTCGTGTTCGACTCATGGTCATCATCACCTCCTCTCATGATACAATTGGATTGCAACCACAAGGGCATTCCTAAATGCTCTAGTACAGGTGACAAAGAGGTGCTCATCATATTGATCCTTACGCGAATGGTTGTAGAAATAGAGAGAAGAAACAGATAAAGAATTTCTGATCTATCAAATAAAATGCATAAAACTGACATTTCGGGCTACTATTTCTAGGATTGAGATGAGGCGATTGCTCAATATATTCTTGCTGTAGGTCAAGCACCACAAATTACTTCCTCAACTTTTGGCTCTCATTGAAGAAATTGACATGTTTTAACCCATTGCCATGGCTCAATAAAAATTCCAAAGATTGTGGCTTTGATCTTTTATCAATTTGAGACGAGGCCATAGCTCAAAACCTTGTCCATTTAAGTCAAAACCGTGTCCATTTTAGTCACATTTAAGAGAGAAAAAAAGCAGAATTAGGAGTTTTGAGCTATTGCTATTGCTCAAATAGAATGCCAAAAACAGTGATTTCATGTTTATGGATCAGATTGAGATGGGGGAGTAGCTCAACACCTTCCCAAGGAAGAAGGAAAAAGAAAATAAAACAATTTCTCAATGCATGTCAAGCTTCGTGCCTTGATCCAAGGAAGAAGGAAACATAAAATAAAATGAAGAAGGAAAATAAATAAAGAAAATATTCCCTCTCTTTGTTTACAAAGGAATCCATCTAACAAAAATCTTCTCCTTTTTAATTTATTGTCCAAGACTTCCATATTTATAAAATAAAACCCTAGAGCACAAAACATAACCACTAATAAATCCTAGAACTTCATTTAATTAAAAATTAAATTTCTAAGTGGACCTACAAATCTCTTTAGCAAAAAATATAAAAGTGACAAACAAATAAAAGACAAAATAACCCTAAACCCAATTTTGATCTTCCTATAAATATTAAAATAATAAGTAGAAAACCCTAACTACATCCTTCTCTCATAATTGAGATAAGCTCGACCTTGAACTTGTTTGTAGGGTTTATTTCACATGATGCAACTTTTGGTCGTAATTCATTAAACTTTGTAGTGGTATTGGTTTTTTCAGCATCTTTCCACAAGTGGTATCCAATATATTCAAGTTTTTCCTCCCACTAATCTTGAAGATTGAGACTTGGTGCCCGATCGACTGGATTACATGTACCCTCCTCTTGGTGACCAGTATTTTCGATCATTGCAAAAGCTGAGCGATTTCAATAACATCTCCTCAAATTTTCTCTCATTGAACTTCACCTTTCTAGACCCAAACATTTTTTATTATTTGATTTTTTGTTATTGACTAATAGCCTCTATGATTTGTAGTAGTATATCCTTATCGCAAGAACCGGTTTTGATGAAATTGTGAGGAAGGATCTTTTTTAATTTTGATTTTAATTGATACATGGAACAAGGAAAAAGAAATTTAGGTGTGGCAATGGGCTGAGTGGCCCGAGCTAACTAGCTCGACCCTACAAAAATTAGATCTTGCACTGCAAAATGTCGCCTGAGGACAAGGTCTGAGCCAAGGCCGTCCCATTTTGGCCTGGCCTAGCTCTCTTTTTCTTTATATTTTTCCCTTCTATTCGTTTTTTTTTTTTAGCCTGGCCGAGCCCAGATAAGCTAGGATTGGGTCTATGTTACCCTATGCGGACAAGGGCTGGGGTAGGGGTCAGGGCTAGGACCGGGTCTATGCTGACCCTATGGGAACTAGGGCCAGGGTGCATAAACACAAAAGAAAAAGAAGAGGCAAAAGAAAAAGGGGGAAATAAATATAAGGAAAAGGCGAGAGACTGTAAATCTCTCTTGGTTTGTAAACAAGTCAAACCCAAAAAATCTTTTCGTAAGACCCAAAATCAGTACTTCTTATCCAACACTATTACAAAAGAAAACCTTAAAATTCTGATTTGTTTAAAAACTTATCACAAATTAATCCTAAACTTTAATTTATTTAAATATTAAAGTCCAAGTCTACCCTTCAATTCTCTGTAACAAAAAACACAAAATAACTATAAAATAAAAAAATTGAAAACCCAATAACCCCTAACCCAATATCATTCTTTAGAAAAGAAAAAAAAAAAAACACTGCAAATTTCCTTGCTCATGTCTTTTTGGCCTTCACTAAAAAGTGAGGAGAGGGAGACTCAGAAGATTTGAAACTTTATGCAACACAGATCACCTAAATCTTGATTTGAGGCATTTGTCTCCTCATATTGAGATATAGAAGTTCTTAATAGCTTTCAATTTAAGTCAATCTTGTTAAATTCCATGCTTTAGTATTTGCCAGGTGTTGGTGATAGCAGAAAGAGAGCAAGAAGATTTGAACTATTGGCATGGCTCAATTTGAATTTTTAAAATTGTGGTTACAGGTCTTTGTCTCTTTCTGATGGAGACAGGCAAAAGCACAATACCTTCTCAATGTAAGTCATGAATGCCATTCTCAAATGGTTTGCAAGTCATCAAGCGAGAGAGAAAGAGACTGAGAAGTCTTGAAGTATTGCCGCGACTCAATCAGAATGCCTGAAACTGTGATCTCTGGCTTTTTATCCTGATTGAGACGGGGCAATAGCTCAATACCTTCTCAATTTTAGTTTCATTCGGCATGTTCCTTGCTCAAAGCATTTGCAGTTAGTCTGATACAAGAAAGAGATTGAGAAGTTATGAAATATTGCCACATCTTAACCAGTGGCTCCAGGCCTTTGTCTATTTCTGATGGAGACGGAGCAAAAGCACAATACCTTCTCAATGTAAGTCACGAACACCATTGTCAAATGGTTTGCAAGTCATCAAGAGAGCTAGAAAGAGACTGAGAAGTTTTGAAATATTGGCACGGCTCAATCAGACTGCCGGATACTGTGATCTGTGGCTTATTTTTCTGATAAAGATGGGCCCATAGCTCCATGCCTTCTCAATTTTAATTGCATTCGGCACGTTTGTTGCTCAGAGAATTTGCAGTCAGTCAAGGTACAAGAAAGAGATTGAGAAGTTTTGAAATATTGCCACATTTCAACCAGAATAACTGCTAATGCAGTTTCCGGCTTCTGATTGAAATGGAACAATATCTCAATACTTCCTCAATGTGAGGCAACCTACTCCATCTAATCTTTTTCTTTTCTCAATGAAAACAAATAGCTTGTTTCTTGCTATGAATTGAAGACAGATATATAGAAGTATGGTTTTGCAGCGGATGAGGTAGAGGGGATATAGAGATTAAAGAGAGAAAATGAATCATTTTTTCTTATCAGAAAACAAAATTCAATTAACAAGGAGAGAGTGAGATGTTCTACATTTAAAAAATGTAGAACATCATTTCACTCTCTGAATTCGACCGAGCCAACTGAATTCGACCGAGCTTTCTGATTGAGAATTGTGACGAAGTCACTCGGTGACAAGAAAAGAAAATAACGAAATACAAATGAATTTTAAAAATAAAAAAATAAAAAAAATAAAAAAAAAATTATGAAAGGAGAGATTTCAAAGATGTTTGATGCATGAAATTTGGCCAAAGGAAGGGTGGATTTATAGGGGTGGAGGAGACGCCCCTCATAACTCCATCCCCTCAAAATGGTGGTCAAAAAATAAAGAGGGCCAAAATATCCGGTCTTTTACAGCATGGTTTTTCTGAAAATAAGAGGTGGTAACACGCTCACCGAAAACTAATAAATAGAGGAAAGAAAGGTACATGCACCCAACACAATAATAGAAAAAAATTCAAATCATAAGACAATCTGTTTAATTGGAAGAAATTTGCTTGAATACAAGATTTTCAGACAACACCAAAGCAAACAAAAATTGTTCGAAAATAACATAAAAAATAAATAAATAAAGAAAATAAAATAGCTGGCTTAGGGAAAAAAAAAAAGTATAAAGGAAATACGCCTGAATTAATATGATATTTTTCATATGCTAGAATTAATTTGCCATTGCAAAATAAAAAGAGGTTTTGGACTATTTCTAGCGGTGAAGAGTGCTAAGCCATTAATGGTTGGTCATATACACGCCATTGTTCTAAAGTTAGTGAGGGATTATATTTTGGGGTTTTCTATTTTGATTAAATGGATTAGTATTCCACATCATTTGGAATCTATACCATCCTTTTCTTTTTAACCTTTACTTGGAAAGCAGAATCCGATTTCATTAAAAGAAATTTCCTATGATATTTACTAAATAAACACAAGATATCAAGCAATGTCATATCCTTTATTTTCAAGATATAATTTGCTAGCACCTCCTCCATCTTTAAATGTTATCAAGGAACGCATAGTGGGGTGTGCAAGCTTGAAATTAGGGGTGGCAATGGACCAGACTAGGCTTGGGACCAGATGGGTATACCCGACCTCAGGTTCGGGTATGGTCCAAATTTTGGACACGAATACTATTCGGGAGTGGGTCAAGTTGGTCCCAACCTGTACCGCTTGTCATAGGGTAAAATGATGGCAATCATGTGTCTTTAGACGCACGTTAGGTCTTCATATTGTCACAATCTTGGCAATATATACAGTATTATTGGTTATAAATAGAAGCACATAATCATAGGGTATATGATGGTAAGAAAAACGGCAAAAGAAAAAAAAAAGGTTCATAGTCATAGGGTAGCAATGGATCCGATCAGTCCAGGACCTGATGGGTCAGGGTACAGGTCCAAAGTTTGGACCCGAATACTATTTAGGTCTGGGTCCAAGTCAAACCGGATCGGACCTGTTGCCACCCCTTGTTGAAATGCCCTCCTATGTGCTGGATAGTTCCTTAAAATATTATTTTTTATTGTATTCTTCATGGGTATGATCATTAACAGGCCCGAGCTGGCCCATGGGGTTTTCCCCCTGGCCCAGTTTGGGTCAGGTTTGGATTGCTTGTTAAGGTTCTGCAGGCTACGCTTGGGCTAGCGGTGGTCTAGTCATGCCTAGCCCAGATATTTTTAAGTAATTTTTACATATATTGAATAATACATTTCCCACATTTATTTAGGTCGTAGGCTATTTGTTTTTGGTTCCGGCTTGGGTCGGGCCCCGATATCATGAATTCGGGCCAGCCGAGGTCAAGAACTAAATTATTGGACCGTGTTCGACCAGGTTTGGGCCAGGAAAAGCAGGCCCATTAACAGCACTATTTGTGGTTTCATAAATGATATATCATCTATAACCATTTTACATCCGTAGACATATTTTCCAGACTGAATCTAATGCAAGTTTTCTGAAACATGTCCCCTGCCCTTATGGGGTGCCACACACAATAATTTTTACATGTAATGAATTTGGAGGGAGTCTAAATTTTACATGTACAGTAACCTAATTGCAACTTCAAACAAAGTATAAGATAATTTAGGAGTCCCTCAAAGCATATGCCTTGGAACCATTTCTTGGCACGTATGTTATTAATGGCCTGGGAAAAATGTTATGAGCAAACCTACCCTCCTGTACTTACCCATATTATCATGCCAGTTGTGAAGGCCACAATATATTGCTTCCTATGGTTATTAACAATGTATGGACTTAGAATAAGCATGTGGTACCCTATTGTCTTCCACTTCAAACCTATTTCCTAAACCTTGATGGGGATATTCAATCCATGAAATGAACTTCCCTAACTAGTAGAGAGGCCTGTTTCGAATCTAACAGAGGTTTTAGGTCACAAACAAAAACACTCTAAAGATCTCTGTTGGCAGACACCGAAAGGTAACTGCTGCATGCAGACTGCGATGGAATAGGCTTACCATAACAAAGTGCAAGTAGACCATATGAAGAATCTTTATATCATTTGCAGTTCGGACCAAGAAAAACTAAGTGGAGCTTTAGAACATGGGTCTGAATTACAACTATATTTCTGTCGCCATAAATTACGTAAGGAAATGTCTATGGCAGATGTTCCCCAACTATTTGCCCATGCAAGTAGGCGGTTGCAGTTTAGGAGTCAAGGATACCGATTAAATTCAATAACAATGTGTGCATCAATCTTAGGCCACTGGTACTGATACTTCCAAAAAGGGAATCCTGGTATTAACACCGAGCAGGACAATGGACACTCAAGGGAAATGTGTCCCAAGTAGGATGAATATTCTTTTTGGTAATTTAATTAGACACACAATTAAAGGATACCTCCCTATGGGGATGAGCACATAGAAGAGTGTTGTTAAACATGGACACCCTCTAATGTGGAGTTTAACCCATTCCCCATAATAACAACCGCGAGGACGATGATCTCTCTAGTGAAGTTCCAATATTAAAGAAACAACTTTTTCTATTTTATGCACTAAAACCACGAGTACTTTGAGCTTTCACTACCTACTGCTATAGGCCCAACATACAGAATTGCCTTAGGGACCAGTTCTAGCTATGTTCTGCTATAGACCTAATACACAGCATTTCCTTAGGTGTCACTTTGATCATGTAGTGAAATCAACCTAGAAAACCCAAGAACCAACTTGTCTCATTCCATAAAGAGGAAAGCTATTTTAATTCGGCTGTAATTCACAAATCTGCAGATCACTAGAAAAGGAATCTTTCAGGCTTTCAATTGACAATTGCATCTTTGAATTGACGATTGTTTAAAAAGTTTCAAGATTTCATGCAAAAGTTTATTACTTTAATTTGTGGCACAAAATATGATTCCTGTTGTGATCAATTTTCAGTAACTCCCAGGTTTCTATTACATGTTCAATTAATGAATGCGCTGATCCAAATGTGGAGGCCGAACAATGCATAAAAATAAACATCCTCAAATAGCGCCAAACTTTGCAAAATTTTGCTTATCCATTGTAATCAGGACATGAGAATGGCCTGGTTACAGAAGCATCTCTGTTGAGGACGACATCTTGCAACAAAGTTTGCCGTTGTTATTCAATTGGTGGCATCTCGTGGTGGGTGATGCCCCATCAGTAAGAAAGTAAATGAACACCGTAAATAATTCCAGTGTAGCTCTAATTTCTAAGTATGGAGATGCCGTTCCCAATCCCATATGCTTTGAACCAGTGTTTTAAAACTCTGTGAGTTGATTAGGGACTTGCCCGAGTCAACCTGCCTCAGGAATATGGCCAGTCACAGGGCAATAAATGTTACTCACCCAAGCCCTACTAGTTCTAGCGTTTTTAGTGTTTTTCACAATAGACTCGGGCTCAATACCCTAGAAAGTCTCGCCCCGAGTCAGCATTTAATATGCTGATCTGAACATGGAGAAGGAACTGATCCGCTTTCCTCGAGCTAAGTCTTGTGATAGAAATGAGCATGGTCACCTTATCTGAGGTGAATCGTTCACTTGAATAAAGGGCTTATGAGAAGGTTCGGCATTTACTTGCCTCATGGATGTCAACCTAGCATTTCATTATTATGGATTAATATCTTTTTAAATCCTATTACTAACTTTCCAATGGGAGGATCGGAGATATTTTTAAGAATCCAGTCTTGAAAATTTGTGAACTACCAAAAAGAAGAACAATGATTTGGAGTTCTTGAAGACAACTCATGCACCTGTATGTCATCAAAGTTGGACTTCCTCAGATATTCCATCGTGTAGCGTGAGACATCATCATTCAGCCCGACTTGGGCCTAGCCCAGTCCTATTCCTTGGGGCCACATATTATTGCCTAGATCCTAAAATTTAAAAGCTAAGCCAGGCAAGGCGACCCGGCCCATTGCTCCCCTGAATAGGTTGGTGCAACTCGAGGAGTTTGAGCCCGTGCAAAAGACCAAATGCCTCCTTGTTAAACCCACAAAGCTGGAGGGGTCCAAGCAGGAGAAAAGGAACTTTTCCAAATGGTCTCTAGATATCCCATCATATCAATTGCACAGGTTTTTTTTTTAGAACTTCCATCAAAATTTAATTTTAAAAGCCCTATTAAAATGGGGTCTATTTATTTGACTTGGTTCTCATCAACTAGGGTATATGAAAAATCACCAAGTGACCCTTGAAATCTGGTAGACGGAAATATGAACATTCTTTCTGACAATTGCCCAGAAAATAACATAGGCCTATAGCTTACTAGATAGAGGCTCTCTACCTGAAAACTCTGTCATTCGCAACCTCATTTGCTCAGTAGGAAAATATTTATAGAAGAATGCCTTTTTTTTTCCTTTTTTCTTCGTTCTTCCTCTTTTTTATTTTTGATTTTTGATTTTTTATTTTTGATTTCTGATTTCTGATTTCTTATTTCTTATTTCTTATTTCTTATTTCTTATTTCTTATTTCTTATTTCTTATTTCTTATTTCTTATTTCTTATTTCTTATTTCTTATTTCTTATTTCTTATTTCTTATTTCTTATTTCTTATTTCTTATTTCTTATTTCTTATTTCTTATTTCTTATTTCTTATTTCTTATTTCTTATTTCTTATTTCTTATTTCTTATTATTTCTTATTTCTTATTTCTTATTTCTTATTTCTTCTTTCTTATTTCTTATTTCTTATTTCTTATTTCTTATTTCTTATTTCTTATTTCTTATTTCTTATTTCTTATTTCTTATTTCTTATTTATTAGTTATTATTTCTTGTTTTTATCTTTTATCTTTTATCTTTTATCTTTTATCTTTTATCTTTTATCTTTTATCTTTTATTTTTTATTTTTTTAAGTGTTGTCGGTAGAAATGGAACCTACGACATATATGACTATGTTCCTTGAAGCACCTTATCTAGAGACCCCAGCCATGCAAAAGGTTGGACCATCTTTCATTAGCACCTTTTATTTTGGTTTATCCCAAGGTGGGTGGTGTTGTTTGTAGTGCACCTCCTCTAAATTTTTTAAGGAGAATCATATCCCTGGATCCTTAAGTATCAAATTTATATGTTATTTTGTTGATTTGTTAGTTAATGATGTGACAAAAGTGGTTGCAAGATTAAAAGTACAGGCGAAACATTGTTAATTGGGATGGGAGATTACAGTGCGCCGATAAACAAACCCATGAACCTGTTGCAATTCTTATGCAAAAGCATTTTGGGCACTCAAATTTTTCGACCAATGTTTATTGATTCCTTTTACGTAGTTATATTAAAAAGCACTACGCACACTATATGGTGCCTTCTCTTACAAGCTTTTGAGAGATTCATGATTGCCTAATTAGTAAGATTATTTTATATATAAATAATATTTTAAGAGCACATATTTCATGCTTCCTCAAGAGCATAGTTTACTTGTACTCCCTTGCTCAGAAGGCCAACTTAGGAGAATTTTGTCGATCTGGAATTTGGGGAACCACTTAAGAATTATTAGATGATTATTTTTAAAAAATAAAATACAATTTGAGTTTTCTAACACTTAGATCAATATCATCAGAGCTTTTTCTCAACTATTTGGGGTCTACTATCGATTCAGGTTTCATAGAAAGTTCTGGCAAAATTTTATGGTCTCTATTCAATTTCCAAGATATTATTTTATTCAAGTGCATAGAACGTATAATTAGAAGAAAAAAAAAATTCATCGAGGTTATGATTATTTTAAAAAAAATGAAATTTGAGTTTTCTAACTCTTAGATCATCATCATTGTAGTTTTTTCCCAACTATTTGAAGTTTGCTGCAAATTTAAGACTCATGAAAAGTTCTGGCAAAATTTTATATTGGCTGCCTACCTAACACAATCCACCACCTTTTGTTAGTCTTGGGACACGTTTAAAAAAGGTTTATGGCCATCATCCTTCTTAGATCATTTTCTAACACTTAGATCCCAAATCTAAATATGGATGGTATCTATTCAATCTCAAAATATTATTTTTTTCAAGTGCGTAGAGCGTATAATTGAGAAATCTTTTCAAGTCCCCAAAATTTGGGTTCCTAAAATTTATTCTACATAGGGTTTTAGTTGAGGGAGTATAAGACATTCTGCTCCCACAGGAGTACAATAACTTTTGGGCATATTTTAATGTATGATGTTGACGTGCTTGATTCAAAGCATTGTACAGTGCATGTCCTTTGATGAGGTTTATGGGTATGGATCTACCTGACATTGGCCTCCATTAAACTAGATTAAACAAATAAAAAGAAGGATAAGAATTAAAAAGGGGTCCTTTTTGACTCTTTAGATCCACTTAGTAGTTGGGTTCTTAAAGAAATTTTAATGTTGAACATACTAGTATGTTTTAAGAAGGCCACTTTGGTACCAAATTTTTTTTCCTTGGTGTCCTTAGTCTCACATTAATAGGACTAAAACAAACCCTAGTTATTTTGCAAAATAATCCTAAAAGGCAAAAACTATAAATATTTTTTCATAGGAAAACCTTTATGAGTCCTAGACATGTAGATATTTTTTCCTTCATGATCCATTTTTGAGATGTTGCTTATATTGGACAGCTCATCTCCCAACAAGGGACCTGTTCGGTTGAAAATATTGAACAGCTCCAAGGCAAAGCTTTGGAGATTTAAAAACTAATTTAAACAATTTTAAAAGATTTTTTTAAGTAGGTATGAGTGAAGTGGAGATTAAAAAGTAAACCCTCTAATATTATTTGATATCTTTTGACCCCCTTGATGAATTCGTAAAGAATTTAACCCTTTAATGATATTTTCCCTTTATGAAATATAAACAAACCAGCCCGGATCCATCCTTCATTCTAGGCTCTAAAAGCCTAGTGCCTTGTCCTAAGACTTATAAGCCTAAGAAGACTCAGAAGCCTCATAAGCCTAAACTAAGGGATTCTATTTTATGCCCTTCCATTCCTCTTTCTACCTAAACCTAAGACTAAGACCAAAGGAAGCCTAAGCCTAATAAAATAAGGTGATTTATACCACTTACATATGTTAAATAGTTAAATTCCAACTAAGAAATTTACGTAATTTCTCTTAAAAACTGTCAAAATCATCTAAAAATATATTAGTGACCACTGGTGTTTCTAATTTTTTATATTTTAACATTTTTTTATTTTATTTTTGCTGGTACCAAGTTGGCACCCAACTCGCCCCCAACTCCAGTGGCCTTCAGGGCAAAGCCAAGAAACTCGTTTGAATCCCTTTGCTTAGGCAAGTCAAAAACCCTATGAGGGAGTGTGACATGGAAGCAGACTTCGTTTTAAAATAAAGCGTGAAGAAAGTTTCTCTAAGCATCAATATTTTTTCCTGTCTAAATCTTCTATGAACAGGCTCAATTTTATGAGATTAGTATTTTCACGTGAAAAAACTCCCATATGTGATTAGGTGGGGGAGCTTTTTCAATTGATCCCGGTGTATTTTTTTACATCAATTGGTGTGAAAATACTTCCACATCTAATCAATTAAGGAAGTTTTTTCACACGAAATATTTCTCAAGAAGTATTGCCACAAGTACCAAACGTGCCCTGCATCAATTAAATATGACAAAAGGATGACCAATAGCATTTAGAAAATAAAAAAAAGAGAGGAATGAGCAATCAAAAACTCAAAACTGTGAAAGTCACCCTATGAGGCACTGTGACACAGAGATGAACTCTTGCACAAAAGAGAGTTTCTCTCAGATTTAGTTTTTTGTTTGTGTTTAGAGTCTTGTACATGTGGGCTCAATTCTGTAGCTTACTTTGTTGTATTTTGCTTTGGAAAATTAGTTATGTTATTTCAAAATAATAACACTTTTGTTTCATAAATAATTTTAAAAATACAAAGCCTTGGAAATGTTGTTTTGTCTTATTTATAAGGAAAATTTAAAATTGGATAGTAGAGGATGTGTCATTGTTCATGCACAAAGTCCAAAACAAAATTTTTTGAATGTTGTGATACACTTTCAGCTCTTGAATTCACATTCAATGGTTAAAAATAATTGTAACATCTTTGTACCAAAAATAAATGGTATCATAGTATACAATCGCTATTTATAAAAAGAGAAATGATGTGTCTTACATTGAACATATGGATGAGAGAAGACTTGTTTAAATGTTACTTTATCATCTTTACTTGTGATCTAATAATCAAAGTAGTAGAAGGCCCACACGCTAATGCAATCACATACGTGCGTATGCAAGGGTTCTTGATGGTACACTTGGTTTCTTTTTGCCGGAATAAGCATATCCATCAGCAAAACATATTCCGGTAATGTGCCCTCCTATAGAAGATTTGCTCCGATGTTTTATGCCCTGCTTGTTCTGGTGGATTGGCGCAATCCGGTGCTTGATGCCATCCTGCGGCTCTGATGGATTGGTGTGTTCTAGTACTTGTGGTCCGCCGTTTGAAAACATGTTTATAAAGTGTGACAGCCGGTCTTCTGGAAACATGTATGTAAACGTGTGACAGCGGTTACTCTTCGGAACCTGAACAGTTAACGTGTACATGTAACACATTGACGATTGAGATCTCAAGAAACGCAATTCTTGGCTTTTGAAGTCTATATGTAGAATGAGAAAAGCCATTTTTTCTCTCTATTTTGAGTACAAGTTTTAGGAGTTTTGTTTGAACTTTCTCTTTTTAAAACGAAGCAACTTCGATACTTTAGATCTTGCAATATATGTGTATTAGTATTGGCAAGATAGTTTCATCAATCATATGCTCCCATGTTTCATTAGTAATTGAAAAATATTGTCTGAAGAACACGATATATCGCGCTTTGGACAAGAGAGATTGAAATTTTCATGCTTCTATTGTCCTTTATTTTCCCTTGTTTCACTCTCCATTTCCAAGTACTTGTGCATATTTAAAAATAAAAAAAAATAAAAAATAAAAAAAACGAATGGTTTCAAAATTGGATGGGTACCAAATCAATCAAGGTTTTTTCAAGTTAAAACTAGCCCATCATCAGTCAAACAGATTAGATCGGATTTAAAAAATTATAAAAACAATAAACATAGTAATTTAAAAATATGAAGCCTATTAAAAAAAATTGCCAAACTTTATTTAACATGCCGCCAAAACCTTCAACCATTAATTTTGAGTTTTGGACCAAACCTAATTTTTGCTTTAGATTAAAAAGGTCAAACAATTGGCTTCGGACCAACTAAACTTGCTTTGTAATCCAATCTTGGATAACCATCAAACAAAAAAAAAAATGATTTAATAAGACTACAGCCCTCCCCACCGTCCATTACACCAGTGAATAAGAGAAACCGGGGCACCCAAAGCCCGGTTACCACTGCATTTTTTAAATTTGTGTTTTTTTTGGTTCTTTTTGCTCTTAAAATTACGTACCCTTCCATTGAATCGCTCTCCCTCTCCACTCTGATCTCCTCTCTGGTTCTCTCTTTGCCTCTCTTCCCTTCAAATCCCTCTCTGGTCCGCTTCAAAAATCAAAAGATTCATTACAATTTGCACTCTTGATTTTCTCCCTTCTCTCTGCATACTTCTCCATCTCCATACTTTTCTTCACTGTTGCTATAGCCAAAATACTTAATTAAAACCCATCTTCTAATTATGTTTCAATTCTAGTAATATAGAGTAAATCAATTTTTTTTTTTCAAGACGAGAACAGGTAGTAATTCTGATTAGAGTTTTTAGACTGGACCGATGTGACTCGGAATCGGATGAGTTACTCCTCTGAGTTCCGTGTTCCGATTTTCTATATATCTTATTATTCACGACTTTACTTCACCTGATTCTAAGTGGTCTTTCGGCCATCATATACAGTGTCGCAAGGAAAATAGACATCTTTTGTATTTTATTAAAGAAGGCAACATACTGTACTAATGTGCAAGGTGTTTTCAATACTGAAAATCTTTGTTATAGCTTTAAATATATTTTTATATTTATTTATAAAATTTAACGATTTAAAAATAGTGTAGATCAACATATCTATGAAAACTTAAAAATATTGAAAATTGACGGTCCAAAAACTCATTACAAAATACATTATTTCCAAAAGTTGAAATCTATTTTTTTCTCATAGCTATGTATCTTGATGTCAAGATGATCAATTTGAAGATGTTTGAGCATCAAAACAACCTCTTTTAGTGAAATTTTTGAGATAGGCCCTAATTTGGTTGTTTAGAGCCTCGGCTCTATATAAACTTTCCCTTTTATAAAAATTTTATTTACTTTTATTGTTCTTTTTTCTTAACATGACCTATGACCTGAACTCCTCAGAGTTACTCCGCTCCCGGCCGGGGTCCGAGTACCTTGCCCGAGTGGATTTTTGTGTGCAAGAGTAAATAAAAAGAGAGCACATGAATCAAAATTGTGCAAAGTCACTGTCTGAGACGTAACAAAAGAGAAGAACACCCTTTTTGTAAATTTTCAGCGCATGTACTATGCTCCCGGTCGGTGTATATTGTACATCGACTACCTCGATTAGAATATTCACTTGTGAAGATTGTTTCAGTCTGAAATTTTGGGACTCGCTTAAGAATACTAGATTAAAATTTTATTTTTGAAATTTTTAAATTTAAATTTTATGAAAACTGAGATCTCACTCTCTAAATATTAGAGGGTCTGTCTTCAATCTTTAAGATATTGTTTTTTTCAAGTGCATAAAGACTGCAATTGGAATTTTTTTATTGGGATTAGCATGTCGCTTGAAGAGGTTACTATCAAAGGGAGTAAATGGACAGTATGCGTATACGCCTACATGAGTATAAACTCATTTGGCATTTTATAAAGTTGTATTTTCGCAACAATTATAGAAAATATACATTAGTGAAAATAATAAGAAAAAAAAAAGAACATAGGAGTCACGGTTATGAATAGGACGTGTTCCATCAGCACGGGTCATAAAAAAACAAAGGCTTAGGCTATAAAATGTGACTCAAAGGCTGTGCCATGCTTGAGCCACCACAGCCAGAAGGCAGGGCTAGGCCGGGCCGAGTCCACCACAGAGCCAGTCCGGCCCTCTTTTTTTTTATTTTTACTTAATTTTATTTGGCCCAACCCAACTTAGCATGGACTAAAGCCGGGCGTAAGCCAAGGCTTTCAAGCCTGGTAGGGCATGGGCCAGTTGGGGACAAGGGCCCGGTCCGTTTGTGAAAGGTCTTCCGCACAATAAACGAATTTGTAGCCGGCAAGTCAACCTCAACTTGGCGTTTCTCGGAGGAATATAGTGACATCATCATTACACTTTGTCTCAAATAAAGATATCTCTCTCCGCCCTCCCCTATTGAATTATATATATATATATATATATATATATATATATATATATATAGTTTTTATAAGGTCGCAATATTAAACAATTTACGTGATTTCTATAAGGTTGCAACTTTAAACAATCCAATTAAAGCGTATCTTCAAATTTTATCTTGACATATAATTTTGTTATAAAAAAATCTTAAGATTTTTTTAAAATCTATTTTTATATCTAATTAGAAAAGTTTAAACTCAAGAAATGGTTAAAATCAAGTAGATCTACAAACATATGGAAATCTTGAAAATGGACGGTCTAGATAATGTGTTGCAAGATGCACTATTTCATGGACTCAAAAACTTTTTTTTTTTCATATTCACTCCATGTAGTGATTGTGATGATCAATTAGAGGGTTTTTTAACATTAAAACAACATTTTTCGATAGATTTTTAAGGTGCTTCTGTAATTCTACATTTTAAGGTCGCAACCTTATATAAACTTATGAGTAATGATCCTATGGGAACCTCTCACACCCATGTGTAGGACCCCAAAGGATCACCATTAAATTTGGTACACATCTCTAGAAAAGTTATCATATGGGTGTGGGGACTTAATGGTAATCATTTGGAGTCCTACACACATAGGTGTGGGAGGGTCTCATATGATCATTACTATATATATATATATCCCCTATGTCTACAATGTCAACAAGTCATTCAGGGTTGAACTAACATGCAAAATTATTAGAGAGGTCAAATAACATTTGAGCATTTTTTTAGATGATTGGCAATTGAGTAAATAGTCTACCTGTTAGATCTCTATAATTAAAGAAAGATAAGAATAACTCTAAAAAAACTAAAAATTCAAATAATATGTTTTTTAAGTTCTAAAACAATATAAAAGTAACAAATTTTTTTAAAAAAATTTGTATAGGTCATTTAAAAAAAATAAAATAAAAAAGATGATGGTGCCCCAGTGGTTTGATCGCTGTGAGTTTGATACGGAGAGGAGCATCAGTGTAAAAAACTACCCTTAAGTCGTTAGACTACATGGGCCCCAAAGTGTAATTGGTTACCAATTGTAGTTCAAAATTAAGCACAAAGTGATTTGTTTTTTCAGGTGCTTCAATGGTTGGAATGGAGATATTGTACTACTTGACTTTAACTACTAATCAATCAAGGCCAAGCCCAAGCCCAAGCCCAAGCCCAAGCCCAAGCCCAAGCCCAAGCCCAAGCCCAAGCCCAAGCCCAAGCCCGATTCATGAACTTATGGAGTGAGCTTGATCTCCACAAAATTGTAATTTCATTCTAATAATTTCGTTCTGCTGCCTGAGAATCAAACATGCTGGCTCTCATCAAGCCACACTTGGTAAGTGCTAGGCTTGGGTTCCATCAAAAGTGTGCTTTAAATTATAACCTGAGCCGTTGGTACACGGGAATCGTAATATTAGATTACGGTGTGGTTTGTATACGGTGTCAACCTTCAACAATCTAAAGAAGGTGAAGCACCCTAAATCTTACTAAAAGATACAATTTTGGTATCAAAAACCTTTACGATAGTGTAAATGTCTATTTTTAGCCCTAATTAAATACAATTTAAAGCTCTAAAAATGGTGAAGATAGAGCGGATCTATAAACACTTAATTTTTAAAAAAATAGACAGCTTCGATAATGGGTTACAAGATGCACTAATTTTAGAATTTGAAATATTTTTCTTTTCATATCCGTGCATCTCGAAGTCCATATAATTACTTGCACGTTTTTATAATGTTAGACCAATCTTTAAAGATGGATTTTTGAGGTGCATGTTACTTCTATAATATAAGGTTGACGCCTCGTATTAATTATTGGAAAAGTACAAAAAAAGAGCACTTATTTTTAATATAAGAATGCCACAATTATTTTTTTCCACCAGATTTCAAATCAGGTCGTTGTGAGTGTCTCAATGACTAGGTTTAAAATTTAAAGAAAAAAAAAAATTGTTTCGAACTTTATAGCACCCCTCTAACCATCTAATTTGACATCTAATGGCCAGTAGCAATTACTCCTTACAACAAAAATATACTTTCATGGTATACAATCCCCTAAATTTTTTCATTAGAATAACGGCTTTATTCGCACTTTTCAATAGGAAGAAACGATTAACACCACCTCTTCATTTTGGTATGCGGAAATATTAATATTCGAAGGGAAATTTATCAAACTGCTACGCAATAGTCGACATCTTGTCCATAATTCTTATTTAATTTTAATAGCCCATCATTATTTTGATCAAAATTCAAATAGTTCAACAATTCACACATCAATGGGTTCCAAAGTTTATCAAATCATACGCTAGGTAAAATGCAAATTAGTCAAGATGTGTTTTGAAAATTTTCCCAAAAGCTTTTATCAACATGTCTATAAGAAATGGTGTTTTGAGTAAGGGTGGCAACAGGCCGGGGCAGCCCTTCCCCAAGCTCGATCCTTATCCCTATAAGGCTGGCCCAAGCCTAACCCGTCCCTACATGGCCAGCACCATGATGGGCCAAAAATAAATCAAAAAAAACAAGGCCATGACAGACCAGGCCAAGGCAGACGGGCAGGCATAGGCCCTAGCCCTGCCTTTGGGCCACAACAAACCAATTATGGGAAATTTCTAAACTAGAAAAGCCAAGATATTGGTGTTACAATTAGGGCTAGCAAGGGCAAGGCCTGCCCTAGCCTAAGCCTGGCCCGAGTCCCTATAAGGCCAGCCTGGCCAAGACCAGACCTAAGGAGTCCTGGGCCAAGCCCTACCATAGCCCACTAAGTGCCTAATAGACTCAAAAAATAAAAACACATGGTCAAGACCGATCCAAGCCCAACATTCGAGCAACATTTTGTGGCCCAACCCCTGAGGGGACCAGCCCAGGCCAGGCCAGGCTGCTTGGCCCATTGCAAGCCGTTTATATGACATCGAATTATCAATTTAAAACGCATGTTTTATTTAGTGAAGCCGATGGTTTTGCAGCCTGGGAGTTAAAATCTTAAAAAGTACCCCTTCAGCCAAAATGACAATGGTACCGATTGCTATCGTTTAAATATGAAATTAGAATGATGCTACAATAAAATGACCAGATTCAAAGTCGAAAAACACTTTTTCGAACTTTGTAATACACCACAAACTACTGGATCTCACATTTAATGGCTAAAGGTAATTGTGACATTGTATCGAATTCGAATGGGTCTTGCAATATGCAATACCTAGACAAAAGAACAAAAGAAGAAAGAATTAATAGACAAAATAGGAAGTTGGGTGGTTGGTTATAGACCCCTCTCAATCACCCCAAATATCTAGCTTTCTTTTGGACATGAAATCACTCCCCTTTAACCAATATACAAAAATAGATACATATTACATATGATCCGTACCAGTCATGAGAATTTTATGGTGAGTGTAAAGCACAGTGGCAGGCCAACAGGCCCACCCAAGTTTGGGTGCAGGTGCAGCCAAAAGCTCAAATTTATTGGGGTCCTTTGTGGGGACCCCACTCCACCCTTTTTTCTCTTTTTTCTTTGATCTCCAGCTGTTTCCCCTTTGTCCAATCCAAACCCATTCATCAACAAGCAACCAAAGCTATTCCCCTTCTCCCATCCTCTCCTTCCAGCCTGGCCAATTCCAAAGGATGTCAGGTTCCACATGCTATGCTCTCTCTCTCTCTCTCTCTCTAAAATTTGCTCCAAGTATTGTAAACATCAAAGGATAGTTACAGAGACCATAGTTGAGAGATACAAGAGAGATGGGGGGAGGGGGTCATGTAACCTCCCTGTTTGGAGGCTTTCCACATGTGCAGGTTGATACAGGCAATGTAATCAATGAATATAGATATATAATGGAGAATGAAAACAAGTTTCTAAGTCAGATTACCATGGCCGAAAATTGTCTCAAAGTGGGGTTTCCGACCAGTGTTAACTAGAGATTTCAGATAGAATTAGTTAGAACTGGATATGACTTTTTTCTACCGCAATGAGGCAGGTATAACCTTTTGAAAACAAATAGAAACACATTTTGCCAGAGACCCATGTGTGTGTGTATAGGAGAAGGAAAGCACAAGGGACTCAACCATAATTTCCCAATCAAATAAGTCAAGGACTGAGACTGGTTAGTTTTTAGCATGTAGCGCCTGAGAGTAAAGAAGGTTGATACAACAACACGAGTCTTAGTACTAAAATGTAAAATTCTATGCGAATGAGTGAATTGGTTCATTTTTCCAGGATGATCCCACCAGTACGGGAGTCGATCAGACTCGCCCATTAAGCGAAGGTCTGAGGTTCAATTCCCCACATAATGTGTTTCAGTTTTGACATAACCCATGCTACTCCGTTTTCACAGATCATATGATCTGTTGAAATATAGCTAGAAAGGCTAGAAAACCCAGAACAGGACCCAATGCAATTTACTAATCAACAGGTTTGCCGCATTTAAGGACTGCGATCAGAATCAACTTCATAATTTGAAAATTCATTCCCTTGTTTAAAGCATGAGACGACAATTTCAAGGGTAACAGGATCAAAACTGAAACATTTTGAACATGGGAAATTCATTCATGTTTAAATCCTCAGATGAGAAGGTCATAAACTCAAAATGGAGAACATACTGAGACCGAAGGTTATCATGGGGCTGATGAAGAAAGAAAGTGAGAGGTCTAAAGTTGGAGTAGAATCCAATTACAAATAATCTCAGTGGGGACCTCCTTAATCAAAGCTTGAACAGCTCTAATAGTTAAATGGCTGATAAAGCAGGAAGAGTCACGTGGCCACAGAAATGAGCAGTATTAACATCTAGGAATATCCAAATACAAGTAGCAATCAGAAAACATTGACAGAACATCCAAGATGCAAATGTAATTTTAAAAGGCAAAGGCTATGTTTTGCATTTGAGGAACGGTAATTTTCACCACTGATAATTACCACAAAAATTATAAATAATCTCACCAAATGATAAAATTTCCCACCAACATGAGACAGATTCCAAACATGGAGCCCCAATGCAAAGAACAGAGAGTTACTATAACCCTGTTTTCCCAGTGAAAACTACAGAGAGATGCACAGTAAAAGCTAAAGAAAAGCTCTCTGTGAAGGGGCTCAAAATTGGCTATTCCAAATTTCAAGACTGAGGAATTCACCTTTTCATCATATCCTCGAAGTCATGTCCACCTCGTCTTATTGCCTTCCCCGCTGCTTTCCCCTTCTCTTGTAACTTCTGTCTCCATCACCCCACGGTTCACATGATGAGAATCATCAACGCCATGTGAACGAGGCACTTCTCTTCCATTCCTTCGACCCTGCAAACAAGAAAACCAGAAAAAAACCAAGCATCAGAAGAAATCCCCATCTAGAAAACTCTAAATTTTGCTTTATTCATTCTTCTTTCATCCCTTAACATGACAAAACAAGAACTTAATGACACATGCAATTGAAGAGCAATACATTCTCACGGAATGGAAACTCATCAACTTCGAGCATGTGGATGACATGGCCCATCTTAGGCCTCTTCAGAGCATCCGGATCCACACATCGAAGAGCAACCAAAAGAGCTCGTTTTAAAGCTCGAGAAGAGGGCTTTTCAGACATTTTTGGATCCACTACTAGCTCAGCATTCCTACTTCCTACCATAGTTTTCAACCACTCAACCAAATTCACCTGATAAAATCAGTTCATAGAGTTACTTTCCCAAATAAATCTCATAAATAACACAAATTCCTTTACTTTGTGCATGAATCAAATTCACCTCTCCAGGGGGTCGACTGTAATCAACTGGGCTCCTCCCTGTAATTATCTCCATGATAAGCACACCAAAGCTATAAACATCGCTTCTCTCATTCAACATACCAGTGCTAGCATATTCAGGAGCCACATAGCTATCAAGAACATAGGCTATAGTCATTTACAGCACTTGAGAATCCTTAGAAAGATTGAAAATAAAATTTTAGGAAGGAACAAAATGTTACGATGAAATACTAACCCAAATGTGCCCATAACACGAGTTGTTACATAGCTCCTCTCTGAACCCAAGAGCTTCGCGAGCCCAAAATCTGAGACCTTGGGACTCCACTGCCGGTCAAGCAATATGTTACTGGACTTCACATCTCGATGAACTACCTTAGGCTCAAGCCCTTCATGGAGATAAGCTAAACTGCACATATATGAAGTATCAGATATAAGAAATATACAAAGAAGAAATTCTACCAAAAATTTATAGAAATTCACTCGTTATTTATGGATTGTGGTGGCTTGTACCCAATTTCAGCAAAAATGGACATACCCCTTTGCAGTTCCAAGGATGATGTTCATCCTGATGTCCCATGTTAGGAGGCTGTGTTGGCCTACATCCCCATGAAGCCATTGATCCAGATTACCGTTGTCTACATACTCATAAACAAGCATCCTAATCACCAAGACAAGAGAGAAACAAGACAAGATCAAGGGAAAGCAAAATGTATACGAAAGCTGATAGATGAAGTCAATTAGGGCAGAAGTTAACAAAAAAAAAAGGGAAAAGAAAACGGCCACAACGATACTGCAAAGTGTATCAATAGATGAAATAGAGAGGAACCCAAGTATTGGAGTAGAGAGAGAAGTGAAAAGCAATGAGATAGACAAATGAGAAAACCTGTAAGCTCCCTCAACACAGTATCCAAGCAATCTGACCAAGTTCTTGTGTCTAACACGCCCAATTGCTTCAACCTCCACTTTAAATTCTCTCTCAGCTTGACCCCTACAGTTCAATTCCGCCAATTCATCACTACCAAAATTGTCAATTAACTCAAAAGATGAGTAATTCAAGCTAATAACACCCCCCAACAATCAACAAACCACCAAACCATCATCAATTTGATAAAATCCCAATATCCCTTAAATCATGGAATGCAAGAAAAAAGACCAGAATTTATAAAATAAACAAGATGAATACCTGTTATTCAGCAAGTTCTTGATGGCAACGATGGTATTATCGAGAAGTACCCCGCGATAAACTATACCATAGCCCCCCTCACCAATCACATTCTCATCAGAGAGGCCATTCGTGGCAATTTCAAGCTCTCTGAGAGTGTACCAATGACCCCACCCCAAATGGGAGACCTCAGGAACAGCAGGAGGAGCCGAATCAACAGTAGAACGACTCTCACAACTCACCTGCCTATCCGAAAAAATAATTCGATGGTCTTTACCGATATCAATTTGTATATCCTTTCTGGGTTCTGAGAAAACAGCAGGGGAAGCATGTTCAGAGACATGGATTACCGATTTCTCGAGGTCAGACGATGGGTTATTGTTGTTGATTTCCTGAATCTCTCTAGATACTACAGGCGTGGTCGAGAATTGGTTATGGAGGTTGTGAGAGAAAGGGGTTTTCCGGCGAGTGGTGGCCGCCGATTTCCGACGAAAAGCTATGCAGAGAGAGAGGAGGAAGAGAACAATGACAATGGCCGCCCCAACTGAGATTCCGATGACTACCCATAAGCGGAGGCCAAAGATGGAGGTGGGTTTGGAGAGCTGGTTGTTGAGGAATGGCGCGTCGTAGAAAGACATCGCCTTTCTCTCTCTACAAAATCTCTCTCTCTCTCAAAATTTTTGCTCAATGATGTGGAGGCGAAACGGCCGTAGGCCGGAGTTTCGATTTCCCGGGCATTGCAGCGAGAACGAGATAGTGGTCTCTGGCAAGTGGCAGTGGAGAGTTGCAGAGCGAGAAGCAGATTTGATTAATATTAATAATAAATAAGAGAGAAGAGTGCTGGGACAGAAAGTGCGAGAAGTGGAGTCCATAAATAAATAAAAAAACAGACAATACCGAGATGGCCAAACGATCTTCTACTCCCGCGGGAGAAAAATGTCCATTTATTTCCTCGGATAAAACCCCGTTTAGGATGAATATTCAGACCTCTTTTTTTTTGGGGGATGTAACCTATTCAACACATAGATTAACCTTATAAAAAAAAAATTTCCGAATTATACTTTCAAAAAAAAAATAAGATCACGAGATTAAATATTAACCATCCAATTTTTTGGTGAGGAGATCTAAATATTTAAAATCTCTAATTTTAATATTTTTTGAGAATAATTATCTAGCGATCCTAAGTAATTTCTACAAAAAAAAAAGAAAAACAAATTGCTAGAAAAACACCTCTTGAAGGAGAGAGTAGAAGTACACAACGCACCCTAGGGAGTACAGTAGAGGTACATGATATAATTAAATATAGGATTGTCTGAAAGTGCAAAATGACCGAAACACCCTCGTCAATGGAGAGTGAGACTTGTGGTTTTGAAAAAGCAAACGATGCATCCAATGATTTAAAAGCGGATTGGTGACCCGGATCGGGTAACCAAAAAACAGATCCGGATCAAAAAATATGCGATTCGGATCAGAAATCGGGTGAATTGGTCAGAATAAAGCTTAAAAAAAATTCAAAAAAATTATTAAAATTCATTATAAATATTTTTTTTTAGGAATTCAATAAAAAACGAGAGTACTCCATTAAGAATTTTCATGTTTTTTAATGAATATGCGAATATTGATATGTAATTTCCCTACATGAACCGCCATTCAGCATTTAATTTACATCACACAAAAGGATAAACATAGAATTATCATGGAATAAGTATATCAACATACATGGACTACAATAAAGCATAAAATTAATAACATATGATCTAAAAATAAAATGATAGATGACGTTATTGTTCTTCTTGGTCACGCTGGTGCCATTGATTGAATTCGTTTAACAATTAATTGATTCGATCTAAAAACGAATCATCGATATTAGTAGGCGTCTGACTATTCCCAAATCCCCGAGTGTTAGTGTTTTATTGTGTTCCCAATCCAAAATCCCCGAAACTTGTCTATCCTTCATGCTCACCTGCACTGTCGTGCTCATCCTTACACTGTTGCTGTTGGGACTCGATATGTGAATAATATGGGGATAGGGTGGCCTCAGAATCATCATCTCTCTCATTTTCTCTTTGAATAATATGGATTAAAAAAAAAATTAACAAATTTTCAAAAAAATCGATCATGGATTAAAAAAAAAAATCACAAATTTTCAAAAATTCTATCATGGATTACAAAAAAAATTTCGATCATGGATTAAAAAAAAAATCACAAATTTTCAAAAAATTCAATCATGGATTACAAAAAGTTCGATCATGGATTACAAAAAATTCGATCATGGATTACAAAAAATTCGATCACAGATTACAAAAAATTCGATCATGGATTACATAAAATTCGATCATGGATTACAAAAAAAAAAAAAACATAAAAAAACAAAAAATTCCATCGTGTATTACAAAAAAAGAAAAAAACAATTCGATCATGGATTACAAAAAATTCTAACATGGGTTACAAAAAACAAAAAAAAACAAAAAATTCGATCATGGATTACAAAAAAAACAAACAAACATTTCGATCATGGATTACAGAAAATTCGATCATGGATTGCAAAAAATTCTATCATGAATTACAAAAAAATCGATCATGGATTGCATAAATTCGATCATGGATTACATAAAATTCGATCATGGATTACAAAAAAAAACAAAAAATTCGATCGTGGATTACAAAAAAAGAAAAAAACAACTTGATCATGGATTACAAAAAATTCAATCATGGATTACAAAAAAACTCTATCATGGGTTACAAAAAAAACAAAAAACAAAAAATTCGATTATGGATTACAAAAAAAAAACAAACATTTCGATCATGGATTACAAAAAAAAAACAACCATTTCGATCATGGATTACAAAACATTCGATCATGGATTACAAAAAATTCTATCATGGGTTACAAAAAAAAAAAAAAAAAATTCGATCATGGATTACAAGAAAAAAAAACAAACATTTTGATCATGGATTACAAAAAATTCGATCATGGATTACAAAAAATTCTATCATGGGTTACAAAAAAAAAAAAAACATTTGATCATGGATTACAAAGAAAAAAAAAAACAATTCGATCATGGATTACAAAAAAATCGATCAAGTATTACAAAAAAATCTATCATGGATTACAAAAAATAAAATAAAATAAAAATAAAAAAAAATATGTTCTTCGGTATGGGACTCGCCGATTCCGTACAGTGAATCGGCGAGTCACTGTGCAGAATCGTCCGGTTCTCTCTAGAACTGGACGATTCCCGTTTTTTTCACCGATTCGATCCGTCCATGGAGATTCTCGAGTCGAACAGGGCAAGTCCTGTTGGACTCGACGTTTTTCTAAACTCTGGTTGCATCGAATGCAATAATAACATTATGAAGGATAGTGGAAGAGTTTTGGTGTGATTAGAGATCTAAACATAGTAAAATAACTATTTAAGCAAAGATGTTCATCGTATCCAATAAAATCTACTAAAAATGAGCTCCTCCTATCCCAACCGTCGCCTCGCCTCGCCCTGTCCGAGCCAGTGTAGAAAAATCGAAGTCGCCTCGCCTCGCCCTGTCCGAGCCAGTGTAGAAAAATCGAAGTGGAATAGTTAGCCAGACATGGACTGGGAACCGCTCTAACCAATTCAACCCGTCTAATTAGACAAGTCTAATTAGAAATGTTAAAAAAATCTAATAATATATTTAAAATATATTAAAAGTTAAAATGAATGAAAAATATAAATTTTAAACAATTTAAAAGTATTTTTAAAATTTTCTAAAAAATATACGTAAATGTAAAGACAAGTATTAATGACCAAAACAATTTTTAACTTTTTCCATAATGATGAAAAATATTAAAAAATAGATTACCAACAAAATCCCTTATTTTTTGGATTTTATATATATTTTTTTAAAAAAAATTAAAATATCTAGCAGGTTACCATAATCGGCTAAAACCGAGAGTGGCCGGTTCTAATCTAATCATGGGGCCATTTTTTCCTTAAATGATCCTAACCTGTGTCCCATAGAGTTGGACCGGGTCAAAAATAAAATAATAATAATAAAAAATAAACAAATAAGCAAGATGACCAAGCAAGCCAACAAAGCTGGCACTAGTCTGGCTCTCGAGGCACAATTTGTAGCCCAAGGCCTTACTTTTTTAGGGCCGGCCAACTGAGGCCCAATGTGCCGTAGGGCCCATTGTCGGTCCTTAACTCAAGAAATCTCTCTCTAAGTTGGGCAACTCTCTCTGTCTCTCAGTGATTGATTGAGAAACAAAGTCTCCGAGAATCAAAGCGATGGAGGAGTTGGTATCAACTACAAAACGGTGAGTGAATTCTCCAGGGCATAACTTTCATGAATGATCAAGTACCACATATGAAGAATGATTTGATAAGGCTGTAGTCATATCAAAATAAGTAAATCTTCACTTCATAACTCATTGAACAATGCAAGTAAAGCATTGAAAAACCCTGATGATCCCGAATTGAACATTGTGGTTGTAAAAAAAAAAAATAGACTGTAAAGCTCTAAAAATAGTGTATATTGTAAAATATTATCTAGACTTTAAAAATAAATGTTGTACCATTTGTTGAGTTTCAAATTTTGTTGGTATTGAAAATTGATTTTAGAGCCATCATAGATATTTCCGTTGCTTAAAGTATTTTTTGGACGTGGATTTGAGGTGAGAGTTTATTTTGCTTTCATAAAACCTAGGCCTTATAAAAACCACGTCCTCTGGATATTGAGCCTTTCCTACAGAACAACCCAGTGAAAGTTCGTAAATAACCGATATACACCCTCGCCAAGCGCTTGTGGGCGAGAGGAGGGAGGTGGGTAGTTTAGGCATTCAGAAATCTTGAAAGAGAGTTTCGTATTTAGTTGAAGGAATTGGTGGGCAGATCTCATTAGCCCGTGGTGTGGTCTTTCTAGGGCTTATTATACACTTACTCTGGCCAAAACACATATTCAAGAGGACTTTTTTTTTTCAATTTAGAATTCTGAAATTCATTTTAAAATCACTAAATGAATATTTTAAAAAACTTACAAGGAACTTACATTTCACTCTCTAAAAAGTAGAGGCTTTTTCTTTAATCTAATTAGGCAAATGTTAAAACAAGGCCTAAGCCCTATGAAAAAAAAGTAAAGCCGCCTCTCAAACCTCATCGAAAATTAGCCAGGACAGAGATACAAAGAGAGTAGCCACTGTTCACCACAGATCTTCGAACGCATGCACCCTAAGGGCAGGTGCAGCCCTCACCTAGTCACCAACCAAAGTGAGAGTTTGAGAAAACCAGAGTGAAAGTTCGAAAAAAAAAACCTTCGAATCAATCATCTCAACTTGACTAATATGGACGTGACAAAAATTAGGATTTCAAGGCTTCAAATAATATATTAAATTATAACACATTATCTAGACAACTCATTTTCAAGTGTTCATAGATCCATGAAGCCTGTATAATTTTTTGAGCTAAAAATTTTATAATTGATAATGGAAATAGATTGTAGAGCCATCATAAGGGTTTCCCACACCTAAAGTGTTTTAGATTATGATGTGAAGCTTTATTTTTTCATAAGCTCTAGGCATTATTGAAACTAAATCCATTTAATTATGTATCAATCTTGGATACTTCTCGAGGGTGTATAAAGTTTTTTTTTCCTATTTCGGAGGTTGAGATCAAATACATGTAGAGTTATGGAAAAATGAAACATAGGATTTCAACAGAGGGAGTAAATGCGAAACATGCTCCCGCGGGAGCATAAGATATAACTAATGGGGGAATAATTCTTTCCCGCCCCACCAAGGAGGACTTCACGTATTTATTGAATTTCCAGCTCTTTATTGGATGCCGTGCAAAGGGGGGAAGTTGACTACCTACATTGAATTGGAGGAGAAAAATGCGTGTCTTTGTGCCCTGTGACGCGTGCTACAAAACGAGTCATAAATTTAACCTCCAAATTTCAAACAGTCAAAATAAAGAGGAAGTATTCACATTTTCAGAGTTTCCAAAATGATATAAGAAAATATTTTATTCAACAAAATATTCCATGAGGGTAGCACAGGAGAACATTACGTTTGCTCTATTGGATAAATTAGTGTTCGACTTTTCGGGTGAGTCCGCTCGGACCCGGCCAAGTGACTCGCTTTCACCATCTTGATGTGCTCGAATATCCTGAAGTTAGGTGTCCAACTTAGGGATCTTAAAAAATAAATTCTAAAAGCGTTACATAAAATGTTTTAAAATGAGAATTTTTGTTTGTAACATGTTTTTTTTATGTGTTGTATCATTTTAGCAAAGATTGAAAAGTATTTTCGCCTTGAATACTTACTTTTTGACAATTTTTTTTTTTTGGATTATTTCAAAAATATCTCCGGTCACAAAATTGATTTTTCAAAATCTATTTTTATACTGTTATTTTAACCTCATTTAGAGGTGTTTTGTTTAATTTTACTTTAAAAATAGATTTTAATAGAAAAGTTACGCAAGTTAACTCTAAAATAATGAGATCTAGATGGAGCAACCTTGTGGCATTACCATGCATTAGTGTGGTATTAATGAGGTTGTGGGCTTGTCCAAACTATACCCTAGCATATCGCACCTGGTTATTGAAGGGGATTATGCCAATATTATTGCATGGTGCAAAGACCCAGAGCATGTGCCTTGGGCTTGGACTTCTATTATGGATGAGATTATTCTAAGTCTATAGGGGAGATGCCTATTGCTTAGCCAAAGAAAGAACACCGTCTTAGTTCTATTTTTTTTGTGCTCTATTTGTCTAATCTTATCTATTACTCTATTCTCTCTTTTCTTTTTTCTTTTCTTTTCTTTTCTTTTCTTTTTTTTTTTTTTTTTCTTCTTGGGAGCTGTCCCCCTCTTTTTTGGTCTTCCTTTTCATTTTTGTTTTTTTTGCTTTTTGTATCTCATCGTTATCTCAATGAATTATACTTGCCGTTTTTTAAAAAAAAAAAAAAAAAAAAAGAAAAAAATGGATAAACAAAGAAACATGAGGCCCTTATGAGTAACCCACGCGTGGGAGCATCCTATCATACAAATACTCCCTTAGGCAAAATAGCTACTTGAGGGATTTTCTCTTATCCAAAACTTTAGGATATTTCCTGAGTATCACTGCGTTATTGAACATCCAGATCATTCCCCTCAAAAATTGGATAATTGCTTTGCAATTTTGGGATGTCATTTTCTTTAGGCATGTAGAGAGTAAGATATTTTTTTTCTCCTTGAGTGAACTGCTGAGTTCTAGAGATTACATCCCCAAATTTGAGATCTAAAAAAAAATCTCTAACATGAGTTTTGCTCGAGAAAGTAAATGGATAGTATACTCTTGAAGGAGTATAACATCTTCTAGCAAAATTAGAGCAAACTAGTTTTGTAGTTCGTTTGGTGAATAAGCTGGAGGGATTATGACACTTGAGGCTGTGAAATACGATCGTCGCTCATCAAATTCAAATAACGCTATAGGATCTCTCATGTGCATCAGTAAGTGCGTGGGCCAGTGATCGTAAAATCGAATAAGAGGTTAACCAGATATGGCGTCGGAAGAATCTACTAAAATATAAAAATCATATAAATAATGATTAAAACAAAACACATTCAAATGAAGTTAAAAATTAATTAAAAAATTGATTTTAAAAATAAATATTAATGACCAAAACAATATTTAATATTTCCCATAATGTAAAAATTATTAAAAATGTATTACAAATCAAATTCTTTATTTTTGAGATTTTATATACTTTTTTTAAAAAAAAAAAAAAAAATACCAGTAGATCAACAAAACCGCTTGAAACTGGAACCGGCAAGGGGCCAGTTCCGATCTAACCAAGCGGTTACCGGTTAGATCACCCGATTTTTCTGACAATGGTGTGGGCACCATAAACAACTTGTCCTCCCCGATTTTTCTCGACTGGCTTTTTAGAGGGGCAATCTGGGTCACCGAATCATGTTTTTAAAACCTTGGTAGGAGCAATCCAACCCTCTCTATTCGTGGTTAGCAACATAAAACTCACTTTCTTTAACTTGAAACCCTTATCTCAAAAGAGTATCCAGATCATTTGCTTGGGAAACTTATGTGGTCAAGTTACCTAAATGCGTCTCCTTATTTACGCCTCTAAATACAAAATATTGACAATTTGGATTTAAAAAAAAAAACAATTTTGAGGGAGGATGATTTGTCCACCTTAATGAGTTTGTACGATTGTTTGACCATTTAAATGGTCTTTCCCCTAAAATGTTTTTCAAGTAAATATTTTTGGCTCAGAGCAAGGTAGATAAGGTGGCGGATGCAGCAACATGACATTTACAGTTCCATTCTCATGAAGACCCCCTAAAGCCCTTCCTTAATAATTCTTTTTTTAATTTTATTTAATATTTTCTTAGATGCCCTCCATATCCTTACCATATAAACTTTTATTTTTATTTTATTTATTTATTAATATCATTGATTCAGACTCATCTAGACTCGATCCAACGATCCGACACAAATTTGTGGAGAAATGATCTACTATAATTTTAATTTTAATTTTATTTATTTATTACTATATTTTTGAATCATCGATTTGAACTAATCAAAACTCGACACGAATTTATGAACAAATGGATTTTGAAAAACTGATTTAACAAGGCGTCGAATAAGACAATTTGGCAATAACGAACTCAAGCCTTCTTAATGTCAGTCGTGCATTTAGGAAGAAACAAAAATATGGAAGAGATGTCACAAGCATCAAACGGCGCTCATGAAGAAAATGACACACATCTTTAATGCGTTTTGTCCGCCATGAAATACGACTGTCACTATAGCTGACAGAATTCGAACGGCACTTCCATGATAGATATAGAACTTGATTGGTGGACACCATGTATGAGACGTTGCCCAATATTGAGTTCCAGACAGGTTTTAAGAAACGGATATGTCACCCAAATCACCTCTTTCAATTTCCGGCATGTCAACGATCTGGAGTGGCAATCCAAAAAACAAATTAGAAAAGAATTAAGTGGGCTTTGTTTGGTAAGAGAACCAGTCATAACTAATGAAAACTGACCGATTCAATAGTTAAAATAATAATAATAATAAAAATTAAAAATTAAAATTCTATGACAAAACCGACACGACTAACCGACCGATTCATGATCCAAATCACCAATTTTTTAAATCCTTGCTCCACAAGTTGCATTGATGTCAATTACAAAAACATGAAAAGCAAGGCTTATGAGGATCTAGACATGAGCACGTATACTATGCTCATGCGGGAGTAAACCGTGCATCTAATTCACCTATTCTAGTGTATTTTTTAATCCGAAATTTTGGGAACCAGATAATTATTTTCAAAACAAAAAAACTGTAGCTTTGAATTTTATAACATTTAGATCTAGCCTTTAAAAAATTGGAGGCACTATTTTCTCCTATTACATTAAACTTATTTTGGGAATTTTTTTTTGAATTGAGATTAGCCTCTAGAAATTACATCCCCAAAATTTGAAATCCAAAAAAACTTGGATGCGCATTCCCCTGTAAATAAATGGATAGTATACTCCCATGGGAGTAGGATGTCTTTTGGCTTTAGAAATATTATTAATACATAATCATAAAGTAGTAGGATATCTTAGAAACTAATCAAGAATATTTTGACATAAAGCCATACGGGTTTGCGTGTCTACCAAGAGCCTATGAGCGCATTGCACTTGGCTACTTATAAGAGCTTCTCTTCAATGGAAAAAGATCAAATTTGATTTTAGGAAGGGAATGAAAATCATCATCATCATCATCAGAGCATTTTCCCACCTATTTGTGGTCGGCAAATGCAAAACACATGTATACTCCGATGCCTCTGAATGCCTGTCACGAGAGGGACAGGAGGCACACATCAAGGAGCGAGAGAAAGGAATGGGAATGGAACGTAACTGGCATTGGTTTAAGGATCAATGGTATCTCATATTACTATATTTATAAAGAACAATACTCTTCCCAGTTCAAAATTCAAACTCTATATGAAATCATGAAGGAACAAAATAGAATTTTCTAACCATGACCGAGGAATAATGAAGCAGAAGGGACAGGAGCTCAAGATTCAGAGCTTTAATCAACCACATTTTCAGATATTTCTAATTCTTATGGTACAAATGCAGTCAGCTTTAAACCAAATCTTAATGAAGATTAAACTTACAATAGTCCAACCTTGAGGTCACCATCCTTCACTGCAACTCTTCAGAGTTGAAAGTAACAACATTCCCCTCGAAAGCCGCATATCGATCATCAACTCCCAAAGGGTTGTCACTTCTTTATGAGAAGAACCACAGTGTGAGCTGCAATACTTCGGTTCTCTCCAAGGCTGTCAACCTTTTCATGAGTTTTCGCTTTAAGATTGACTACGCTAGGATCTGCTCCAAGAAGCTCACATAGGTTGGCCCTGATTGATTCTTTGTGGGGGCTCAGCTTGGGTCTCTGCAAGATGAGGGTGGCATCCAAGTTACCAAGTTCATAGCCTGCCTCATGCATAAGCTTCACCTAAGATAACAAGCAACTCAGAATGTGAGTGCTGTAGCTTATGTTTAAAATCAATGGGTTTTTGGTCAGTGTTATAAATATTGTGTATGCAGGCCAACAAATCAAATTTGCCGGATTAATAATTTGCATTCCACGATGATCATATTGATAAGGTCCATGAAGTTATTTTATAACGCGTAAAGTACATGAGGTTGTCATGGATCTCAATGGAAACTTCAAGGTCTATGAAGTTCTCATTGAGCTCTCACACAAAATTCTAATCGTTAATTGGAAAGCAGAGAAGGGCATTCCAACCCAAAACCAAAGCTTTGCAACTATGACAACAATGCTGCCAAATATGGGAAACATTCATTGAAGGCCTGATTCACTTTTCTACCAATCCAGGGGGTACCTTATTCACATTCCTTTTACTAAGCCTAACATTATATTGCCGTCATTATGCCCATAGGATCTCCATATATTTCTATAAATTTTAGTTACCCTCTCTGCCTGACACATGAACTACTATAATGGTAAATCATGTGTATGTAATTCTTTCTGTGAAATAGACACTAATCTTCATTTTTTTCAGTATCGAAGCTATAGATAGTCCTTATTTTGGATAATCCGTCCTTATTTTGAATAATCCTATCAAATTGAGAAAATGAATTATAATTAGTTAAGATGAGAAATTCATGAATGTATGTGCAGATAATATATCATCACATAATAACCCAAATGATGAATTTTCTGTCAGGATTGTGCTAAATATCCACTCAACCATCCTAGTACCTAAATTTTGGGACCCACAAAAGTTCCATTAAAAAATAGATTTCTACATGTTTGAGAATCCCCATAATTAGGTAGAGGTGTTGCTTTGCTGCAACTAATGGATGATGAATATTACAACAATATAAAGGCTCTCAAGATTTCCTTACCCAGCATCATGGGTCAAAATATTCAACTTGGTATTCTGCATAAACTGGAACATTCATGTCTAGGGCTGTAGGGCAAAGTCTAGGGCTGTAGGGCAAATTGGCTCAGCAAGAAATTTGAACACCAAAAATTAACATTTTCCTAAAAGAAACAGGATTTGCTAAACAGGGAAAGACAAGCAAGTCTTCAAACCCATAATCATCTGTTGAAAAACTCAGGTAAGTCAAGTTCGCAACTGACCTATGTTTTCAAAGTCAGACCCCTCTCAAGTCAACTTTTCTTGGGCAAGCAAACTCCGCAACTCACCCAGATTTAAAAAAAATGGTTTATATTCAAAAGTCAATTTGACTCGGGCAAGCCAAGTTGACTAGGTTGGACTTTTCAAACGATGCCAATCATGTCTGAAACCCAAAATCACTGACTTATCTGATATTCTGGTCAAAATTCAAAAAAACCTCCTGATTGGAATTCGCCAACAAGCCTGACAACAAGGGAAGGGAAATACTTTGCCATATCAAAAACGTGCCAATCCATGGGCAAGTGTCATTAGGCGAATTATCTAATGGTCATAGATTTTAAAATTTCATGCATCAACCAGCATATTAGCGCATGAAGTTGTGAAATTACACGATGTTGGAAAAATGGGGATAGCATGGGTTCATAACGGTGCACGGCGAACAAATTAAAAATTAAACTTTATGAGAGCTGCTTGCACTTAGTAAGTTAGGATGGAAATTTCAACAATTCCTAAAATATTTGCACTTTCTGAAAAAGAAAGATTTTGGACTGTAGCTACTGCCGAATCCATACAGCCAATCATTCAATAGAGCGGGACAACAAGAAGGTATATTCGTAGTTGTTAAAATAGTCCTGCTAGAGACATGTTTGTCAAGCAAGATAAACGTATCTGAATCCACATGGAAAGGAAAGGATTCATGGGAAGTTACAACAAAGTTAAATGCAGACTGCCTATCTAACACAACCCTCCTCCTTTACCGGGGCTTGGGACCGGCAAAGGATGGCCACGGCGTAGTGAACAATGCAAATCCCTTCAGATATCATAGGCTCAACCAGTGATCAAAATCACCTCTGTCTTCCTAAAATGCTTTTGTGACACAGGCTTGGGCTTGACTGGTTACAACATGCCATGTTTGAATAGTACCAATGAACTACATAACCAATAAAAAAAAAGAACGAGAGAGGACAAAGAAGTATATTTCTCCATTGTCTTTGCCTTCACCGCATAAATTTTCAACCAGCGAGGATGAACATGGACAATAAAGGACCATTCAATCCATGATAAATTCAGTCTTCCATTGATCTAATCCGTAAAAATTTTCCGCCTGCCAAGTCTTTGTGGCAGCAAGCAGTAAGCAATGTTCAGTTTCTAGAAAAGCTTCCTAACCTTCATCTTTTACTCTGCTGGATCCTTTCAATGCCATGTTTAGGATCATTCTCCCTTTCTCCCTAGCCTACCGACCATGATGGAGACCATAGAACTAGAAGCATGATTTGAGGAGTCAAGCATCAGCCATCAGGGAGTGGTAACGAGTAATGAGTGATATGAGCCACACATTTCTATTCAAATTTAACCATATGTCCACATCTAGTGACCTGACTCATCAATGCACAATACACGTAAAGAAAGAGATCGGCACCCCGCATACCACCATGCCCTTTATCAAAGTCATCAAGATCATTATTCAAATTTAACCACATGTCCACTTCTAGTGAACTGACTCATCAATGCACAATACACGTAAAGAAAGAGATCAGCACCCCGCACAAGACCATGCCCTTTATCAAAGTCATCAAGATCATTCTAGCAAGAAGCCTTAATTTTTTAATGGCCCCAAAAGGATAAGCAGAGGGAAAGCTCTAAGCCTGACAATAAGGCCAACGTATCCGTCCCCAGTGCATCACAAATACACATGGACCCTGAGGCTATGCCAACACAATGAACCAAGAGTTGCCATCAAATATCAGTATTCAGTGGCACCCTGTGAAATGGCCCATGCCCACAATTACCTCAGTTCGTAGCTTAGGTTGGTCACTTAGAGGGTTGGCATCCAATATCAGACATGGTCATACAGCTCCAAAATAAGATACATGGATCCCAATGGTCCACATGAGCACGCAATACCAGATATGTTCCCAGAGAGTCCTGCACAATATGTACAGGTTTGATTAAAGATCCTATTCTTTCTCTACTTCCAAGTGGCTCAAAAGATGACAGGAACACATCTTCTAGATAATGTTTCCGGTACTTTATCTTGTTATAAATTTAATCTAAATATCGTATGCCATTATTGTGTTTGCGTGATCATTGGGATTTGTATCTCAAGATGTCTACTAAATGTAGGAGCCTATGCTTCTATACGGGCATTCTCTTCCCTAAGTAAGATTTGTAGAGTAAATAAAATGGTCCTATAACAAGTTACATCAAAGTTTCTTCTCTTTTATTTTCATGTGCTTCTCTCTCATAGTTCTCTATTTTCCTTTTAACAAGTGAAATTGCTCTATTGCCCAAACTTTCGAAATGATCTTTTAAACTTCTATCCCATTCAAATAGAGGCCTCAATCATCACTAAAAGACACTCAAATGCCACAAATTAAAAGCCCCATACCATCGTTAAGCCTTGGTTCCGGATCTACCTCGATCTATAGATTGTAGAGGTTTCACCCAAACCTTAAATTGAAATTCAAAATCACATATTTGTAAATTTAAATCACGGATCCAAAGATAACATAGAAATAACCCTGAACTGATATTTTCAAGCCGTAGCAAACCACCATGTGGCTGCAAAATTTAGAAAGCGCATTCAGTTTTCCTCCCCAAGGCATTCACTTTTCTACCCCCACTTATTCACAAGAAAGTGTCAGACTTGGGTATTTGTGGAGACTTGGGTAAGACTCAAGAAACCGCTGGGGTATGTAACCGGGTACTTCAGTCAAAATAACAAGTCACTAGGGCCCTCTAGAGCTGGCAGGGCATCAGTTCCACATGAGTCATGTGATTGCTAGTTAGACTTGCTAGGCCTTTGAACTAGGGGTGGCAATGGCCTTAGCCTGGCCCTAGTCACCATAGGCCTAACCCTGCCAGACCCTGTCAGGGCTAGGGTGGGCCAAATACAATAAAAAAAAAAAACAAAAAATAAAAACTAAGGTAAAGGGGTTCGGGCCAAGCCGAACGTGTCACTGCCCAAGCCCAAGCTAGACCAGGCCAGCACCGGCCCTTGCCCAGTCCTCGTACCAAATTTTGTGGCCAAGGCCCTATTTGTTTTTGGGCAGCCGGCCCATTGCCAACCCCGCTTTGAACATTGGCATAAAACCATGCTATTAGAAACATAGCGACCAATCTCATATTCAAAACAAAGAGTATGGTCTAGTTCAACCAGTCAATCAGAAGCAGACTCGGTCAAGATTTGGATCTTCCAAGTAGCAGGTGTTAGTTTGGAGTGACACGGGTGGGTCTAAGTCATCTCACTCAAGTTTGAGACGGAATCACCGAGGTTTAAATCATAGTTATTCGGATCGGGAGCGAGAACAGTACCGGGATCGGGATCGGGATCGGTATCGAGATTGAGGAATTGTGAAATGCTAGAAGATCTCTATGGTTGGAAAAGCTGTCCGTAGAATGCACATGTTAGCGATCAAGATCCCAAATGTTAGGGATCAAGATTCCAACCTTTTGGGGATCTTGATCCCGACCTTTTGGAATTATATCCCAACTTTTTGGGGATCTTGTTACCAACCCTAAAGTGTATGATAATCTAGGATTATATATACTCTCTAAAGTAGGGATCTTATTATTGATAGCAAGCAAGCAATAGTTGTGTTGCTAGTTGGTTATAAATAAAGAAAATCATTAGTTTGGTTGTTATCTTGGTCATTTAGGTTAGGATCGAGATCCCTAACAGCAGGAATCGGGATCCCTATGAGTGGGGTTCGAGATCCCAAAATTTAAAAATCGAAATCCCTGAAAGATCCGTTCTGGGAGAGACGGAATCAAGATCCTAGAAGGGATCGCCTACCAAAATAGGAGATCCCAGTAACTATGGTTTAAATTTTCAAATGGAACCAAATTAAAGCCAAACTGTCCAAGTCACAAGTTTCCAAAATATGCTACTGTTGAATTCTAGTTCAATTACACCATGGTCTAAATGGGGATCTCCGATAAAATAATCAAATATTGGAGAAACCAAAACTGAATTGATGAATTTCTTGCCTAGATTGCCTAGAAGATAATGAACCTGAAGAAGCTGGCCTTGGATTGAAAGTACTTTATTATGTGAAACCCATTTTGGGAGCAAAAAGGTTTGGGAGGTATTACTAGACCAATCTATGCTAGCATGTGATGTACACTTCAAGTTGAACTCTAAATAAAGCCCCAAAACATTACCAACAAACATAAAATAGTATAATCCATGCATTAATAGATATAAGAGTCTTTACCTTTTAGATCTAAATATGAAAAAGACAATGAATATATAATACAAAATTGGATTATCTTTAGCAACAAATAGGAAAGAAGTATAGAGATGAGCAACATACTGCTTCTCTCATGAAGACAGATGATTCTGCTCCCCGCCATTTAGGATCACTATCAGGGAAAATTTGGCCAATATCCGGAAGTCCAAGAGCCCCCAAAATTGCATCGACCACACAGTGCAGGAGCACATCACCTATAATTATAATTTTCTTTCAAACAATCAGATATGATTTTAGGCAAGAAGTCAAAATCAAGGTAGTCACCATAAAAGTTAGCTAATTTAAACAAGAAATGAAACTTCTAAAACGCAAGAAAAATATCAAGGACTCAATTAAAAATGGAAAATGGTCCCACAAAAACTTATGACAACCAAGCATAACATTATTGGGAAACTCCATAAGTTTAAGCACAAAACATGAAGGCTCCTTGGATGATTAAAATAGCGAAGAACACCGTTAATCTATTCAAAATAATGCACGAATGTTTCCTTCAGGGCAAAGCATGGAATATATTAAAACAGAAGTATATAATGATTCTGAAACCCAGTCATGAAAATGAATGAGATATCACAGGACAGTCAAAAAATAACAAGCCTTTCGTATAAACAATACAAATTGAAAAATTAATTTTCCTCAATATTATCCGCAAGTACGGAATTACACCATGAGAAAATGCATACACAAAAATTACTTAGTTAAAAAATTTCTTAACATGGCAACTAATGAAAGCAAACACAAACATGCCTAATTTATTCAGGAATCAATATAAAATCCAGAAGAATTACTCCAGAGACAACAGGTAAACAAAATTTACCCGAAATAAACCAAAGCAATCGAGATACCAAAGTAAACACAAGCCAATTTTCTACAAAACAGACTACGGAGAGAAAAAGCCATGATTCAAAGGAGAGCAATTTACATGGAAGAACAAAATGAAACCCTAATCTCACCATCAGAATGAGCCTCACAACCTCTATCATGGGGTATATTGATTCCTCCAATAATGAGAGGCAAACCAGGCTCAAGCCTGTGAAGATCGAAGCCATGCCCCACTCTAAAAGGCGGTGAAACCCTAGGTTTATCGGAGCTCCTCTTTGTCTGCACCTCAACAGCACTGTTCATAGCGTGACATCGCACCTCCACTCTTCGCCCAAATTCGCTAGAGCTCCACAAAATTGAACTGAAAAAGAAACCAAATTTAACAAATCAGATTAGAGAAACTAGAGAGAGAAAATCATATAGAGAGATTGAGGATGGTGAAGACCGTGAGTTAGTGAGAGAAAGGGGATTGATAGGAGAGAGAAAGGGTGTACTGGCGCGGGTTTTAGAAGGAAACTTAGTGGTGAAAAGAGAAGGAGTTGGAAGAAGAGCCGCCATTGCCTCCTCGTTCCGCAGGGCAAACGTGGTCCGCGTTTGGAGTTAAAAATGGCAGAGGGCGCACGCAGATAGAGACAAGAACCGGGAATCATCCATCTCCCCTCCACTTAACCAAGTGGAAGCCCATGCATTTTTAAAAACGGAAAAGTTTATATAGAGCCGAGGCCCTAAACAATCAAATTAGAGCCTACCTCCAAATTTTCACCAAAAAATATTGTTTTGATGCTCAAATGTCTTCATCTCGACATCAAGATGCATGGACATGAGAAAAAAATAAATTTTAAATTTTTAAAATAGTATATTTTGTAACGTATTTTTGAACCGTCAATTTTTAATATTTTCAAATATCATACATATGTTGATTTACACTATTTTTGAAGCTTTAAACTTTATAAATAAATATGAAAATATATTTTTACACTATTTTTAAGCTTTAAACTTTATAAATAAATATAAAAATATATTTTAAGGCTATCACAAAGATTTTCAGTATTGAAATCATATTTCTCGACACGATTTGAAGGTGATCTCTAATTTGATTGTTTAGAGCCTTGGTTTAATACAAACTGCGCCATTTTAAAAATGGGTGCGGTTTGTACATAACCCCTAAACAAACAAATTAGATCCTACCTTGAAATAGTGTCGAGAAATATGAATTTAATACTGAAAATATTTGTGATAGCTTTGAAATATATTTATCTTTATTTATAAAGTTTAAAGCTTTAAAAATAATGTAGATCAATAGATCTATGAAAACTTAAAAATCTTGAAAATTGATGATCCAAAAATGCGGTACAAAATACACTATTTTCAAAACTTGAAATCCATTTTTTTTTTTCATGTCTATACATCTTGATGTGAAGATGATCAATTTGATGATATTTGGGCATCAAACGACTTCTTCCCGTAAAATTTTTGAGGTAGGCTCAAATTTAATTTTTGAGGTAGGCTCAAATTTAATTGTTTAAAAATTGGATGATTTCTATTTAATCTTGAAAAAAGGTAGGCTCAAATTTAATTGTTTAGAACCTCGGCTGTATATAAACTTTTCCCTTTAAAAATTGGATGATTTCTATTTAATCTTGAAAAAAGTTGCAACCTTAAGATGTAGAATTAAAGGTGCGCTTCAAAAACACGTCATAAAAAGTTGTTTGAATGTTGGAAAACCCTTTAATTGATCATCTCAGCATCGAGATGCATGAATATGAAAAGAAAAAAAGATTTAAATTCAATGAAATAGTGTATCTTGCAACACATTATCTAGACCATCCATTTTCAAGATTTTTGTGTGTTTATAAATCTACTTGATTTTAACTATTTTTATAATTTAAAATTTTATAATTAAAGATAAAAATAAATTTTCAAGCCATCCTAAGAATTTTTTATATTAAAATTCTATTTACGATAAAATTTAGAGGTGCACCTTAATTAGATTGTTTAATGTTGCAACCTTATGGAAACCACACCCTTTCATCTTTTATGCACTTTTTTTTCAAGTGCTTAGAGTGTAGGGGTGGCAATAGACCCTAACCCAACCCAAGACCTGAGGGGTAGACCTGAGTCTAGTTTGGGTATGGGTCCAATACTTGGACCCGGCCGGTCGGGTAGGGTCCAAATCTTGGACCCAAACACTATTCGGATCCGGGTCTGAGTCTAAGTTCGATCGGGTCCGATTAGATCCGAATCCGGTAATATTTTTTAGGTCCCAATACATGACATATATTTAAATTTACTTAAATACCTAAATATTTTGAGTTTTGGGTCAAGTCTAATCGGATCCTGTCAGGTCCGAGTCTAGGTCCCACTCTATATTTTCAAGTTCAGGGCCCTGGATCCAGACCGAGACCGACCCATTGCCACCCCTGTTAGAGTGTGCAGTTAGGAAAACAAATTATATTGAGGATAATCTGTATTAAAGATGTTATATTTCTAACATTCTGAGTCCTAAAACTAATGGCAAGTGGGGTTTTACCCGATGGACTAGATAGACAGTATACTCCCTGGGGAGTAGGATATCCTTTGGCTTCAAAAGTTGGAAGGAAAGAAGCGAGATTCTAAGAAATATGGACACTTGTGTCAAGGGTCAGAAACAACAGGTTGATATTTAGTGACATAGATAATGTGGCGATATTTTCAGATATAGACATGACACCTCTATTTAGTGTCCAGCCTCTTTCTTTTAGAAGAATGTAAGGGGCCATTTTCTTTTAAAATTCAAAATATACTTTAGAAATAAAAGTAGATAATTTATTCATATTTAGATACGTCAATGTTGAAATATCCATTCTTTATAAATATTTTCTATTTTCTATTTTAAAATATAAAAATTTGAAACGTTCACTTTTTAAAGCATAGGATTGTCCATGTTTTACGGAAGTTAATTTTGAAACGTCCCATTAACATAAATTAAATTTAAAAAATTGTTTGTGTTTATATATGAAAATTTTCCATGTTTCAAAAAGTCAATTTTGATCATTTTATATTTTCAAAACAAAACAAATAGTTTTGAATACAAAATAAAGGACACTGATTTCATGCAACGGTTGTATCATATTATAATGCAACAACTTTAAAAAACAATATTAAGGTCATTTATTTGATCCAAATTTTAAAATATACCGTCTTTTCATTCAAATGAACAATCACAAGAAAGAAAAATTTGAAAACGCAGCCTAAACTTAGTGGGCTAGCATTTTGATTACCCCAGTGTGTTGCACTTAGTGAAAACATACCCTTTTAGAAAGAAGAAATCTAGGGTTTCACTTTCTCCATATTGAAGTCCGGTATTGTGCTATATACCTACAACAAGTATGCCTCGGTGACTTTATTTTGCATCAAAACACCCCCAAAACAGGTCCATTGGCCACTTAGGCCCTATATGTGCACAAGGATCGCATGTGTTTTCTTTGTTTGGTGTTTTCTTTCGACAAAACCATTTTACAATTGAGATGTCCACAAATAAAATTATTAAAAAAAATAAAAAAATAAAAAATCATTTAAGACTTCCTCTTACATGACAAATTATTTTTGGCTTCAATAAAAAACGAATTTGAGGGAAATCAAGTTCTAAGTTTTTAGCCTAATTAACATGAACTATCCATTTTGATAAGATGCTTAGATCTAAGCTTTAGAAAGATATTTTCAATTTTTTTAGATAGCTTAAGAACTCTATTAAAAAAGAAAAAAAAAAATGATTAAGTTTGTAAAGGCTTAGATCTTGAAATTCACCAAATGAATGATCTAGATTCGTTGTTGAAGGGGACTCATTTTGAGCATATTTAAGATTCAAATTGAACTTTTTTTGGGGGCTTGATTATTGAGATGAAGAGAGTGTGTGTGCAAATTTTTGGGTCGTACAAAAACCACAAACATGGTTTTTTAGAAGTGTGGTTGCATTATAATATGATACAACCATTGCATGAGCTCACTACCCCAAAATAAAATAAAAAAATTTATGTTTTTAACAAGGTTTATGTAAGTCATTATTTCCATAAATAAAAGTAGTAAAGGATGAGGTTTTTATAATGACTAAGCTTTATGAAAACAAAATAAAGCCTCGTCTCAAATCCTCATCCGGAAAGCGATTTAGGAAAAAGGAAATCTTCATGATACCTCTAAAATTAATTTTCAAAACCAACAATAAAAAGTTGAAACTAAAAAATGATACAGATCTAGATAATTTGTTACGATATACACTATTTTTGGAGCTTAAAATCTTATGTTTTTTTGAGCCATTATATTCAAGTCAAGATAATAGATGTAAATGTTTTTTTTATGCTTGAATTGTGATTTTGGATGACTTATGAGGTGAGGGCGCTACTTACTCTGCTAGGCCTGCAGCGCTATCAAACCATTTTCTATAAAGGTTTACTACTATTTCATGTACTAGTGAAACCTCCAGGATTTCTTCCCTTTAAAGTAGCGAATCTCCATCTCGCTGGGAATGTTCATTTACCTCTTATAGAAACTACACGTAAATTTCAACTATTAATATGTCACGTGTAATGCATGTGATATTCAATGAATTTCTAACTTATAAGACTTGTCTTTTCGCTTCATTAATATGCGGCGATCACGTCAAATTTAAGTTACATATTTCCACTTTGTCCACCCAGCTCTGTGCGATATCTTCCTCAATTTTTCTATTTTTATGGATTATCAACCCAAAATAGAAAAAGTATACACTTTTTAGTATTTTTTAACCGTCAATCTTAACTACTTCATCGTCTCTATTCCTATTATTACCAAAACTTATATTCTATATATTTTGTTTTAGTCCAGCTAATTTTAAAAGTTTTAGATTCTAGAGGACTCCTCCAAAGTTCTAACTTTGTGTTAACTCCAATTAGAATCTCATTTATTAAAACTTTGCCTTTTATGAACAATATACACCACCATACTTCATTTTGAAGGTGACTAGTTAAGTCATCTATAACTAAGATTGAGATACAGGCTCAATGCTGACCGTTGATGTAAACCACTTGTCAAAACTCACTCGTATATCCATTAATTATTCGTACACTCGTTAGCGCTCTCTCGTACATATCTCTTACCTAGTCGATATAGTGTCTGGATATTCTTTTCTTTTCTAACATCCGTTAAATCAAATCTCAATATACTTTATAGAAGCCTTATATTTAATATGAAAATTCCATGATTTCGCTTTTTGGAAAAACTTTTCGGCATTTTTAACATCACGGGATTTAATTACGATGATAGAAACGTACAACGCACCCCGCGGCCCCCTTTTTTTTTAAAGAAAAAAAAATGCATGTAAAATGCACTTGGCCCTCGCTAGTATGATTTATATGATGGCGGGCGTTTAGTATTTGTCTTTTAACAGGTATGCCGTCTCAGTCACTGGTGGAGTAACAGATTTTCTGTCTCTAATATAATTAGCACGTAAAATAAAATGATCTATTCGATTAATATAATTGGATAAAAAAAAAAAAGAAAAAAAAAAAAAGAAAAAAGAAGAGCATAATGTCAATTTACCGAGCATTTAAGTAAGGAAAAAGATTTTATAGAGCCGAGGCTCTAAATAATCAAATTAGAGCGCACCTCAAATTTTTCACTTAGAAGAATCTCAAATTGATCATTTTGACATCAAGATGCATGAAAAAAAAGAAGATTTCAAGTTTTGGAAATAGTGCACCTTGTAATGTATTTTTGGACTGTCAGTTTCAAGGTTTTCATAGATATGCTCGATCTACACTCTTTTTTAAGCTTCGAATTTTATGATTAGAGATGAAAATATATTTTAAAACTATCACAAAGATTTCCAGTATTGAAACTACGTTTCCCGATACTATTTGAAGGTGTGCTATATTGTGATTGTTTAGAGCATCGGCTCTTTACAAATCACACTATTTAAGTAATGGTGCAGTTTGTATAGAGCCTAGGCTCCAAACAATCAAATAGAAATTTTATTTTTAACAAGTTAGATTTAGTTCCCTTAGATCCCAAAAAAAAAAAACAAAAAGAAAAAAAAAAGAAAAAAGAAAAAAAAAAGAAAAGAGGTTCTAATTTCTAAAGGTTGGGGGTTGTTATGTACCCCCCAAAACTTTCCTCTCTTTCTTCTGGTGGTGGTGGTGGTGGGTGTGTTCTTTTCTTTGGGGGTGTGTGTTGTCAGAAGAAGGATTTATGCCTTTTGATTTACTGAAGTTAAAATTTTTGGGATAATTCAGTTTTGAGATCTCTCACACTTGTAACATGTTCATGGTTGTAGGTACAGTAATAGAGCCTCAAATCTTCCCTTGGGATTTCTTCATTACTGATATCAAGGTATAAGTATACAACAAATAAGGACAATTATGATCATGAAGAAATAAAAAATCTTTTTTTTAACACATACCCAAGGGAATGTATAACTTGTCAGTCCATAGAAAGAGGGCTCTTTTAAGAAGAGCATGTGGGTTTTACTAAGAAGCAAGTGTTTATATTTGATTCATAATTCTGAGAAATGATACCAGGATTAAAGATAAGGCTCTAAGTATAAAACTTTTGGCGAGTGTTTATTGTTATTTGTGCGTAGTTTCTCCTGGCTATTTGAGTTTTATTGTCATTTATGTGTAGTTTCTCCTGGCTATTTGAGTTTTATTGTCATTTATGTGTAGTTTCTCCTGGCTATTTGAGTTTTATTGTCATTTATGTGTAGTTTCTCCTGGCTATTTGAGTTTTAACATACCGTTAATGACTTTGGCTTGAGAAACTAACTAGAATTCATTAGGTTTTTTAGAGTTCACCTTCTGTCCTTGTTTTTTGGTATTCCAGTGAGTTTGTTATCATGGTTTTCTTTTTGGTGATTTATTTTGTGACGTAGCCACAAATAGTCATTTATTATATGGATGCTGCAACATATTAACTTGTAACAGAAATAAGGTTGCGATAATGTGCGCTAACTTGTAAAGATAAGGATGTAATAGAAATAAAGTTGCGATAATGTACACTGTCGATTTTATTTGGAAGTTGTAGATTGGACTGTCTTAAAAGATGCATCACTTTTTTTCTTTTTTTTACTTTAGGTGAAATAGTGACAAATCTACATCATCCAACTGAAATAGATGGTGTAGAAATTGCAACTTTGTTTCTACAGGTGCGGTTGCCGCCTTATATAAACAATAAGGCTGTCTTATTTGCTTTGAGATTCTTTCAAATGATCAATTTTTGCTTTTTTACCGGTGTATGAAATGAACAATTTTTTGTCATTTCTTTCTTGGCTTGTGAAGAACATTTTGATATGGAATGAAATTTGTATATCACTCCATGGTTTCCTTGCCATGGCATGGAGGTGACGAACTCTTTCCTTGTATATTTCTTTTCGCAAGTTTAGGAATGAGCTTCCAAATCCCGCTGCGCAACCTAAGCTATTGGCTTTTTACACAGATAAAGATCAGTATGTTATCTCAATATTTCATTTTCTTTTTTATGTTTTAATTTTTCACTTGTAAATTTTGTGGCAAGTTCATTCCTCAAATGAAATTTGAGGTTAAAATGGTTCTTGGTTAATGGCTAAAGTCTTCAAAATTGGATGAAATAGGCTTCTGCTTGTTACATGGTTTATTTAGTCTATTGTTTGGTGAGACTTTGAGAATGACAAGAGTTACAGATCTGTTGTGGACTTTGTCTCATTTTGCTTTGGTACTTTGGATTACTCTTCAGCACTCCAAAGTGTACGGCTGCCTCTTGTCCCTGAAATAGAAGAACTTCTCCGTGACGGTGAGGCAGCCACCTCTGTCAAACAAGATGGCTTTAGAAGGATCGCCCTATAGATAAAGGTGTCTCATGGTTGGTTAAAACTCAATGCAAATATCCTCTCAGCCTGGATCAAGCAAAGCTAGTAAGAGTTATAAATTATATTCTTCATATTTACGGGTTCTTATCTTCCAATTCACAACGATAATGCAGATTATGAGGGCTATTTTATGTTTTGCAGTCTATCACTAAAAAACAATCAAAATAACTCCGAGAATCAAGGGAAGGTCGCAATCTCTTCTTGGAGAATCTCAATAATAGGTTAGTATTTGGAAACCTATCCATGTTGTTGGAATAAAATGTTTGTTTAGCTCTTCCAAATGTTGCAAATAGAGATGGGTTTTTACATACATGTGTAATGGGCTATAAGTGATGGTTTACATCAGTTATCACATCAGAATTTTTCACTTGTATTCAAGCTAAGTCATGTCTTAAAGTATTGATTTCTTAAAACAACACAAGCTTGAACTTCTTCTGTTCTTTTTGTGTAGGATCATTCGAGCTCAAAGGGTGCTATGCCCTCAAAGCAAGGAAGGTCTCCTGTTGAGGATGTTCATGATGACGGATGTAAAGTCTGATGCTTGCAAGACAAGGATGATGATCAATTCAGTGGAGTGGAAGACCATGCATAAAGTTTTTCAACTGTTTAACAGCCAGATTCTTTGTTGTTCCTAGTGAGAGATTATTTACTGAGCAGGAAAGGGATCAACAAGTACAAAATATGGCTTATTTCAATGAGAAGATAACTTGGTTCTGTCTATATTTATATGGCTTATGTCGAGTGAATAAGAGTGAATAACATAATTGAAGTTATTATCGAGCCATACCATCTGTTGTTGCATGAAAATATTCAAAAGGAAAAAAATGGCTTTTCAGTTCAGATAAGGGAATCCAACTGTAGCATTGCCTCGATGGCCATTATCTATAGTGATATAGTTCCTCTGTTTTTTTTCTCACATAATTTGGTGCCACCATGCTCTGTTTTGAAGGTTTCAGCTTTCTGGCTTTTGTTCTAGTGTTGTCTGGATCTTCCATTGTTTTTCTTTGCCATGTATTTGGTCTTTCCATTTCATGATTTACTCGTCCACTACAGAAATTGAATGTAAATTTAGCCGCGCCATTAGTTGTAAATTAGACTGTTTGAGGCTCTGAGTCTTGGGTTGAAGGATGTTCATGCTACAAAAGCACTTAAAATGTTCTAGCAGACCAGAAGGCCTCATTCAAGCTTTGCTTTTTATCTCTTGGAGGAAAAGAAAATGCTCATGAAATTAGTCAGGGAAAAACCAGAATTCCTACTCCATCCCCTCCATACATACTTACATACCCATTCTCAAAAGTCGTAAGAGGATTAGGGCATGGAGACTACCATATCTGATTGCATTATCGTCGCGCGTGTACGTACATGTACGCACCATGAATAATTAAAAACGTCAAAGTGAGACAAACACTAATGTTGCAGGGAAAACAAACATGACCTCGTAAGGAACAAGCTCAACGCAGAGTTGTTCAAGGTGTCAGAATGCTAAAATGTGATGTTTCAAGGTCCATTCCTACAAGGTCCCAAGGAAAAAACTAGAAAGAACTATTTGATTGAGAATCAAATCAAAATTCATTAATTGTGATGAACGTGGTCTAATTTGCTGATGGTCCTGATCGCCCAATTAGACCCAAACTCAAATAAGAAAAGCCCAAATTTTGACCATTGACATAAGATTTCAGTCTCTGTTTGATCTAGAAATGGAAAGTTTTGTGAAAATTAGACAAGACAGAAACTAAAAATCAAACTTGGACCAATTCAAAAACAAAAATGCCCAAAAATTTATCCAAGATTTGGTTGAATTGCCACACATCTAACGATCTGAATGTCCACCAAATTTTTGGCAAAATTTGATCAACAGAAATGTTAAAAAGGGTATCAGAATCTGTATACTCAATTACATATCAAATCTCAAATTATTTTACATAACTACGAATTGATCAATCGTCAATAACATACATACATACAAAAAAACATACAGAGTGTCTATATCATACCTATTTCCTGGTTTTCGGCTCCTTTTTTTTCCCCTTCAACCTTTCATCATCTTCTTCGTCTCCTCCTTCTTCCTCCTCTTCTTCTTCTTCATCATCAATAAGACGAGAAGGATTAAGACGAGCCTCGTCCTTTGCCCATTCAATTACTTCTCTCACTTTCCCCTCAAATGCATCACCATCATCATGTTCTTCTTCTTCATCATGATACATGCCTGAAATGCTCCTGGGTTTCATAAGATCATATTCCTGCTTTTGATCAAGATTTGAAGACTGTCTCTTTAGAGCTGAAAACCTAGTTGAAAGATCGGCGCCCAAAATCTTCTCCAATTCCTCGTCTCCAAATCCGCTCAAGTCATCGCTCCTTTCATCTGATATCTCCTCAGGTTTAGGGTTTTGAAGTGCCGATCTTTTCTCTGCTTCCCCTTTCTCAGTTGATCTATCCTCTGGTGTAAGGTCTTGGAATGCCGATCTTTTCTCTGGCTGCCCTTCAATTTCTGATGTTTTCTCTGAATTAAGGTTTTGAAGTGGCGATTTTATCTCTGGATTAGCGTTTTGAAGAGGTGATTTAAGCCTCGAAAATCTCATGGCAAGTTCCTTATCTAGAGAAGAGGAATCAGCAGTTATATGGCTGCCTAGCCTGAGGTCGAGCTCGATCTCTTCTTGAGCAGCAGAGAGAAGCTCTGCAACTTCGGCTGAATCGCTGCTGCTTTTTAAAGAAGAATCGTTGAAGAGAGAGAGAAAGGAGTCCAGGTCGCCATGGTTAAGGGCTGGTTTCTCCCTCTTGGAATTGATGGTGCTTCTGCCTCTATCGTTGCTCATTGTTCTGGGTTTCGGACTTTCTGGATTGGGGTTCAGATCAGTTCTTTGCTCGATCTTTAACGTCGTTTAAATAAACTTTTAAGGAGACGGTTTCTATGCGGCCAGCCAGCATATTATAGAAATGCGGGCTTGGAAGTAAATATATATTTTTTAAATATAATTTGATCTTAATTTTTAGAAAATATATAATCTTTAAAAAAAAAAATTTATATAAGGTTCCAATGTTAAAATGTAGAATTACAAATGTACCTCAAAAATCCATAAGAAAAGGTTATTTTAATGATAAAAAACCTTCTAATTGACCATCTCATTATCGAGATGTATGAATATGAAAAAAAAAAGATTTTGAATCCTAAAAATAGTGTACACATTATCTAGACCGTCCATTTTTAAGATTTTTATATGTTTATAGATCTACTTGATTTTAACCCTTTTTAAAGTTTAAAATTCTATAATTATGTGTTATGATAAAATTCTATAATTATGTGTTATGATAAAATTTGGAGGTGCGTCTTAATTGGATTGTTTAAGGTTGTAACCTTCTAGAAACCACACCCATCTTTAAATCATAAATACGAAAAAAAAAAATGAAAACTAAAAATAATAATTATATTAAGAAAACATTTGGACAGTTGTATCCATATTTAAGATGGATATTTTATACCTCCGAACGCATATTATAGAAATGTGGTCTAGCCTGCATGAAACAATTTTTCGAACTTTAAACCCACTGATAGGCTACGATAAGCCAGGGCAGGCTTCCGGGTTACCCCGACCGGACGGTCGAGTCTGAAGCCTGACAGGTCATTTTTAAAATATAAAATTAGGTTTTCCTTTCAAAAAATTCAAATCGGTAGGGCGGATTGTGGGATTGTTCAGACAAGATATGTTTTGGATCGTTGGATCAACAATCAGGTAAGGTCGGGATCAGCCTAAATCAATGATCCAAAAAGTCTTACAAATTAAATAATATCAAATAAAAATTAAAATGGAGATTTATGGGGTGGGATTAAAAAACATTAGATAAGTTAGACAAAATAATATAAAAATGGGGGTTTTAGGGGGAATCGAGTCAAACCCATACCATCCCAAAATTAGTTTCGTCCCATGATTACCATCCAAATTGGTAAACTAAATAGGGGTGGCAACGGACTCGGGAGCCATTGGGTATATACTCGCCACGGGTCCGGATATGGGTCTAGCATTTGGACCCCATGGGTTGTGTGTGGGTCCAAAATTTGGACCCGAACACTATTCGAGTCCAAGGCTAGGAACTAACCTGTGCTGGTAAACTGTTAGAAATAAAATATTTTACTTTAAACCCTATTCATTTGGGTGTATTAAGAACATACAATAATAACTCGTAGCCATACAAATCGACGGCTTGAAATCTAATAGCGAGTGATTGTGACATTGTTTCCAATAATACGGGTATATGAAGGTAAAAAAAAAACTCATAGTGAAGGTGACAATGGACCTAATTAGACCCAAGACCTAACAGGTACGGGTATAGGTCCAATTTTTAGACCCGATGAGTTAGGTCTGGGTCCAAAATCTGGACCCAAATGCTATTCAGGTACGGGTCTTGGTTTGGGTCCAACCAAACCCACCCATACCTAACCCGTTACCACTACTAAATATGAATCAGAAATCTTTGAGTTTCAAAATACCGATAAAAATTAAGGTGGAAAGACCCAAGGACCACTCATGAGTCTTTCCTCGAGACTCGCTAGTCGCGACTCAGGTCGGGCAAGTCTTGGGTTAACCTCGTATTCTACATAGAAATTAGGGTTGGAAGGAGACTGAAGGCCAATTCTAACATTTCTCCTTAAATTGCTAGGGTGCGACTAGAGTATAGGCAGAAGTGAGTTCGAAATGGAGCTTAACATTTTTTAAATAATTTTAGTCCTTAATAAGAGGTTTTTTTTTTTTTTTTAAGTTGTCATTTGTGCTAACAATCAGAATGTCTCTAAATTTTATGCAAAGATGCAGTTTCAGTGCTGATGACAGCATGAAAATCTATTTCTACTCCTTTAAATAAAATTTAAAGCTTAAAAAATAATGTGAATTAAGTAGATCTATAAACATTTGAAAACTTAAAAATAGATCAGCTAGATAATATACTATTAGATGCATTATTTTTAGGATTTGAAATCTTTTTTTATTCATATTTATACATCTCAGATGATAATTTGGAAGGTTTTTAAGCATTGGAACACCTTACCGCCGCAGTATAAGGTTAATCTTATATAAGCATTTTCCTTCTTCTTTTTTTTTTTTAAAGTTGAGATTTATATAAGGTGCACCCATATATTCTGCCTAGAGATATAGTTCTGATAACAGAAATCTTATCATGTGTTGAATTGTATTTTCATATTTAGTTATGAAATTTAAAATTTCAAAAATGATATTAATCAAGCATATCAATAAACACTTAAATTTTTTGAAAATAGACGGTTCAAATACCTTGTTATAAGATGTATCATTATTAGGACTTCAAATTTTTTTCTTCATCTCTATACATCTCGGGGTCGAGATGATCAATTTGAAGTTTTCCCAACATCAAAACACTTTCTTTTAAAGATTTTTAAAGTGCACCTTACTTCATCAGTATAAAGTTGACACCTCATGTGAACTTTTTTCTTTTTACTAACACTAACTTGAGATGCTCACTCACTTACTGGATTCTGGGAGTCGGCGAATGGAATTCTAGAAGCTAGGAAGAATTCTCCCTTGTTTGACTCGGACGAGTTCCAATTCGAGCCAACCATTTTTAAACATAGGTAGTGTTAAAATCAGAGGAATCCTCCCTTGTATGCTTACATTGTGCAATCTAGGCTTTTAAAAGCCAGCTTCAGCTCGGTTAACCGGACTGTCACATCCTAGGCCAAGCCAACTCAGCGGTTCCGAGCCTACTCGGCCAGTTCTCTTAGATTAGTTTGCATTAAAACACAAAAATTGCAAAACTAAACTAGTGGGAATCATGTGATCCTAGAAGGTCTTCAAAACTAACCAGTGTACCCCAGTAGTTTCAAGCCGGCTCGGGCAATTCAGAGCTTACTCGTCAGTCTATAAACATATACCTTCCCAAAGTAAACTTTCTAGACAATTTCCCTCAAACCAAACTTTTTTTTTGTAATTTTTCTCCCAAAACTATGTTTATGCAAAACATCATATTTTTCTGGACAAAAATGCATCTATCACCCCCAAGTCTCCCACGCCCCAACGCACTATCTCTCTTCTCTCGGTCCGACATTCACCTATCTCGGTCCGGCATCTCAACGTGATTTGCCCGCAGTCCGGCATTCTAACCAAGAGGCTCGGCAACTTGTTCAAATAGTTTGGCACATCCATGTCTCGATCCAGCAGTTGTGGCTTGATCAGTCTTCATGCGGTCCGACACTTTTTGTACTCGAGCCGGCACCTTTTCTCTCAGTCTGATACTATTTGTTTCCTGTTTGACCCTATTGTGAAGCCCCAATCTGGTAGTATCATGCAATGGGTTCAGCAGTGTGCAGCCCAGTCCGACAATACCATGTAGTAGGTTCGGCAATCTTGTCCATGTCAATTCCTGACCAAACATGATTTCTTATGTATGGAAAATGACATTTTTGTCCAAAAAAAATATGACTTTTTTTCTTCTGGGGTATTTGCAATAAAATATAGTTTTCAAGTAAAAGTTATAAAAATTGTTTGGTTGGGGGGAGGTTGTCTAGAAAGTTTAATTTGGGGGGTATCTGTAATTTTGCCCTAACTTTTTTCCACATATTGATGAGCGGTTTTTCCATTGGATAAAGTTTTTATAAGGCATAGACTTTATGAAAACAAAATAAAGCTTCATGTCAAATCTTCATCTGGAAAGTACTTTCGGCAATGGAGATGATGGATCTAAAATCAATTTCTAATAATGGGAACAAGATTTGGAACTCAAAAAATGGTACAGATTTTGTGGATGTATGAACATTTATTTTTAGGGAGAAATAGATAGTCTAGAGAATTTGTTACAATATATATTATTTTTAGAGCTTAAAAATGCCAATTTTTTAACAACCATAACATTCACACTGAGATGATCAAATACTTCAACAGTAATTGTTGATTAGTTATAAGGTGAGGCTTTACTTATTTTGATAGGGTTTTAGCCCTATCAAACCATTTTCCTTTTTCATTAACCTCATTAACTGTTCTCTCCCAAGTGTCCTGCAGTACAGTCGAGCACAAGAACAGTTGTACTATTACATTTCACACGAGGACTCTTTTTTTAACATAAATACATACTACCAATCGCTTTGTTTCAAGAAAGAGTCTTTGGCTGTTGAAACATTTTATTGTCCCATTATTAAGGGGCAGAAAGCTTCCCACAATCAAAATCAGAAATTGCCAACAACTTCCTCTGCATCATCTTGGCCAACAGTCTGTCCCTCACAAAATTCATGATTCTCCCCCGGCTTTGTTGTATCGTTCCAAATACAAAAGCAAAAGTTATGATTTTAATGGCCCTCCATCTCCTTTCCTCAGCATACTTTTTCAATGCATTTTGGATCTTCTTATGTTCCTTTCCTTCATCTCCACTTAAAATGGCTTCCCCCAAACATCTTGCCAAGACTAGACCATCCTCTAAAGCTGTGCATCCTCCTTGGCCAACATCAGGAGTCATGGAATGGAATGCATCTCCGGCCACGCATACGTTCCCCTTGCATATGTTTCCCCTTAACAGACGCCACGGCCATGTGCACCTTAGAGGAGATGTTATCACATGTTGGAATTCCGTCTTCTCGATCACCTGTCGCACTTCTTCTGGCACTCCCTCCATCTTTTCCAAGATTAATTGTTTCATTTTCATGGGATCGTCCTCGTTACCTTTTTCTGCAAAAATAAATCACAATATTAGTCTCTCTCTCCCTCTCCCTCTCTCTCACTCTCATACACATGCACACGCACACGCACACACAACCACCTTGCTGGGTAGGGCTCCAAGTGAAGAACCAGTACATGGATTTGTCATTGCAGGGCAAGAACCCCATTCGAAACCCGTCACCAAAGTATTGCAAGAAATCAGGCTTGTAGTTGTGGCCACCTGGGTATTCTGCTAAACCTCTGCTGGCTGAGCGCCTCACGAAGGCTGGTTTTTCAAACCCCAACCACTTTGTTACAACTGAGTTCACCCCATCGCACCCGATCAATACCTTTAGAGAGTGGGTAAGCATTAATTTTAGAGACAATCCACTTGATACAAAATAAGCTCAAACTTGAAAAAAACAAACATTACAAGGTGATTTTACATTAGGGAAAATGAAAGCAAAATTCATGGAGCAAGGATAAGCACCAAGCCAAGATCTTAGAGGAGTGTGCTGTGAGGTTGGTGATCGCAGAATCTGGATTTTTGTATTAAGAACCATTTTAGAAAAAGAAGATAAACCTTTCTATTTACAGGAGGCTCTCTATTTTTGCTATATTTTCTTCTCTCTGACTTGCCATACTTATAGGAAGAAGATAGGCCCAACGTTCCTTTTCTCAATGGTTCTATGAGAAATTGACTCCCAAATCTCTAGGCATACTTATTCACATCACATAAATGTTAGAAAACCTTCATAAAATAATTAGTCATTTATATACGGGTGGGGTTTGTATAGAGCTCAGGCTCTAAACAATCAAATTTGAGCCCACATTCAATTAGTAGCGAGAAATGTGGTTTCAATATTGAAAATCTTTGATTAGCCTTAAAATATATTTTCGTATTTAATTATAAAATTTAAAGCTTCGAAATAGTGTAGATCGAGCAGATCTATGAAAACTTGAATAACTTAAAAAATTGATGGTCCAAAAATGTGTTGCAAGATGCACTATTTTCAAAACTTGAAATCTATTTTTTTATCAAGTCCACGCATCTTGATATTGAGATGATCGATTTGAGGATATTTGAGCATCAACACAACCTCTTCTAGTGAAACTTTTGAGGTAGGATCTAATTTAATTGTTTAGAGCCTAGGCTCTATATATACTTTTCCCTTTATATATTATACAAAAAAAACTTTAGCAATGGATAAACATAAATGTACATAGGATTCCTCCCATAAAAATAATGAGCCCATAAAAATAGGTGAGGTAATGTGAGGCCTCATGGCTACACGTGCCAACAAAAAAACACCAAAGAGATAAACTATTTAATATCTTGCCCATTTTATTCATCCTATTTAAAAAGCCAATCAAAAGATACATAATCACTACTTAACTAAGTTATATTTTTGGTGTATCTCGATAGATACCCTTTCACACTATTTTATTAAAAGAAAAGTATACTATAAGATCAGTTATATTGTCACATGGAGGTCACAATTAATATTGATCATTAGATGTGAAATTGAGCATATGCGTTGTTCCATTGCCATACCAAAAGGTCAAAAGAAATTTTTTTGAAGTCTGTGACACACCCAAACGATCAAATTTCATATATGATAGCCATAGCTGATTGTGAGCTCCTTTAACCAAAAAAAACAATGGTCTCATAATATATAATCTATTTATTAAAACGTAGAGAAATTTGAATTATGATCATTATTTTTTTGCGAATAGCCTCAAAGATTGTTAGATCCCAAGACCTAAGATAAATAGTGAAGCAATGAACAAGTTTTACCTTGGCTTTGATAATTGTCCCATCGGCTAAGTGAATAAGATAAAGAGGGGATTCGTTGTGCTTCTCTTCAATATTTACCACTTTTGCTCCAAACTTGATTGAACCATTGGGCATTTCTCTTACAAGTGCTTCCACCAACAAGTCCCTCCTCACACAACGGGTTTCAAATTCCCCACTTCATATCCCCATGTCCAAACAATATGAATACATCACTAAATTCAAGTTCTCTATATCAACAATTTCATTAAAGAAGTACAAAAAAGGGATTGCACATGGGCTGGTTTTTTAAACCGTTATAATGAAAAAGGCCCAAAATAGGTCGTTATTACTCAAAAGAACAGCCTCTCAATTTTTTTTTTTTTTTTTGTACAATTTTGCCCCAATCTGATTTTTTAATAATCGTACCGCTTGATAACATCAATTTGCCCATTTAGGCATCATTTTTTGAATGTTTAAGGCGTTCCAATGTTCGTAACATTGGACCACATTTAACCCTCATTTTTTTAAAGTTTAAGGCGGTCTAATGTTTCTAACATCAGACGGTGTTTAGACTTCAATTTTTGAAAGTTTAAGGTGGTCATAAAAAAAAACAAAAAACAATCCAAAACAAAACAAATTTAGTATGCAATGGACCGGAAGCAAACTTGGAAAAAAAAAATCAAAGGGACAAGGACCTCCATATAAATATGGCATATTTTTAGATCACACATAATAATAGTCAAATAAAATAATACAGAAGTAATTTTCCCTATAAAAAATCAGATTGCCAGCTCAAAATTTCAATTTCATAATGTGATACACTAACCAATTTAAATTCAATTATTCTTCTCTAGTCCTTTAAGTATTATAGAACCCCTAATATGGGCCAAATAGGGACTACTTTTTAGCAAACATGACTTGGTTTCTATGCGGGCAAGCCCGTATATGTAAAAATGTGGGCCTTTTAATAAATCTATTCTTGAGATGGATTTTAAGACTTAATTTTTAAGGACATGTAATCTCTAACATGGAGATCATGAATATGAATATATAAATAAATAAATTTTAAAAGCCAAAAATAATAATTCTAGTAAGAAAACATTTGGACTGTTAGTTTCTATTGTTTTTAGATAGAACACCTACTTGCATCTATTTTTAAATTGGATGCTTTACACTTTTTGGATCGCATATGTAAAAATGCGGTCCAACCCGCATGAGACAATTTTCGTTAGCAAAATAGACCTCAATGCTAGGACTCTTGGTTCAAATGTTTAACCAGGCTAAACATGAGAGGGGGGATTGACTAACCAGTTCCCATGACCTGTGAATGGCACGTATGAAGTGGACCCAACTACTAAGGAAGTGATGCTTGACCTGCAGTAAAGAAACCTGATATCAATGCTCATACTATAGAGTAATGATTTCATGCAACAGATGTATTACATATAACAAAAACAATTTTCAAAAACTATGTTAGGGTCTTTTTTTTTTATCCTAATGTTTAAATATCCATTCCAATGAACGTTCACAAAAAAAAAAAAACTTAAAACACGCCCCAGGAAATGTTTTTTAGATTAATTAATATAGGACATTCAACTTCATGAGAGGCTTAGATCTAAGCTTTTTTTTCTTTTCCAAACTTTTTAGATCTGTATTATTATTAAATTGACAATATTAAAAAAGAAAAAGAAAAAGATGATTTTAAATTCATAAAGGCCTACAATCCATCAAATAAATGGTGGAGCTTCATTGTTGGAGGGCACTCGTTTTGACCATATCGATGGTGCAAATTGAATCTTATTTTTTAAGATTAATTATGCAAAATTTGAGGTTATACAAATATCACAAACATGGTTTTCTAGCAGTGTGGTTTCATTATATTACAATGATATGGTGACATAAAATCATTCCCCTCAATATAATAGATTCATATGGCCACATGTTAATAATACGTAACTTGTCGCACACTAGACCACTATTTTTTCATTTTTCCTTTTTGAAAGGTTATCTATTACTCTCATTATATAAACGAGGCAATCTCCATGAGTACAACAATAAACAAAGATGAAGAAATAGAGAAATGCTAGTCCCTCCTATGAATGACCAACCTAGATTTTCCAAACGTAGATAACCCTCAGCCTTGGAGGACCCTACATCATCAACTACTTAAGAACCCAACTAAGCCACACAAAGCAGCTTCCAAGACATTGAACTCGCTGACCTCCTTAACTGGACCTGAACATCTCACCAGTAACCTTAATAAGGATCATCCGTTCAATAATAATCGCACAAGCCGGGGTGGGGGCGATACACAACCTGGACTAATCTAACGATCAGTGGGTATCGACACACAACCATTGGGTGTCGTGCACCATACCACCATATCATATCATGTAACAGGCATGATATGTTATGGACATTGGTTCCTCATAAAACATTCAGTTAGGTAGAAATTGCTTTGTTTGTGACTTATATGACATACAAACAACTCTTCGATTTATCTAATAATTCTATGAATCCACTTTACTTAATAAATCAATGCCTTCCCTTCATATAACTGATCAAATGACTTTTGCTTGCATAAACAATTTAGTTTTATATAACTGATCAAATCACTTTGCTTGAATAAACAATTTAGTTTCATATAAACAATTTAGTTTTATATAACTGATCAAATGACTTATGGCATCACTGAGGATATGGTCTTCAATAGAGCAAAATAGTGGATTAGAATTCGTGTAGCCAACCCCAATTAATTAGTAAAAGGCTATAATGTTAATGATGAAAAACTAATTTAGTCCCATGGCCAAAAGACAATGTTAGGAGAATTTATTTGACCCAAAGATTTTAATTTTATTCATCTCCTAAACAATTCAACATGGAAATATATTTGAATAGGATCTCAAGAAATGCTCCAAACCAGTTTTTGCTTACAATTGCTTCTAGACCATCCATTTGATAGAATATTGGGTCTAGACATTTAAGGGATCAAAATGCTTTTTATAGGGGCCTTGAGCTTTTTTTTTTTTTTGGGTAATTTAGTGGGGAAGACAAGCCTCTACCATTTTTTTTAATAGATTAGAGAGTTACATTTTGAAGGTGTTAATTGGAGTGTCAGTTATAAGAATCGATATCACAAATGGAGTCAGAGATTTTATCATAGGGCTCGTTGATACTACCACCAAGGCCCCAGGCCATTCTTGAAAGAAAGACCAATGTGATTTTGCCAGGGTATATATTTTTTTATTACTTACCCCTTTATTTTGGCAAAGATCATTTACAAGTAGTCTTATTACAATAACTCATGCTTCAAAAAAATAAAATCAACAAATCCGAGATCTTTAAAACTTTGATGCCACTAAAACCAATATTTCTTTAATCAAAGAAAATAACCACTACTTTTTTTATTTGGGAATATAAAAACAATATAATTAAATATGCAAGAAACGAAAGATATGCTGGAGATTACCTCAATCGGACTTATTATACCCCACACCGAGTCAACACCATTCGATAGCATAGGATCAATGATCAACCTTCAATCTCAACCGAGAAAGCAAGTTTAAGCCAAGCCCTCCAATAAAACTATGAACTCCCTTTTGATCACAAGACTTTAGACTTAAGTTCAAACCCTCAAGACCTAATCTAAGATGTCATCTTCTTAACACTACCCAAAGCGAGATGAGAGATAGAGAGCCCAAGAGGTAGGGCATGCCCCTCACAAAAACTAGAGAGAGAGAGAGAAACCTAGGGTTGGGGCGTGCCCCCTATGGCATCTAAGAGAGAGAGAAATTTCATGGGTAGAGTTCCTCTATTTATAGAGTAAGAATAAGATTAGGGTTTCTTAGGGTTTTTCATGGCTTGCATCTTTTTGTGAAATTGAACATGAACCATTGCTCTTGGGTGACTTGTGGGGTGAGGGATTTGATCCTTCCATTCCATAGATGAGTCATCAACATTATGGAATGTGCTAGAACCCTTATCTCTTTTCCTAAATCATTTTCCTATAAATAAAAATTAAATAAAATAATTTCAAATAAAATATTGTGCATTCCAAAATAATGCACAAGCCTTCTCATGCTTTCCAAAAAATCCATTTAAAGCTTCATCAAGCCAATTCCTTTCAAAAACACGTAATACTTTGACTACAAGTCAAAGTCTCTTATCCACTAAAAAGGAAAGCCCCCTAAATGGGTGGCGTGTGCCACCCATGAGAGGGTTTCATGGGCCCCACCATCTAGGGCATGGTGGGCCCATGTGCACAATGGAGTCCTATGCAATTTTGACTATTTAATAAAAGCATTTTCAGAATTTATTTGAATATAATATAAAATCAATATATCTGATTTGATAAATTCAAAATTGATAAATAAAATATCTTAGAGATTTATAAAAATTCAAATAATAATTCCAAAATATTGTATACCATAAAAAAACATAATTAAATTCATTAGATGGGAAAAATGTCCATATAGTCTAGGAATTAAATCAATAAACATTTGGGCACTCCACCTTCAATTGTGGACTACAATCTACACTTGCTTTATCAAATCGACCCAGTGTTTTTCATGACCCACAGTCCATGCAGGGGCTCATTAGTGAGTTACCAAAGTCTGGCCGATGAGCCAAGGGATCGTAATTCCAGCTTGTGGATTATAGGTTCTCCCTTAGAGACGTTCCAAGGTCACCTAGGCCTGATGCGACTACAGCTTCTTTATTGCATAGGGGTATCTCTCGCACATGCATAAGCTTTACCCTGAAAGGTTGTTCATTTTTCTGAAAGCTTCACCCCCATCTCTAAGGGCCACCATCTTTCTTTTTTTAACAATAATGTACGACTTATTATTAATTCATATGTAAAATACCAGATATTCAAGCAATGACACAGTATTACAGAAAAGAAGTAACTGACAGAGAGGGAGAATGGACTCCTCCTTTAACAAGAATATTAGCATCTTCATTCGCCTCTCTATAACAATGTTGGACCGTTGCCATAAAGGTTGATATAATATCCCAAATTTGATGAAAAATAGTCCTTAATCTCCAAGAGATCTTGGCCGTTCTTTTACTACAGGCACTGACATTTGCCGAGTCTCATTCGATAATTCTGTCCCCTTTCAAAGTGCATATCAATTTCAAAGATTCTAATAAACATTGTGCTTCTGCCTCATTTGTTGTTGTGATGCCACAAAGAACCGAATAAGAAAAAATAATGTGACCCAAATTATTTTTGATGAGTCCACCATAGTCGGCTGGTCTTGGATTGCCAAGTGAACTTCCATCAAAATTAAGTTTGAAGGAATTCACTGATGGTAGTATCCAAACAACCTCACTACGAGTGTTTATGGTAACATCTATAGTCGCCACTACCAAATGATTGCTAATGATAAGACTTTTAGGAATGAAGCCACTATCCTTATATGTAAGGAACTAATTGGTTGCAACTGGCAAAATATTCGATTTTAATATAAATAGATCTGCACTTATACTATCAAAAACTCTTCTATTTCTTTCCTTCCACACATTCCAAAGAAGGCTAATCCAAATAGATCTCCAAATGATAGTTTCCATCTTTGAAATATCAGGTGTGATCCATTGGTCCAGAAGAGCTCTAACATTTTGAGGCAAATGTAATGACAGATTGATGGCGAGCCCAATCCCAAAGATAAGTAACAAAAGGGTACGAAAAGAAAAGATGTTGCGAAGTTTCATCACTGGCTTTGTACATGATACATACATTGGTGACAATAAACCCCCTCTTTCTCAAATTATCAACAGTTACTAATTTATCTTGACACAGGATCCATAAGAATAATTGCACTTTAAGAGGCACATGCAATTTTAAAATTTTGAATAAACTAATATCTAATTCTCTCCAACGATCATAAAATAATAGGTTGTGGGTTGATTTAACCGAAAAGTCTCCCGAAGGGGTAAGATCCCAAATAAAGCTATCATCCATATTTGGAGTCAAATATACGTCATTCAATAATTCCAACAATGCCTGATACTCCTCAATGAATCTGTCTGTACATCTTATGTACATGCAAGGAATAGATCAAACAATATTAATATAAACACCTCCACTAGCCTAATTGACAAATGCTAGTGGGTTTAAAGCTTTTGAGAAAACCTCGAGAAAAATGTATCTCAACGGTTTATCTTCAATCTATTTGTCAAACCAAAAGAGAGCGGATTCTCCATTCCCCATTATTTTTCGGAATTGCTGTAGATTCATGGATCTCTCATAGTCAATACCTCTTCAAACATGAGACAAACTTGTATTGTTTCTTGGACTTTTAATGAGGCCAAAGTTCAAATTTATTCCATATTTTTCTCTTAGAGCAAGCACCCAGAAAAGACTTAGGTTGTGTATAGATCACCCACCCCCATTTTACTAAAAGTGCCAAGTTCTTATGTTTCAATCTCCTAACACCCAAGCCCCCCTCCTTCATTGGTCTACAAACTTTTTTCCAACTCACTAGATGATATCTCTTCATTCTTATGTCATCTCTCCACAAGAAATTTTTCATAATTCTCTCCAGTTGTTTTTCAACTTCTTTTGGCACCTTAAATAAAGACATAAAATATTCTGGGAGGTTAGATAAAGTAGATTTAATCAACGTATATATTCCCCCATAGAAGAATTTTAGCTTTCTAAGTATCTAGTTTCTTCTCAAATCTCTCTACCACCGGATCCCAAAATTTATCTTGAAGGCCTCAAATCCACTAAAGAAATTCCCAAATAAGTATAAGGTAAGGACTCAACACCACAATCTAACAAATGTAAATAAAGGTCACCATCACACCCAAGAGTCATACAGTCTCTTGGCTCACTCATCCGGGAATACTGCGACCTCATCAAGGGATGACCTATTAGAACCCTTATCGGATAGTTTTCTATGCCCAAGTAACATAGGTTTTTCTCAACCATCTGGTCGAGGTCGTCAAGCTTAGTCCGATATCAGCAAACATTAGTTACTTAATATAATCCACAATGGACCACACTCCCACTGAGTTCTTGTTCCATTATATTAAAATGTTTTATTAGAAGCACTCATAAGGCTTTTAATGACCACACTTACCGAACAATTCTTGAATCATAAGCTTTTACCAATACTATGTGCTGTACAAAATGTACAATTTTGCCCGGGGAACCACCTCATAAACCTTCGTCTATCAAGCAACCACTTCCATTTAATCCTTCGGAGACTTCTCATGCTTTTAGTGTCGCACATTTAAACATCCATGAATCTATACCTTCACTTTTTAGTTGGTAGCGATAATTATTTGGGTCGTATAAAATTAAAATGACCATGTAAAAGAAGGAGGAGTTCTGTGAATAAAAAAAAAAAAGTGATATTTTGAGATTATGAAGAGAGAGCCATCTGTGCATGTTTTTCTTCTATGTGCTTGTGGGCCCGTAGATATGTTTGTTCCTTTCACTTGTGATTTTCTTCTCAATTTTCATCTCTCTCGAAAACGCGGTTATTTGCCAATGTTAGTTGCCGAAAATTTTATACTGCGCCAATATTCGTACATCTCAATATCGAGATGATCAATTAAAGGGTTTTTCAACATTAAAACAACATTTTCCGATGGATATTTGAAATGCATCACATCTTAAGGTTGCAACCTTATATAAACTTTTTCCAATAACAAAAGGCTTAAGTTATTTTATAAAATTGTTAAAAAATATCGTTAGGGTTTACCAATTTAATTCTAAATTTTCTTCAATAATTTTCAAATTACCTTTGTGAGGGTTGGGAATCTTAAACAACCAAAGGTATTTTGGTAATTCTCACTAACTTAAGTGACATGATATAAATTACAAAACTAACCTTGATTGTCTAGGGTCTAAATAATAAAGTTGTAAAATGATTAAAATACTCTCGATGTTTCATGCTTAACAATATGGAATTAGGGGTATAATTATTATATGCTAGTTCGATACTCCTAATCAAGAATCGAACTACCAAAAATACTCCTAGTCATTAAGATTTCCAACCCAAACATACCATTAAAAAAAAAAAAGCAATTTCAAACCCTAAAAAGCGCAATTTGAGAATCTGTGAACAGTTCTTGAGGAAGTACTTTGATGAATTGATGTTTAAAAACAGAAAAAAAAAAGAAAAAAAAAAACCAGCGATAAATAGATTCTTTTGACCCCTTTAAAGATTTGTTTAATAATTTAGGAAAAGTATAAAATGGGGCCATTTACTGTTGATACAAGATGGTCACATTAATCTTGATCATTAGATGTGAAATTGGGTAGTTGTAATTATTCCATTGATCAAGCTCAAACTTCAAAATAAATTTTTTCAAACTTTGTGACACGTCCAAGCTATCAAACTTCTCATCAAATAGATATAAAGAATTGTGACCATCTTGTATCAAAAGTAAGTAGTCTCATTGTATATAATCCTAATAATTTAAGTCTTTCAATGATATTTCCCTTTTTTGGTGGGGTTAGACAAATTTTGCTAGGTCCCACAAAGCATATCCAATGGATCATTCACGATAGAATTCCAGTGACACAAGTGGTCATAGTGGTAGCAACCCCACAATCACCATAATGTCGTTTCCATTTCTACCACTAACATCACAACCTCTAACATCTTCAGAAATTTAATTCGTAATCTACTTCAAAAAAAAAAAGAAAAAAAAGAAGAGTAGCGGCATGTCTTTCCCATTAAATTACCTAAAAAAAGAAATAATTCAATCTAGGATTACTTTTAGGCCCCCAAGTTTTTGGGCATATAACCTTATCAAGGGAGAGATTAGTATAGAGAAAAAGTTTGAAAAGCATTTCGTATTTAAGATTGAATATAGACCGTCTAATTACTTTGAAATGGTCAGATATACATGATCTATGTGTTTAAGAAGTGAAATTCTCAATTAGTTAAGTAGTCATCTATTATTGGCAGATCCCAAAATTTAGATAGGAAAAAAAATCTAACCAAGGAAGTAAGGGTACAATATGCTCATGTAGGAGCATAATATAAAGGACAAAGAAAAAAGAACATAACAATGTTTTAAAAAAATCGGATGGGTGGAGTGGATCGTCTACCTTCACTACTGGTCCAAATTGATGGATGAACAATTTCAATTATTATCGAATTGTCCAAAATAATTAAAAATAAATAAAATAAAATAAAACTTAAAATAGAGGTTTACGGGGTGGGATTTAAGTGGGGACCACTGAAAACATAGACAATATTTCAACAAAAGAAAAATAAATAAAAAGGGGGTTTTGTGGGGAATCGAGCAGGGACCTATACCATTATAAAACTGATTCAATCCTAACCGATTTCGCATCCGAATCGACGACCTGAATCGAAAATCGTTAAGTTTTAAAACAGTGAGAGTATTTGTTACCTTTGAATTTTGACATGCTGTTGGCGTAGGGTGTCGGCAACACCAAGAGCTTCAAGAACTTTCCACGCATTGGTCCATACGGTGAGTGCAAACCCCGCTGTTCGTAGGGCATCATGTGACTCTAAAATCAAGCTTTTCAAACCCTGCCTGTGAAACAAGTTGCAACAATCGATCTTTGTTTGCAAAATCAAAGTAATTTGCCTATGTAATTTCTCATTCTCCCCAATGAAATTACTGTTAACATTCAAAAAAAAAAAAGGGAAAAAAAAAGAATCAAATTAATTTGCACGTCGAAAGCATCGTTATATTTGATATAACTTACTAAAATAAGCGCGTAAAATAAAGGGGGATTTTTTTTTTTGGGTAATCGAGTCATCAATGGGTCTCCAAAAATGTATGGAAACAATGGGTTTTTCAAGAAAATAAAAAGCATATGTTTGTTATATATTTCTATTAGAACATAGTTATTTAATGACCTTGACCATTTTATTTATAATATATTTACTTGAAAAAGATGTGAAGCGATTTGGTTAGGAGGTGTGATTTGATTTAATGGCCTAATACAACACCAATTAGGAGGTGTAATTTGGTTGAAGTGGAATGCTCTAAAATAATAAAAAGAATGCTCAAAAGGATATGGATGAAAGTAGTAGAAAAAAGATACGATGACTTGGCCGACTCTAAATAGTTGGAATAAGACTCGAATGATGATGATATTAAAAAAAAAAAAGAAAAAAAAGAAAAAAGAAAAAGAAAAAGAGGTATATAGATAATTTAAATTTTAAGGAGGAAGAGAAGTCAAAATCAATGTTGGATTGATGGAAAATGACAAGAACATGGTAAGATTTCCTACCCATCCTTTGCTGTACACATGAGAGAGAGAGAGCACGTGAAGGCAAGCATAGTGGAACCCTAGCTCGTGATCCGAAAATGGGTCACATAATATGTTTTTCTTTCTTGAGTCTTTCATGTTTTTTATCTTTTTATTACAATTTCGAATGATGCTAGGCTTATAATGTTTTTAAAAGAAAAGGGAAAATTTTCAGAACACCTTACAGTTATCAACTATTAAACATTTCAATCATTTATCAAAACATATCTTACATTAAATAAAAAAAAAAAAAAAATATAGACAATGAGGCTATTTATCTTTAGTACAAAGTGGTCACAATTAATCTTAACCAATGTATGTAAAATTGGGTGGCTGCATTTATTCCATTGATCAAGCTCAAAGTTTATAAAAAAATAAAAATAAAAAATAAAATAAAAAATAAAAATTTGAACTTTGTGCTAGGCCCCAGCTATCAGATTTCACATCAGATGGTATCCAATAATTGTGACCTCTTTGTACCAAAGATAAATGGTCTCATTATATACAATCCAATTAAATAGTTCATCTTTTGAGCCCTTTTAGATAAATTTTCCAAAAAAATGTCGTTGTGTCCTCCGACTCGGGTTCTTGCACAGAAGAACCAGGCATGACTTCATGCTTTTAAGAAATATTTGAAATCCATTATCATCCATTGATATATATCTAAAATAATATGTTTTAACTTGTCTCTAGTCTCAGACTCAGCCTTGGCTCAAGTACCTCAGCTGAGTCCGCCGAGTCTGAGTGGACTCGGCCAAAGTAGAGTACAATGCCAAAAAGGCCCTAAAAAAAGAAACAAAAAAAAAGAAAAAAAAACAAAACAAAACCGGGTTCACAATAAAATTAAAATTGTAAAAGTGAAAATACTAAAGAATAAAGACTAACAGAAAGTCCAAAAAAGCTAAAAACAAAACATAAAGTTGTATTCAAATTTATGGTAAGATACATTTGACAAAAACCTCACAAATCATTGTAAAAGAAGTCGATATTACACATATGATTTCTATACATCAATTCAGCATTTTTCTTATTTTTTATAAGCTCTTATTTTTTTCTAAGTTGCCCGATTTACACGTGAGTACTTGGCTCAGCAAAGAGCCAAGCCTCAGTAACTCAGGCATGGACTCAGCCGAGTTTTTGAATCATTGAGCCTATTACATCGAATGACTTGTCACAATTTTTTTTTTCTTTTTCTTTTTTAATTATTAGTATACCATACTTTACACAATTGGGTGTGTAGTGTTCAGAACGTGTTCAGAACAACTGAGAGACATTCAACAAAAAAATCATGTTACATACATATCCATTGCCAATCTTGAAAGTAAACAGTGGATCATTCATATCTAAACCACCATGAGTATACCTCATTTTGTCATTTACAGTGATAATAATAGCATTGATTATGGGGTAGAGAAATTGATATGTACCTGTGGAGTCCTAGAGCAGTGGCAAGCCCTGCAATCCCAGCCCCAACAATGACAATATCTTGCTGCAAATCCTCATCCATTTCCTCTCCTCTCCTTACCAACAAAGAAGAGCAAGCATATATAGGCATCATAGATTCATTTCTGGATTCTCCTTTGTCATGGCTTACGTAGATACATATATGCCAAGGGATTTGTTTAATGATTCACCACATGACAAAAATCCGGCGGCTTGGATTGGGTCCGCTTTGATATGTTAACAGTGGGAATGGAGGGTTGAACATTATGTTGAGGCATCTGCCCCTGATCGTCAATGTTGATCTTGGTTTTAAAATATTGCGCTCCCAACTAACATTAAAAAAAAAAAATGAAGAGCATGAATATTATGCTTCCTATATAGCAGACTTTATTTCTATTCCCTCCATCAGATGACTACTTGGAAAGATTTATTCTCAAAAATAAAATTTAAAATTTGAGTTTTCAAGATCTCACTTTTTAAAAATTGGACGGTTTTTTTTTTTATTAAATCTTGAGATATTATTTTTTTTAAGTGCTTAGAGGTGCTATTAGGAATTTTCTTATTGAGGTTAATCTATGTGTTAAATATGTTTTGTCTCCAAAATTTGGGGTCCTAAAACTAAACCTTGGCAGCGTTTACGTGAGGGAGAAAATGAACAGTATAAACATGAGGGAGTACAATATCTTTGGAAAATTGAGCAAGTGGGAGGACCCATATGTGACGTGCTTGACTTATTTGCTATTGAGAAAGGGCCAAAGTGGGCCACGTGATCATTGTTATAATTTATACCTATTTATGAACGTCTATTTGTTATGTTATGGGCCACTTGATCATTGTTATAATTTATTCCTATATATGAGCGTCGTATGTTATGGGCCACTAAATCATTGTTATAATTTATACCTATATATGTGCGTCAATCATATTTGTTATGTTATGGGCCACTTGATCATTGTTATAATTTATACCTATATATGAGCGTCGTATGTTATGGGCCACTTAATCATTGTTATAATTTATACCTATATATGTGCGTCAATCATATTTGTTATGTTATGGGCCACTTGATCATTGTTATAATTTATACCTATATATGAGCGTCGCTCATATTTGTTATTGTATTTATTTTTTCTATATTTCTTCTACAACATAGAAGATTTATGCTTCCTCTAGCATCTAGTCGTCCAATTTTGATCAAGTGCGTCACTCTCCGTTTGATCCTAGATCCAATGCCTTAGAGTATTTTATTTTTAATTTTTTAATGCTAATTGTATGAATATGAAATTTGGTACATGCTATTTTCTCATTGGAGTGTACCTATAAAAAATATTTAAAATTTTTTTCCATAAAACGTGATGCCCAAAATACATCTGAAAACTTTCAAAAGTATTTTGGTTATTTTATTTTATTGAGAATATATTTTTATATTTTTTACAAGTGTGAGTTTAATAGAGGATTGGATGTCCAAAAATATTTTATATAAAAAAATTAAAAATAAAATAGTATAGAGACGTGATATTGTGATTGGAGCAATCTTAACCCTCCATTCAGAATGGACGGTTGGATAAGGAAAAACATATAAATTTTATGTTGCATGGGAAACATAAAGAGCTTGCCCTCGTCGTATTAAAAATAAAATAGTATAGAGGCGTGACATTGTGATTGGAGCAATCTTAATCCTCCATTCAGAATGAACGGTTGGACAAGGAAAAACATAAATTTTATGTTGCAGGGAAAACGATCGAGAGCTTACCCTTGTCATATTCAAGTTTAGTAAGATAGTCAAAATTGTCGAACCCGGAAAAAGCTAAGATAACGATGATGAGTAAGGTATTCATGAAACAGCTGGCAGCTTAAGATATTCAAGGTTAGTTATGAAACATTTGGCAGCTACCGTGCTAGATGCTGATTGCTTTGAAATTTTGAACAAAACTTACAATCAGCCCTATATGCGTTCCAATCTATCAAAGTTTATTATATAGTTAAACAATCCTTTTTTGGTTTATTAATGCAAAGCAACAAAGGTTGATACACTCCAAAAAGTAAAGGACGGTAGAAATTGAAAAAATTTAAACGAATGAGCATACCAAGGTTTGAAAATTCGGAACTTTAGATTGGAATCGCTCAATTTTGATTGAAAAATCGTTTGACAATATTCTGAATCCTTCAATATATTTGGGTAAATTTGGGTAAATTCATAAAAAATTTAGATTGGAATCGCTCAATTTTGATTAAAAAATCGCCGACAATATTATGAATCCCTCAATATATTTTAGTAAACTTGGGTAAGTTCCCTCAATATATTTGGATAAACTTGGGTAAGTTCATAAAAAAATTAGATTGGAATCGCTCAATTTTGATTGAAAAATCGTCGACAATATTCTGAATCCCTCAATATATTTGAGTAAACTTGGGTAAGTTCCCTCAATATATTTGGGTAAACTTGGGTAAGTTCATAAAAAATTAAAACAAGGGGCACACTCAATCAACCAAATGTTAGCAAGTGGGTTCACTTTCACATGGGCTCCAACCAACCAAGTGCACCCCACAAACAAGCCAAATCCTAAAACCCAAGTTGGGTCACCTTCTCAGGGACTCGAAGCCAACCACACTTCCCCACTAACCAATCGTATGCCCCTACCAAACTTCACATAAGCATGCCTTTAACAACCGTGAGGGTTCTATAGATGTTTAAGGTTCAGTAAAACTTCAATGTGGGATAAATTGTCCCATTTTCTTCATATGGGCCATTTTTTCAATGGGGCAAAAAACATTGGGTCTCTCTCTCAGCACCCACTTGGCCTCTTTCTCTCCTCCCTCCCACCATGGGCGTCTCTTCCTCACTCAACCCCCATTGGGGTCTCTCTCTCACGCGCCATTTCCATCTGTCTATATCTCTCTGTACTAACAATCTCTCCTACCGACAGCCCTTCTCTCTCCACAAACAGTCAATTTCACTAACATTCTCTCTTTATGTATACTAATAACCTCTTTCACTAAAAATTAAAACAGTGAATTAAATTAGAGAGATTCATTTTATTATCATATTGCATTTTAAACTTTAATTTGACTATAAAATAAATTTAATAGATAACAAATACTCAACACGAGAGAAGTTCTCGGTATTTGCTTATTTTTTGACGCAATAATTAAAAAACTTAATGCAATTGCCACTATTTCTTTTCGAAACCTAAAAAAGTAGATTTAACTACAAATTATAGGGATTTTGAAATTTTTTTGGCCGATCTAACCGATTCTCCAATCCACCGATCTGAGATAGCTTTTGAAGTGGCCAATCCGGGTCACTCATTCGTTTTTTTAAACCTTGGAGCAAACTATTGGATCAACGATGGCTTGTGGCGCCCCTTTGGGAGACAACTCCACTACCCATGAGAATTTCATAAGGGAAATTTTTTGGAATATAGTTCGGAAAAGTAGTTTATACAGTGGGTACATATTTTCATCCATCTAAAGATGAATCTAAGTGATGGTCTCTCTAAGAAAAAAAAAAATCAATGACTCAAATATTTATTTTTTAAAAAATATCATTTGAACTTAATCTTTTTTTATACATTAATAATCACGAGCTGTATATCCTTTCAAAATTAGACTTAGAATTTATTTCAAAAATAGATTATTATAGGGCTTGTTTAATAGCTTTAGGAGCCCGCATCTAATTGCTTTTAGTTCGCTTTAGGAGCAATTTTTCAGCAGTAGAATAACAAAATAGCACAGCTTTGAATTCCCTCTATGAAAGCAGTGAAGGAAGGCTCATTGCCCCCAAAATAGTTCAAGCAGCTAAGATGTTGCCCTGGGGACCATAATAATTGTGTCCTTATCCATATAATAATTGAATGGAGGTTTATAGGGCCTAGATTTTATGAAAACACCGCCTCAAATCCTGATTCGAAAAGGGGCGAGGTTTGTATAAGGTGTCAACCTTATACTATTGAAGTACGGTGTACCCAAAACTATATCGAAAATATAGTTTTTGTGCTGCAAAGCACTGCAATAATACGAAAATCTATTGTTTCTCCCAATTATGAAATTTAAAATTTCCGAAATAGTGAAGATCAAGCAGATCTATAAACATTTGAAAATCTTAAAAATGAACGATGTAGATAATGTGTTAGAAGATGAACAATTTTTAGAACTAAAAATCTCCTTGTTTTCATATCTATAAATCTTGAGATCGAGATGACAGTTTGAGGGGTTTTCGACATGGAACAACCTTCTCTATTGGGTTTTTTAGGTGCACCTTATTTCTACGGTATGAGGTTGACACATTATATAATCTTTTCCTTCAAAAAGTACTTTTGGCATAAAAATTCTAATCTATTTTCAACACTGACAATAAAATTTGGAACTAAAACAGGGTACAGATCATGTGTATCCGTGAACATTTATTTTTAGGGAAAAATAGACGGTTTAGATGATTTGTTGCAATGTATAATATTTTTAGAATTTGAAATCCTAATTTGTTCACAACCATAATGCTCAAGATGAATTGATCCATTTCAGGGTTCTCCAACACTTGAATTGCAATTTTTGATGAGTTAAGAGGTAAGGCTTTACTTATTTTGATAGGGCTACGGCCCTATCAAACCATTTTCCATAATAATCCAAATAAAATTTCTTGTGGAGCTCAAAAAAATCTCTCCTTTAGATCGAGCGCCTATGTTAAATGGATGACTAAGAAGTGATTTCGGGGTGACAACAACTTTGGACTCCCCTCCCCCCCTCTTCCAATAATTGACCTAGTGCTAGTGCTCCAAATCCCATAAATTCGATGCCCATTGAAATGGGTGGCCAAATTTTAATTTCCCAGTAACAAAAGATTTAGATAAGCATATTTTTCTAGGAATTGTATACTACGATTCCATTTACCTTTGTTAAAAGGAGGTCAAAATTGCTACTAGCTATTAAATGTCAAATTGGATAGCTTGGAGTGTATCACAAAGTATAAAAAATATTTTTTTGAACTTTAATTCTAGTTAAGAACATTCTCAACACCACCCGATTTAAAATTGGACAGACAATAGTGATTGTAACCTTTTGTATTAAAAGTAAATGGTCTCTTTATATACTTTTGGGATTTTTAAGACCTCAGAGTTGATTTTTTTAAAAAAATGAGCCTATTAAAATCTCTTTTTACACTTTCAACCCTTCTCTCTTTGTTAAAATCTATATATGCAAAAATCCTCTCTCTCCTTCACAAAGGAAATTGTAACAATTGACAAGGCACTTGAAGACAACCATAATTGACTCTCTACAAATGATGTGGTTGCTTCCTATGACATTTTCAATCAAACTGTACTTGTTCTATCTCCCCCTCTTAATAAACCCTACATAACTAGTTTTAGAGATAATAAAATAGGCTTGGATATTTAGAGAGGATACGAGAGAAGGAAAGAAAGAGAAAAACGAATGCAATAGAAGGGAAGAAAAAGAAAAAGATTATGTATGAGTAATATTGAAATTATTCTTTCTAGTAGTATCAGTACTATACTCTTTGCAGCTTTAATTGTTATTAGAACTATATGGTATATTTTAACAACTACTCTAATTGAATTATTTTTAATTTATCCCACTCATTATCAGTAGGATCATGGATACTTTCAGCAAGAAATAGAAGAATAGAGAGAGGGGAGAAAATAAAATAAGAGGGTAATGAAGAAAGAGATGATAAAATAAGCTTCATTATTTAGAGAAGTTTATGAGAGAAGAAAGAAAGATATACAAGAGCTTCGTTTTTTTTTTTAGTAATTAAAAAGTGGTAAAATCAGTGCGGATTTGGGCCCTACCCATTGGTGAGAATGGTGTCAGAGACCTCATCATGGGGTTTGGCAACATGTAATAGAGAGCCAAAGTCGAAATAAAAAAACTAAAGCGTCTATTTTGCTAAAGTAACAACCCATAAGGCTTTTTTTAAAAGACCCCATTGTTTTGGAGAGACGATTGGTATAAAACTTATTTCAGTATGACCTCATAATGCTTTTTTGGGGTGGAGGGAATTAGATTCTCATGTTCTAAACGACACATTTTCTCGAATTACTCCTAAGAACATTAGAATATAATGTTTACCCCACCTCAAACCACTTTTAAGTAGGCCACCAACCCAGAAAAGATCAGAGCTCTCCAAATCAATTTTAATTGTAATCCTCCCACTATGTTTTGATTTGTATTTATAGAAAATGTGCAAATCCCTTAAATCTACTATCCATTAAATTAGATTGTTGATATCTAATTTGGAGTGGCAATAGATTTGGAATACTTTCAAGAGCTATTTTTTTTTTTTAAATCCTTTTTTAGGAGATTGATTTCAACATGGTTCTTCTAAAAATAATTTATTTAAAGTTGCATATCCCTTAATATGTGTAGAATCCCCATCCCTAACTCAAGGAGTCATAGGAAACCGAAGATCCTGAAACCATAAGAACCTAAAACCAGCCCAAAAACTATCGACCTTAGGATCATCAAATACCTCAAAATCAACTTGTACACAATCTCGAAACCCATAACCATGGAAATTCGCACCTTGAAGCTCGAGCTCTATGGACGCTTCAGAAGATAGTCTTTCGAGCCTAAATTTGGTTCCAAATGAAAGTAGATGTCACAAGTTTTCCAACGTTTCAAGAATCATTCTGATACGATATACGATTTGAGAGTTATGGCCCTCGAAATTTTTTCAAAAAATGACCATTTGATCCCTCAGAGACGCCACTGCCAACGCTAGAGAGGGGACCACTAACGCCAAAAATTTGCAGTCCCCAATGCTAAAGTAATCACCAACAACGTCGAAGACCACATTGTTGAGACCCCTAATGCCCAAAGTAGAGGTGGCAACGTCGGAAGCAACAGTGTTCGAAATGATTATCTGAGCCACTGACCTAAAGACCTGCAGGAAAACAAGGCCCAAGGAGTCACTGAAGCGCAGCATTGGTGTCACCAACTCCACCCCAACTATGCTCAAACTTCATGAACAGTGACTTCGCAACGTAAATAATTGAATTTGAATGATTACAACACAAAGTTGGTAGTGCCAACGCCAGCACTGCTGATGGTAGCGTTGCACGAAATCATCTCCAAACACCCATGGAATAGTGTTTTCATTAAATGAAAATAATCAATAATTGAATTTGAATTATTACAACCCAGAGTTGGTGGTGTCAATGCCAGCACTGTTGGTAGCAATGCTGAAGAAAGTCTCCTCCATATACTTCAGAAATAATATTTCCATTAAATGGGAAGGACAATTATTGAAAATGAAATCATTATGGTGAGCTTTGGCAATGCTAATGCCAGAGTTGGAGCTAGCAACGTCGGAGGCAGGAAAGGAAGACAGATCTGCGAGTGTCAATGCCAATGTTGGTGACAACAATTACTAGAAAGTGTGGCATTACTAGTGGCAGTTCTAGAGTTGGTGATAGTGGTGCTGGCAATCAGTGAACCCAACCAACACATGACCACCAGCATAGTATTTTCATTAATAAAAGAAGATATTTTACACACGCCTAAGTGAATCATTAATAGCGTTGCCACTATAGACGTGACTTTGAAATGATTGATGTTACAATAGTGGTAGAGTTGTTGATGCCAACTTTATAGTTGCCATCGGTGGTGTTGGGAATCAACGGCCCAGATTGACCCTAAATTTTACGGCACTATTTGAGGATTTTTTGCCTATAAATAGGGGCCCTTGGCTTTGAATTTGAAAAACTTTTGAGATTTCAAATCTTAGCCAAAACTCTACCGCACTCAAGACTTGAATCTCCGGACCCTGAGACCTAAGCCCGAGCCTTAATCCCAACATCCTAAAACCCAAATTTTTGTACTACCACACACAAATCTATCTGATACCAATATCTTCTTCTTGATGGACTCCAAAAGACTAGAAACACTTGACACACTATGCACAATTCTGAACCAGTCAGCGACTCCGGGTGCTGGGCCTAGGGGCCCGATTTAAGGTTAGCTTTTGTTCATTTTCTCATTTATTTTTCAATCCCCTTTTCTCAAATCTTTCGCTCTCTTATCGGAAAACTCTTTTCAAGTATTCTAACTGATTTTCAGTTTATTCGCCCCTCTAGCCGGTATTACCAGTAATCCATATGAGTGTGGTCCGAAAACCGAACCCTTGCCCATGTTACAATTCGACAGGACCTTTATCATCTACTATTTTTATTGACAAGTTTACATATGAAAGCGAGGCAGATGGTAGATTTCATCTACTTAAATTGTCATGTATAAACGATATGCTACCCATTCAAATGGGTGAAACAAATTTGATTCGGCTAGCAATAGATCTAGGCCATTTTGGAACTCAAAATATTTTTTTTGTTTTTGTTTCAAATTTTGGTTTGGATAGGAGGAGACTGTTATTCAAAATTTTAAAGTCTCTCATTCTTCACGAAAGAGTTTTTTCAGGTTTGGGGCCATATAGTCTAATGTTCATAGGGCCATCAATAGTTATGGGATGGGTTGGGTTTGGTCTAGGTTGACACTGATGTAGCCTAGACCCGACTAGGTCTAAGTTAGAGCAGACCTAACAGGTCTACAAATAAAAGAACATAAAAAATTACTAAATAAGTAATATTATTTCTATGTATTTTATATATTAATATATACCATGTTGGTTAACTCAGACACATACCTGACCTTGTCATTATCCAATTGGATCTAACCTAAACCCAATATGGGTCAGTTCAAGGTGAAGTGGATCCTGACCCGACTCATGGGGTTCATTATCTAAGTCCTTACCCAAAGCTAGTTGCATCGACCGAACCCATTTCCCACCTCTACCCACCAAAAGTTGTCTATTTTGCCGATGGAAAGCTTTACTTATATCCCTAAGAACAGTAAACTATTATGCTCTTGTCCCTTAATAAGATTAGACAACAATGATCCTGCACCTCAAAAACTAATTTCAATGGTAAGAACCTAAGAAGTCTCCAAATTACTAAATGGGGAAAGTTATGATTCCCTGATAAGATTATGTTATAATGTTCCTTAACCTCAAAGACCAGGGACCTATAAAGCTCCAAGATCACCTGTAAATAATGATTGTGATATTAATTTAGTGCTAAAAAAAGGCTCCATCGATTCCCTGTCGGCCTCTGATGCGGGAAAAAACAAAATAGCAACTAGAGAGAGAAAGAGATAGTAGGAGACAAGATCTGCCGCTTAGATTTTCTATTCAAATTTTATTACTTTCATTCTAAAATTACATATCCAAAAAGAAAGGCACAAAACACACCTTTCATACTTGTTTTTACCAAATGGTTAACATTCTTAAAACCATGAAATTCGCATAAAAAAACTTCAATTTCCTAAGACACTTTTAATCATCCTACATTTTGTAAATCTACCCCAACTTCCAAACAAACAATAACCAAGACATTAACTCTGTATGACTTCCCCAGACACTAATGACCTAGAAAGTAGAAAACATAACAAATATTCTTTGAAATAACAAAATTCATGGGAAATGACACACTTCGGGGACTCACACTACCATGTCAACAATCTAAGTCACTCACAAATTGTCCTAAATGTTAATGAGGGACCATGCTGGCCTATATTAGTCTACCAGAGTGCGAAAGAACTCGCCCATGAGTTCACATTGGCAAACCCATAGTATTTAGTCAAGTATATCATATTAAATGTGGGACGTGTGCAGATATGAGGGGAAAACTTAAGGGTGTAGGCATTGTTATTGATCCTCCTGCAAGTTACGGTAGGGGCCCACTTTCTTCTCTGTGAGCTTGTTATAAGTTCCCATTGGAAGTCTTTCCATTTTTAAGAAGGCCTACACAAGGTCTCTTTCTTTTAAAACATATTTCCATCAAAGAATATTTGTCATTTCTTTGTATTTGGTGTAGTAGCTTCCAACGTTTTACAAACTTCTTCATGGAGCTTAACCATACTTTCGGTGAGATCTTGGGCAGCTACATTTGGTAAGGTTGAACTGGCCGGAAGAAGGTCAATGTAGTGGATAGGGACCTGCCCATAGACCACCTCAAAAGGAGCCTTGCCTGTCGAATTATTCACCATTGAGTTGTAGGTAAACACGGCTTGAGGCAGTACAATATCCTACTATTTTGGCCATTTTCCCGACAAATTATAGAGAAGATTAGCAAGCACCACCGTTGTTTGCCTGACCATTTGAGGATGATAGGCACTACTATAGTGCATATCAATCTCCAACATCCTCCACAAGGCTCTCCAAAAATGATAAGGAATTTGATGTCTCGATCCGATGAGATCGTCTTCAGAATGCCGTGGTACTTAACCACTTCACAAAAATAGAGACTAACAATGTAAGAAGCATCCATAGTTTTCTTGCATGGAATAAAATGAGCCATTTTAGATAATCGATCAACAACCACAAAAATAGCATCCATGCCTCATAGAGTTCTTGGCAATCTAAGAACATAATCCATACATCTTGCTACAGAGATTTAAGAATAGGGAGAGGAGCGTACAAACCTGAGTTGTTGCCATGTCCTTTAAAAACGTGGCATGCTTGACAACGTCGCATAAAGTAGTTTATATCTTGATGGATTTAGGCCAATAATATCTCTCCTCTACCAAAGGTGATAGTCTTATCACGGCCAAAATGTCCCCACAAACCGTTTGCATAGAGTTCTTTGATTTGGCCATCTTGAAGGGAGTTCTTAGGGATGTGTTGTCGAGAACCATTGAAAAGGAGCCCATCATGAAACAAATAATTCCCTGGTACCCCTTTTTTGCATGTTGTCCATGGCAACCCAAAACGGGGATCATTAGGGTACAATTCTTTTAAGTTTTCAAAAGCAAGGATATGATAATATGGTGTTCAAGAGAGTAACTCATTGGCCAAGCACATCAGTAATACTCTAACACAAAGCTATATTCTTACAAAAAGGCAATTCACTTGACATGTCGAGGACTAAGACCTCTTTGGCTATTTATGTGCTTTAGGCCTTCATAACTTGAGTTCAAAATAAACTCTTTTTGGATAAGATAATCACACTAATGTCGAAGGGCCTGCACTATTCCATATAACTTGAGGTCATATGTGGAGTAATTCTCCTTGCCTCATTAAGATTTTCGCTCAAAAAGGCAATTAGGTGCCCTTCTTGGCTGAGCACACTGCCGATACCCTAACGCGAATCATTGCAATCGAGCTCAATCACTTTCTCAAAGTCGAGCAATGCAAGTACATGTTCTGTTAAGAGCTTTTCTTTGAATAGCTCAATGCTTTTGTTGGCTGTCGATGTCCAATGGAATTCACCTCGCTTTGTACACTTTGTCCCTGGGTCAACAATGGTGCTGAAATTTTCATAAACCAGCAATAAAAAGAGGCTAGCCCATAGAAACTCGGTACCTCATGGACATTTTGAGGCGTTTCCCATTCTTGTATGGCATATATTTTGACCTTATCCACCCACACACTTGAAGAAGTCAAAAGAAAGCCTAGATAGACTAGGCAATCTGTCATAAAAGCACACTTTGTAAGGTGAATATAATGTTTTTCACCTTTAAGTGCACTTAGTACTACCCTTGGATGATTTTTATGTTCATTCTGATTCAGTTGTACACAAGTATGTCATCAAAATAAACACAAAATTGTCGATAAAAGAATGGAGACTTGATTCATTACCCTTATAAAAGTGCTCAGTGCAAGCCACTTGAGTAAGCCCTTGTGAGTTTTAAATGCAGTTTTCCACTCATCTCCCAATTGGATTTGGATTTTATGATATCCACTCCTTTGATAAATTTTAGAGAACTCTTGGGCTCCCCCCAACATGTCTAGCATATCATCAAGCCTAGGGATGGGAAACTGATACTTGCTGGTGATGCAGTTGATGGCATGACTATTATGTACATTCACCATGTAGCATCTTTCTTCAATGTCAACGATGCTCTTACCGCATATGGGTTCATGCTTTCATGGATGAATCATTTTTTTTAGTAGGTCCATAATTTTCTGATGGAGCTCCTCATGTTCTCTTGGGCTCATACGAGCTCTATTTGGCAAGTTAGATTCGGGTATCACATTAATATCGTGTTAGATGTCCCTTAGTGGAGGTAGTCCACTTGGAATATCATCTCGGAAGACATCTTTAAACTCCTCAATAAGGGACACCAACTCACCTGGCACACTTGTGGGCTTAATCTCCTCTTTAGCCACCAAAGCGTACACAACTCCACTCTTATTACTTTCTTTCAAAAGCATAGATAAGGTAAGAAAGCTACAACCCTTCTCTTGACCAGATATGGGAGCACTTTCCACCTTGCTAGGCAGGACTACCACCTTCCACATTTCCCATTTAGAAAGTGCAAGAGTTTTTGTGACCATCATGTATTACACCCCCATTAAATTGCCATGGCCAATAGAGAAGTGTGTGACATAAATCCATAGAAACAACAACATACCATACTTCATCTTAATATATCTTTCTCTCAGAAAAATAAACAAGACAATGCTGAGAGACTTTTACCTCATTGCCTTTCTGGAACCATGCACTGCAGTATGGCTTCTAACGTGGTTCGGTTTTTAGTTTGAGCTTGTCTACCATTTCTCATGATACTATGTTCTTGAAACTACTGTCATCAATTAAGTTGGTGCATACCTTGCCATCAGCTTTGCATCGAGTTTTAAAATGCTTGATTGAAACCAATCTTCACCTAGATGAGCCTTCGTAGTGGTTAGAGCATGGTGGATTACCAAGATTTTGCCCACCTCATGCTCAATCTCTTCATGTACCAGTTTAGGCTATTTATCATAGATGGGTCTAGAACTGTTCACAGTTAAATCATCTTCTCATTGTCTTTTGACAAATTGATTCGTAAGTCAAACTACATCTGGGCCCACACTCACTTAAAAGGTGAGCAATTTGGTCATACTTGAAGCAAGTTATAGGCTTATGGTGGGGCCTAGAGGTTTGATCAAGAGGGGTTAAACCACCATGGCTAGAAGTGGGGTTCTTAGGAGATTCCTTTACTTCTAGATGTCCCGCTCTTAAAAGAGCCATGGGTGTCAGTAAACCGTCTAATATTGCCACAATTAAGTTTTACCTCTACTTTTGACGTAATCCATAAGCGTCATCGATCTTCCATAGACGATGCATCCCCACCATGTCTAATGGCTAGTCTCAAGCCACCAACATGCCTAGAAATGAGTTGTTCATTCATTTCTTGTATATCATTTCCTTATCATGAGCTTCTAAAACATCTCAGTATATTCAAACATGCTCTTAGTCTCTGGCGGGAGATTATTGAATTGGAAGGAGAACCTGCGAGTAATCTTATTAGTAAGAACTTCTCCTTCATCTTAGATCTCATCTTTCCCCAAGAGGCGACCTTAGGATTCTCTTTCGAAGGTGAAGCTATTGGATTTGATCCCACCATTCCAAGCATAGCCATGTAATCTAGTACCTACAAGCTTCACACGAAGCTTCGCCGAGGCTTCTTTATAGTCAAAAACCATCTCTACAGTGCTAAGCCAATCCAAAAATTCTTCAAAATGTAGTTGTCCGTGGAACTCTGCTATGTCCAGTTTGATAGAGTCTCTATCAAGCCTAAATCTGTCATCATTCCCTTCATCAAGCCGACACTACTCCACAAAGGGGTTAACCTCAGACTCATCGGTAGAGGTGTCTTGACTAGATTCATGCGTATCTTGAATTTTTAAACACTCAAGTTGTGTAGTCAAATTCTCAACTTGGCAATGCAACCCCATCAACTCCTTAAATCTCGCATTGTTCCCCCCAAAAAGTCGCCATGTCCTTCCCTACCTGTAGTCCTTCTTTGTGCCATGAAATAAGATTATTTTCTAAAAATAGATGAGACTTCTTTTCAGGTTCTGACACCAAATGATGGGGGAAAAAATAGAACAACAACTAAAGAGAAAAATAGATTGTGGAAGGCAAGCTCTGCTACTTAGATTTTCTATTTAAATTTCATTAGTTTCATTCCAAAATTACACATATAAAAGAAAGGCATAGCACACCCCTTTTTATACTTGTTTTTATGAAATGGTCAACATTCCTTAAAGGCACGCAATTCCCATAAAAAGAATTACAACTTCTTAAGACACTATTAACATCCTACATTTTCCAAATCTACCACAACTTCCTAACACATAAGAACCAATACATTAGCTCTCTAACTTCTATAGACATTAATATCCCTCGAAAATACAAAATATAATAAATACACTTTTGATGTAATAAAATTCATGGGAAATGACATACCTTAGGGACCCACACTGGCATGTCAACAGTCCAAGTCACAAACTGTCCCACATGTCATCAAGGGCCCACACTAGCCTACATCAGCCTTTCGCAAAAAGATAACTTTAGGTAGTTCAAGCACATACTAGTTATTTAGAATAGGGAAAGGTTTATATGCTTCCCCCACATCATAGAAGTTCTATTCTCCCCCTACCATCCAGCCGTCCAATTTTGATCAAGAGAACCACTCACCGTTTGATCTTAGATCCGACGTCTTAAAGTATTTTATTTTTAGTTTTTTTTTATACAAAATGTATGAATATGAAATTTGGTACGTGCCTTCTTCTCATTAGGGCACACTTATAAAAAAATATTAAAAATAACTTTTCGAGACAGTATACTGGCCAAAATACCCCTTGATTTTTTAGGGGTATTTTGATCATTTTATTTTTTTGAAAATATTTTTTTTATATTTTTCGCCAGTGCAAGTTTAATAGAGGAATGAATGTCCAAAATTTGGTGTCAAATAGTTTATAGAAAAAAAATTAAAAATAAAATAGTGTAGAGACGTGACATTGTGATTGGGACATTATATTTGTGCGTCCTAGCTCGCACAAATCCAATTTTTGTGCGTCCTGGCTTGCACCTATTATATTGCAAGCACATCCAGAACGTCCTTACATGGAGGCCCAGGCCTTTTTCACAAGATATAAGAGTCATTCGCCAGTAGTTTTTATGTTCTTGAATTCTTTTTAAGCGATTCTACAGTCACTCTGTCCATTTTTCAACGACTTCTCTACTTTTTCCGGCGTTTATTTTCTCTCCATCTATTTGAGAGATAGAAATCTTCTTGTTAGTTTCTTTTTGGATAAATGTTTGGTCATCTTTGTAATTTTCTTGGTCTATTTTTAATGTCTTTGTGCATTTTCCAGTGAGTTTTTGGCATGTTATGTCAAAGAAGTATCACTGGTTCCCCTTTATTGACATCACTGTTTAATTAAGTGGATGTGTATATTTTATTTAAGGGTGTGGTTTGTATGGACTTGAGGCTCTCAATAAGCAAAGTAAAAGCACCTTTAAATAGTGTCAAGAAATGTGGTTTTAATATTAGAAATCTTTGTGATGGCCTTAAAATATATTTTTATTTTTAATTATAAACTTTAAAGCTTCAAAAATAATGTAGATCGCGCAGATCTATGAAAACTTGGAAAATCTTGAAAATTGACGGTCTAAAAATGCATTACAAGATGAAATTCATTTTTTTCTCATGTCCATACATCTTGATATCGAGATGATGAATTTGAGGATATTTGGGCATCAAAACGGCCTCTTCTAGTGAAATTTTTGAGGTAGGTTCTAATTTGATTGTTTAGAGCCTCGGCTCTATATAAACTTTGTCCTTTATTTAAGGGATTGTCTATTATAAGATCCTATCATCAAACGCAAATCGAATAGCTTAGTGTACCTTACAAAGTTAAAGAATTTTTTGTTTCGGACTTTGAATTCAATATGTGAAACATTCTTAGCCTTTCAATTTCAAATCTAAAAAAAAAAATTACGACGTCCTTATACAAAAGATAAAACAATCTTATTATACACACTTTCTTTATTTAAAAAGATTCCACAAAATGTTCCAATGGCCGTTAAAAAGAAGGAAACAGTTTTGAAATGCCTATAACCAGAAATCCACATGGGTCATTCTCCCGCAGAATAGAAGTTTAAACTTTTGAGGCACAAGATATCTATAGATTGACTAATTGGTCTCAAGGTTTAATTTTTAGGATTCGTGTTCTAAGGCAATAACAACCAAACTTGGTTGAGAATGCTCTTCCCCTTCTATAGACAATTCCCTTCCTCTTCTAGACTTACTATGCCTGATGTTTGGATGGAAAATTCACATCCATACACTGTTGAAGAATTATGTGACTCGGATGACTAGCACTGTTGAAGAATTATGTGACTCGGATGACTTGCACTCTTGAAGAATTATGTGACTCGGATAACTTGCACTTTTGAAGAATTCTTGGGACTCAAATCTAGATGAGAAACAACATAAAGAGTCTATCATACATTAAGGGTTCAAAACCTTGAAGTTGTTCGAAAAACCCAAACAAGGTCCTGCACTTTTTTTGTAGGAATCGGGCTTGGGCTTGATTGATTAGCAGTTGACGGTTACGGGTTCAAATCTTTGATGTCGAAACCAAACAAATACCTACTTTTTGTTTTTTGGAGTCAGGTTTGGGCATGAATAGTTAGCAATTGATATTGACTATGCTACATCTCAACTTAGATTCCTACGATTGAACTATCCAAAAAATAATAGTAATAAATACCATATATTTTTGGTGAGTACACTTGTACTTACAGTCGATGAAAATGATGTTTTCAATGTTTGGAAATTATGTTCAAATCAGTGTAGGAAAAATCGGGTAGTTCAAATTCTAACCGCTTGGTTAGACCCGATTAGCTCGGAACTGGCCAGTTGCTTATTTTGGTTTTGGTCAGTTTTGGTAAACCGGCTAGGCATTTAAAAAAATTATATAAAAACTCAAAAAATTAAGGGATTTTGTTTGTAATTTATTTTTTAATGCTTCTCATCATTTTGGGAAAGATTGGAAATTGTTTTGCCTATTAATACTTATTTTTACATTTTTTCTTTTTTTTTAAAAAAATATCATTGGACACAAAATCAATTCTTTCAATTTTTTTTTTTTTTTTTTTTTAATTTTATTTGGATGTGTTTTGTTTAACCATGCTTTAAATATATTTTTTATATTTTATTAAATATTTTTGGTATTTTTTTGACATTTTTTTCTTAGGACTCGCCCGTTAGGCCGGTTGAAGTGCTTCCGACGCTTAACTGTTGACGTTTGATTTTTCCTACACTGCTCGTCTGTAACGAGGGATTCCATGGAGATCAATAAAACCTGGTATTTTTAAACAGCATGAACATGCCAAAGTTCCGATGATCTCGCTTTCAAATGAATTAGTCAATAAATATGGGAACTTGAAGAAAATAAGTGGACCGTTCCACAAAGCAAGGGAAGGGTTTTGCTGTGCATTCTTTTATGTTCACGTCCTGAGAATTCAGAAAATATATATCTCTCTCTCTCTCTCTAAATCTCTCTCTCATGTCGGAAGCTGAGGCGAAGTCGAAGAAGACTGGACGTCTCTGTAACATATGCAACCAGAACCGAGCAGCGCTTCAAAGGCGAAAGACCCAACAGCAGGTACTGTGTGCCCAATTTGGTTTCATATTTCCTTCTTACTCCTTTTTTTTTACATTCACAAACGAATCATGGCTTTGCTTTGGTTCCCACCTTTTTATTCACTCGTAACTCTCAGCTTAGTTGTTCATTGAGAATCACATAGTTTCACCGTGTTTAAATTATAACCGACGTAGTGGCTTTATTTGAACTACTCATGGTTTTATATTTTCTGGCTCTGTGAATTCGACTGGATATCAAAATTTTGAGGATTTTTAATTTGAATGACTAGTTATGCTGATGGAGAAGTTGAATATGGACCATTATGACTGGTTCTGCTTATGGAGAGATTGAAAATCGACAATTGGTCTTATTTGTTTCCAAGGACATGATTAGGCCAATTTTTGTTTAGTCTGGTTATTTTGGCTATGTATGTTTTGTTTTGGACCCCTTTTATCAATCGAAATTTAAGAGGAAAAGGGCTATTTATCATATAAATGTTTGAATATTTAGAATTTGGATATTCTTGTTCAAGATCCTCGCCTACAACTCTATTTTAAGAACTCTGCAGTATCTCTGTCTTTGAAAACTTAGTGTAGAATGGATGAATTGAGTATTGTAGGGCTTATGAAAACCTTGTTGAAACCTTAGCAGCCTACACCAGCTGACACTTTGGGTATCTCTAATGGGCTTCTTGTTACCTTCTGAAAAATAGAGTTCTAGTATGATTTGAATTTTTTTTTGTAATGCACACTGAGGATCAAGGCACTGCAGTTATGGTTTTTTACTTAGATTGATCAAATTTGGGTTGTTGGGTCTTTGAGTATGGTTCCCATTCATGGAAATAGCTGTTCTCTTTTCACATGGGGTAACTTAATTCTTTATGGGATCAGTTATGCCGTTGAAAGGCACAAATGCTAGCCATTTCATGCTGCATTGGAGCTAGAAATTGATTGCCGTTTTTTATATGTGTATTGTTGGTTCCTCACGCTGTTCAAACTTCTTGTACATAATATGGGGCCTATTCATGCATGTCTCTTTAGTATGTTGATATGGTCCTCACCTGAAATGTTGGGGTTGAAATGACAGGTTCCTTTGTGTTAAATCATGGCTTACGAGTCCAAATGCATGTATTTTCTTTGTCTTATGAAGGTTCTTAGTACCCATTCTTTTTGCATACTAGATTTATCCAATATGTGTTTTTTTCATATGCAGTGCCTATCTTTTGATTCCAATGGATAGACTTCGGTCGCATTTTACTAAGATTGATTCTAAGTCTCTGCCTCTTTCATGTTTGTGAAGATGTGCAGGGAATGCTTTTACTTTGCTTTTGAAGAGGAGATCCATAGGGTCATTGTGGAGAACAGACTATTCAAACCTGGAGAGCGTGTTGCTATTGGAGCTTCTGGTGGTAAAGGTAATATCATCGGGACATGCTAGACTTGGTTTATCCCTCAATTCCTTTGCAAAAATAGCAAAATACTCATAACAGAAGCTGAATATTAAAATAATCACTCTTATAAACATAGAACACCTCCATCTTGTGAATTTATCTGTCACTGCCACTTTGACCTTGGTTTCCACTTGGATTTGTGATGTGAGATACTTGATCTTGGAACTTTGGGTATGCCTCCAAGACTGTTTTTTATTTTTGCTGACTTAAGATATCACATACACAAATCTCTAGTTGTTGTTAAAAGATATGCCATGCATGTGCTTTTCTGCAAACACAACTTTCCCTTGTATTCTAAGCCTTGAAACATTAGTGGTTCCCACTATCTGCTGAAATTCTCATTTCTCTATTTCCATGTGCACCGTCTTCAATTGACAATTGCTAGCAAATTTTTGTTTTGATGATACTGTTGGATGAGAATTGAGGGAAGAAGCATCATTAGAGAGTGCTAGAACAATTCTTATGAGTGTGAATCACAATTCTCAACATAACATTGCAACATATGATTTCTCTCAAAAAACAAAAAAAAAAAAACATTCCAACATATGTTCTTTTGTACTTAAATGCCCCTCACTACAAACAAGTGAGGCAAGAATTTATTGTGAATGAAAAGAAGAAAAAATTAGCTGTTCTTCCCTTAGATGTACATACACAAACACATATATACATATATATGTACATACACATATACATATCTTAGGGTCATAAATGACCTCTTGTCGATCTACAGACAGAGGTTCTGAACTTAGGACATCTTTTTTCTTTACTCTAAGTTTTCACCACTTGTCACGTCACCAGCATGCTCCGGCCTGAGCTTGAGCCTACCGCTCAGCCACCAGAATGGGCAGGGAACAGGCAGCTATCTTCCTCCCATTGACGCCCCTCTAGTGAATGACACCCGGGCAGGTGTGTCCCCTGCCTGCCAACCTTGGTTGCAATTCAAGGACTCGATGATTCATTGCATTTCACTACGTTCTTATGACATCTGGTTACTGTGCGGAATCACTTTAGTGATCAAAGCAACCAAATGATCCATGGTTTTATTTAAAGGGTGGGGCTCTATGTACTTCATCTTTTCATAAAAATTGGGGCTCAAAGCTACACATTTGGCTAATCGACTATCATAGTGCTGCTCTTTATGGTATTCAACCTTAGTTGCATTATCTTTGAGTGAGCCAAACCACTCACTAGCTATGAGGGTTGATCATGCCTCATTGTGGGCTGCTTCTAGTTTTCCTAATCTCTGTATTTCACTTAATCTCTGCCAAGCAGAGTACATAAGCCAGGGGCACATATATATCCCTTAAACGACCAAGTTTCACCTGGTTATTTTGCACCACTTAGTCTTTCCTTGAACCACCAGCTTCCATCACTCTATTTACCAGCCTCGATATTATTGGGATCCTACACCATATTTAAGCCAAATGATTGCTGTCAGTGAGTGTTTTTTATTGGGTAAATCTCTCAGTGAGACTGAGAACAAGTGTGTGCTAAGCTGCTTGCAGCCTATCCCCAATTTACTTCAGATCGCAAAATATCCAAATACGAATGTAGTGGGAATGTCTTTGTGGTTCAGGAGCAGGATTGTGTTAATAGACTTCTTGATTTTGTGGAAATGGTTCACATATCAATCACCATATGCCTGGCAATTTGAATGCTTATAGGAACATGCAACTAAGGTCTAAATTCCCTGGCACTTCAACAAGCACTACTGATTTTCTGTTAATACTGCACTAGAAACAGCTAGTTGAGGTATTGCCTCATTTATGAGCGTCACATCAACTATATAGTTTGTGAGATTGTGATTTATTCATGGCGATGTATTCTTCTCTCTAGGTCATTGAGCCCCTTATGTTCCAAGTTCCAACTCTTAAACATGTCGGTATTCGTCTCTGCAATTCCCCACAAGTTGCCCCTTCAAGTTTCCATTTTTCCCTACTATTCCTTTTTAAATTCTATCATTGTTGGTCAAGACACTGTCTATGACAGTTCAACTAGCTACATAAGTCTTATTTTTCCGACAGCTTACAATCTGTCCATCACCTACTCTCCAATTATCCCTATAGAGGCATGGGAATGAGATCTGTCTTACATCTTATGGTAGGGGAAATTAATTCAAGGGAATAGTCAGTCTACTCCTAGAAAACAATGAATCACTATGACAATGACTTCCGTATGTTATGTTATTAGGATTAAGGAGTAACCAGGTAGCACCAAATACGTCTAAATTCCCTGGCACTATCCACTTCAACAAGCACTACTGATTTTCTGTTGATACTCCACTAGAAATAGCTAGTTGAGGTATTGCCTCATTTATGAGTGTCACATCAACTATATAGTTTGTGAGATTGTGATTCATTCGTGGCGATGTATTCTTCTCTCTAGGTCATTCAGCCCCTTATGTTCCAAGTTCCAACTCTTAAACATGTTGGTATTCGTCTCTGCGATTCCCCACAAGTTGCCCCTTCAAGTTTCCATCCCTATTATTCCTTTTTAAATTCTATCATTGTTGGTCAAGACACTGTCTATGACAGTTCAACTAGTTTTGCCGACAGCTTACAATCTGTCAATCACCTACTCTCGAATTATCCCTATAGAGGCATGGGAATGAGGTCTGTCTTACATCTTATGGTAGGGGAAATTAATTCAAGGGAATAGTCAGTCTACTCCTGGAAAACAATGAATCACTATGACAATGACTTCCGTATGTTATGTTATTAGGATTAAGGAGTAACCAGGTAGCACTAAATACGTGTTTGCTTAATCTTCTATGCATTCTTGTTAGGATTTAAGGAATGTTGAATGCTTTACAATGGTGGCTAACTTAGAAGCTGTGCTCTGGTTAGGATTATTTCTGGACAAATACTCCAGGAACATGATGGCCATTACGGCAATACTCTTACCATGATCATAGGGATCATATTTGGAACAAAATTGGCATTCATCTAATGAATTTCCTTATATGTGGCATCATGGTGTTGTGGATTTAAGTACTCGACTGGTGTTATACTATTCCATTGATACATAGATGCTCATGAAAAACATTAAATAGTCACTCTCCTCAAATGTTTGATTTAAGACTTCCATTTCTCATTGAACTTCATAATTATCCTTGGCTAATGTAAAATTGAAATATGTTGCAAGAATTGCATTCTTTTAGAAATGTCAATTTATCTCACAATAATCGTCCAGAAACATGATATTCTTAATTTGGCCCATTACGTGCACCAAGTATGGATGTGGGCTATTTGAAACACGCGAAACATTATTTCTGGACAAATACTACAGGAACATGATGGCCATTACGGCAATACTCTTACCATGATCATAGGGATCATATTGTGATTCATTGCAACAAAATTGGCATTCATCTAATGGATTTCCTTCTATTTGGCAACATGTTGTTGTGGATTTAAGTACTTAACTGGTGTTATCCTATTCCATTGATACATAGATGCTCATGAAAAACATTAAATAGTCACTCTCCTCAAATGTTTGATTTAAGACTTCCATTTCTCATCGAACTTCATAACTATCCTTGGCTAATGTAAGATTGAAATATGTTGCAAGAATTGCATTCTTTTAGAAACGTCAATTTATCTCATGATAATCGTCCAGAAACATGATATAGTAATTTTGACCTTTTTTCTTAATTTGGCCCATTATGTGCACCAAGTATAGATGTGGGCTATTTGAAACATGCCAAACATTCGACTTGCTACTGCTAATATGAACATAATGTGTTATAGTAACTAACGCGGTCACTTCTATTTGCTTCCATATGTTAAATTGATCGATTCTTGCTTTTTTCACATGAAGAAATATATTGAAGTTTGTACATGACATTTTAATGTGGACACTAAAGTTACACATTTGTTTCACTATTAGTGGAAACAAAAAAGTTATTATTCCAGGAGCCCAGAAATGTCCTCATGGTAAATTTAATTTTTCATACATGGATGAGCTAGGAAATGGTTTGGCTGTCAATGCAACATTGAGACTTTGAGGAAATATGCTTTTTGAGTAGCCACTTTACAATCTGGAATTGTGGAGCCAGGAAGTCCATGACCGTGAAAGTTCTCCTCCCGCCTTGTCTATTAGTTATGTAACGTACCTTTGATATATTGAAAATTGGATGTGTATCGTGGGCTTTAGTGCACATTTCAACCAGGAGGATCAGAATTACCTGTTAATTGGCTTTTTGATGTATTATCATGTACATCACTCACTTTCATCTGCTTTATATGTGTTTACCTTTTGAATCCAAATCAAAATTTAAAGCATACCACCTCCAGCTATTGGTGAAATTTGTAATCTTGTTTTCCAAAATTACATCATAGAGTCAACCTTTATAATAGGAGATGCGCTCTGACAAGTTTCAAAGGAATTATTTCGCTGACGCGTATTAAATCTGTTGATTTACTCAAGGTAACATATCACTATTTGGTTAAAAGGAATGGCGGAGTAGAATGTGTACCTCTCTGTTTTGGGATTTTGGTTTATCTTGGTTCTGTAATCTTGCTCTGTTAAATATCAAGCATCTCTTCTCCAGTACTGTTCTTTACACCTCAGTTTCTTATCCTTCCGATTCCAGGCTCGTTGCACTTGTTTCAAACTTTCAGGTGAGTATTGTTATTTAGTTATTGTATTATAGCTACCTTTTCCAGTTTGGTGTACATTGTTAATTCTTTCTCTATTTTCTCCATTGAGTTTAATTTTGACGAAAATTCAATGCTAATTAGATGGAACATTATAAAACACTCTGGAAAGGCATGACATATGGTACCTGTTTCCATACATGAAATGTTTTCACAGAAAACATTGTGTATTGGTTTGTATGATTTAATGCCATCGAAGCTTGTGTTGTCAATAAACTGCTGGTTGGGTGCAGATTCCACTGTTCTTGCTTATGTATTGTCAGAGCTGAACCGTCGGCACAATTATGGCTTGGATCTCTTTCTTCTATCAATTGATGAAGGGATTACTGGTTATAGGGATGATTCCTTGGAGACTGTCAAGCGAAATGAAATACAGGTATACTTATCTCTCTATTTTCCAACAAAAGCAAATCCTTTGGAGCTAGTTTCATTCGTAATTTCCTTGCTGCGGTTTCCTTTTATAAATTCTGACATTTATATCATCCTGATGAGCCACTCCATAATTCAACTCACTTGGAGCCTGTGGGTGCTACTAGTATCATCTTATGAAATTATTCTTCAGATATTCTGATATTGTTTACTCAGTTTGTTCTTGAAATTAAATAAGCAATGCTTCTTTCTAGGGAGAGAGACCGTAACTAATTTTCCTGGAAATTTTAATGATGATGAGAGGAGATTTGCAATGGCCTGTGTATGACGGGTACCACATGTCTGACTGAAACAATGGCAATATGATGGTTCAATTTTCTTATTATTTTAATGTTTCCATATCATATGTTAATTGAGAAGTTTTTTTTCTTTCTTTCTTTCCTTTTTTTTTGGGTGGCAAATTAAAAATTGGACGTGGTTTCTTGGGTTGTAAACTTTTCCTTATTTTTCTGAATCATTTACTTAGTTTATGTGCTTATCGAAAACTTTAGCCAAGTGAATTTATGTGTATGACGCTGTTCAAATTTGACAAAGGAAGAAGAAGTTCTAGAGCAGTTATTGGATCTGGGATTTTGGAAATCAAAAAAGATATGCTGATGGAAAATGAACCATTAGATGAACCATTAGATTCATACTTTAGGGTTGGTTCATCCATCAGTTAAGAACAATCTGATTATGCTTGAAGTTTTCTATGAAGTGGATCATAATAGCTTTGCAATTAGCATGGATCACATGCCAGCTATTAGGAGAATTTTTAAGTCAACTTGACTTTTCATACATCAAGAGAGAATATATTTGTTAGAAGGTATGGTACTGTGTGATAGGAAGTTTAACTAATAAATTTAGTGTGTATTTTCTAGTGAGACAATTGTGTGCCTCACAAATGTTAAAACAGAGGGGGTTTCTGTCATGTGGAAATGTGCTCTCTTTTAAACTTTTCTAGAATGATTGTTTGCTTAACCTCAATGTCAGAGTTTGGCTTACAATGGCTATGCTCTTGTTGATTTTGATGGTATCTTTCATATGGAATGCTCTCATATTAACCTCTGCCTGAAGTATCATTTTTGCAGTATGGTTTGCCACTGAAGGTTGTCTCCTACAAATCTCTATATGGCTGGACAATGGACGAAATTGTGAAGGAGATTGGGTTGAAAAACAACTGCACATTTTGTGGAGTATTCCGCCGGCAGGTAAACAATCTCTGATATTTCTTCGAGATCCATAAAAATGAAGATCGATTTTGGTTGGACTGTATGTAGTTGGATTATCATCAATGCATCCATTGTCTGTGTGTATTTACCATTGTATCTTTACAAAGACATCTTTACATTTGTCATATTATAGTGGATCTGTGATTCTGTTGTGCGTCTTTCCACACATACATATACGTCATTGAAATACAACAGCTGTCTCATTTTGAGTGTGGGTGTGGCATTCTCTATATAGTATCCTCTAAAGCAAGGGTTTCTCTTCTACAACACTAAACTTTAAGAATTATTCTAGGTGCTCTCTTATCATTTTTCTTACCATATATTCTCTCTTCACCTTCTTTACTATTCAGATGCTAATTGAGTGGTTGCCCTAATGTTCGATGCTCCACAACCGATTATATTCTCTTGGGGTTTAATTGGGTTTTCTGGTATGTAAGATGCACCCATTGTTGATTCCTCTGTTCTGAGGCAGAATATTGTTATGGCATCCACCTCTGGAGAAATTCCCTCATGGACCATCCTTTTATTTTGATCGTCATCTCTATTTCTCTAAGGTGGCCTCTTTATATTGTGATAATATCATTCCATTTATTCTATTATGACTTGAGGTTTTGTAGTCATACCTGTACATTTAGATTGATTACTTCTTTATGGTTTTTTGGTCATCTTGAGACAATATATGAAGCCTCTCGCTTAGTTGCTTGTCATATGTTTTTTATGCATTTCCTGAGGATATCCGAGGATATCCTTCATTGGCTTGAAAGCAAGCTCATCATTCATCAAGCTTCACTGTCCATCGTGAGGGGGCGAGTTTACAGATTAACTCATGTGTGAGATACTGATAAACCTGTTTTTTCTTTTCTAGAGTTATTTGTATATAAATATGTTTGAATCAGTCTGGAGAAACCCATTGGTGTTCCCTTTTCCCCTATTCACATCACATTGGTCCAGACTGGGAACGGGGAGGGTCAATTGGAAAAGATACCGGCTGGGTACCCATCAAAAGCACATGGCATAGGTCTTGGCAGCCCATGATGCAAGGGCCTGCCTGTTCCCATAATATAAGATGGACTGGTCAATGGTCATTCAAATGTGCACGGCTAGGGAAAAGGGAATGCTAATGTGGAAGGTCCAGCCGGATCATGATATCTGTTCCCTATGTTCAGACACATATAGATCGATATATCAACGTTGAAAGTGTTGAACTTGGTTTTTTGCTCATTCATAACCTACTGATTTAACTTGACACTGGTGCAGTTGATTTGTCAGTGTTTTCAATTTTTTTTTTCGTAAATCTGAATAAAGAAAAACATGGACTAACTACTTCTTTGGCATCCACTTGCGAACCAATTTCATTTTACCAGTCTTGTTACACTCTTTTATCGTGGCTACCTAAGCATAACTTCATTTTGGAGACTACAACATGAACTCTTTTAAGTGTACATGGTAGTTTTGCTTAAATTTGTGATCAGACGCCAACCAGAGGTACCCACTTTAGCCCAACATTTTGATTGGAAGTTAATCTAGCCTCGTTGCAGATCTTCCTATGGTACAAGATATTGGCCATAGATGGTGTAGTAAAACTACAACACTGAAGTCATTGTGACATGGAATCATTGTGCCATTTAATGGATGCTACCTCATTGAATGATTTGTTTTCTAGTGAAAATTCTGTTTCAATTTAAAACCGAAGTCCAAATAGCCAAATATATCGTTTTTGTTTTAGTAGAAGCAACCTATTTAAGTTGATCATTCTTGCAACTAAGCACCCTGCTCATGGAATTATTTATGAAGAAGCAAAAGGTGCCTGAAAAGATCAACATTCAATCAAGAGATATTCTCTAATCAGCCACAGTATTCGTTCCCCCCAGCATTATTCAATATGTCATATTCAAGCTAGTTGTATTTGAATATTCAAGCCGACCCCAAATAGTAGGGATAAGGCTTGGATGGTGATGAGGATGATATTCAAACTATTTGTAGGGTGGAATAGCATCAGATTTATGTCAATCCATGATTCTAGGATTTTGATCTAGGTTGAAGTGCCCCCTTCATAAGGAAACATTTCCAGTTCTAGAACTGAAATGAAAAAAACATCAAGGGCCCTGTTTGGGTGGCCTGCTGCAATGTCCCTTTACAATAATATAATGGTCCAGCCAACAATAAAAAGCAGATAGCATAGCCCATGCACTAAGTTCACCCTTAAGGAGCGCACTTCATGGAATTTGACTGGACTGGTTTTCAAACCAAATGTGTTCTTGTCTCTGCATATTGCGGATCAATCAGATGGTTGTCCTGTATGACTTCATTGGCAAACATACCCTTAGATCATGACCTTCTATTTCCAATGTTATGTCTACATATCTGCATGAAGCACGTTTGGACAGATCTCAATAGAGTATTGAGTTTTTTATTGCTGCCCAAATCCTGACATACTATCATTATGAATCCAGATTGATATGATTAATCCTGACCTCTAAGAACCTTTGCTTGAGACAGATGCATATGCTTCTGCAACCATGTGAAGATATTAAACTAAAGGGCAACCGAGAAGTGGGTGCTATGGAAAATCTTGCCTGTTACTTCTTTTCTTTGCATGCATTCTAACCATTTGTGTGGATCTATTACGAGAGACCTGAAGTGTATTTGAATATCCCCAAATGTGCTACTTGAGGGCTTCTGACTTCCATTTGTTAGTCCACTGTGGCCCAAGTAGCCAAGACCCTGATAGAATTCCTAAGTAAATGCTATCATCTCACTGATGCAATATGTTTGATCTTGAAATCTATGTTTTTTTATTAAACAACCGAGCATGCGTTGTTTTTGTTGGTTAAGATTCAACTGTTTCTTGATCCTCATCTTGAATTTCCCTCTTTCTGGGCCTTTTGCTTTTGTCATTTACTTTTCAATTTCTGACATATCATCTTCATATTAAAATTACCATTGTTGTAAGTGCCAGTTTCTATCATTTCTCTGTTATATCAACATTAAAATGCAATATATCTTCTCGAACTTGCAGGCTCTAGATAGAGGTGCTGCAATGTTGAAAGTTGACAAGCTTGTCACTGGGCATAATGCTGACGACATTGCCGAAACAGTTCTCTTGAATATACTACGTGGAGACATTGCTAGGTGTTGTTGACTGTATCTTTTTCTACCATATGTGTTTGCCCTTCTAGATAACTTTTTATTGTTTTGGATAGGCATATCTGATTTTCTTCTGAGAGGAATTATTTTCTATTAGCTGACTGATTCTTGACCATCTAAATATAGGTTAGGCAGGTGCACACTTATAACCACTGGGGAAGATGGACCTATTCCAAGATGCAAACCCTTCAAGTATACCTACGAGAAGGAGATTGTCATATATCCTTGCCATCGATATGTGCATTTTGTATTATAGGAATTTTATTTTGTTTTGGTCTTTTTTCATTTTGTAATGGTAGTATTTTCTTGCCTCAGTATTTTTCATATTAAAATTTTCAATCCCCTCTCTCTCAAATCTCTCTAAAGAAATGTAGAGGTACCTTGACTGAAATTTACGTATGCATATTTCAAAAAGCTGGACTACTTCTCCACAGAATGTTAGTACTCTAGTCCTTGAAGTTTTTATTTATTTGAATAGTCAATGGAATATATGGCTTTCTTCGACCATATAAATTATGTCTGCACTGCCTATTGGTAAGATAATCACATTCTCTTCAAACAGGAAAATTAAATCACTTTTAGAAGTGATTAACTGCGTACCATTCAATTTCTCTGATGATGGAGTACACAACACATTGACTAATAAAGAATTCTGGTGGTTGATTCTTTCAAAGATTCCAGATTAATAATGCAGAATCTTCTCTCTTTGCTAGTCCAACTCGCTTTGAACAGCCTATTGTGTAACATGTCTTATTTTGATATTAAGTTTTGGCTGCAAATATTAAATGTAATTTGTATTAAATTTTTTCATTATTATATTCCTTTCAATATTGCTTTTGATTGTGCTTGAAGTCAGATACGTGATAGTCATGCATTGTTTGTTCAGTTCTTGTTATTGATTGGTTTTAACTTAGCTTCGGGTCCTAGATTCTGTGTCTCAGATATTTGTGCTAGCACAAACCTTGTACAGAATCATACTAGGGCCTTGATTGAATGAGCCTACTCGTTTGTCTTTGTTTTCTAGCTGCATTGCAGAGAAGCTTAACAGAACAAGCCTTACATCTACAGCAGTGTGTATGTGTATTGTTGGATATCATTTACTTGAAAAAAAGCAACCACGTCCCTTCTATATAAATTTGTAGTACAAAAGAAAAGGGCAAAAAAATTGACCTTATAAATGATATCAATCAAACCATGAATAATTAAGGGAAATTTATATCAAGTTACCTATGAGAGATGAACAATTTAACAACTCACCTGTAACTTTTATTTAATTTCAAAATTCCCATAAAAAGAACACATGGTCTTGAGTTGGAATAGTTGCAAATGGGCAGGATATTAAATACTTCATCTCTAAAGGGTATTTTGAGAAATTTCCCATAAATTAAAGTGAGCTGTTGAGCAGGCCTTTGGTTTGACAGTGAGATACCTGATTTGCAGGACAGAGAACTACCTTTGTTTAGCAAACCGAGCCGACAACTAATAATAATAATAATAACTATAATAATAACAATAATAATAACAACAACAATAACAACAACAACAACAACAACAACAACAACAACAATAACAATAACAATAATAATAATCATAATGGTAATAATAGTAATAGTATTAGTGGTACTTATAATATTAATAATAACAATAGTAATAAAAATACTACTACTAGTATTATTACTACTACTACTACTACTACTTAATAATAATAATAATAATGATAACCATGATCATGATTATGATAATAATGATGATGACTATGTTGATGATAATGAAGAAATATAAGCCGTCGGAATGTCTCAAAGAAAAATATACAAATGTTTACAACTTAGTAACTCAACGCCCACCCCATCATTCCCAAATAAAACTGGAGAGAAGGGAGAGTTTGTCCAATAAAAGATGCTCTTGATACTGAAATGTGAACCATATCTAAATTGCAATATTCATAATTGCGGAAATGAGCAAACCACGAGCATTTATCCAAGTATAGTGATGTTCAACTATTGAATAATTTTCTAGTTCGTGCAAGACCCAAGTCACCAAAATACAAGTTACTTGTAGCATTGATATAACAATTATACCAACTTCAGTGAGAAATGCTTTCAGCCATATTACCTATTTCCATGGATGCCTTCACACTTGGGTTGTCTGTCATCTCATTAGCTGTGAGATGCTAGTGAGAACACGATCATAGGCATAATGAGTGAACAATGACATTCTCCTTTCTGAGAAATGGACAATGTTGAGTCTCAATTATCAAGAAATGTTAAAAAAATCCATGCTCTTTATCTGAATTCTAGCTTCAAGTGCTTAATTAAGTTGAGGAATATCATATTAATCATCTCCATTATGAACAATGTCACTCACATATATGGCAAGGTCGTAAAGGATTGTCATGCCTAGCGGTTCATTGTTTGTCAAACATTCTAAAATGTAACTCTTAGAAATTAAAAGCATTTTCTCATTTAATTTTGTGGCAAAAAACTTTTGACCCATAAAGATACTGTATTTCTATTATGACTCTTAATGCGTAATAGTAATGAAACTTATTCTCACTATTGTACAATTGTGATGCAGGCATATACTCACCAAATGCATATCGTGGATTTGCCCGTGATTTTATCAAAGATTTGGAAAGAATCAGGTGGTTATCCAGCTTAATTGCTCTTTATCAATTAGTCACTGTGAATGACTGTTGCTGTATGCATAACTATTATTCTTGTTGCTCAATCTCTCTTGGGATGATTTTCCTTGCCTACTTCATTTGTCCATCTACACATATTCATGCATGTGCGGGACACCAATGCGGACATGCTCATAATCTTGCTTTTGTAGGCCAAGAGCCATATTGGACATAATACGATCAGGTGAAACCTTCAGGATATCTACCACTACGAGGATGCCAGAGCAAGGAACATGTGAAAGATGTGGTTATATATCTAGTCAGGTAATTGTATTTCTTTTCCTTCACATTCCCTTCCCCCAGGGGGCACCACATGGGGGGTGGGGTTGTGTCTTATATACTTTGACTCATTGGCCTTTCTTTCTGATGCATATATTTATAATTAAATTGTATTGCTTTTCCTTTTTCAGTTTACACTGTTCTTTTCCTACAAGGTTCAGTAATTGGAATTGGAAGGAATTTCTAATTACTTTGTGTGTGAGGTGGAATCTCCTCCAAACTAGTTTTCTTGGTCTACCTGCGGGAAATCCTTTAAAAAGTTAAATGGGCTTTTGGCCATCAAGAAGTACGAGGAGAAATTAGCTCCAAGGAGGGACAACTGTTTTTATTTATAGGCAGGCTGGTACTTTGTAATATAAAATATTGCTTAGTTTAATATCTTTATTCCAGATTCTGGCTAAGTAGCTCATAAGCTGGACATGATCCAGAGAGATTTTCTCTGGCAAGCGAATATTAAAGCCTTGACTTTTCATCTAGTGAAGTGGAAGGGTTGGTGCAAGTTGAATAGATAGATGTTCCTATGAGTTTGAACATGAGTGATGTTAATAGGGTTATAGAAGGTAACACGGGAGCAATATTGGGGTTGGGGAATCATGGAGGTGAGGAGATATAAAATGAGGTTTTAACATATTGGGAGAAATGGTGTCTATTGGGTCGCGTCCCGTAGAGAGAGGAGGCAAGCAATATCCACTGTTTGGAGGATGAACAATATGGGGATGCCATCTTCTGGATATTACTTTTGTGCATCTTTTCAAGCATAGTTTTGCATGGTGGGTTCTTTTAGATTTATTTGAAGAATCATGTATTACATCGACCACTTAACTGTGCTGCTGAGAGGGTAATCTTTGTCCCCGTCTTGTTAGAATTAATTCCCTCCAGAGTATGTGACCCTGGGCAATTCTCAGAATTGTCCTCCAATTGTGAAAATGTTTGACAGAATTTGCGATATAATCATTTCTTGGGCCTTTGTCCAAGAGGAACGCGATCTTATTTGCGAGTGGAAGTTGGGAGCTGAAATTTCCCTTGAAAGGATCATTACTAGAAGGGCCTCCCCCCATGTAGGTGTCCTTCGTGTTAAGTTCAACTACAACTTTATACATATTATGTGCTCTTTGGAGATTGGAGTCTCTTTATAGATAGTTCCAGAGCAATCCTAGAGACTTGTGGCCTCTTCTACACCCAAACTCATGTGATTATTTGTTGGACTTTGAGCCTTACTTTTTCTGGCAGTTCAGCGCTAGGATTTGAACTTGGGATGTGGGGTTTGGGTAGTTTTGTGGTGAGATTTGAACATGGGATGCGGTGTTGCAAACATCAATGCCAAACAAATGAGGCCCAAGCCTGAATCTTACGCTTAATTTCTTGTTGAACTCTGAGCCTTACTCTGAGCCTTTTCACGGTCTTTTTAGGTCCTTATTTCATGGAATGAGTGTTATTAAACATTATTTAGTTGTTCTGCAGGACACTCCTTACCGATGGAGATGGTCCTTGAAATCTCCCTAATCCCTGAGCTAGTGTGTCCTTTTAACTTGTCATCCAGTCCATGAATGAGAAGGCTGATGCCTTAGCTAGATTAGGTGTTGAAAGGGTGTCTATGGTCTTTCATGATCCTGCTTTACGACTATATTGTTGCTTATTTGTAAAAGCCAAGTAAGTATTAAAGCTGATAATTGGTTCATAATTTTAATTATCCATTTAATGAGTTTATCATTGTCATAGGGTACTGAATAGTTTGACCTCAAGAATCAGTGGTAGTAAACAGCAAACCTGAGAAAGCTAATTATAATTATCAACTGTTGTGGACTCATGAAACAACAGAAAGGACTACTGGAGGAGATCTATGCATGGAACATGTGGAACGTTGTGATCCCTGTAACATTTACTTAAATAGGTGAGTGAAGGCATGAAATCTGTAATGATAAACAATAAGCTTCTACCTGAGAACAAGGTCACTGGCTATCAAAGTGATTGTGCCTGTCATCCATAAGAAACAATAGCGTGTAGTTAGACTTTTGACGATTGGGGAGTTGATCATTCAAGTGAGGAAGAAAAGAAGATATTCCATTTCGAGAAAAACGTAATATGATACATGATCATTGCAGTGGCAGTCCATGTTGTTCAACACAACCAAGAAGTTCACCATGAATAACGTAGGAGCCGAGTTTATTACTCTTATTGGGGGTGAAGGAAAACCTAATCAATGTGTGAAAGGCTTGGTTTATTAGGGGTTTAGTGGAAAAAGAAGTCATGACTTTTGAGAATTTCCCTAGAGCAATTAAAAGGCACTGATTGGGGCATGACCTGCCTACTCAATGAAGATGTGCATCCCTTGGGAAAATCCACTCGCACGTGTTTAGGTTTCTGAATCAACACGACATGTGGGAGAAGAAAAATCAGATACAAAGATATAATTGCTGAATGACCGATACAAAAAGACACCAGATTGTATGTAAACATATGGGTTTATTTAAGTTGTTAGATATTCTGCTGAACCCTCCGAGAAACTAGCAAACAAAGTGTGACTAGAGCTAGACGGAGGGCTTGCAGTTGAAAACTATTATGCTTTACAAAATTAGATACCACTAGTCCACAGCCTGTATGTGTGTGTTTGTGGGTGTGCGTGTGTCCGTATCCCTTGTTTTTGGGATGAATCCCTTAATCTGGAACTCTTATGTATATTAGATTTCTTTAAAGATTAAAGAGGTATAAATTTGATAAAGATGACGATTCCCCTTTTTATGAGATTGTATTTATAGAAATAAAAGTGTACTGATTGGTTATAAATAAATCAATGGCTAAGATGGTCTTATGAGAAGGACAAACACACATTTTAAGACAATTAGAAGGTGGTGGATATTACTACATGAATGATATGACAACCCAAAAGAAAAATAAAATAAAGGAGACTAGGATTGTATATGAATTTGCGATTCTGCTGGAGTTTTTTATACATTTTGCTGAACCTTTCTAGAAACTAGCGAACAAAGTTGAACTGGTGCTAGATGAAGGTATTGCTCTTTAGTAATCTTATGTTTTGAGTGAAAGAGAGGGAACTCATTATTACCTATACCAATTTAAGTCTGTGTGTCAATCTAGTCATCATATACTTAAGTGTGGATGTGTAGAATTACATTCAGGTTCCACTGACAAGCTGATTACCATGTAAAGGATTTCATACCGATACCAGTGACTTAAGAATGAGCAGATAATTATATGGTTTGTGAAAGGCGCTTTATTTGGGGTGATTTCTTTCATATCTGTGCAGAAATGGTGTAAAGCCTGTACTTTACTAGATGGGTTGAATAGGGGACTGCCAAGGCTCGGTATTGGTCGAACCAGAGGTGTAAACAATGCAAAGAAGGACGAGGAACCCTGCTCCAATGGTGAGAACCATGAGATGAAGGAGTCCCATGTTCAAAGCAAACCATGTGGGTCACTGGATTTCTGATTTGAACTATTTACTTCTCCAACTGGAGAACAAGGGTCCATGCAAATGAAGGATTTTAGTAGTCTCAGAAGTTGGACCCTGAGAGGGATTTTGGATCTTGGCTTTGTGGTCATGACCATGAGGGCCAAGCACAGCTTCTAAAGTTCAAATCCTGTGATTAAGCTCGATACTGGTAAATTATTTTTCTTCTAATCCTTCAGTTATTTCAAATTTGTGGTTATTTGCCTTTGTAACTATAACATTTATTGACTGTTGTTTGCTTCACTTAATTCCCACTGAAAACAATATATAGTCCAATTTTGTGGACAATGTCAATGAGTTATATTCTTCCCCCAGAAATCTGCATGAGTGAACTTTGGGCCTTAATATTACTTCAGGAATGAAAATGTCATGAACATCCTTTTTTTTTTGCTTTTTTTTGGTGCATGTTGATTCGAGCATGAGTTTGCTGTATGTGTTTGTGTATTTGAGAGAGAGAGAGAGAGAGAGGGGGAGAGACCTGTATTGGTGTTCTCAGATCATATTTTAGAACTGCCAGATCTGATTGCATGCATTCCAAATGTTTCATAATTAGTCTTTGCACTTGTGTGCGACGTGCTTTTATCAAAGCAGTTGTGTGAAACTCATTTTCAAGTCAGGAAAGCTTTTCAAATCAACCCCCCTCCTCTAGATAGTTACTTTTATAGATGAAAAACTCCAATGTGCCTGAGTTTTTGGTTGAATATAATTTTCTGCTGTTTCGGATCTTTGACAACTAAATGGCCTTTACTATTCACAGTTATGTATTTCTGCTTGGCCACCAAATTTGAATTGTTGACCACTGATTACATTTATATATCCATGTTTATGTTCGTGGGTTATGTGATGATTGTGCATGGAAGCGTGCTTTACCGTATCATTTGTGTTGTCTCGAGTCTTTGACAGCTAAATGGCCTCTACTGATGCATTAGTCGTTAGTTATCTGTTTCAATTTAGGTTTGATGGGGTGTTGGCTAGCGAGTTTGAGTTTTTGAAAAAGTTTATATAAGGACAATCTTATACCCTAGAAGTAAAGGGGGGGGGGGGGGGGGGGGAAAAAGTGTATATAAGGGTGCAATCTTAAATCCAGTAGAGGAAAAAGTTTATATAAGGGTGCAATCTTATATTGTAGAAGTCAAAAAGGGGGGGGGGGGGGGGCACATCAAAAATATCCAGTAGAGAACAATGTCTCAAAGTTGGGAAACTTTTCAAGTGATCATCTGGACTTCGAGATGTACGGATATAAAGAAAAAAAAATTGAAATCATAAAAATAGTGCATCTCATAACAAGTTATATGGACCATCAATTTTCAACGTTTTCAATTGTGTATAGATTTGCTTGATTATTGAAGATTTAAATTTTATAATTCAGGTTGAATTTTCAAGCCATTATAGGGTTATCTACATCTCTTGGCAAAATTTGGAGGGGCTACTCATATAATATAAGGTAAAGCACCTAATGCATACCTCATACATCTAATATACCCATGTTTGCATGCTGCTTGTGCGTGAATTGTGCGGTATTGATTTGCTTCCATGGGAGTGTGACCATCCAAATTACACTAATGTAGGTGATCAAGCGCGTCACATAGAGAGAGAAAAAGAGAGGTGATCATCCCTTCAAATTACACTAATGTAGGTGATCAAGCGCGTCACATACAGAGAGAAAAAGAGAGGTGATCAGGCCTGAAGCGAGAGAGAGAGGAGGGCGTTGGGGGGAGAGAGACTTGCTGAATGAGTGTTAAACCACCCAACTCGAGCCGGTTACCTGGCCATGAGCCTGGTCCGGGTAACTTGGAACCAGTTTGGGTAACCGGCTCAGGTCGGGCAGGTCCTAGCTAAGGCCAAAAAAGTATTTCAAAAAAAATCCCCAAAAAAATGACAATTCTGTTTAG